>NC_056735.1:164750467-165444584 GCF_019279795.1 Protopterus annectens
GAGCCTCAATTCTCACCACTGGCAACAGTGGGGAACGTACCCACTGGGAGGATGACAAATACTGACACAGTAAAGTGCAATTTCCCTTAAGAGTGCACAGAAATTAGTCTGTCTGGGGATGGTTTCTCCCTCTTTCTCCAGATCCCCAATAAGACTCCCCACTGGCACAGCTATAGAGTTGAGATCTCAGCTGAGTGGCCAAACCAAGATCTCCAGTACCCTCTCTGTCCAACCAGTGCGTCGTGTCCCTGCCCAAGTAGCTGATACACACACTCTTTGAGATTTGATTTATATACAAACACATACACACACACACCTGGGAAAGGCTGGCACAGGTTTACTAGCTATCCCCCCTTCTGCCCAGACTTCAAGGTAGTTCTGACTGCCACCAGCCACTCTATCAGCTACTTTAAGGCCCTTAGCAAAGGGTGTCCAAACTTACTGTGTAATGTTACTATTACTCCAAATGGTAGCCTGACCAATAGCAAGGCTATTTAGGAGTGGCCTGTACAGTATCACCAAATAGATATGCAAGTACACTAAGAGCTTAAATCTCTTTAAACAGACCAGCCACAATTGAAATGTTTAAATATATTTAATAATAAATAATAAAAGAACAAGAAAATACTCAATAAATCATCACAGTGACTTCAGAGTTCAAAATCGCATGAAATGTTTAAAACAACATTGCAGGCCAGTCTCATAAATAAAGAAAACATCTAAGCTATACTTTTACTATATTCCTATCTGAATCTGAAAGAGTTACTGTGCCCTAAAAATGTATTTACAGAACAACAAGCAGGCAGAAGTGGTGATGAGTAGATGTTGTCAGGTCAAAGACAAATACAAACTGCCCTCTTTCTCTCTCCCAGAAATTTCTTAAATTAATATCAAATATTACTGCTGGGTTAGCTTGGATGGCATCACTTTTTGGCACCTGACTTTAGTTCTCAAGCTAAACCCCCATTGTCAGAAACTACCAACATTTAACAGCTCTCTGTGAAAATACATAGCCCTCAGATGTGAAGACAAAAAATAAACAGTTACAAAACAACACAGAGTGTCCCCCTAGTGTAGACATCCTGTCTCCTGTTGACAAACTGAAAGATAACTTTTATAGCAAAATGATAAAACAATTTAATTTCAACTATTTTCTTGACGTTTGGCAAGTTAATCCTGTATGTTCTAATTTCCACTGTTCAAATATACATTTACACAGTTACAATAGTTTATATACATTTCTGTTCTAAGCCAGCAGGGCATGATGTGATTACATTTTAGCTCAGTACAGAACATACAGTTCTAACTCAGCTGTAGCACAAGCATCTTACATGACGCATGTTGGCATTCACAAATGGCACACAAACACTTAACAACATTTCATATAGCTGGGCTGGCAGTATCTCCTTCTGGAACACATATATAAATCATACTAATATTCACAAATTACAAATAATTATTTACAAAATTCCAGATAGCTGGGTTGGCAGTATCTCCTTCTGTCACACTTCTATATAAATCATATTCTTCTTCTTTCGGCTTTTCCCGGTTAGAGGTCACCACAGCGGATCACCTGTCTGCTCATGATTGTCAGTAGAGCTTTACGGTGTCAAGTTGCCAGCCCGGCACCTAACCTTCCACAGAAGGCACACACACACACACACACACACACACACACACACACACACACACACACACACACACACACACACACACACACACCTAGGGCCAATGTAGAGTGTCCAATCCACCTACAGCATGTCTTTGGGATGTGGGAGGAAACCGGAGCAACCGGAGGAAACCCACGCAACCACAGGAAGGACATGCAGACTCCACACAGAAGGCACCCCAGGCCTAGGATCGAACCGGAGAGCCTCTTGCTGTGAGGCGGCAACACTAACTGCTGCACCACCGCAGCCGCCCTTCTATACAAATCATATTAATATTCATAAATGACATATAATTATTTACAAAATTCCAGCTATCTGGGCTGGTAGTATTTCCCTTTATCATAACAGAATTTAAAGTTAACCAACTATTTATATTTTCATTTTTGGTGTAAAATGGAACTGTCTGGGAAAATATAATTTTATAACTGTTCACTGTATCTATATACATTGCCACATGACTAAACTTTTCACTATTTTGACTAAAAGACTACTGATTTAAATCCCAGAGTAAATTTGTGGATATCCATCCAGTCATATAAGTTATGCTTAGAGGAAGCTAATGAGTCACATTGCTTAACATGCAGGGTACATTTATTCCAAGGTTTCTGTGTTACAAACCCGTCCCCTCCACTGTGTTATGTTTACCTGTTGGTGAAGATTCAGGTCCTTTGCTCTAGAACTGCTGCAGCCATTGGACTTGTAGTGACAGAGGAGGTCCATGGCAACTGGGTCTCTAATGGCATGGTAAGTGAGACAGAGGTCTCACCTCAAAAGTCTGCAAGACACTGAATAAAGAGATATTCCACACTCTCCTGATAGCTGAGACTTTAGGCCAGTGATCTTTTTGATTAGGAACCTTTGGGATCCTTCTGTTTTATATGTTTAGTGCAATGCATCCCAAGGGGGGACATTGCACTTAATAATTTGTCTGACAAGTGTTGAGTATAAGAGGCGATTACCCCTTCAGCTGATAACTGATCCTGACTAAAGCATTTCTAAAGACTTAAACCTTGCTTGTTATATAAACAGGACCTGCTGAAGAGATAGGTATGTATCCCAGAGACTACCGTGTCTATGGAGCAGGCTCCCCATCCATGTGAAGCAGAGTTCCTCCCTAACCCAATTCAAGTGCAACTTGGACAATCGGATGGGAAACCGGAAATTCGTCCCTGGTTTGGCACCTATGTCTCTAATGGACACAGGTAACCTGTAAATGGTTCATCTCCCAGGACCATGCTTACACTTATCAAGGATATCAGAACTTGACAGATTTGGGATGCATGGCTAGGCTTAAAAAGGCCCTTGTGGTCATTAGCTTAGTAAACACTTATGAACCTATGAACCCATAAAGTTATCTGCAGTTCAAGGAGTTCAAGTTTGCGGGTCTCTAGGGATATGCTTGGAGGTAATATGTTCCTTGACAAATATAGAAACTCCATCACAGTTGTCATTTTGAAAGACATGATAAATGCAAATCCCAGCTACCTATGTATATGTTTAGAGACAGAGAGAGAGAGTAGTCTCTTTACATTTAAACAAAGTCTCAGACAGGGACTCTTTCTAAATGCAGGCAGGCCTCAAGGCCTCAAGATCGAGCAACTTATTGTTTAGAGTTCTGGCATGCATTTAGGACAGCCACCCTTAATATGATCCGACTTTGGCGCCAACATATTAGTTACACTGGGATGTCTATCACTTGGACTCTGCCTTAAAGAAATGCACTAGGAGAGAAAAAAGGCTTTAGCAAGTATGCAGAAGCCTTGAAACAAGCAGTTCAGTCCACCTTAAGTGAAGCTTGCTAGACTATCTAGCATGTCATCTCATGCTGATGCATACTACTTCCTTCCGGGAACGACACCAGGTGTTTAACCAATTACTGAAATGAATTATCTTTCCTTTGTATCTAAGCAGCATCACTTTAGGTGAAGGAAGGATTCCACTCAGAACCAGTGTTTTACCTGCCCCTTCAACATGCATGGAAAGATCTGATGCGTCTCTCTGCACCAGGCTTTTAAGTCTCAAGTCATTTACTTCTTCATGGACTGCTACCATGTTTTAAACATATTTGTCAGGAGATATGGTCTTTAGAGCCCTTGTAATGTCATAAATCATGGCACTTGGAAGACAACCCACTGCAACCCTGTTCTTATACAGCCTTGTGATAAGCCAGTGTGCCTGACAACAGAGTCACCTATCACTAAAACATTTTTTGAAGGAAACTGAATTTGGCAGTTTTGTTATCTTCATTCAGCAATCAATTTCACACTATGTAGGGCCAGTACTTTTAACCCCCACCACCACCCTTTGGTACCTCTGCTTTTACTATATGAAAGGCTTTATGAAAATGAACTGAAAGATATGATGGCACAAACAAAAAAATATTTTTCCACCTGCATGTAACAGAAATATCTGTATCATGAAGCTGAGCAAAGGTGATGGTGTCATAATGGATAGTTTGTTGTACTCTTAAAAAATGTTAAAAATACCTTAATGATGGGGAGTTTTTTGTTGGTGTTTCTAGGAACGAGGTAAACATGGTCTACCATAGACCTGACCTCTGGTTAAAGGATTTTACTCTTGAAGGTACCCTACTTGTAGACCTGGTTGATTACAAGAAGGTCAACAACCCAGTTTCTCCCAGTATTTTTGTAATACTATGGTCCACAAGTCAGTGGCCGACCCATTGCTAAGACCTACAGTGGTAGCGGGCG
This sequence comes from Protopterus annectens, assembly GCF_019279795.1. Taxonomy (NCBI): domain Eukaryota; kingdom Metazoa; phylum Chordata; order Ceratodontiformes; family Protopteridae; genus Protopterus; species Protopterus annectens. The sequence continues at coordinate 164,754,849 of NC_056735.1, forward strand.
ATTCAAAAACCGAACCACTGGCTAAATATGCAGACTTTAGATTGAAATACGTTTTTGCTGAAACATCAGACATTTAATATGATTCCTGACATTTTTAAGTTCTTTAAGCAAAACTGGAATATGTGGAGTCTTCTAGATTTGTCACTATTGAAGTTAAAGACCTGTTTCTTGTTATACCTCTTTGTTAAGTGAATTCATGAAGCAGTAATTAAAGTAACTAGCTTGCAGCAGGAAGATATTAATAAATTAGTTAGTTGTATGGAAGGAGTATTAACTAATTATTTATTTATTTTTTTTGGAAAATGAGGTGGCAACAGGGAGCTCCTGTTTCTGCAAATGCAGTGCTTTGTTGGTGGGAAAGGTCAGGGCGCATTAGCTCAGTCTTTCTGCCCCAGATGTCACGCGCATGACCGACGCCATATCCCTCAGTCTTTTGTTCCAAAAGTCAGGCAATTAAGACCAGAGATATATACAAAAACCGCAGTCCTTAAATCTTTTCTTACAATATATACAAACTAATGACAGAAAAAGAGGAGGGACCTCATACTCAATTCTCCCAACGGGGATCCCCTAACATCTACAAGGAGGGAGGGTGGTTACCCTACTCATTTCACCCCCTAACATCTACATTTATGGTAGGTACAAAACTGTACCTAAGACTTTGGATTTATGGTAAATCATAACTTACTATGGAGCTGACAAAGCAGAGGTAAGGGAGGCTAAGTAAATCATAAAGAAGCAGGAGCTGACAACATGCCTTGCAAAACAGCTGTGCAAAAATATCCTCTGAACCCAAGTAAAACAGCTACAAAATATCCTCCCTGCAGCCCCTTATGCACTGAAGGCAAGTGGCTGTAGCCCTAAATGAATGGGCCTCCTAACCCCAGCTGGATAACAAAGTTGCTGATGGAATAACAAATGCTAATGCAATGAGCAGCCCACCTAGAAATATTTGTTTTGACACAGGGAATCCCAAAATACTCAAAAAAAAACCTACAAAATGCAAAAGTTTCAATACTGAAATCCTTAGTCCTGCTTACACACCAACAAATGTGAACACAGCAAAGTGTGCAAAAATCTGGCCCCTTTATTTTGGGGTTCTAGTCTAAAAGTAGGCAAAATGAAATAGTTTGCAAGCAATGTGACTAAAAACCAAAAAAAAGTTTCCGAATGATTATAATGCGATAAATCCAGGCAAGAAAATGGAAAATAAGAAAGGCACTAGTAGAAACCACCTTGAAAGTGGCCTATTACCCTTCTTGAAATCATAATAGCCATATTAAAAGCAGTCTTCCATGAACCACCTTTCAATTCAGCAGTAGTCAGTAAGGGTGGGCAACTGTAGACACTGGAAAACCAACACAGGGCCCAGACAAGTATTAGGAGTAGGAGCTAGTATTTCACTCCTATATTCTCAGCCTAAAGAAACCGTTTGAAGAGTAAGTGGATTTTAACAACAATGGTGGATCAAGCCGCTAGTGAGCTGGTATTTTCTGCAGCATCTATATTAATGGAAGAGAACCACAAACTGCTTCAAATAATGATGTAAGATAATGATGAGCACAACTCAAATTCAAACCTAGAAATTTCCAAATTCTTTACAGTAGAATAATCACAATCTCTTCCAGCTTTCAGAAATAAAAGATCCTTTTGTACTAGGTCAAAAGCTTCCTCAATCATTCCAAAAACTGCATGAGTCTTTGAAGAGCCTCTCTTGTTTTTTTCTGCGTGACCTTCTCCCTGTTAGATGGTCTGAGTGAAGCTTGACAACAAGCACTTGTTGAAAATCTGAGGATAAACAATAGTTTCTTCAGGACATAACACAGATGGTTAAATCTTTACCAGGAAGTGAGAGTGGGTACCAGTGTTGCCGAGGCCAATCTGCCAGGGCTGTTATCATCCTGCCTGTCTTGTCTGACAGGCCAATAGTAGACCATTAGAGGCATCCGTGGAGTGGTGGCTGAGTGCCGAGGTTTTCCAACTGAAAGCAAAGGCATCCACTTTCCAAGCTGTGTGATGAAACCTGTTTTCCAAATAAGAGGCAGCTGGTGGTTTAGTGGAATGACTGACCTTCTTATGTCTGAAGACACTTCCACACCAATGGTTTAGAAGAATACATGGTGATCCAGTTTCCACTGGGGATCCATGATTTGTCTGCTTTCTACATCTGCTAATCCAGTTCTGTGCATGGGCAGAAACCTTGCCTGAAGAGTAACACATTTGTTGGAGAGTCCACAGTTCAGTTGTGTGAGTTGTCTGAATCAACAATTGCCCTCTGGATCCAGTTGCTCCTTTGATCTGGGCGAATGCAAACTGGACTGCTAACAACTGTACCCAGTGTTGATATTGTAATGCTGATCTGACCCAGCCAGCTTGCTCTTGCTTGTACTTTCCATTTAGATAGTTGTCCAAGCAAATCTCGAGGCATCCTGCTTTAAAATCTGTTGAAGTTCTGCAATGGTACTGGCAGTATCCTGCTAACATCTGACTCAGCTCCTGCAGGTACAAAAATAGTCTGTTTGGCAAGTATCCACTGAATGAGCCACCGGAGTTTCCTGTTTAGCACCCTGTCTGACATTTCTGCATACCTAATCAAGGTATCTATATGCAGTTTGAGCATTGTAGCTAATTATTTGTACAGATGCCATTTTTGAGAAAGCTTGAAGAACTGTCCTTGCAGTCATGGCGGACTGATGAGATAGAATATGGAAGTAAAGTGATAGACTCCCTGATGTTTGTCCGGCTGGAAGTCAAGTGATAAGGCGTATAGTTGGCCCAAGTAAAGTGAAGCATATGTCTTTTGAGGGTAGTCTCACACCCATAAATGACTGCACAGAATACTCCTAGGCAGAAAGCACATGCTATCCTTCATTCAAGTAGATGCTGTAGAAGGATGCTGTTTCACATATTCCAAGGCATGTAGAAGAGGCGGGCAAGCGGATCCATTTAAGGCGAACTTCTTCCTTTCTGAAGCCACTGAATTCAGAAAGCCTGTGAAAACTCTGGGCGAGTAGATAGCCAAAGGGCAATGCCAAGAAGGCCAGATAGAGATTTGATATACTGAACCGCACTGACTTCCCAAATTAGCCCTGCAAATGAGAATTTACTTCCCTTGAGATCTAAAGTTACCATCCAAACGAATTTGCCCTCCAGAGGTAACAAAGAGATATTGAGATCTATCTTAAACTTGGGAATGTCCATGAAAGTGTTGAGGAGGAGATAAAAGTAAAATTGGTATTCTTGCACCCTTTTGCGTATCCAGGAATGTTCACAGAATATAATCCTAGGCTGGTTCTGATCAGAAACTTGGGCTGACCAGCCCCCCAGAGAATAAAACTGGCCCCCTTGCTTGTGAGCCTCTTTCTTTGTGGAGGAGGAACGCCTCTGGCATGCCCAGAAAGGCATTGCATGGAAATAAATCTGTATGGCGCGAAATAAAATGATATGAGCAACCCAAATGTCTTGCAGTAATTAAATCCCACCTTTCTTACTGTCTCGACAGTCTTAACCTGAAAATCACAGCCTTCCGATCGTCTACTGGCAGCCAGACCAAATCCCAATCATTTTTGAAAGGTTACTTAAAGGACTGACTGGGTTAAAGGACAGACCCCTGAGCAGGTGAACTCCCCTGGCAACACGGAATCTACACCTAGGAGCCCCTGCGCCTACCACGCCTAGACCTTACCCCTAGACCCCAGATCATAGGCAGGGATATGTCCAAACCAATAGCTCCTACCCCACCCTTAAACTTCCCATGCACTACCAAAAATCTTTACACCTTTGTATAGACTTAGCTTTTGTCCTCCATTTTCTTTAATTTTGCATTTTCATTTTAAACTGCACATCCTTAGGTACCAAAGCATTTTAAAACTTGCATCTAACGATCTTGTCAAATTTGATCCCTCAACCAGGCAATTCTGGCCTTCAAATAACACCTCAGTGGCAGCCACCCTCTCCAGGCAGAACTGCCATCAAAAGGCCAACAGGCCACCCTGCTACCCACTGCCAGGTTACCATGAACCAAAATCCAGCACCTTCAGACTCATACACCAAATCAAACAACCCACCTTAGATTTCAACCCCAAAAGGAGATAATTCCAGATATTTTAGCATGTGAGATAATTTGATCAACGCCTCTGTGCTAGAGTGGAAGAAGTATACACAGAAGAGAGTGGAAGATCCAAAGCCCTCCTTCCCTATCTCTTCACACCATCCTTTAACCACAGAAGCCTTAAACAGGATTTTTAACCACAGAATGTGCCTTTAACACCCCTACTTAGGACTCTTAAAACAAATTTAAATGAGCACTCTCCACCATAAAATACTTCAGGGTTTAAGTCAAGACCTTACAAAGAGTCAGGGTCAGGGAAGCCGGGCAAAAACATCTCAGGTCCACAACCACATCAAACATCTTATTCCACACAGGATGCTGCAGGAAGCAAATTCCTAAGCCTTTCCAAAATCAGAGTAATCCTGGCCTTAATTCCTGAATCAGAGTAATCCTGGCCTCCCATTTAAAGTGCTCCTCATGGAAATGAGGAGTCTCTGTGAAAGAGATCCTCAGAGAAGAATCAGAATCAGGATAAGTAGACCAGAATCAGAATAAGTAGATACTCCTAGAAAGTGGAAGTTCTGAGAGAAGACTTGAACTATCAAAACTATCAAACCCAAAACCATCAAAGGCCTCTTAATCCCTAGGCCTCTAGAACCCCAATCATAGTAATCCAATCTTCTGTCATTCCCTTCTATGTTTTTTAGTACAGAACCCAAGTCGCTAGGAGAAGGTAACACTCGAAAGCCCCACTGAAGCCCTCAAAGCAGGCCTACAACAGAAGGAGAGGGCATAAAGTTTTGAGGGAAGAGAGGGAAGCTCAGTTACCTGAGGGGAAGAAGGAAGAGAGCCTACTCCCTGGCTAGCACTCCCCCGGCTCCTAAAATCCTGACCTGGCGTGCCAGCAGCCCTCTGGCCCTGCCTCTGACTCATGGCAAAACCTCTGGCTCCACTGAGTTGGGAAAGCCGGAAACCCCCCCCCCGACTGCCGGTTCATCAACCGCGGCAGCTTTGTCCTTTTCGCTTGCGCTCCTTGACGAAGCGGCCGGATTGCAACGACGCATGTTTAAACATGCAAACGGTTTCCTTAAACACTAACCTGGCACAGCTCCAATCCCTCCTCTTAATAGTGCTTGTGCAACCACAACGGTCAACGGCAACCAACAGCAAACGCTCAAAACGCAAGGTACAAGGTATACAAGAGGTATCTGTAAGGAGGTAGACCCACAGTTATTCACTTTCATCACTTTCCTTTAAATACTGAGGCACTGAAACCAAAAAACTCAAAACGGTTCCCTTTAGCCAACTTGTTTCGGCCCTGAAACTCCGCTCGGAAGGTTTCAGAACGCCAACCTGCACCCACAAAACAATCTCGCGAAACGAACTGCTTCTCGGAGATTCGAGCATAAACAAAGGGCCGCGCGAGATATATTCTGACGCATCGATCGCCAGCTCCACGCGCCTTCTGGAGCGCTTCGCCAGCCACGCCAGCTTTTATACTCTGGTATTCGGGCCGACTGGACGGCGGACTACACCCGATAGTAAGGACTGCAGCAATGGGGAACGAAGAACATCCAATTATGCTTTTTCTTCCTATAACAATCAATGGATTAGGGCATATTTTTGTGATTTTGTTGATATTTAATTAGAGAACTTAAGACATATTAATACTACTTATGACTTTTTTAAAGTATATGTTGTTCGTCCGTCATCGTCGATGATAACCAAGGACATCATGTCAAGGAGATTGAGTACGGTGTGTCCGGCTGTGGCTGATCAGTCCAATGTGGGCTCAGAAGGCTCTGCCACATGTCGGGCACAAGTGGTCATTTGAGTTGGTTGGCAAAGAGTTGGCTGTGAATTTACACAGCTGATGCTTCCTCTGTGCCTCTGTGGTCCTGCTCTACTCATAGGAGGTAGCACCTTTGCTGATGCAGCTTCACCAGGCAGGGTGGTCTTGTGCTAGGGTTTCCAGGGAGTCCAGGTCAATGCCAAAGCTCTTCAGAGAGACTTTCAGCGTGTCCTTGAAACACTTTTTCTGCCCACCTTGTGTGCATTTGCCTCCTGCAAGTTCACCATAAAACAGTCTCTTGGGGAAGCGTGTGTCTGGGATATGTACAAGGTGGCCTGCCCACCTGACTTGGGCTCTCCTTAGCAGGGTGTAGATACTTGGCAGTCCAGTTTGAAAGAGGACAACTTTGTCCTGCCAAGTAATTTTCAGCAGCCTTCTTGAGCAGTTCATATGGAAGCGATTCAGCTTTCTGGCATGACGCTCATACACAGTCTATGTCTTACAGGCACACAGTAGTGTGGGCAGTATGACATGACGCCCATACACAGCCCATGTCTCACAGGCATACAGTAGTGTCGGCAGTATGGCATGACACTCATACACAGTTCATGTTGCACAGGCAGACAGTAGTGTGGGCAGTATGACATGATCCTCATACAAAGTTCATGTTGCACAGGCATACAGTAGTGTGGGCAGTATGACATGATGCTCATACACAGTTCATGTTGCACAGGCAGACAGTAGTGTGGGCAGTATGAATCATACACAGTCTATGTCTCACAGGCACACAGTAGTGTGGGCAGTATGACTGCCTTGTACACCTTCAGCTTTGTGGACAGTGTGATGTCTCTCCTCTCCCACATTGACTCCTTCAGCCATCCAAATGCAGAGCTTGCCTTGGCGATGCGTGTATCTACCTCATTGTCAATGTTCACAAATCTGGAGAGTGTGCTGCCAAGGAATGTAAACTTGTCAACAGCCTTTAGGTTCTCACCTTCAGCGGTGATAGTTGGTTCTGCATATGGCTTCTGCAGTGCGGTATGATGCAAAACCTCAGTCTTCTTGGTATTAATTGTGAGGCCAAAGTTTCTACATGCAGTGGAAAAGCAGTTCATACTCTGTGGCATCTGGGCCTCTGTGGCAGCAGTGAATACACAGTCATCTGCAAAAAGGAAATCACTCACAAAGTCCTCTTGAGCCTTGGTCTTGGCCTGTAGCCTCCGCAGGTTGAAGAGCTTGCCATCAGTCCTGTATCTGATCTTGATGCTGGTTTCTTCATCATTGCAGAAGCCATCTGCCAGCATGGCAGAGAATATCATGCTGAACAGCATGGGTGCCAGTACACAGCCTTGCTTGACTAATATAAATAAGACTTTTTTAAAATATATTAATGACACAGCAGAGTATTTGAAATTCAAAGATGAACAACATGACCAGGTGGTTAACTTCCTTGTTATCAAAACTTCTAAACCTACAACACTACATAGATATTAATCGAATACATTTAGAAAAGAAACCTACTCTAAATGTATGCTGCACAACCAAAATTACCATCCTTTTTGGCAAAAAGATGGCCTGCACCTGTCACCCCTGGGCTTCCAGATACTGGCTAAGGCTCTTGCTGCCCCTGTAGTGCCTTTTTTAGGCAAGGTTCAAATGACAAATTCACCACCGTAACAGGAACAGGCAAGCAAAAACGGAGGGTAATGCTACTCAATGCTAGAAGTCTAAATCTCAAAATGCACTCCCTCAAGGCACTCCTTAAAATGGAGAATATTGATATCTGTGCAGTGACTGAGACCTGGTTCAAGGCTCCAGAGAGCTCCCCTGCATTACCAGGCTATAACTCATACCACACTTTTTGGCCACCTAACCTGGACAGGAACACCAAAGGCAGAGTTGTGTCCATATTCATTAAGGATATCCACACCTCAAGGCTAGTTGCTCAGCATAATGCATCCAAAGTTATCCAAGTGCAACTAACTCTGGGCAAAACTGCAATCCAAATTGTAGCTTGCTAGAAATCCCCCACCATGCCCCAGGATTGCCACTCCTCTTTTCTTGATATACTGGAAAATATTAGGGTTCAACCAAACACCCTAATAATGGGCGATTTCAACTACCCCACCATTAACTGGGAAAACTACTCATGTAACAACTCCTTTGCTCAACACTTTCTGGAATTCATAAATTCCAATGCCCTGGATCAAATTATCCACACCCTCACCAGGAGCAACAATACCCTAGACCTAGTCATTACCAACATGAGTGACTGGTGTTCCACACCTGAAGTCAACTCCTTGTTGGTCAGATCCGACCATAAGCTAATCACCCTAGATACCCCCCCCCCATTAAGGAAATCATGGTAAAAAATTTCTCCAAAGCCAACTTCATGCTTCTTAAGATAGAAGAGGCGAACTTCATGACACCCATGCAGATGGACAATACAGTTATGACTGCTGAATCCTACACAAATGCACTCTATAAGCACTTACACGAGTGCATGGATCGTGCTATCCCAAACAGAACCAAGATACTATCCTCCAAAAAAAAGGAAGCCAATCTGGTGGTTCCCTGCCATAAACAAACTCTATAACAGATGGAAAAAAACTGTTGCAAAAGAGAGTAAAACCCCATGAGTGGTGCAGTTCCCTGGTCAGCCTCAGTAAGAAGTTGAGATCCCTTATAAGATCCTCCAAAGCTAGCTACAAAAACAATATCGCCACTGATTCTAGGGACAACTACAAAACATTCTATAGGTATGTCAAGAATCTCAATGGCAACACCCATATCTGCTTGAGTTACAGCACAACGGCATGAAAATTACAGAACCAACTGATATTGCCAACGTACTGGCAGATAAGTTCAGTGCTAACTCTACCCCCCTCTCACCCCTAAATGGCCCATATCTATACAGGAAGAATGCAGAGTCCCTGTAATCACAACTACGCAGGTAAAAGCTGCACTCTCTAAAGCCAAAAACACAGCAACCATGGGACCAGACAGCATTCCAGGCTGCGTTTTACATGAACTTCAGAACGAACTGGCTCCCCACCTAAGCACCATGGTCAATCACAGTCTCACATCAGGCTTTGTGCCCATTGAATGGTGCACAGCAGCAGTTATCCCACTCCACAAAGGGTGAGCCACCACTGATCCCGGGAAATATCGCCCTATTAGCCTGATGAGACTGGTCTGTAAGGCCATGGAATGTACCATCATGGAACTCATAAACAAAGACATTGGTAACCTCTAAACTCTGGACCCCACACAGTTCAGAATTGTGAAAGGCAGATCATGCCTCCTGAACCTGATCGACTTCTTTGAGGCAGTCACCAAGGCTGTAGATGAGGGTAAGGTGGTTCACACAGCCTATCTTGACCTCGTCAAGGCTTTCAACACCAAGCCCCATTCTGGAATTATAGCTAAACTCACAAAACTATGTATAAATCTCTACATCACAAGATGGTTGCCAATTGGCTCACTGACAGAACCCACACTGTAAAAGTTGCAGACTCCAAATCTGACTTCAAACCAGTGGCAAGTTGAATACCATAGGGTTCAGTCCTGGGACCTCTCCTGTTTAGTATCTACTTCTCTGAAGTACAGGCTAACACAGAAGGCCTTTGGCTAATGAAGTTCGCAGATGATGGCAAACTAGGAGCCATAGTTGAGTCCCCAAATGATGTGGACATCCTACAGTAGGGCTTCACTGAGACAGATGCCTGGTGTCAGAGCCATGGCCTCAAGCTCAATGCCAAAAAGTGCATTGTCATCCCCTTTGGTAAAAACTCTGTACTCATGAACTACCACATAGGCAGCAGTCTACTTAACGTTGAATGTGTGATAAGAGACTTGGGGACCCAGGTGGACAGTAGTCTCTCCATTGATAATCACATCGCCATAGCAGTCAGGAAATCCTTCTACGTGGCACACCTCATCATAAAAGGGTTCTCATCTAAGAAAAAAGAGGTCATTGTTCCCCTCTACTCAACACTCATTAGACCCATTATACAGTACAACGTCCCTTTTGGAATGTACCTCACAAGACATCTGCAGCAGCTGGAAAGGTCAGGGGAGTACCTCACAAAGAGGATTACTGGCCTCAAACAGATACCCTACACTAACCATCTCAAAAAACTCCAGCTTTACTCCTTAACATATCGCCTACTCCAAGGTGATCTCTGCCTACTATATAAAGCAATGTCAATTCCAGAGCTGTTGGACATGCTACACCTAAAGAAATCCCAATCTCTCCAAGCTACATGCTCCAGGGATCTAAATCTTGTCACCACCATAAACAGGACATGCTGGAGGGATAGATTCCTGTCCCAGTGACTTCCCATATTCTGGAACAAGCTACCCATCTATGTCAAGCAAAGTTCCTCATTAGCACTCTTCAAAAAAAAAATCTTGATAAGTGGATGGGAAATAGGAAATACACCCCGGGGATCACTTCTGTGGCTCTGCTCGACAGGGGCACAGGAAAATAACTTTCTTGGGTGGCGTAAGCCAGGGAACCTTGTTGGCTAGACTTACTTAGGCCCTTGGGCCGATAGCCTAGTACCTACCTATGAATCCTTAAGGGACCGAAGGATCCTCTGTCACAACTAGTGTCAGACGATGTAGTGTTTCACCAACAACTGGAAGTCTTAAAATTGATGGTTTTAGATAGAAAACATCCCACTTGATTTAATAAACAATACAACAGACAATGTAACAAGAGGTAGGGTTGACGGACTTCAGCCATTACTGTGTTTTCTTGACAGTTTTGCTAAGAAAAATGAAACTGAAAAAGATTTCTCTAGAGTAATGATTTGTGAATACAAATACAGGATGAATGACACTACAGAAATCTTATGCACATACCGGGGATATACACAAAGAGTTAGGTGAAATACATACTTAAGTTTATAAACAGGGTAACAATTTAATTTTTTTTTTTTTTTGTGAAAGGGCTGGGAACAGCTCATGGCATTGACGAAAAATATGCATGAATGTGGTTCTTACCCACAATCTCATTTTATTTATAAAGGTATAAAAATACTGTTGTGGGAGGTTCTTTTAAAACATCTTCCCCAAATAGTAGATTTAATTGCAACACAAGGGGGGGGTGATATATGTAGCACAGTGCATCCCTTGCCCCAGCATTTTATTTGGGCAAAATGGAGAATGTCCTTAAAAAAATAATTTATCAACATATCTACACTATCAAGAGGCGGGATACATCCAACACTCTTTTTAGACGTGGGATTATGTAGGTCTTTCAAGAAATTTGATTTTTATATTCCATAGAAGGTAGCACCTTTTGACGGGGAGGCAAGTGTTCAGCAGTTTTGGAAGCTCATGAGCCACACTGGCAGTTAGTACTGAATTTTACAAGTCCCCTGGGTTAAAAGATAAAACTATTATTAGTGTTTCACTAATTAAAAAAAAAAAAAAAAAAGACTATAAATTATGATGTATTCTCTTTGTAATGTGATTTTATTCTGTATTTTATTTACTGACTTGTCATACACTTTTAAATGTGTAAACAATGTATACTAATTATATATCTTCAGCTGATGGGTTGTGGTACTTAACACATGAATAGATACTTTTGTGTCACTCTGATGAAATTTCTTATTATTAGGAATGAAAGTGCTTAGCTACTAATGTTTTTTTTCCCCAACTACACAGAATCCTGTGGCTTGTCTTTGATATTTTGCTGAATTCAGAGATGCAAGATCATACTTTGGAAGGAATAAGATGGACCTGAGTAATGCCAATAGAATCTGCAGGAAACAGGACACATTTAGATATATTAGGAAATGTAATACAAGAACCCCAGGGGTGAAGGAGATGATAATGAGAGACTGGCATATTTTACAAGCTATGCCAGGTATAGAGAAAATTAATGGCGAGGAACCAAGGTTTGGATATAGGAATGCTAAGAGTCTAAAGCAGAGATTATGTTATAAAGAAATGGTCCACAAATCTAGTAAATGAATAAGTCTAAAGAAAAAAGGTACCTTCCCATGTCATAATTGTGTTTGTTGTTCATCCATTATAACGGATAATAATTTTCTTCATCCCATCACTAAACAGAAATATAAGTTTAGTTTATATGCAGCATGCAATACTGAAAATATAGTATACCTTGCTACTTGTATTCAGTGTTATGCCTTCTATGTGGGAAAATCCACAAGGACATTAAAAGATTGAATTATAGAGCATCGGTCAGATATGCGTAGAGATATACTAACTAATGCGCTAGCTAAACATAGAATGGACATGGGTTCAAATTACGATTTTAAATTTAGACTAAGGGATATAATTATTAGGAACATTAAGAGGGGGTAATATATGCAATGAGGTGGATGTGAAGGAATATGAATGGATACTTAGATTAGCTGCCGATAAGTATCCAGGATTGAATGCTGCCATAAGTCTGAAACCAATACTGGTGAAGAAACAAATGCAATATTAATGAATATGAATATTTTATGGTCACATGATGGGGTTGTGGTCATGTGACGTTTTGATGTTTCACTGCACTGAAGAAGGGTTAAGCCCGAAAGCTTTGCTGTTTTGTTTTACCTTTGCAGGTCATTTTATTAAACTTTGGTTCAATGTTCTTGGCGAGTTTTTTATTTGAATTGTTTGTTTCATACTTCTGACCAAGTTTACTACTGCCTTCCTTTTTTTGGGGGGAGTGATTTTTACATCCTCAGCCCAAGACATTTTGATGAGAGGTAGGCCTCCACATTAATTAAGTACTTACACCTCTCACAGATTGAGTCATTAGTGCTGAGAATAAGTTTATTATGTGTGAGAATATCACAGTTAATAAACTGTCTTAGGAGACCCAGAGCTAAAAGGCTGGTAGCAGAGAGGAAATCTGCAGGTTGACCTTTGATCTTGAGCAAGGCTTAGGAGTTCACATGAATAACGTAAATGCAGCAAAGGGTGTATTTAATTATGGAAGAATACAACAGAATGTACAGAAGGCTCTCCAGGAATGGTAGTCTTGTCTCAGATGTTGCAGACTTTAAAATTAAGATGGAAAAAAGGGCTCATACTTCTAGGATTTGCACTGTGCAGGCAGCCAGGAAAGAGAAGGTAACTCAAGCTTTAGCAGTTTCACTGGAGGAACTTCTCAGTTTGTTCTTCAAGATCTCACTAGCACAGGCAAAAAAATATCTATATAGTAAGGGCAGGCAACTCAAGAGCCACCAAGCAGAAAGAGCAACATGGGTCTGCTGGTGGGCACTCTATATTCTGCATCTATGGACTGCAATGGAAGAATAAAAGTATTTAAATAGCTTAAAGGGAGTGACTTCATAAATAATACTTTTGTGCTTAAAGACAACAGCAACGAAAGAGGAGAGGGAAGGAATTTAGTGGTCAAATTAACAATGTTTGGACAACAAGACAGACCCTCTCATTAGCAGAAAAAGAACAGGGTAGGAAAAATCTCAGCTACAGTTAGTTAAAGAGCAAAATAATGCAGTTATAGAAAAAATGCTTCAAAAACAGTCCCACCAACAGAACAGCATAAAAGAAGAAAGTGCGATATATGTTTTACTTTCTCTCTGTGTAGAGGTACTCAGAACAAACAGCTATTTTAGGTTTAAAATTATCCAAACCAGTGCACTGAGTTACAGGCTTAGAATTAGTTCAGTCACAGAAATACACTAGGCAGGGCAATAATTAGAAGTTGAATAAAAAACAAAAGTAACAAGAGAACCAACCAGCAAACAGCTCTGCAAAAGCCAGAAGAACTCCATTTACAAAATGGTAGCAATTAGTCTCTTTCCACAAGAACAATTAGTAGTCTCCATGCAACATTGGGGCCTCCTTGGAAAAGTTTGCAGATTTGACCAAACAGAAGGATTCTTCTATTTCTTATTTGATGGGTCGAATAATCTCAAAGACTGAACCTGGGTTCTCCCAGAGTTTAAATATTTTATTTACAAGACATGTTTTGGCACCTGTTACAGTTGGCAAAGAACTATTTTGTAATCATGTTAGTGACATCAGTGGGTGTGATCTGTTCCGTTATGGCTGGTTTAGATGATGATGTTTGGATCTGATAATTTGGATGCAGTATAATACGAACACTGAAAAAGATGGTGAACTGATGTGAGGTGGGACACTTTGTAATGAGGCTCTTGAATGCTGTGATGTCTGTGAAATTGATGGGAGTTGTAGGGTAGGGCTAACTAGCAAGTTGAGTTCTCTTCCTTATGTGTACTATACAAGAAATGTGGGACTTCTGTAACAGATTTATATGAAAATGTCCAACTGCTATTCATGCTATCTGTGAATTACTGAAGTGCGGACAGTTTCCATCTTTATAAGGTGAATTTCAGAAACTTTAATTGAAAAGAGAGAGACAGACGGGTACATATGAAGTAATGACTGATAATTTAGTGATCAATTTCCTTTTCTTAGGTCTCTGAACTTATCAGACAATTTACGCTCTTAGTTTTTAGAATGGAGTATAACCTGCATGAGAAATGAGTCAGACTGGAGACTACATTATAAGTAAGGTCCCTTATGTGGAAAAATCTGACATGTTTTCCAAGTAAAACAGGGACCCAGTGGTTACACATGTAATGGATAGTGGTTACGCAACAGGTTTAAAGGAATCTACAGCCTGTGAGATTTGCCTAATAACTCCTCTACCTGGCCTCGTCAGCTCATTCACTTCTCATGTAGGACAAAAGCCAGATATACCTAGATTGGTTTAAGACCTCTGGTCCATTTGCTCCCCGAGGCAAGCCTTATCAACTCATTCATTCATCCAGGAGATGGCAGTTAGTCTGAAATGAGTATGTTGATCCCACAGTCATCCCTAACTCATATACCAACTTGCAGGTTTACCAACTGATTTTACTCAGAGAAAGTTATGCTGTGCTACTATTCACACCTTTCTGGTTAACACAACCTATACAGTGTGGGCCTGATAGGCTTCTTCCTCCATTACATGTTGATAAAGGGTCTATATTAAATCACCGAACATTTAAAAAATGCGAACAGTGATTGATCAACCCTATATAAGCGAAAGCTTACAATGTCGAACTGTCAGAACAGCGATTTTTTTTTTCCAAGGGAAAAAAATCGCTGTTCCAACAAAAAAAAGAAAAGAAACTGAATTTCAAACAGTACATTAAGTGGAGGGCTTCACCCCCACACCCCCCGATGTGGTGGACTGCCCCCCCACACACCCCCTACTTAAATATACCAACTCCGACACCGCACTATAGTGCTGAAAACGGCAAAGTACCAAAGCGCCAAACAAATTCTTTCCCAGGGAAAGAATTCGCTTAACAGCCGCTTTGATATTTTTCGTTTTCAGCCTTTTCATTTCAACCAAGATGCAAATTTGGTCTTCTAATATAGACCCTTGACAAAGTAGCACGCCAAACCGCCCTTAATCTCCACATGAAGGTAGTAGAGGACCCTCAACCCCATCCACTCTACCAGACCCTTCCAGCAACAGTGCATCTAGTCATATAGAGGCTAGCTGGGTTAAGGTCAAAGCTTTACTTATCTATGACACAAAGCTTAAAGGGTCTACAAATGTTCAAGAACTAGATCAACTGCTAAACATGTGTTTATGGGATCTAACTGAATATGGCAATAATGAAAACAAGTAAAATAGATGGGGTGCAACCTAAATCTTTAAGACTCAGAAAAGTTATGTTCTAAAACAATAGGATGGTATTCTAATGACATTTTTATCTTAATCCCCAACCGCCATTTAACGGACATGATGGGAACATACCAGGTGAGAATTTTAATATTTTGTTGTCTCCAATGAGTACTTTTGGGGTTTCATTGGACTAATTAAACAAATTCACTGAACAGAAGCTAAATGTCTGACATTTATGAAAAGGTGGAATTAATTAGAAGAAATGCGTAGTTGCATATAGGGTGAAAGCCTCCAGGACATGAAGGCAACTGGGAAAACTAGAAAGGAGCCCAAATCACAGCTATCACAAGATAACACTGCAGGTATGTATGCTGCCTACTGGAGGTGCTACATTACATAAGGATGAATACTGCTATAACACAACCTCTCTAAACTGTTGATTCAGTCCTATACAGTGGTCATTGAGTCTGCTCTCAGCTCATCCATAACAGTGTAGTTTGGATCTCTGTCTAATCATGACAAAAATAGGTTAAATCAAATAGTCATGAAAAGGACAGGGAAAATCATCACCGACCCTTCACATCCAGGCCACCATCTTTTTGAACTATTACCAAAAGCAAGGTGTTATAGATTAATATGCACCAAAACAAGCAGGCATAAGAACAGTTTTTTCCACAGGCCATCAAGTTCATAAATGGTTAACTCAGCTTATTAGGCTGGGGTATTTTTTTTTCTCAAGCCTCCGAGGATTCTGCAGTATTGTTTACATATTGTTAATACCCATTTTTTTCAGAGTGTATTTCAATATTTCTTGCACTGAGTTGCACTTTGCACCTTGTATGTATATGTATATTTACTTTTTTGTCTTGTTCTTAATAGTTGCATGTATATTTACTTTTTTGTCTTGTTCTTAATAGTTGCATGTATGTTGCTTATCTTTTTCTTAATAGTTGTATGTATGTTGAAAATTAATTTATTGTGGGTTGCAGCACGCTGTACTGCACTGGAACCAAAGTCTTTTTAATAAACAAAATAATGCTGGCGGTTTATTGCTGAATTAGAGTCTGGTTATAACACAGAATTTTGCATGACTACATTTGTAGTCTGTTTAAAGCACTGAGCCTTGCAAATTGCACACTAAAAAAGAAATATACTTTGCAGCACAATACTATTGTACTTTAAGCACAGTTACTAATAAATAACTTATTTTCATAACAAGCAAGATGTTCTACTGTTGTTTACAGATTTAATGTGCAAAGTTTTTTTTTTTTTTACAACTAGTATAAATTACTGCTTTCCATTTTTATTTACCTTGGAACCTAAGTGTTTACATATCTCCAACACAGTTTAGTTTACAGTTTTATATACTCTTTTAGTCACGCACTTTAGATTTTTTTTTTTTTTTTTTTTGTGGGAAAGCATGTAATGTCTGTTTATACACTTTTCTGTTGTTCTTTTGTGAAACTATTTAATATTTACTTGTAAGCACTTCTGCTGATATGAGAATGCACTCAGTATTTGTCTTTTAGAAATGTTTTTTTGCAGATTTTATAAACAGCCATGTACATTTATATGTCAATTTTTTTCTGATACTGTGGGAGAACATTTTTGAAGGAAACAGCTTGTACTACTGATTTTATAAAAAGCCATCTCTGTTGTAAAAGAGCATGTCAGAATTTTTTGATATTATAAAAACATGTTTGTTCTTTCTTCATAACACATACATAGTATGGATACCCATTTTGCATTGCTAAACTCTATACCTACATTCAAGCAAAACTTTTTATTCTATGCTTTATCTTTTAGAATATTTACAGCAGAATTAATTTCAATGTTTTATTCACAGTTCAGCACATACTAACAATTCCCTATATTTATTTTAAAACAGTTTATATTAATATATATCTTTGGTCAGATCAAAGGAAACAAAACCGTTAGTCTTCTTTTGAAACAACAGGTCAAAATGCAATTTCACATAGTTAATGTCATGATATCAAGTATTACTACCCAAACTGAATGTATCTAACAACTTTTTCTTTTAAAGACCATTCTGTGAAAATATCCCACCAATTATGGACTGTGTCTGCTTTAGTTTTTACCAAACTTAATTTATGATTTAGTATTGTTTTATTAACTTTTTGCAACTGTTGAATTAACTGCTTACTTTTATTAATCACCTCATGTCAAATGATTAGAGACAGAGCAATATTTACAAGAGGCAAGGACTATGCGCTACTGCAAATGTTATTTAGTGCTGAAAATATACAGTTTTAATGTCATTTTTAACCATAACATTGTGGTTATATTTCTGAACTACCCATATACTTTACATATTTGAATGTCAGTATATTTAATACTTGAGGATTAAAAAATATGGTTACACTGAAGAATGCTGTTTACATATTAGTTTATTATCTGTATGAGTACAATATTTTAATATAATTTTTTTAAAACTGGGGTAACCAATACTGGTACCAATAAAATGGTGGTTTAAAAACCAGTGATAAAATTACAACTAGTGATAAAACTACAACTTGACAAATTACTTTTGAACTTGTTTTTTTACAATGTGTCTTGTACAGTATGTATTTACACAGACTGTTTGCTACTCATGCATTTTAATTTATGTTTTTTTTACACATACTTATTAAACATTAATTTTATTTACACTGAATTATTTTGCATTTGTGCATACAAAGACTGCAAAGTACATTTAGTTTAATTTACAAATTTAGTTAACATTAAGCAAAATCTTTTTGAAATTCTTTATGCCACTTTAGAAGTATTTAGTGGAACTGATACCAGAGGCATAACCCCTGTTATTTTAGGTATTAAACTACATACCCAAAAATCAGAAACATTCATGCTTTTTGCATACCAACACTGTCTTGCCAAGAAACATATTAAAAGATGGTGACCAGTATTGCTTATTTTATTATTATTTTTTTTTTTTACATATTTTTACTTTTTCTCATGTACAGCTTTACAGTTTAACAGGTTGTAAATACAATTTAATACTAAGCAATACAATAATAATTAGCATTACAGCTATTATCAACTTGTAAAATATCTTGGCCTATTAGCTGTAATCTGTTTACCAGCATTTCTAATGCACTAATACTTGTTTTCCCCTCCCCCCTAAAAGAGTATTGTCAAGAGAGAATGAGATATATTTTCTGTAGCTTTATTTTATACCCTTTTGCAGTACTGCTTATACAGTCAGTGCAAAACTGAGAGAGTGACCCTCCTTTTGTAGTATTGCAGTATTGTTTATTTGCTGTGAAAATAGAATGCATGTCAGCCCATCACTTTGGTCACTTGTCTGATTTGATAATTTTTTGTCATTTTTAATGACAGAATATATATTCTTTGTTGCCTTTTCTGTCTACTACTACAACTAGGTATTTGTACCCTTTTGCATAATTTACCTTTTGCATAATTTATTTGAATTGTATGTAAACTATGGCCCATCTGCTGGCTGTACTTGATGTAACTGAGGTTTTATACTTTTAACATTTATTTGCAAACAGATTATTAGTGACACACGTGCACAATTTTGACATTTTATAACAATTACCAAATAGTGCTGCATGTGAACTCTTTAACAATTATGTTTTAATAACAATAATGTTTTACAAAAACACAAGCCACTTGCTTGGCAACCAGTCTTGTTTTTTACCTTATTTGCCCAACATTTCCTGCAAATACTTATTTAGCCTGGGAAGGTTTGAGCTTACATTTTAGACTCTGTAGACCATAGTTCACCTCAACACTTTTTTAGTCATTTTTTAATACACTTGGAGTTTGACAGTATAATGCAGTTGTAAAACACTTAGAATTATAATAAATGTTTGTGATTAGCATAACTCTGCATTTATACTACCATAAATAGACATTATTTTACAATTAGCTTACAGATGTTTTAACTGCCCTGCCATTTATTTTTACAAAGACTGCTTGACTAATAACATCTGTG
The DNA here is from genome assembly GCF_019279795.1 of Protopterus annectens. Classification (NCBI taxonomy): domain Eukaryota; kingdom Metazoa; phylum Chordata; order Ceratodontiformes; family Protopteridae; genus Protopterus; species Protopterus annectens. Next base: position 164,774,308 of record NC_056735.1, read on the forward strand.
ATTTTTTTTTTTAATTATTAGAGCTTTAACCGTTTGGTGTGGTGTTACTAAACAATTATAAAAAAATTGTAAAAAAACAAAATAGATATTAGCTTAACTAACACATGTTTATATTTATATTATTTACATTTGCTGTTGTCTGCCTTTTGTTCTTGTGCATTTTAAACAGATGTACTTTAGATGAAAAGAAAATACACGCATGTTAGTCTTGTAACTTTAGATTTTTACTGTTATTAACTATTTTTATGTCATTTATGTAACTCATACTTGCAGAGTAACTGATACTGGAGTCAAATTCCTTGTATGCATGCATACTTGGCCAATAAATGTGATTCTGATTCTTTCTTTAATGATTGGTTTAATTAACTGAAGCTGAATTAGTGCAAGCTTAACACACCAAAGAATGGCCAGAAATGGCCCATAAAAATATTTCTATGTCTCTCTTCCCAACCCCCCCCCCCATGTCATCAAGCTTTGTCCATGGCATTTACGCAATGCCTGGAACTGAAGAGCAAGTCTAACTCATGTTAAAAGGCAGTTCATGTCTTATGGCAAAAACCATAGTAAGAAAAGTTAAGTGCAAAGTATAAGAATATGGATTTATACAATGTGGACAAAAACCAAGAGAAATGCGATACAGGAGCTAAAGAACTGATACAGACTATCATGAGAAGTTATGTTGATTTTTCAATTTATCACACTGGGTGTTTTATGGCAGACTAGTTAGAGTTGGCAATATAAGAGGGCTAAAGACAATTACACTGATAAATTCAGCTTCATCTGAGAAAGGCAAAGCAATGATTTAAAATTTCAATGTGGCTGCATGACCCAAACAACATATTTTTAAGCTTAAACTGAAAAGCAATTGTATATATTTTTACCATGCAAAAAAAAAAGTTATGTGCCATACTATATGCCATACAAGCAAATGGAGCTTTTCTCCCAGGGCCTCCGCTGAAAATGGGCATCACCCAGTCGGACTTTCCCAGTAAACAAAGACAAATAAATAAATAAATATTTTTGGAGGGATATTTTCACATATTTTTAGGCACTTGGGAAAGGAAAAATGGTTGCATTGCTAAAGTTCTTTCTGCCAAATAAAACCCACTACTAAGGTACAAAACCTAAAAGACATGATATTAAATTGGGGAATGTAGGTGATGACTCTATGTGGCTTAGAGCACAATGCCTCTGTATTGAGTCTTCTGGGTTTCATCATTTTTAGCTTTTGGTGTCAAGATGTAGCTCAGTATTACTGTACTGAGCTCCATTTACAGGTGATTCTAAATAAGCCAGTTCATACATCACAGTAAAAGAACAGGATAGTGCCATTTACTAATAAAGCTGGAGTTTTGGCCCGTGTGGTACAAGGGGATAAAGCCCTGACTAAAGCCCATGTGACCTGTATTCAAACAGCAGTGTGAGTGCTAGAAAAGCCAATTAGGGAGGGTGGGAGAGAGAGACTGACACTGGCTTGCCCATGCTGGAGGAAGGGAGAGTTTGCTTCCAGTCACCTGACCACCACCATGCAAGTGAAGGCTTGAGCAGTAGTGAGACAGCTAACACTTTGGATACAGATGCAGCTAATTAGTCTTGAAGCCAGTGCCGTCCTCCAGTCTTGCATGCCCCCCCCCAACTTGAAGTTGAGGACAAAAAAAAGCTTCTCTCCTTGTACATGAGGCAGCTGCTACAGTTTATGCCACACACAGAGCACTACTGTATCACTACCACACTTTAGTTCTGACTGCAGATGCATTGCACCGAAGATCAAGTGGGATGTCACACACGGAGTACTACTGTATTACTACCATACTTCAGTTCAGACTGCAGATGCAATGCACCAAAATTCAAGCAGGATTTGCTGATCATGTGTCCTCCTAGTTTGTGCCTGGGGCAGCTTCCTCTTTATTCCCATCCTAATTACCCTCTGACTGTGGACATAGGGCTTGGAGATCCTAAGCTGGTGATGGCAGAGCTCACTGCTGCATAGGCGGAAGCATGTACAGGGAGGATGCAGGACACCTTACAGTATCGTAAGTGTTTACTTCAGCTACCAAGGAAGGGTAGAGCCTTAGATACAAACACCCTCATTGTTGTAATGAGGGCACAGATCACCTCCACGGAAGCCTGTATGATGTTCCACTGGCAGGTTCATACTCTCACACTCGGAATTCCCCAGTGGTGAAGGAATTTATGAGTTCAGGTCTGACAATGGAGGCTTAATGGTTGTCATGGATGGAGGAAAAAAGAACCTAGGGAAAATGGGAGTTCTAATCAGGGCTAAAGCAGTTTGTGTCCACACAAACTGTTATGGTACTAATCGGCAGAGGAGTGTCAGTTGTGGTTTAATACAAAACACTACAAAATAATCCAAGGGCCAAGTGGGTACTACAGTGTAGCAAGGACAGTACTGGAGGAAGTAGGGGAAGGCAAATAATCCTTACGTGGTTAATGCTTATACGTTTGATCACACAGGGTAACATTAGAGAGCAATGATAAAGAAATCAGGCTTACTGGGTCTGTGTTCTGAGGGGAATAGGTTCCAGACATAGATCATTCTGCTACTCCATGGGGTGCTGGTGGGCCCTTGCTCAGAAAATCCATGCAGTTCTAGCAGTAATTCAAGAAGAAACGCATCAAACTGACTGAAACAGTGAAAATAATGGTGAAAAGAAAGATAAGAAGCACTGAAAGCTGTAATTATCACGAATCACGTAAAAGGTATATATTCCTTTACAGAAACAGGAGAGCTCAGACAGACCATATGAACATACCGTACAGTCTGATGAATTGTAGCAGTGATACATCTTTAAAGAAAGAACAGTAGGGCTAGAGGAAGCCAGATGATACAACTTAATGGAACAATCAAGAAAAAGCTACAGAAACACTGCTGTTCAGACAGGATGGTGGGGTCCAAGAACAACTTACCACAGGGAATAGCAAACTGGGCCAAACTGAGGGGATCCCAGGGAAGACTAGGACAAGTAGAAAAAGGAACTGAGATAGGTGGTGCACGTTGTAAGGCTCATATACACATCATGTAAACTTCTCGTTTTTCCCAACAGATGATTTATATGTCCATGGGTAAGTGATATCCAGACTTGGATATACTGGCCCACAATTGCTATATAAAATGAAAACTTGGTTTAAAGCTTAAGTGTTCTATGTCTCAGTTCTGGTAAAGAAAACAATTAGTCAGAAGATACTACTACTTCTGAACGCACCATAAAAAAAAGTTCATATACCTGTCAAGTAGTACGTAAATGAGAGTTTATTTAACATAAAATACTGCTATCAGTTTAAATACTGCACTTTGAATATAGTCTGGAAGCACTTCTATCAATGTAGAAAAAATGTGGAAGTAAATTTATGGTTTACTTAATTGTTTGCTTTTCTATTAACAATTGGTTCAAACTTGGAAGGTAACTTGTTGCCCTTATTATGTCCTCTTTCACACACCAACAGCAGTATTACAAATGTGATATTCTTGGTCCTGTATAAGATGTTGATGAAAGGCAACTGAAGGTACTCCATTCTAAAAATCAAAATGCATAGCTGTTACATTTCTAAGAAACGGTCCCCAGCTCTTACCTCCTGTTCTTCCAAGGCCCACCTGCACAGCAGGTTGCAAGCTTTCTTCATTTTTTAACAAATGAGGCAAATGGTAGTAGATTGTTGGCACTTGTAAGGACTTCTTGTTTGACAGGTCTTGTAATAATCTCTGCGTTTCATCTAAATGACAAGAGATGAGGAAAGTTGCATAAACCGAAAAACTCATAATCCAAAACTGAGAATGTATTCATTTTGTCACGTGTCTCAGTCTAGTGTTCTTAAATTACATTTTTCCCCAGACAAGATATCAGACCATCACACAAGCAAATTCACCTACAAACAGGTGCTGGTCCAGTTCAACAGAGACAGGGTATTCACTGCAATGCTGGAGACCAAGGCAGATGCAGCGGCTGCCAGAGGGATCACTAAAGGAAGGAAGAAGCCATGTTCAACAGAAGTCTCACCATCCCTTTCTGGAAGAAACACCTAACACAGGCTGGCAGCAAACTTTCAAAACATGCGCTCTTGAAGTAGTACAGGGAAATAGTCTTTCTCAAGTTGTCAGAGGAGGGAGTGTGCATGGCAAGAAACTGCATGACTCTACTGCATCTCATGTGCATACTTCTCCAAAGTATGGGTAGGGCAAAATAAACTAAAAACAATAATAATAATGCTAATAATAATAACAACAAAAAAAACTTTCCCAAAAGTTTGAGAAAGGATCCAACAAACAATTCCATCACAACATAGTCAAAAAAGAATGGCAGTCTTCTGATAAAAGTATGATTACAGATTAACATGGTTTACAGCTTATGACACAGGAAAACTTTTTCTCGAGAGTATATGTCTTCATCAATCTTTTCAGCTTTTTGTCACATTTACTTTAAACTATTTATAAATAAAAGGTGTGTCATTCTACTAAGCAGATTGAAATTATCTGTTTATCCATAAATGGCCTCATTATACACTTCTCCTACTACTGTAAAGGAAACGTACTGTGAAACATAACCTGAAGCTTAAAATAAATCTCCAAAAAGCTGAAAAGTACAGTTGTGTACACTTACCATAAATGAAGATGTTAGAGTGTATTCACTGTTGCAGTCATTACATTTGGGTTATCTGCTTGCAGAAGCTCTCAGTCGGCCTGATTAACAAAGTCTTGGGTCCTGCGTTGGTTGCTGTCCCTTCTTCCATGACGTCAGGTCATCAGGGGTATAAAACATGCAGCCAACGACATTACATCAGTTTTTCTTGCCCCAGATGTCAGGTGCCCCCCTAATGGGAAGCAATTAAATCTATAAATACAAGGATATACTTCCAACAAAAAAACAAACACACCAAAAAGCTTTTTGAGCACAGTAAGCGAGAGTAGAGGTATAGCCACAAGAAGAAAGGGGGCTGGAGAGAGGGTAACAAGGACTGCAACAGTGAATACACTCGAACATCTACATTTATGGTAAATGTACACAACTGTACTATGTTCTTCGTGTTTCACTGTTGCAGCCATTACATTTGGGCAGATTCCCAAAGCTAAGGTTGGGAGGAGGAATTTAAATAGAATTAGGACCAGCTATAAGGCCCTACAAGACTGCAGTGGCAAAACCAGCTCTGGATTTAGAAAAAATTGGCAAATGATAATGCTTGGTGAAAGTATGTAGAGAACTCCAGGTAGCAGCTTCTAGGATGTCCCCAGTAGGGACGCCCCTGAGAAAGGCTGTAGAGGTAGATGCAGCCCTGGTTGAATGGGGTCTGATGCCCTGTGGGATAGGTTTTCCATGGTGCTTATAGCAGAAATGAATGCAATGGCTTATCCATTTTGAAATGGTTTGTTTTGAAATAGCTTCCCCCTCTGTCCCTCCAGCAAATGCCACAAGCAGTTGTTCAGATTTCCTTTGAGGTTTAGTCTTGTCCAAGTAGAATCTAAGCTGTCTGTGCACATCTAAAGAATGCAGCATCCGTTCCCCTTTGTTCTGTGGGTCAGGAAAGAAGGTAGGCAAATGAATGGACTGCTTAAGAGCTACACTGGATACCACCTTGGGCATGAAGGAGGGGATTGGTTCTGAGGGACACCCTGTCCACACGAAAGGTGATGAAAGCTTCCACCGCCATAAGGGCCTGTAATTCAGATACCATTCTTGCAGAACTGCTGTTTTCCAGAAAAGAAATTTTAAATCTGCAGTAGCAGCTGACTCGAAAGGAGGAAGAGTGAGTTTCTCCACGACAAAGGTAAGATCCTAGGCTAGAGTTGGAGCTCTTCTGGGTGGCCTTAAATTTTTGGCGCCTCTGAGGAACTGCTTAAGCAGTGGGTGAGAGAAGAGGGGAGGCTCTGTGCTACAATGAGCTGAAATGGCTGAGGCATGAATTCTGATGGAGGAAAAGGACAGGCCCTTATGAAGCATCTCAGTTAACTATTGTAGTATCTGAGGTAAACTGAGCACTGCTGCGTTCATTCCTTGAGATTGGTTACAGGCACAAAATCTTTTCCATTTTGCAGCACAAGATTTTCTAGTACTAGGCCTCCTTGCCTCTAAAATGATATCCATCACATATTTACTGAGGGATTGTAAGGAGAGATTAGGTAATTAGCCAGGCTGCTAGGTTCAGGGTTTGCAGCTGAGGGTGCAGAATCTGGTTCTCCTGCTGAGACAACAGGGAAGGAGTCTGAGGCAGGTGCCATGGGGCCAAGCATGGCACACTGCGCAAGAATGGGTACAAGTGTTGGCGAAACCAGTCTGGTGCAATTAAAATCAACCTTGGCTTATCCTGTTTGATCTTTAGTAGTACCTTGGGGAGCAGAGGCAGAGGAGGAAAGGCATAAACTAATAGGTTTTTCCAGCTGAAGGATAGGGCATCTACTTTCCAAGCTAGCTTGTGGGGAATCCTTGTACAAAATTTGTCCTGTTAATGGTTCAGGGGGGAGGCAAACAGGTCTATATCTGGGCTCCCCCATTTGCTTGTCAACATGTTGAAAATCCTTGGTTCCAGTTTCCACTCGTGTGGGTCCATGAGGTTTCTGCTTAGTCCTCCTGACAGTGTATTTAGTTTTCCTGGCAGGAATTGAGCTTGTAGATTCACTTGGTAGCTCAAGGCTGTGTTCCACAATGTCATGGCTAGTCTGCAGAGGGAGGTAAGAATGTGTACCCCCCTGCTTGTTTACGTACCACATGACAGAGGTGTTGTCCGTCTTACCATTAGTTGTCCTGGAAGAATGTGATCTTTGAAGGCTGTCAGAGCATTCTGTAAGCTAACATTTCCTTTTGATTTATGTGTAGGTGCATTTCACTTGGGTTCACCTTGCCCTGAATGCACTTCTCTGCCAGGTGAGCCCCCCGTACATAGTCTGATGCATCTGTTGTTAAGATTTGGGCAGCAGGGGGTAATGTGAATGGTAGTCTTCTGTTTTGGTGGCAGGTCTCTGCCCACCAAAGGAACTCTAGGCATAGGCATGGTGTGATAGGAATCCTTGCTTCTAGAACCTGTGAATGTTGACACCATAGGCTTTTGAGATACCATTCTAATTTCCTCATATGCAGCCTTGCATATGGAATTAGAAGAATGCAGGAGGCCATGAACCCAAAGGCTTGCAGTATTTGCCTTGCAGACAGCTGGGTTTTTGTGGCCACTTGTTTGAAGTAGGTTGTCAAATGAATCCGTTTCTCTGGTGTGAGGAAAGCCATCTGGGAAGTTGTACTCAAGCTTGCTCCCAGGAATATAATTTGCTGACAGGGTACCAGGTGTGATTTCTTTTCGTTTATGGTGAACCCCAGACAAGTCAGTACCCTTTGAACAAAGGCCAGATGATTCAAAAGAATGTCCCGGCTTTCTGCCTGAATTAGACAATCTTCCAGGTATGGGTATATCTGAATATTTCTTTGCCTGCCAAATGCAATGACTGGAGCTAGGCACTTTGTGAATACCTTGGGCGCAGTAGATAAGCCAAAGGGCAGTGCAGAGAAAGTACAGTTGTGTACACCTACCATAAATGTAGATGTTCGAGTGTCTTCACTGTTGCAGTCATGACTGTAGGGTTCTCCCCTGTCGGCAGGCAGCCCTCGGTCGGCCAGAATCCCAAAGTCTGGGTCCGGCATCGGCTGTTCAACCATGCTCCCTGACGTCAGAGCGCCAGGAGTACAAAGCTGACAGCCGACGCCATCTTCTCCAGTTTTTCTTGCCCCAGATGTCAGGAGTCCCAAAATGAAAAAGGTCCCATAACCATTGCAAATACACCTCAGAAGAATGGTGAAAAAAGGAAATACACAAAAGAAAAAATAAGAGGGGACTGGAGGGAGGGAAACCCAGACTGCAACAGTGAAGATACTCGAACATCTACATTTATGGTAGGTGTACACAACTGTACTATGTTCATCATGTTTCACTGTTGCAGTCATGACTGTAGGGTAGAATCCCAAAGCTGAAAGAAAGGGAGGTGGTCATAAAGAGGGAGGGGCGGCTAAAAGGACCTGCAAAACTGCAGAGGCAAAGCCTGCCCTAGACTTAGAGTAGAGAGGTAGATTGTAGTGCTTAGAAAATGTATGCACTGAACTCCAAGTTGCAGCTTCCAAAATGTCCTCGGTAGGAACTCCCCTGAGGAAGGCCGCAGAAGTGGCAGCAGCTCTGGTGGAATGAGTCCGTATACTTCCTGGGATTTTCTTTCCATGGTGAGAATAACAAAATCTGATTCCATGAGCAATCCATTTAGAAATGGTCTGTTTTGAAATGGCTTTACCTTGGGAACTTGAAGCATAAGAAACAAACAATTGTTCTGATTTTCTGATGTCCTTGGTTCTGTTCAGGTAAAAACGTAGCTGCCTGTGTACATCCAAGGAATGTAAGATCCTTTCCCCTTTATTTTGAGGAGTGGGGAAAAAGGTTGGCAAGTGTATAGTTTGATTTAAAGCCACTTTGGAAACCACCTTAGGCATGAATGTAGGATTAGTCCTCAAAGATACCCTGTCTTGATGAAAAATAATATAAGGTTCCACAGCCATAAGGGCTTGTAACTGAAACTCTCCTGGCAGAGGTTAGGGCTAACAGGATGGCTGTCTTCCAAGATAAAAACTTGATGTCAGAAGAGGCAGCAGGCTCAAAAGGAGGCAAGGGTAGTTTTTACAAAACATAGTTGAGATCCCAAGCAGGAATAGGAGGAGATCTAGGAGGTCTTAAGTTCTTAGCTCCTCTGAGAAACTGTTGCATGAGCTGGTGGGAAAAGATGGGAGGGTCTGTATTATAATGAGCAGAAATAGCAGAGGCATGTATCTTAATGGAAGAAAAAGAGAGACCCTTATGTAAGAGATCTGTCAAGTAAAGTAAAATTAAAGTAATGTTTGGAAGAAGAGGATCAGAATCCTGAGCCTGCATCCAGGAACAAAATATTTTCCATTTTCCTGCATAAGATTTTCTAGTACTAGGACGTCTGGCTTCTAAAATGACATCCATAACCTGCTTGGGCAGTAAAGAAGAAATCAAAGGCCCTGGATTAGCCAGGCCGCCAGGTTGAGAGTTCTGACATGAGAGTGTAGAACCTGACCCTGATGTTGGGACAGAAGGTTCGGAGACTGAGGTAAAACCCAAGGGGGGTCCAGGCATAGGTTTTTTAAAGTTGGATACCAAAACTGCCAAGGCCAATTTGGAGCCAGCAAGATTATCATCTTGGGCTTGTCCTGTTTTATCTTCAATAAAACCCGTGGAAGAAGAGAAAGAGGCGGAAAGGCATATCCCGAGAGGTTCCTCCAACTGAATGACAGGGCGTCCACTTTCCAAGCCTCTCTGTGGAAAGTCCTGGTGCAAAAAGTCTGTAGATGATGATTGAGATGGGATGCAAAGAGGTCTATGTGGGGACATCCCCAGACTGCTGTTATCATCCTGAATATTTTGGTGTCCAGCATCCACTCGTGTGGATCCGAAAGATTTCTGCTCAGACTGTCTGCCAGGAAGTTCTGTTTCCCTGGTAGAAACTGAGCTTGAAGATCCAGATTGCAAGCTAGAGCTGTGTTCCATAGATACATGGCTAGTCTGCAAAGGGGGTAGGAATGAGATCCCCCTTGCTTGTTTATGTACCACATAACTGTGGTGTTGTCTGTCCGTATCAACAGTTGTCCTGGTTGTAAAAGATTCCTGAAGGCCAAGAGAGCTTTCTGAATGGCTAACATTTCCTTTAAATTGATGTGCAGCTGCTTCTGATCCTTTGTCCAAAGGCCCTGCAAACAATTGCCCTGAAAATGGGCTCCCCAAGCATAATCCGAGGCGTCCGTGGTTAGAATCTGAGAGGCAGGAGGCAGACAGAAGGGCTTCCCTTTGTTTAGAACACATGCCCTGGACCACCAAAGAAATTCCTTTAGAAAGCAAGGAAAGACGGAGATCAGTAAGTCTAAACTGTGGCAATGCTGAGACCATACACTTTTTAGGTACCACTGTATTTTCCTCGTGTAGTCTTGCATATGGTACGAGAAGGATGCAGGAGGCCATGTAACCCAAAGCCTGCAGGAATTTCCTTGCAGATAGATGAGTTAAAGTTGTCAAGGTTCTGAAAGTTGAAGTCAGCTGTAACTGTTTTTCGGATGTCAGAAATGCCATCTGGGTTGTGGTGTTTAGAAGTGCACCCAGAAAAGTTATCTGTTGTGATGGTGTCAAATTTGACTTTTTTATGTTTACAGAGAATCCCAGGAACTTGAGGAAGTTCTGTACAAATTCTAGATGCTGGAGTAAGACATCCTTGCTGTCTGCCTGAATTAGACAATCATCCAGATAAGGGTAAATTTGAATTCCCTTGAGTCTGCAGTAAGCTACTACTGGAGCCAGGCATTTGGTGAAGACCCTGGGCACAGTAGATAATCCAAAGGGCAGTGCAGAGAATTGAAAGTGCCTCGATCCGGCTTTGAACCTGAGGTATTTGCTGCGATCCTGCCTGATGGGAATGTGTAAATATGCCTCCTTTAAATCCAAAGTTACCATCCATGCATTTATGGACAGCATTGGAAGTAGCTGCTGTAGAGTAAGCATCTTGACTTTTGGAATCTCTAGAAAGGTGTTCAACACCGACAGATCCAGAATGAGTCTCCATGAGTTTTGCTTCCTTGGGACTAGAAAGAGCCTTGAATAAAAACCTTTTCCCGTCTCTGAAAGAGGAACCAGTTCTATGGCATTCATAGCCAAAAGAGCTTCCACCTGGTTTAAGGCCTCCGTCCATTGATGTTTTGGAAGGTCTGGCCATCCGCTTGGCCTTGGCAAGGTGTGAAAATGGAATTTGTAACCTCTTAAAACCACATCCAAAACCCATTTGTCTTGGGTTATTTGAGTCCAATTTTGATAAAAAAAGAGAGTTTTCCTCCGAGAGAGGCTTCCAGGCAAGAAGTTCCTGTAGCCCAACAGAGGGAGTCATTGAGTTTGTTTCCTTTGAGATTGTGACCTGTCCTCTCCTCCCCTAGGGGTGGAAGCAGTCCACTGTCTTGGTCTATAAGCAGCTTGTGTTTGAGGCCTCCCTCTGGAATGTCTATATCTACCCCTCTGAGGCCTGTCTGAAGTGGGAAAGGACCAATTTTTAGAAGGCCAATTCCTGCTAAATCTAGGAGGCTGTACTTGTAAGAAATCTTTAACTGTTTGCATGGATTTCGCCTTATCCTCCATCTTTTTAATCACCTCTTCAGCTTTTGATCCAAACAAAACATTATGTTGAACAGGAGCATCCAATAATTTAGCCTTTACTTGTTCAGGTAAATTTTGTTCCTTTAGCCATGCATGCCTTCTAATGACTGTGCCAGAGGCCGCAGCCCTACAAGAAGCCTCCAAGGCATCAAATCCACAGTGTAAACCATGCTTCCCAACCTGTTCAGTGGCATGCAATAAGTCATGTAATTCCTTATCATCTGCACAGGCAGAAATGGAAGTAAGCTTTTGTTTTAAGACAGACAGTAGAAATTGCTGGTATTTAAACATATGAAACTGACAGTTTAAAGCCCTAATGGACAAAGTAACAGAAGTGTACACCTTTTTGCCCCATCTTTCTAAGGATCGAGAATCCTTTTCAGTAGGAATAGGATTTTTGGCAGAAGTGGCCTTAGCTCCCTTAGGACCCTGAGAAATGGTTTCAGGGTCAGCAGAAGGGTTCTTGTATAAAAACTGATAGATATTACAGGGTTCCTGATTCCCATCAGGCTTAACAGGAGCAGGAGGAAAAGAGTCAGGGGTTAAGTTAGCCTCCAAAAAGGCATCATCCACAATATCCAAAACAGGAGGAATAGCCAGGGGTCTATGTTGGGGAAGAAGAAGAAATTCCCTCAGTCTTTTCTTGGATTCCGAATACTCCTGTCCTTCCCAGTGGAAATGTTCCCTCATTTCATGCAAAGTTTCCCCAAAAGAAAAATCCTCAGGGGGAGAAGCTGAAGGAATTGATTCTTCAGCATCAGAATCCTCATAAGGAGGGAAAGAATATTCCTGATCGGAAGAAGAAACAGAGGAAACAGAAGCCTGATCAGAGGAATCATAAGAAACATCCTGCCTAGGCCTTTTGTCTGGAGGGGGATGAGAACCCCTAATCATGGTAAGTAAATCCTCCGCCATCTTGAGTAACTGTTTCTGTGACTTGGGAGCCGGTTCAGAAGAGGCCTGTGTAGAAGTCTTTGATTTTGAAGGAGTCTTTGCCTTTCTCTTTGGCTTTGCCTTTATTAGTAGCTGAGTAGGCCTGAAAACCCCTTCGGAAGCCGGTACCTGCACAGCGGCTCAGGACCCATCCGAAGGAGCATTGTCCGAAGGTCCTGCAACAGGAATATTTAAAGGCCTGGTTGGCTCCTCATGAGAGTCCGTTTCAGCCGTCGGTTCTGAAATGGCTGACGAAAGGGGCTGCAAAAGCACCTCACTGACGACGGCCGAACCTGAAGCTGGCTCCGGTTGTGCGCTATCATCAGATTTGGATCTCGGAGGCCTGTCTTTATCCTTGTGACGTTTGTGAACTCCAGTAGCCGGAACCGTATCCGACAACATTTTGTAATTAAAGCGCCTACCGAAGTAATGAAAGGCAAAATCGTACCTTCTCTTAATTGTACGTTGATTGAATCTAGCTACGTCATGGTCAGGGCCCAAGCAAGGAATACAGTAAGAATGAAAATCCTTATGAGGTATTTGCTTCCCACATGAAATACAATTTTTAACTTTTTCTGACATCAGAGTGGAGCAAGAAAAAGGTTTCCCCAACGGGGTACTTATCTTTGAGTGGAGAAGAAATTCTTCGGATTGAAGTATATCAGTAAAAATAGTCAGGAGTCAGCCGACCGGCACATGCGAACTGCTATCACCGCACGGCAAGAAAGACTGGAGAAGATGGTGTCAGCTGTCAGCTTTGTACTCCTGGCGCTCTGACGTCAGGGAGCATGGTCGAACAGCCGACGCCGGACCCAGACTTTGGGATTCTGGCCGACCGAGGGCTGCCTGCCGGCAGGGGAGAACCCTACAGTCATGACTATGAACATCTGAAAGTGCATGTAGCCTGCTTTGAAGAGTAGGTATATTCTGCAAGACTTCCTGACAGGGATGTGCAGATATGCTTCTTTTAAGTCTAGTGTTGCCAACCATGCATCTTTTCCTAGCATAGGAAGTAGCTGAAGAGTCAGCATTTTGAATTTTGGAATCACCAGAAAGGCGTTTAGAGTAGAAAGGTCCAGGACAGGACGCCATGTACTGCCTTTTCTGGGTACCAGGAAAAGTCTTGAATAGAAACCTTGTCCCTTTTCCTCTTCTGGTACCAAATGAATAGCCCCCATGTTTAAGAGAGAGAGTACTTGATTTTGGGCCTCTGCCCATAGATTTGGGGATAGATCTGGCCACCCGCTTGGCGTTGGTAATGTGTGGAAGTGAAATCTGTATCCTTGGGACACTATATTTAAAACCCATTTATCCTGGGTAATGAGTTCCCAGATTTGCCAGCAGACCAATCTTTCCGCCTAGAGAAGCATTCAGTTGGGAAGTGCTTGGAAGTTTTAAAAGCAAGTCATTGAGACAGTTTTCCATGGGGGGAGTCTTACTACTCCCAGATTTGGTTGGGGAAACCCCTCACTGCTTAGTCTTGTGTGTCCCTTGGGACTAAAACCTGGGATTTCTGCTGTGTCTGGGTTTGGCTTGAGAAGGGGCTGGAAAGACCAATTTTTAGAGGGCCAGTGCCTACTAAATCTAGAAGGTTAACTTGTAAGAAATCTTTAACAGTTTGCATAGATTTAGCTTTATCTTCCATCTTTTTAAGAACATCCTCAGCCTTGTTGCCAAACAGACGGTCCTGATTTAAGGGAGCATCCAACAATTTGGCTTTAACATGATCAGGCAAAGATTGCTCCTTAAGCCAAGCATGCCTTCTGAGCACAGACCCAGTAACAGCAGCCCTGCAAGAGGCCTCTAATGAATCAAATCCACATTTCAAAGTATGTTTTCCAACCTGTTTAGCAGAATGCATTAAATCCTGTACTTCTTTATTTTCAGCATAGTCAGGAATCAACATAATTTTCTGTTTAAGCAATCCAATAACATGTTGCTGATACTTGGCAGTTTAAAGCCCTAATGGCCAAGGTTGCAGAAGTGTAAACTTTCTTACCCCATCTGTCCAGCGCCCTGGAGTCTCTTATCAGAGGGATTAGGATTTTTAGCAGTAGAAGCCTTAATACCCTTGGGTCTCTGTGAAATAGTCGCTGGATCTGCAACAGGATTTTTAAAAAGGAACTTGTGTGAATCAGGAAAGTAAAACTCCTGCCACTCTTCCCTTGCGAAGCCAGAATACACCAGAAAGGTGTCCAGTGACAAAATACACCGTCTGGGTAGACGTCAGAGCGCATGGGTATCAGAATGACAAACACGCCATCTGGTGTATAAAGCTGCACTGATACCCTTCTATAAAACCAAAGGTGTCCCAAAACACCGTACCTCCCAAAGTGGAAAGAAAACACAAGGAACAGCAATGAGGAAAGAAAGGTCTGGAGAGGAAAAACTGGCTGCAAAGGAGAAGAAAGGAAAGTCATCTACATTTGCGACTGCCTACAACTGTGTAGGTACTCGAGCATAAATGAGTTGCGGGTGTACAAAGGGGTTGCACATTCAAGTTTATGGTAGCCAGGAGGAGGTTATGATAGAAGGAGCAGCTGAAGACCACTGCAGGACAGGCTAGTAGAAGGAGCATAAGTACAAGCTACTGCAGAACAGGGAAAGCATAAGGAGCCCTAGGAAGTGGCAGCAACAAAGGTAGCCATGGCAGCTGCCTCCTGCTTAGAGGCTGCAAGTGGTGGTTGCCAGGAAGAAAAGCTCCTTAAGTCTCCTCTGATTTATTCTTCCATAGTGAGACTTTAATGTCTTATTCCCGAGCTTGAGTACCTGAAATATTTGAAGTAAAATGAGAGTACCATTAGAACAAAAAGCAAAAGAAATAATTGGAAATAGTTTAGTCTGAACTTTTAGTTTTCAAGAAGAAAAGCGTAGTTAATATGCCGAGTGACTGATTTGAAAAAATCCTTTCTTGTGATTGGTCTGATTTTTAAAAACTTTAGGGGAGTGAATAGGTACGAGGAAGACCCTCTGGGGAAACTTCCTTAAAATCTAGAGTAAGGCAGAGTCCTGGAAGAAAAGCCCGTCTAGGTAGGAACAGGAGGTGCTTGGAGATTGGTCCATGGTTTCCAGCTGTCCTAGAGGATACCAAGGTAGGACACCACGGCAGCGGGAGAAGGAAAAGGATAAGAGCTTAGCAGAATCCAAGGCCAGGCTCAAGGAGGCTTCCAGAAGCTCAAAGAAAAATGTGTTGAGAGGCAGGACACTCAATGGGAGGAGGAGAAGCTTTTCAAAGCTTAGTCAAGAGGAGTTCCTGACCAGCTGGTGGAGAAAATGGGAGGACAATAGAATTGAAATGAAAAAGAGCAGAGACCAACAAAATTGAAATCTCACAGATGAAAGACCTTAGATCATGCGGTCACGGCAAGATATCAAAGCTTAAGACAAGACAATGAAATTTAAAAGTTCAAAAAAATGAAAGATTCAAGTAAAAAATAAAAGACCTTTTCCGATAGAAGCAAAAGATTTGATTGTACTAGGGCGCCTAGCTTCCAGAACAGAGCCCTTGATGACCAAAGAGAAAACTTAGAATGAAAGAATTAGACAGCTACAGGACCAGAGTCTTGATTTGGAACAGAGAGTGGGGCATGAAGGAGAAGTAGAGAAATTACTGAGTGAAGATGATGACCCTGACCAAGGAAAGATGGAATGAGTCAATACCGAAAAAAGAGAGGCCAATTAGGACTGTCAGTCTAGAGTAGGGCCATTGTCTTGAAGGGAATGATCCGGATAAAGAGGAGCCAGAAGAGGAAATGGAAGGAGGCATATCCCAAAAGATTCGACAGGCATTTCCAAGAACATCCACTTAGCAAGAAACTGTCAAGTATCTTGCTGAAAAGGAACAATCCACTTTGCAACTAGCTTGTGTGGAAAGATGCCTGTAGATCTAAGCTGGACACTGATGAACTGCAGTTATCCAAACTGCTGTAGGTTTGCTGAACACAACAAGGTTAGTTATCCGATCCAATAAGTTTCTGTGGGCTTCTGCTGAGGAATTTTAGAGTCCATGAATCTGCTTGGGCTGTTACACCAGATTCTGTTTTAGGGCTGTATCCATGTCCTGAAGGAAACCTGCAAGGGTAAAGGAGAGCCCCTTGGCATTTAATGCAGACATGTTTGTGGGGTTTTCTG
This sequence comes from Protopterus annectens, assembly GCF_019279795.1. NCBI lineage: Eukaryota > Metazoa > Chordata > Ceratodontiformes > Protopteridae > Protopterus > Protopterus annectens. The sequence goes on from NC_056735.1 coordinate 164,790,565, forward strand.
TTCGAGCCTTGAAGTACTGTGGCAAGTTGTCTTCAAAATTACTGTTTCTTTTGGACTGCTAACAGAAGCTTTCAAGTTGATGTCAAGAAGAGTCGCCATGTTTCTCCAAGACATTTGGTAGCATTGTCTACCAAATAGGCTTTGTTGGCATAATCCAGAGGAGTCCGTGGTTATGGTCTGAGTATCCCATCTGCAGGCGAAAGGCTCCGTGATTTTAAAGCTAGTGAGTTGGACTGTGCAAGATGGACCCTTCTGGAGCAGGGAATGCCTGGAGATGATGTCGCCTTCTGAAGCAAAATTGATGGAGTACAAGGATTAGGTAGTGGCAAAGTTTGACCATGCTCAAATTTCATTTGGAATCCAGCAGGATGCCCAAGAGCTCTGAAGCTGGGAAAGCCAGCAGAATTTCCTTTTTCCTTGCGGTGGGCCAGGAAGTCCTCTGAGTCTGCTTTTGGGCTGTGTGGGTTTTCTGGGTGAGAGCAAGAGAAAGTAAATAGCCCCAGTGAGAAACAAGAAGATCATTCGAGAAGCAGGAGTCAAATGTGACTTTGCAGTGTTCGAGGTCAGTGAAAAAGTAGTCTAGGAGATTGAATCCCAGTAATGTTGAGTAGAAGAACTTTGCTGTCTGCCTGAATTAGACAAAATTAAATCCAGACCTGAATAAGGCAGTTGCTGACTGCTGGAGTAAGCTACTACTGGAGCCAGGCATTGGTCTGAACTCTGGAGCCAGGCATTGCCTAAGGTGGATGGGCGGTGCCTTGAATGTCTAGGGCGAGGCAGCAGATCTGGGGGTACTTTCTGCCTGCAATGTTATATGGGGGCGTGTATGTGAAGCCTCTTTTTAAGTTGTTGAAGCCTAAGGTAAGTCAATGTTGGAGCATTGGAAAGAAGTTTTTGAATCTTAGAAGTCTTGAATTTAAGAGTAAAAAGGTGTTTAATATTGAGAGGTCCAGAAATATTCTCCAGGCTTTTTAATAGGTCTGGGGGTTTGTTTCAGGAGTCTTGTCCAAGGCTGGTAAAAAGCAGAGGTGGCCCGAGTTCTCTTGAACAGAGGCTAGATTTAAGGTCTGTAAAGGCCTTGGCCTCCTGTCCAAACTGATGTTTTGCTGTTTTCTGGCCAGCCAGTGCAGTGAAGTCCTGTGAGGTGATGAAAACCATTCAAAATCACGTCTAACCTTCATTTAACACAGGTAGCCAAAGTTGTCTAAAGACGTTTGGTTCCCGAGAGAGCATCCCTTCTAGGCTTCAGCTGAGGAGAGGTCGTGGATCTACTTTCTTTGGAGGGATCTGTCTTCTCCCTGTGAAGGAATGGGCAGTCTCCTGTCTAGGCCGTCTGTAAAGGCCTAAGCCCCTGTGCCTAGAGGTGGGCGTGGGACCTCTGCTTCCCCCTTGATGCCTGTCAGAGGTGGGAAAGACCAATTTTTTGAGAAAAATTTTTCTGCTTTCTAGAAAGCTGAAACTTTAAAGTCTTTTTAAGAGTACATGCTGAACCTCTTTTTCCTTGTTCTTCCCGTAACCTTTTCAGGTAGAGACCCGACTGGACATCAACTGAACAGGGCATCAACAATTTTGCCTTATGCCTGTTTGCCTTCAGGCTGCTCTGGGCAGCAGACTGTCACCTGATAACAGTACCAGAGGCAGCACACGCCTGCAAGGAAGCCTCTAATCAAAATCACAAACATAACTACTATTGCTTGTAGCAGCCATGCAGGCACAACACATCCTCCTGTTCCCTGAACCTCCACACACACTGTAAATACTTCCTTTTTGTTAAATAAAAGAAAAAAGAAACTATTTTACATTGTATAAACAACACAGCAATTTAAAAACAAAGACAGGTGGAACTAGCTAGTATAAACCTTTTTTACCTGTCCAAAACTTCCTTCCCTCCTCAGCAGAGGATATTCTTAGAGGAAGTTAGAGTAACAGAGGAGGGTTCCTGAATGAATTGATGATCATCAGCAGAGACCTTAGCAGAAGGGTTCTTTAAGGCATGAAGGGACACCATAAAATATCAGTTTAGGGGAGGCTTCAGGCAGACAATCAATCAGGGCTTACAAGTATTTCAGAGAGGCATGTCAACAATGTCAAAGGGATGTCAAGGAATGTCAAAAGGCCTGGGAATTGAGAAGGAAGGATTCTAGAGTCTGGAGGAGGAATGTCTAACCACAAGTTTCCCAATGAAAATAATCTCTCATCTCATCAAAACAGAAGAGAATCTCCAAAAAGAGAATCCTCATAAGGAGGGAAGGAATCCTCTGCATCCGGAGAGGAATAAGTAAGGAAGATCAGAGGGAGGAAGGAGGGAAAGAGAAGCCTGATCAGAAGGAAGATTCAAGGGAATCATAAGGGATATCCTGATAGGCCTTTGAGAGCCCGGATCATAGTTAATAAATCCCTCATAGTTAAATAATTGCTCCCCATCAAAGTAATTGCTTTGAAGGAGTTTGCTGATTGTTTAGGCTTTTGTTCTAGGTTTAAAGTCTGGGTTTTTGTCTTTGTGGAGATAGTAATGTGTTTAGGCGCACAGCTGAAGACCCAGCCAAGGAAGAAGCCCTGCACCGCGGCACTGGCCAGCAGACAAGGGACCCATCTGAAGTCCTCGAAGGTCCTGCAGCAGAGTCTAGTTAGGCCTGGTTCCTGAAGTGGCCGCCGACCGGCAGCCATCGAAGTGGCGGACGCGGCGACCAGGGCAACCCACTTCCCGCCTGGCGCCGAAGCTGGCTCCGAAGGCTGCTCCGGCTGCAAAGTATCCTGTTTGCTTCCCGGCCTTGTTGTCCGCATCTTTGTGTGTAATTCTATAATTAAATCGTAATACGTCAATTTTCGTAATTCAATAAATACCCAGATCTACCGAGAAATAATTCAGCGAATTAAAACTGGCAAACGGAAATAGTCACAAGCACAACCGTGGTCGGGGTGGACGAGGTAGACAGTCAGGGTCAGGGCTTAAGCAAAATGAACATAATTACACAATATTTATTTTCCAACTTGTTTTCAAGTGCAATTAAAGAAAGGGTTCACTGAGCAAAGAAAAAAAGGAGAAAGAGATGGGAAACAGCTTTGAGAGAGAAATCACCACTTTGGCGACAATAACCACAAACAACTGTAACTGCTTTTGCTAGCGAACTAAAGAAAGACTGGAGAAGATGGCGCACTGGCTGGGCTTTATACCCATGGGCTCTGACTCATGGTCAGGGTTCAAACAGCTGACGCCGGAGACACGAACTTTGATATTCTGGCGATCTCGTGCACTGCCAGCAGGAGTACCCTGCAGTTATGACTGCAACAGTGAAACACGAAGAACATCCCTGTAATATCTGTCAAGTTTTCTGGGATCAGGAGGCAAAGAATCAGGGGCCAAACTAGACTCTGAAAAGGCATCATCAACAATGTCTAGTACAGGAGGTATAGCTAAAGGCCTATGCTGAGGCAGGAGTAAGAAATCTCCAAGCCTCTTTTTTGAATCAGAAAAATCCTGGTTTTCCCAGTGGAAATGCTCCCTTAGAGTTATGTAAGGTCTCACCAAAAGAAAAATCCCCTGAAGGGGAAGCAGAGGGAATACAGTCCTCTGCATCAGAATCCTCATAAGTAGACAAGGGCAAATCCAGATCATCAGAAGAATCAGAGAAATCAGAATCCTGGTCAGAAGATTCATAAACAACTTCAGTCCTAGGTGTCTTAGAAGGGGGAGGGTGGCTTCCCCTGATTAGAGTTATAAGATCTTCAGCCATTCTTATCATTTGTTTTTAGGCATAGAGGCCTGAGCATGCAGCCTGGGCGTCGGTTTCTTAGACATGGTTCAAGATTTTGGACTAAATGAAGAAGGAGGCATCAGTTTAATATGCAAGTCCGTAGGCCTGAATACACCCTCAGAAGCTGGTGCCTGCACAGCAGCTCCGGACCCATCCATGGTAGGCACATCTGCAGGTTCTACAGTTGAAGCATCTCGCGGCATATCGGACTCCGAATGGGTCTCAGTAGAGGCCTGCGAATCAGAAGTAGCGGGTATTAGCGGCTGTGAAAATGCCGCACTGAGTACCGGCGAGCTGGCTTAGGAGAAGCGTTGTCAGCAGCTTTAGACCTTGGCGGCCTGTCTCTGTCTATCTTTGCGTTTTTTCGGAATCCCGGTAGTCGGATGGCTAACCGTCATTTCTGGATAATTAAACCAAGAGCTGAAATATTTAGAGGCAAAAATATACCGACGACAGATAGTGCGCTGATTAAATAAAGCACAAAACTGACAGCAAGGTACGTCGTGGTCAGGGCCTAAGCAAGGAATACAGTACGAATGAAAATCTTTGTGAGGTATTTGCTTTCCACAGGTAATGCAATTATTAACTTTTACTGACATCATTAAGGAGCAAGAAAAAGTTTCCCCAACGGGGTACTTAGCTTTAGTTGAAGACTTCGATTCTGAAACTTGAAAATGAAAATTTCAGGAGTTGGCCGACCGGCACTTGTGAACTGCTTCTGCTTCGGGCACCGCACGGCAAGAAAGACTGATGTAATGGCATCAGCTGCATGTTTTATACCCCTGACAACCTGACGTCATGGAAGAAGGGACAGCAACCAACGCAGGACCCAAGACTTTGTTAATCAGGCGACTGAGGGCTACTGCAAGCAGATAACCCTAATGTAATGACTGCAACAGTGAAACACGAAGAACATGTAGGTTTGCAAAATTACCTACAAAGTTGGTTAACCATTCATCAGTGTACTTCTTTCAGAACCAAACTAAATTTTGTGGTCAGTATTTCCATATCTGTTACTAAGAAAAACTTCCCATTTGAAACAATATTGGTCCGAAGATTGTGATCTCCGTTCTCACTCAGGTGCTTGGATTATTTTTTTTTTTTGGTACTGCAAGGGAAGTACTACATTCCTGATGCTGTACTAAGGAATGCAGCACTCCCCTGCAGTGCACTACAAGGGGAGAGCTGCATTCCTGAGTACACCATCCTTTGGATGAGACATTAAATCTATGCCTGTGTTAATGGTAGCTCAGATGGATGTAAAAGATCCCATAGAACATACGAAAAGGAGTAAGCGAAGTCCACCTCCTTTCCCTGACCACATTTTCTCTGTGAGTACCATCTCAATTAAGTCCCTAAAGTTACTGGCCTAGTGGGGCTAACTCAGTCAACAAAGACTAAATGAATAAAATAAATAAAAATATATCCTCAGCGGTTATTTTGTCTGCAGATTGCCACTCGTGTCCCAGTTAGGCCAGTGGGAGAGCGCATTAACACAGTACTGTCAACAACGTGAACCAGCAATGTATTTCTTCATGCTTTGTTACTGAAATTCTGGCACATCTGAATACTAGTAATACAGAACGCTGCAGAGGAGCTGCTTTTACAAACAGTTATATGAACAGGGCAGCACAATGGCACAGTTCGAGCACTGCTGTATCACAGCACTACTCCGATTTGGTTCCTGGGAATGGTGCCATCATAGTGTACATGTCTCCCTAGCATTTGTCAGTTGCATTCATCCTCCCACCTCCCAAAGACTTGATACAGGTACACTGAGCTTCAAATATATCAGTAGGTGTAAAAGCCATATTTATGTCTGCTTAGCTGCATTTTGTAATAGAGTAGTACATCCTAACCAAGGATTATTTTCTCTGTCTTGCACTCACTGAGAGCAGTACAGGTGCTGGATTCCCCCATGAACCTGAACTGACTAAAGCAGGTAATCACAGAGAATTAACAAATGGATTATATTAACATTACGTCTCAAAACTCTTCTTAACTGAGGAGATGAAGGCTTAATACAGAAGGTACTTTTACTGATAAGTCCTTCAAGATCTCGAGATATAGTAATGTCTAGTTCAAAATTATCATTTAGGCATTCTCCTTCTTATTTTATACCAACTTTCTGTTAAAAAAGTTCCTTAGAATAAGAAATGTGACTCACAATAATAAAAGAAGAACCCAGGTCATGGTTGAAGAGGGTCCTAGGACCAGTCCACTTACCCAGTAAACAATAAATAAATAAACAAGCGAACAAATACATAAATAAAATAAAGCGAGCACTACATTGAACTGATCCTATAATGTTCATCAGTTTTGATACCAACATCCAAACCACAGCGTATCTGTGTTAATCAGTCATATGGCACACATCACCAAGGCAGCCATGCCTCAGGTTAATTAAACCACAGAAAAAACTTCAGTGCTGTTAAACTCCATCTACAACCCATTTAGACTTTTCAGAAGTCTAAATCCATTCACAGGATATGGGCCACTGGTGTCATCTATTTAAATCAAGGAATGAGAACCACTGCTAGTTTGAAAAAAAAAATCATAAAGTGCCAATAAATGTGGAATCCCATAATTATTCCTGACACAAAAACAGGATATGTTCAGACTCCTAATATACCATTTTTCTGCAGAACATGTAATGTTTTGCATATGAAGGATCAGTCAGTCATTCAGGACCCCATCATGTAAATGGAACAGCTATCAGAAGCATCTATTCTTAGCTCAGATAATGTACTTTATCTTCAGAATAACTTCTATCTCAAGACAGATTAAAACAGAAGCATATTCATCACTGTGATTTGATCCTAAATAGTGACAGCCTTCTCTAATAAAGGTTTATGTGCTAAAAGGGAGATGACATAAAAGGCTACATCAGCATCTGATAAGCGGATATGCCTAGCAAATTAAACATTAACACAGAATGCCAAATGCCTGCTCTGAAAATTCCACAGCGGTGCAACTAACAATCCTTATGAGAAATCAGTGAAAGAAATACTAGAGCCTTAGCAAAATAAAGTAAGTAACCAAGGTTACTGCGCATTAATTCTACAAGAGGAAGACACCCTCTGATACCTGTAGTTCGAGTCTGACTTTCTTCTATTTTCCTACTCTTGTGCACATGGGGTGTCTACTACATCACCACGACTTCCAACGACTCAAATCAAATTACCCTGCACACCAGTACTGAACACTGTCTGTTATACTACATAAAGGACTGCTTAAACAGCACTCAAACAGTCCGTTCATATAAACAGTCACAGCAAAAATAATGATTTTACAGGGTCACAACCCCCCCCCCCACCATGCAACACTCCCATTACTTTATTACTGTCACTCTGAGGTCACACTTACTGAGAGAAAGGTCAATATTTAGTAAATGGTAAAATAGTAATTGTTCTTACAAAGGCCATCATATACTGGTTAGTATGGTTATCACATACTGCAGCAATTTACATCAAACAATAAAACATCAGCAAACATGGTATTGTAGCAAACAAGCTGAAGCAAAAAGAAAATGAGCATAGACCATTTGAGGATATAAAGTGAGGCCGTGTTTGCATGAAGTATCCTGGAAAGTGTCCTCTCAGGTTACCTGGATGTGTTTTCTCAAAGGAAAAAAATAACACAAAGAAAAGTACCCCACCTTAAATGTTATGTTTATCCTGACAGAAAACTAATTTTGTAAATAATTCTATGTGATTGTAAATATTAATATGATCCATAGGCTTGTCTACAAATGTAAGTAACCTGCATGTTATATGCTGAGCTTCAAAAATGTAACCACAGTGCACCCTGCTGGAAAAGAGCAGAAATGTATATGGACTATATGCCTGTGCAAATGTATGTTTTCATAGTAGAAGTTGGAACATACACAATTGCAAACTCTGAGAAAATAAGTAAAGAGTTTTACGATTGTGTTTCCCATAGCTAGAAGACAGAATGGCCGCAGCTAGAGTTTCTTTCTATTGTCTTAAGACAGAAATAATTACTAAGTTTAAAATGTAAAAGTGTTAATTGTTTTATGATTTCCAGTTTCAGGCAAGCTTCTAAGAGATAAGTGTCAGCTTCTAAGAGAAGTACTTTTCATAGAGACATGTTAAATCCTGTTGGTACCTGTTTAGCCTGGGAATTAGAAGCAAGTGTCAAATAGTGATGACAGCTAGCTAGCTAACCCAGTAGTAATGTGTATTATTAATTCAACAACTATCCCAGGGAGAGTCTGGGCATTTTGTATTTGTCTCTGGACCTATAAACATCTCACCAGCACTTGCCTTGCTCTGTAAGTAAGACTTGTATTACAGTATTTCTCTCAGAGATAGATAGGAATATAGCAAGATTAGTCTAGATGTTTTCTGTATTTATGTGAGACTGTCCTGCAATGTTGTTTTAAAATATTTCCTGTGATTTTGAACTCCGTTGTCATTATATTGAGTTACTGAGTATTGTCTTGTTCTGTTATTTATTATTAAATATATTTAAAACTTTTAATTGTGGCTGGTTTGTTAGAGATATTTAAGCTTTTAGAGTACTTGTATATTATTTGGTAACATTGTACAGGCCACTCAAATAGCCTTAGTCTTGGACACATCATTTGGATAATAGTAACATTGCATAGTAGAATTGGTCACCCTTTGTAAGGGCCTTATAGCAGCTGATAAGTAGTGGTTGGTGGCAGGTGGTACTACCGTATAGTGCGGGCAGAAGGAGGCATAGCTTGTGAACCTGTGACAGCCTTCTCCAGGAGTATCAGCGTGTTTGTATACAAATCAAATTTCAAAGAGTGTGTGCCTCAACTACTTGGGCAGGGACATGAAGTACTGGTTAGACAGAAAGGGTCCTGGAGGTTTTGGCTTGACCACTCGGCTGAGATCTTAACCCTATAACTGTGCCAGTGGGGAGTCTTATTGGCGATCTGGAGAAAGAGGGAAAAACAGCCCCAGACTGACTGTGATGTCTGTGTGCTCTTAAATGGAATTGTACTTTACTGTGTGTGTACTTGTCATCCTCCCAATGTGCATGTCCCTCACTGGTGTTAGTGGTGAGGATTGAGGATCCTTGATTACTGGGCCAGTGCAGGGGTGTCACAGTATGTATTTTCAGTGTTCTCACAGATTCACATAGCTCACTCTACAATGCAGTTAGCACCCTGGATACGCAAAAGTCCAGCTGCTGTGCTAAAGCTCATTATTGCACAATGAACTCCACAGTTTATTAGTAGTGGGATCTAACCTTCTTCAACTCTCTGTTACACCTAGTAGTCAACTGTACTGCAGCATAACATGATGCTTCCTACTTTATGATAATATGGGAATTTAGACCAGAAAGTGGAAAACACTGAGTAATAGAAGTCTCAGTCATAAGGACATGTGACAAACATGCCTGGTCTAAAGGATTACACGAAGGATGAAAACAAAGAAAGCACAATGGTGAGAAAACACGAAAAGGAAAGTATGCCTCAGGTGTAACTGACATTTGAGGAAAGATGGAGGCATGCCCTGAACTTTCAAGTCTGGAGTATAAATTAAATTCAAAATAACTAAAAGAACTCAAAAAGAAAGCTGAAGAACTGCTTCTACATTAATTTGAAAATGTTCCTATTCACTAACATAACAAACCTTCTTAAAGTTCTCACCTAGCCATGCTACAGTGTGGCAATGCCAGTTATCATCACTGTCTAATCCTATGACTTAGGTTACAGCAATTTCATCTAACTTCAGAGGTTACCCAAGGTGAACAATGCTCTTTGTGACAAAAGGAGAGACTAACAGCACAGCTAGCTGGAATTTTGTAAATAATTATATGTCACTGGTGAATACTGAAATGATGTACACAAGATGCTTTTGTTACAAATCTAATAGAACTGTATGTCATATGTATATCAAACTGCTTGTAAAGAGGTGTACGTTGAAAAGGTATTTGTAGAGTACTGTGTGCACTACTGGAAGAGAACAGAAATGTACTTGCACTATTGTGACTATTTAAATGCATACATTTTAACAATGGAAACTGGAATACAGGAGGTTAACTTCAGTCCAGCAAACTTCAGAGGAATAACTGAAATTAAATTACTTTATGGCTAGGCCATAAAAGATGGCATATTTCAGTTTTTAATGCAGCAAGAGACACAATGTCTGGACTAGGAACCTTTCTGTATTGTCTTTAGGGTGAACTAATTACTAGTCTTGAAAGCATGAAGGAATGCAATTGTTTTACGTCTTCCAACATCTGCCAAAGATCTGAGAAGAAGTACTTGTCTGTATGTTTCTACAGGTAGATACTAAATACTGCCAGCTTCATCAATGGTTGTTTTGTCTGGGAACTAGAAGTCCAATGGCAAGAAGTGATGTCATTCTGCAAGCTATAGATGGCAAGAAGTGATGTCATTCTGCAAACTATCAAAACAGTAACATTTTAGATATTATTTTGAGAAGTCTCTTAGTGAGACAGAGCATTCTGCATTCCTGTCTTGGACCTAACAACAACTAGATCCATTCACCACATCTGCTTTGCTCTAATTAACCAAGTTTTTAGGGTATAAGTAATTCTCTTACATACATTCAGGAATATAGTGAAGTTTAGTTTAAATATATTTTTTTATTTATTTGAGACTGTCTGGCAATGTTTTAAATATTCCCTGTGGTTTTGAACTCTGACGTCACAGTGAATATCTATCTATCTATATATATATATATATATATATATATATATATATATATATATATATATATATATATATATATATATATATACACACACACACACACACACACACACACATATATATATATATATATATATATATATATATATATATATATATATATATATATATATATATATATATAGATATATATGGGTGTACTTTGCTTGATGGAAAACTCACTTGACTGAAAGTCAAATCAGTGAGACCACTTCACTGAAAGCTCACTTGACTGAAAACGTATTTTGTTGAAAGTTATAAATGGCCTTTTCCCCACTGTAGTGCGATCCTGGAGTTAGTATATAAAGTAAGGGGAGTGTGGGGGGGCATAGCCCCCCACATATTATAAACATTTTAAAATATACACAGTGATACTTACAAGTCCAATGAATATCGGTTTCCAGAAGAGAATATATAACCAACATATGTGGGGGGCTATTCTCCCCACACACCCCTTACTATATATACTAACTCCAGGATTGCACTACAGTGGGGAAAAGGCCATATATAACTTTCAACTAAATGAGTTTCAGTCAAGTGAGTTTTCAGTGAAGTGAGCTTTCCATCAAGCAAAGTACACCCATATATATATATATATATATATATATATATATATATATATACATATATATATATATATATATATATACATATATATATATATATATATATATATATATATATATATATATATATATATATATATATATTTATTTTTTAATATTGTCTTGTTCTTTTATTATTTATTACATATATTTAAACCTTTCCTTGTGGCTGATCTGTATAAAGATAGTAAGTTTTGAGAGTACTTGCATGTTTATTTGGTGACACTGTGTGGGCCACTCCTGACAGCCTTGCTCTTGGTAAAACTACCATTTGTGTTAATATTACACAGTATTTTATATATATATATATATATCTATATATATATATATATATAATATTGTTATTTTATTATTTATTATTACATATATTTAAACCTTTCCTTGTGGCTGATCTGTGCAGAGATAAGAGTACTTGCATGTTTATTTGGTAACACTGTGTGGGCCACTCCTGACAGGTCAAACTACCATTTGTGTTAATATTAATACTACAGAGTAAGATTGGAACCCTTTGTGAAGGTCCTTAAAGTAGCTGATAAGGTGACTGCTGGCAGTGGTAACTACATTATAGTCTGGGCAGAAGGAAGCATACCTAGTAAACCTGTGCTATCCTTTCCCAGATGTGTGTGTGTGTGTGTCTGTAAATCAAACCTCAAATAGTGTGTGTCAAGCTACAGTGGATATAAAAAGTGTACACACCCCTGTTAAAATGCCATGTTTTTGTAATATAAAAAAACGAGACCATAATAAATAATTTCAAAACTTTTCCCACCTTTAATGTGACCTATAACCTGTACAATTCAATTGAAAAACAAATCTGTTAGGGGAAAAATATAAAAAATAAAAAACTTACAATAAGCTGTTTGCATAAGTGTATGCACACTTAAACTAATACTTTTCTGAAGCACCTTTGGCTTTAATTACAGCATTGAGTTTTCTTGGGTACACACCTGCCATCAATTAAAGAGACTCTGATTAACCCCAAATAAAGTTCAGCTGTCCTAGTAGGATTTTCCTGACATTTACTCAGTTGCCTGCTATAGCGAAATCCATGGTTTGCATAGAGTTTACAAAGCATCAAAGGTATCAGTCAGGAGAAGGGTACAAAAAAATTTCCACAGCATTGGATATACCATGGAACACAGTGAAGACAGTCATCAAAAAGTGGAAAAAATATGGGACAGCAGTGACATTAAGAACTGGACGTCCCTCCAAAATTGATGAAAAGATAAGACAAAAACTGGTCAGGGAGGCTACCAAGAGACCTACAGCAACACTGAAGGAGCTGCAGGAATTTCTGGCAAGTACTGGTTGTGTACTACATGTGACAACAATCTCCCATATTCTCCACTTCTGGTCTATGAGGTAAGGGTTGCAAGACAGAAGCCTTTTCTTACACGGAAAAACATCCAGGCCCGGCTAAAATTTGAAAAACAATACATCAAGTCTCCAAAAAGCATGTGGTAAAATGTGTTATGGTCTGATGAGAACAAGGTTGAACTTTTTGGCCACAACTCCAAAAGATATGTTTGGCATAAAAACAACACCAAAAGAACACCATCCCCACAGTGAAGCTTTGGAGTTGCTTTTCTTCACCTGGAAATGGAACTTAATCTGTCTGGAGTTAAAGAGACGTGAACTGGAGGCCAAACGTTTGGAAATAGAATCAGCAGAGAGACTGCATTTAGAGGCTGAAGAAAATGAGAAACTTCGCCATTTGCAAATTGAAGAAAAGGAGAAACAGAAAGAAATAGAATTAGAATCAGGAGAGATACAGACGTCTAGAAGCTGAAGAAAATAGAGGCAAAGGCAACATGAAAAGGAAATGCTGACTTTTCGTCAGGATCATGGAGGTAAAAGAGAAGGGAGTAATCGAGCCCCAGAAACAATAAGTGTCAGTAAATTTTTTCCACAATTTACACAGGGTGATAATTTTGATAGCTTTATTCATATGTTTGAAAGGGTCCCTACATTACTCGATGGGTTGCCACCTGGCTTACTGACAGAACCCGCATTGTAAAAGTAGCCAACTCAAAATCCAGCTCCAGACAAGTGACAAGCGGAGTACCTCAGGGTTCAGTCCTGGGACCGCTCTTGCTTGGCATCTACATCTCTGAAGGACAGGCCAGCACTAAGGGCCTCTGGCTAACAAAGTTCGCAGATGACTGCAAACTGGGAGCCATTACTGAATCCCCAAATGATGTGGATATTCTACAAAAGGGCCTTAAAGAAACAGATGCTTGGTGCCCGAGCCCATAGGCTCAAGCTCACTGCCAAGAAATTTATAGTTATCCCCTTTGGGAAAAAACATGTACCCATGAATTGCCATATAAGTGGCAGTACACTAAACGCCAAAAGTGTGATAAGGGATTTAGGGACACAGGTGGACAGTGGTCTCACCTTTGATAACAATACAGCCACAACAGTCAGGAAATCCTTCTATGTGGCACACCTCATCACTAAGGGCTTTTCATCCAGAAAAAAAGAGGTCATTGTCCCACTGTACGCATCCCTCATTAGACCCATTATAGAGTACAACGGCCGTTTGGTATGTAACTCACAAGTCATCTGCAACAGCTGGAAATGCCACAGAAATACCTCACTAAAAGAATCACAGGGCTAAATCAGATGCCCTATGCTGACCGTCTAAAAAAAAAAAAAAAAAAAAAGTACAGTTTTGTACCTACCATAAATGTAGATGTTCGAGTGTATACACTGCTGCAGTCATCACACTTGGGTTATCCTGCCATCAGGCGGTCCCCGCAGTCGGCCTGAGTTCCAAAGTCTTGGTCTGGCGTCGGTTGCTGTCGCTTCTTCCCTGACGTCAGTGTGCCAGGGGTATATAAGATGCAGCCGACGCCATTTTCTTCAGTTTTTCTTGCCCCAGATGTCAGCTGCCCCCAAAAAGGTAGGCAATGTAAATTGCTAATAAAACATACAAAGAAAAGCAATCAAATACTTTATGTTACCAGCAAATACTTCCCATAGGCAGCAAAGGGTAGAATACCAGGGTAAGTAACAGCAAGTAAGAGGGGAAGGAGGGAGGGTAACCTGGACTGCAGCAGTGTATACACTCGAACATCTACATTTATGGTCGGTACAAAACTGTACTATGTTCATCGTGTTACACTGCTGCAGTCATCACACTTGGGAAGAATCCCAAAGCAGAGGTAGGGTGGCTGGTTCTACAAGACATTAGGGGTGGCTATAAGGCCCTGCAGCACTGCAGTGGCAAAGCCAGCTCTGGATTTAGAGTAAAGAGGCAGATGCTAATGCTTTGTGAAGGTATGTACAGAACTCCAAGTTGCTGCTTCCAAAATGTCCTTGGTAGGTACTCCTCTGAGGTAGGCAGTTGAAGTAGCTGTTGCCCTGGTGGAATGAGACCTAATGTTGTTAGGTGCAGTTTTCCCATGATGTGTATAGCAGAAACGTATGCAATGGCCTATCCATTTTGAAATGGTCTGTTTTGAAATGGCTTTTCCCTGTGTTCATGCAGCATATGATACAAACAATTGCTCAGTTTTTCTGAAAGCTTTAGTTTTGTCCAAGCAGAAGCGTAACTGCCTGTATATGTCCAAGGAATGCAGTAGTCTCTCCCCTTTATTCTGTGGATTTGGATAAAAAGTTGGCAAGTGAATGGTTTGGTTTAGAGCCACACTTGATACCACCTTTGGCATAAAAGTAGGGTTTGTTCTTAAAGACACCCTGTCTTGGTGGAATATGATGAAGGGTTCCACTACCATTAGTGCCTAAAATTCTGAAATTCTTCGTGCTGAGGTTATTGCCAGGAGCAGAGCAGTTTTCCAAGAGACATATTTTAAGTCTGCTGAGTTAGCTGGCTCAAAAGGAGGTAAAGTTAATTTCTCCAAGACAAAGTTGAGATCCCAAGTTGGAATTGGTGCTCTATAGGGCGGTCTTATGTTTTTAGCCCCTCTGAGGTACTGTTTTACCAAAGGATGAGAAAAAAATAGGTGGATCCGTGTTGTAATTAGCAGAGATAGCAGAGGCATGGATCTTATTGGATGAAAAGGAGAGGCTCTTGTCCAGCATCTCAGTCAAGTATTGTAGTATCTGAGGAATATTTGGGACAAGAGGGTCAAGGTTGTGAACCTGGTTCCAGGCACAGAATCTCTTCCATTTATCTGAATATGCTTTCCTGGTACTAGGCCTTCTGGCCTCCAGAATGACATCCATAACAGCTTTGGAGAGAGGCATTGTTTGCTTGACTAAGGAATTTGCCATGCAGCCAGGTTTAAAGTCTTGAGCTGGCTGTGCAGTATCTGATTGTTTTGCTGAGTCAGAAGTTGTGAGATTTGAGGCAAAATACATGGTGGTCCTTGTGCAAAGTTCTTTAAGATTGGGTACCAGTGCTGACGTGGCCAGTCTGGGGCAATCAGGATCATCTTTGGCCTTTCTTGTCTGACTTTTATGAGTACCTTTGAAAGGAGAGGTAGTGGTGGGAAAGCATATACTTGTAGGTTTTTCCAGCTGAATGAGAGGGCATCCACTTTCCATGCTTGCAGGTGTTAAGTCCTTGTGCAGAATTTCTGTAGCTGGCACTTCACTGAGGATGCGAACAGATCTATGTCCGGGCTCCACCATGTCTGTGTTATCATCCTGAACATTTGTGAATTTAATTTCCACTCTTGTGGATCCATGATGTTTCTGCTTAAGTCGTGTGCCAGTGTGTTTTTCTCTCCTGGCAGGAATTGTGCTTGCAGATGAACTTGATAGGTTAGAGCTATGTTCCACAAGGTCATGGCTTGTCTGCAGAGGGGATATGAATGAGTGCCCCCTTGCTTGTTTATGTACCACATAACTGTGGTGTTGTGTCTTTACTAGTAGTTGCCCTGGATGCAGAAGGCCCTTGAAAGCTAAAAGGGCATTTTGTACAGCTAGCATCTCTTTTTGATTGATGTGAAGATGCCTTTGTTCTGCGTTCCACTTGCCCTGAATACATTTTCCTGCCATGTGTGCTCCCCAGGCGTAATCTGAAGCATCTACTGTCAGTGTTTGCCTGGCTGTGGGCTGAGTGAAATGCTGTCCTTTGTTGAGGTGACAGGCTTGAGCCCACCATTGAAATTCCTGTTGAAGGCAAGGAATAAGTGGTATTACTGTTTCCAAACTGCAACAGTGTTGAGACCAGACACTCTTTAGGTACCATTGTAGTTTCCTCATATGCAGTTTTGCATATGAAATTAGTAGTATGCAAGATGCCATGTAACCCAAGGCCTGCAGAATTTTTCTTGCAGGGAGTTGAGTCTTTTTTGCCATTAATTGGAAATACTGAATCAGTTGTCCTTGCCTGTCTGGCGTGAGATAAGCCATCTGGGCCGTTGTATTTAATCTGGCACCCAGGAATATTATCTCTTGTGATGGCACTAGTTTTGATTACTTTTCGTTTACTGTGTACCCTAGGCAAATTAGCAGTCTTTTTACAAAGGCCAGATGCTTTAGAAGAATGTCTTTGCTCTCTGCTTGAATGAGGCAAGTCATCCAAATATGGGTAAATTTGAATTCCTTGTTGTCTGCAAAGTGCAATTACTGGTGCCAGGCATTTTGTAAAGACCCTGGGCGCAGTAGATAAGCCAAAGGGCAGTGCAGAGAATTGATAGTGCATTGAACCTGCTAAGAATCTGAGGTATCTTCTGCAATTTTGTTGGATAGGGACATGTAGGTATGCCTCCTTGAGGTCCAATGTTACGAGCCAAGCTTTCGTGCCCAGCATGGAAAGAAGATGCTGTAGTGTCAACATTTTGAATTTTGGAACATCCAGGTAAGTATTTAGAGATGAAAGATCCAGAATGGGCTTCCAGGCTTTGTCCTTTCTAGGTACCAGAAAGAGTTTTGAGTAAAATCCTTGTCATTTCTCCTGTATTGGTACCTCTTGAATAGCTCTCATGTCCATGAGTGCTGTAATTTGCCTTTGAGCCTCTGCCCATTGATTTGGTGGCAGATTTGGCATTCCTTTTAACCTTGGCAGAGTGTGAAAGTGAAACCTGTAACCTTGAGACACAATACTGAGAACTCATTTGTCTTTGGTGATTAATTGCCAATTGTGACTGAAAAGTGTCAGTTTTCCCCCCAAGGGGGCTGCCAAGAGAGAGATGTTTGGCAGCTGTAGTGGGAAGTCATTGGGTCTGCTTTTTATATGTTTGAGGTCTGTCTTCCCCTTCTTTCTGGGCTGAAGTACCCCATTGTCGAGGCCTGGAAGTACCTTGTGGTTGACCTCTGCCTCTTGGACGTCTGTATCTGCCCCTTTGAGGTCTGTCTGAAACTGGAAGGACCAATTCTTTGTTGGCCAATTTCTGCTAAATCGAGGCGGCTGAACCTGTAAGAAATCCTTCACCGTTTGCATAGATTTTGCTTTATCCTCCATTTTCTTTAATACCTCTTCTGCCTTAACTCCAAATAAAACATCCTGCTGCAAGGGTGCATCCAATAACTTTGCTTTAACATGATCTGTAAGGTCTGTTCTTTTAACCAAGCATACCTTCTAATGACAGACACTGTAACTGCTGCTCTACAGGAGGCCTCTAAGGAATCAAAACCACATTGAAAAGTATGTTTTCCCACTTGTTCAGCTGCATGCAATAAATCCTGCATTTCCTTATAGTTAGGAAGATCTGAATTTGGAAGCATTTTTTGTTTCAACTGAGACATCAAATGTTGCTGATATTTAAGCATGTGAAACTGGCAATTTAGTGCTCTCATTGCTAAAGTTGCAGATGTGTATACTTTCTTTTACCATCTGTCTAATGCCCTGGAATCTCTATCAGAGGGGACTGCATTTTTTGCTGTAGAGGCCTTTACCCCTTTGGGACCCTGGGAAATAGTTTCAGGGTCAGCAACAGGGCTTTTATAAAGGAATTTGTGGAAGTCAGGGACTCTGTAATATCTGCCTGGCTTAACTGGAGCTGGAGGTAAAGAATCAGGATTTAAGCTGGATTCAGCATACACATTATCCACAATATCTAACACTGGCGGAATAGCAAGAGGTCTGTGTTGAGGTAATAAAAGGAAATCTCTGAGCCTTTTCTTGGATTCTGAGTAATCCTGGCCCTCCCAATGGAAATGCTCCCGCATGGTATGTAAGGTTTCCCCAAAGGAGTAGTCCTCTGGTGGAGAGGCTGAAGGAATGGATTCCTCAGCATCAGAATCCTCATAAGGGGGTAAAGAGTATCCTAGGTCTGAGGATGAATCTGAGGAGATGGACATCTGGTCGGATGAGTCATAGTCTGGATGAGTCATAGTCTGCATCCTGTCTAGGCCTTTTATCAGGAGGAGGGTGGGACCCCCTGATCAGAGTAATTAGGTCTTCGGCCATTTTGAGCATCTGTTTCTTAGGCATGGAGGCCTGTGCTGGTGAATGCTGAAGTTGTTTCTTTGGTTTAGATTTAGCAGAAGATTTAATGGTTAACTGAGTAGGCCTGAAAACACCCTCTGAAGCTGCGGGTTGTTCAGCTACTCCAGAGCCCTCAGAAGGATTAGTTTCGGTAGGTCTCAAGTCTGGTGTATCCGAAGGCCCAGCCATCTCCACGTGGGAGTCAAAGGCAGCCTGTGGTTCCAAAGAAGCGGTCGTCAGGGGCTGCGAAGGCACCTCGTTGAAAACCGGACAACCGGCGACTGGCCTAGCAGAGGCTTCATCGTCAGTTTTGGGCCTCGGATGCCTGTTCTTGTCTTTGCGCTTTTTGTGTATTCCGGTCATCGGTTGTTCCGACGGCATGGTGTAATTGAATTTTCTGCCAAAATAATGTTGGGCAAAATCAAACCGACGTTTAATAGTGCACTTGTTAAACCTAGCACAAAACCAACAACCAGTGAGGTCGTGGTCTGGGCCTAGGCATGGAATACAATAGGAATGGAAATCCTTATGAGGTATTTGCTTCCCACAAGAAATACAATTATTAACTTTTACTGACATCGGTCTGAGGCAAGAAAAACTTTCCCCAACGGGGTACTTAGCTTTGTAGAAGACTTCGATTCTGGATTCGGAATGAAAATCTCAGGAGTCGGCCAACCGGCACTTGCGAACTGCTTTTGCATCGGGCACCACACAGCAAGAAAGACTGAAGAAAATGGCATCGGCTGCATCTTATATACCCCTTGCGCACTGACGTCAGGGAAGAAGCAACAGCAACCGACGCTGGACCAAGACTTTGGAATTCGGGCCGACTGCGGGACTGCCTGATGGCAGGATAACCCAAGTGTGATGACTGCAGCAGTGTAACACGATGAACATCTCCAGCTATACTCTGTCACATATCGCCTACGCAGAGATGATCTCTGCTTAATATACAAGGCCATGTCAAACCCAGTGCTGTTGGACATGCTACATTTAAAGAAATCCCAATCCCTCAGAGCAACACGCTCCAGGGATCTAAACCTGGTCATCACAATGAACAAAACATGCTGGAGGGATGGGTTCCTGACCCAGAGACTCCCCACACTCTGGAATAGACTGCCCATACATGTCAAGCTGAGTGTCTCTTTGGCCCTCTTCAAAAGGAACCTTGATGACTGGATGGGAGATAGGAAATTTACCCCGGGGATCACGTCAGTCACTAGACAGGGGACCAGGGAAGTAAATATTCTGGGAAGAAATAGCCAGGGAATTGTTATAGCTAGGCTTGTATAGGCCCTAGGGCCGCTAGCCTAGTATCAGCCTATGAACCTATGTTGACCAAGGTAAGTTTGAAAGGGTATGTAAACCGTATAATGTTGACCAAGGGCTCTGGGTACGGTTCCTGGCCACCTTTCTCCATGGTAAAGCTATAATTTCTAAATTGTCTGATACTGACTGCTTAAATTATAATACAGTTAAAAATTGTTTATTAGAGTGTTTTACGTTAACACCTGAAGCTTATAGAAAAAAGTTTTGTGAGCACAGACATCAGATGCAAGGCAGATGAAAAGTGCGTGTGATTATGTTGCTGAGTTAAGCACTTATTTTCATAGATGGGTGAACTGGTGTCAGGTCACCACTTTTGGAGGGCACATAACTAGATAGGCAGGGGTTCTATTCCCATTTCTGGCAGATATGTGTGTGTGTGAGGGAAGAAGCCCTTAGCACTTTGTCTGAGGGCATGAGAATCTGGATGGCAGATAGGGAATGCAATACAGCAGATGAGTTGGGGGAAAAAGGGAGACCTATAACTAGCAAGCAAGGCATCACTGCACAGGAAAGAGATACCCAGTGCTGCACATGGGTTTAAGGGAACCCATGATGGGCAGCCTAAATCACCCCAACAGAGTCTGCCGGTAACACAGGAAGCCACTAGTTCGGATACACGGCCACGATCAATAGTTAAATGTTTTAAATGTAACCAGTGGGGGCCATGTAGCATATAGATGTGCTTGGAGGCAGGGTGCAGAACAAAAGGTAGCGGAACTGGCAAGTGGGAATGACAGAATGACAGCAGTAAGTTGTCTGGAGACAACAAGGGTACCAAACTACCACAAGAGGTTATATCCTATCTTAGTAGATGGGAAACAGGCCACTGCTAAGCGAGACACAGCCTCTCACCTAACCACTGTGAAGCCTGCAATGGTTAAAGAGAAGCACTATTTGATTGGGCAGTCTACTCCAGTCAGAGATTTAGGAGGGATCCCATTCCAAATACTTTTGGTTATGGTTCACCTTGACTGGAAGGGTGGAAAAGGAAGCAAGCAAGTAGGTGTGTTTGAGGATATCCCTGCAGATGTCCTGATAGTGAACGATTTTGATAATGCAGTACCTTCTGTGCATGCAGTTGCTGCAGTCAGGCTTGGAGACAAGCATGCGGGTCTGGTAGCCTGGGGGGGAATCCAGACAGACTGCACACTTGAAGCCAGGACTGGTGAGATGGTTACTTGAGAGAGGAAGCTACCCAGTAGCAGTGAAACTGAAGGTGAGCCACAGCTGCTGGTGGGTACTGATGTTCCTTTGAGCAGAATGAATGCAAGGCAGAGGTGAGTTGAAGCACCCAGGCTGACATTGAGGCACTGCTGTCAGACAATATCAGACTTCCTGTGGAAGGGGAGCTCTGAAGGGTTACAAAGAGAGCTGACAGACTCAGCTCTCAGACCTTACATTACAAGGCTTGAGGGAGGTAGCTAGGAAGGGTCCTGATTCTCAAGTAAAGGGGGAATCTGTATACTGGGACAAAGGGTTACTGTATAGAGAATGGACCCCTGAGGGAGGGCTAGAAGGGGACAGAATACAGCAGTTGCTAGTTCCCACAGCCTACAATCTGGCACTTCTAGCCATAGCCCATAGCCCATGACATTTCCTTTGCAGGTCATATGGGCATAAAGCATACAAAGACACATATTATGCTGTACTTTTATTGGCCTGGGATTTCCAGAGATGTAACAGGGTACTGCTGGACTTGCAAGCAGTGCCAAAAAGTAGGCAAGACAGGAGACAACGGGAAAGCTCCTTTGATGCCTTTGCCTGTGACTGAAGAGCCATTTCAGAGGGTAGCTATGGATATTGTGGGGCCTCTGAGTACCCAAAGTTCCACAGGGAAGAAATATATCCTAGTGGTAGTAGATTATGCTACCAGATACCCTAGGTGGTGGCGCTGTTGTCCATTGAGGCAGAAAAGGTGGCAAATGCTTTGTTAGAGATTTTCAGCAGGGTAGGTTTCCCAAAAGAAATACTGACTGATAAAGGTGGCAATTTCATGTCAGACCTGCTGGCTCGTCTGTGAGAGTGCTGTGGGAAGAAGCACCTAAAGACCACCCCCTATCATCTCCAGACTAATGGTCTGGTGGAGAGGTTAAACTCTACACTAAGGACCATGGTACAGACATCTGCAGACCAGTTCAAGAGGGAGTGAGACAAATACATGCCCCATCTGTTTGCTTACAGAGAGGTGCTCCAGGAATCCACAGGTTTTTCACCCTTTGAGTCACTGTATGGGCATAGGGTGAGGGGACCTCTAGATTTGATTTGTGACAAATGGGAGGGTGAGTGTGAATCCCACAAGAAGTCTGTTGTGGCATATATCCTAAACCTCAGGACAAGGCTCAGGGAACACATGGGCTTTGCCCAGGTGAACCTGGCAGAAGCCCAACAACAGAAAAACGTCTTGGATGACAGGAATGCTCGAGTTAGAGTATGCTGTGGTGCAGCAGGTTATGGTTCTCATTCCTGTTAGATACAATAAGCTGCAGGCAGCTTAGGGAGGGACCCTACAAAGTGGTAAGGAAGGTCAGTGATGTTAGCTACATGCTAGAACTGCTAGGCAGGAGGCAGGGGCACAAACTGTACCATGTTAACATGATGAAACCTTACTATGACAGGGAGGGCCCTATGCTGAGTACTTGTACTAGAAGGCAGGAGGAGACTGAGGTGGCATCTATGGCTACAGGGAGCCAGCCAACAAAATCCCAAGTTATTACGGTGGAGCTTAAGGTTGCAGGCATGTGATATGAGAGTGCAACACTGTAATGGGGACAGCAATGCAAAGACAGCTGGGATTTCAAGACAGGGAATGGGGTAATGTATTCCCAGACAAGCTCATTCCTGTCAAACAACATTTCTCAAGGGTCTCTTCATAAACTAGCTTGAGTCTTGGAAGGGGGAAAGAAGTGTGACAAAAAGAAATAGTGTCAGCACAGCTAGCTGGAATTTTGTAAATCATATGTCATTTGTGAATAATGAATTGATTTATACAAGATGACTGCATTACAAATCTGTTAGAACTGTATGGCATGTGTATATCAAACTACTTGTACTGACGTGTGTGTTGAAAAGGTATTTGTAGAGCATCATGTCTGAAATGTAAGACTGCGGTAGTGGTGCTGTTGTAGCCTCACAGCAAGACGTTGTCCCGTTCAATTCTCAGCTAGAGCGTCTTCTGTGTGGAGGCATGCGTGAATGGGCATGCCTTTGTTGAAGGTTGTGCGTCAGGGCTGGTAACTCGGCACGTAAAAATCCACTACCAAACATTAGCGGACCAGAGTTCCGCTGTGGTGACCCCTAACCGGGATAAGCCAAAAGACACAACAACAACAACATGTCTGAAATGTAACCACAGTGTGCCTAGTGGAAGAGAACATAAATGTACATGCACTATTGTAACTGTTTAAATGTAGATATTTTAACAGTGCAAATTGGAATACAGAAGGTTAACTTCAGTCCAGCAAACTTCAGAAGAATACCTGAAATTAAATTACTTTATGGCTAGGCCATAAAAGATGGCATCTTTCAGTTTTTAATGCAGCAAGAGACAAAATGTCTGTACTAGGAAACTTTCTGTATTGTCTTTAGAGTGCACTAATTACTAGTCTTGAAAGCATGAAGGAATGCAATTATTTTATGACTTCCAGCATCTGCCAAAGATCTGAGGAGAAGCTCTTGTCTGTATATTTTTACAGATAGATGCTAAATACTGCCAGCTTCATCAATGACTGTTTTGCCTGGGAACTAAGAGTCAGATGAAAAGAAGTGATGCCATTCTGCAAGCTATCCCAGCAGTAATATTTTAGATATTATTTCTTGCATGTTTATTTGGTGACACTGTGTGGGCCACTCTTAACAGCCTTGCTCTTGGCCAAACTATCATTTGTGTTAATATTAATATTACGCAGTAAAACTGGACACCCTTTGTCAAGGGCCATAAAGTAGCTGATAAGGAGTTGACTGGTGGCAGTTGTATCTTATAGTCTGGGCAGAAGGGGGCATAGCTAGAAAACCTGTGCCAGCCTTTCCCAGGTATGTGTGTGTGTGTGTGTGTGTGTGTGTGTGTGTGTGTGTGTGTGTGTGTGTGTGTGTATGTGTATGTCTAAATCAAACCTCAAAGACTGTGCATGTCAGCTACTTAGGTAGGGACAGGAAACACTGGTTGGACAGAGAGGGTGCTCAGGTCTTAGCTTGGTCACTCAGCTGAGATCTCAACTACATAGTTGTACCAGTGGGGAGTCTTACTGGGGATCTGGAGAAAGAGTGAGAACAGTGAGAAACCAGCCCCGGACTGACGGTGGTCTCTGTGCACTCTTAAGGTGAATTGCACTTGATGTAGAGAGCTGCATCTAGAAATACTGTGCGTGTCCTTTGTAAATCCTCCTAGTGAACATTACCCCACTAGTGCCAGTGGTGAGGATTGAGGCTCCTTGATTACTGGTCTAGTGGTAGGGCGTCAGACTCTTGACAATTTTTTTTTAAATTTTTTATAATACAAACATATACATGTTTATTAACTACACAGTCATAAATGCAACTACTTATGGATATCTAGCTATTTAACCCTAATAACTGAGAATATTTTCATATATAAATGTATACACACAACTATATGAAAATATCTGTGCATATTTATTATGGAAGTATGACTGGAACAACGGTCCAGTACAATATATGTGAATTACAATTAATATTTCACTATACAGCTAGACTACATGTTTAATGTGCTACCGAATAGTTTGGGACTTACCTTGTAAATCATACCATGTGGTGCCTTTAACACCACAATTAACATTCTCTCTTACCAATCCACTTTTAATTCTACAGCTTAAAAAGCCACTCAAACTTATATTTTTCTTCATGCTGACATCTATCCAATTTATAACCTCGATATTACCAGTGGGTTAGCATGTGGCATCATCCCTATTTTTTTGTCCAACACAAACTTTTTATTAACTGGCTAAAGGTTGTGTTTCATAAAGAATTGTACTACACAAACATTAACAGTTAATCCAAAGACTGGGTACACCATTTTGAGCATCGTTTTTCTTGCTCTGTACAACTGCACTGATGGGATAAATCTCACCCTTCTCTGACATGTTTCTACAGCTACAGTCCTGACCTCATACAAATTGTAGGTTTGATAACTGAACTGTTACCATGGCTTTCACATTAATGTTAGAATTTTTTCTTTCTCCTCATATGTAGTGAGTCTTGCAATAAAATTTTGGGGTGGCCTTGCATTAGCTAGACCACTAGGCGTAAAGATTCAATGTGCTCTATGTGTACCTCCTTTAGCTGTAAACCAGTCAGTTCTGCTAGGTGTTTCTTTATAAACTCTATTGGTTCCCAGCCCTTTGCTTTCTCGGGAAATCTCAAGTAGACGGGGATATTCTTCCTACAAGTCCTCTCTCTGAACGTCGCCTGTCTTTGCCCTTTTTATTTTTAACCTAGTTGTCTACTACGTATATACTCTATTGCTTAGAATCCTTTTGGCATTCTGCAACTGTATCTGAGTGCATCATTATGGTGCCCTCAATTTCTCCAACTTTCTTCTCTGCTTGTGCTGCATATTGGTACAGTTTCCAATCAATTTCCTGTAGTTCTCCCGTTATTTTCTTACACACAAACTTCTCCTATAGAAGGTTTTTCATATTAGTTCCATCTTTTTTTAACTTCTTAATTCACACCCAAAATTCACACCCAAAAGCGAAAATAAAGTGACTGACATGAGTTCCAATTGCGCTGAACCTTCTACTACCATTTTCATCACGTTTTACTCGTAACATCCTGAGACATATGGACTGGTTTTCAACCTCTGGCACATAATCAACCAGCTGCAATATTTGGAAAGTAAATAATAAAACTCTTTACTTGAAATAAATGCAATTAATCAGTGCATTTAGTAATATTAGACAATACAGCAAATAACTATCCATAGCGGGAAAACTAGAAAAAAAAAATGAATTCAAACGTTTGGTAACTAACATTTAGAAAACACTGTCTACAGCTATACCAGCTCTATTCTTAACAGCTTCTGGAAGGTTACTCAGTAGATAGCACAAAGTAGTTCTATCTGGTTACAAGGCGATGACAGAAAGAAAAAGACAGTCAGCAGACACTACTCAAGGGATGCCGGCAGCTATCTGCTCAACAGTTCAAAGGACAGCAAAGACAGATGTTGGAGGCTTTAGGGGAGAAATGGCTCTTGATAATACTAATCGTATGGTGAGAAAGGTGTAGCCTGGATGACCGGAGAATAAGCATTCTAGTGTCACTGATAAAGAACAAAGGGGATATTCACAATTGAAGGAAGTACAGAGGCATAAAACTCCTGTGACACTGCATGAAAGTGCTGCAGAGGGAGACTGACAAATAAATATCTAGTAGCTAGCAAGATGGGAACTCAGCAGTTCAGATTCATGTATTTACAGTAAGACAAAAAAATGAAGACTAAGCCAGAGATTAGGCAAGAGTCCAAATGGGCATTCCTAGACTTGTGGGAAGCATTTTACAATGTCCCAAGAAATTTACAACAGTGGTCTGCAGTCTCAGAAACACTGGTCGAATTAGAGCAGAGTATGTACGGAGACCTAATGACAAAAGTATGACAAGTGTTCAGATGAGGTTCTCGGGTAGAGTATGGATTAAGATTAAGCTCAGAGCTCAGTCCTGTTCATGCTGGCAATGGACTACATTAGCAAACAGGTTGGTTTGGACAGATCAACAAAGATGATGTATTCAGATGATGTGGTAAAAGAAGCAGACTCAGAACAGGAACTATATCAAACAACGGACTGGAAGGAAACACTGAAGGTAAATGGGATGAAACGGAGTACAGACAAGGCCATGGCCAAGGCAACAAATGGCAGAAATCAAGAGAAGCTTTTATACTTGAGATAGAAGGGAAAATAGTGGAACATGTTAAACCCATTTGTAAGGACTGCAGATGCATCCTTGAAGGACATCAGCACATTTATTGGTATGTAATCTGAATCACACCAAACAGCAGCAAACAATAAACCAAGCGCTTTCGCTCGGTTATTACCGAGCTTCTTCAAGGTTAAAAATCTGTTGTGTAGTCAGCCATGTTAAATACTAAATGCAACATCACATGACATACCCCCCCATGTGAATCATCCCTAATCAGTTTCTTAAAAATACAGTGTGTATAAACTTTCCTTAAATATTAAATATATATTCCAATCCAAGAATCAAACTCAACTTTAAATTCAGTAATGCCAAAAATGAAAATATATAATATATTACAACACATGTAAAAACACATAAAAATAATAAAATAAATGGTAATGAACATGACAATAATAAATATTAAACTAAACCATGAAAGTAAATAAATGTGACATCTTCATTACCAATACAGCACATGGTAACCAAACTGAAGGCATTAGGCTGAACTGCAAGTACATCCAATACCAGTGTGTTTAATACGGAAATCTAAGTAGTCTACAAGAACCCTGTTATAATCGTGCGTTCTTAATTTGAGCACACTGTTTATATTCAAGGCGTCATTCATGCCCGGTGGTCTAATTGCGTCCAGTCTAAGCTGCCAAAACAGTTCCCGGTACCTCAACCTAGCTTCCCAGTTCCCTCCCCGTGGGTCGGGTGTCAATTGTTCTAGAATTGTAAACTTCATTTGCATATTTTCACATAGTTGTGAATGCTTAAAAAAGGCATTGGTCATTTTACCCTTACTAATATCATATTGATGTTCATAGACTCTTTTTCTAAAAAGCCTTTATGTCTTGTCTACATAAAAACTGTGACAATGTAGGCAGATTCCCAGGTATACCACTCCTTTGGTGGCACAATTAAAGTATTGTTTAAACTTATATCTAAAATTTCTGGAAGGGATAGAAATAACATCTTTATTCAACATGAAGGCACACTGGTTACATGAACCACATCTATGGGTACCCTTCTTCATTCTAGTGGACTCATTCTTAACAGCCTTATTTTTCTCAAAAAATTCTTTCAAATTCATTCCTCTTTTTCTAACGAAACCTGGCACTGAAGGGATGAGATGTTTTATATCTTCATTCACTGAAATAATGGGCCAATACTTTAAGATGACCTGTTCTATTACCTGAGAGTCTGAAGAATATGTATATGCAAAACTATTCTTAAATTTGGAGGTGTTGTTGTCTATCACCAACTCCGCACCGCTATCCCGGGTACCTAATAAAGGTAATACCTAGATTCCCTGTTATCAGTGACTTCCTGGGCCAATCCATCAATCAAGTTGACTGGATATCCTTTTTCTATAAGTAAGCCACACGGTGTGTTGGCTTCCTCAACAAATATTCAAAAGTGCTACACATTCGAGGCTCTAATCATTTGGTCCTTAACTATCCCTTTTTCTGGTAAAAGGTGCCCACAAAAATGAAGGTACACGTTAGAAAGGTAGTCTTCCTAAAAAGTTTGGAATGAAAACAGCTGTTTGCGTAGTCCTTAATTAATGTTACATCCAAATAATGTAAAACATCCTGGTCGATGTGAGTGAATCTAAGAAAATCAGTACATCCATTGATGTGTTCCAAAAACCCATTCAGGTCATTAATAGAACCATTCCATAGTAGGCAAATATCGTCTAAATATCTGGTATAATGTGTAATGAACTTTTTCCATGGTGTATTGAACACAAATTCCTGCTCCCAATGGTAGAGTACACAATTGGCGTATAGCGAAGCACAGCATGCTCCCATCGCCATGCCTTGCTTTTGGCGAAAAAACTCTCCATTAAAGTAATTAAAATTGTTTGTCAAAACTGTGTCCATTAAGTCCACCACTAAATTGATGATGTTGCTAGCCAACGTGCCATCAAGTGTAAGGGTTTTCCTAAACCATTCAAGTCCTACTATGTGAGGGATACTTGGAAATAAGTCTATAATATCAATGGTTACCATGTATAGCTCTGGACTAAACATCTGTCGGTTAAAAACTTTTAAGAAATGCCAGGAGTCTTTGCAAATATATGTAATTGGTGTTCTTTTGGCTATATGATCTATAAATTTTGCTAAGGGCTCCGTAATACTGCCTGCCCCAGAAACAATGGGCCTAAATCTTAGAGGGGCTAGGCCTTTATGTGTTTTCGGAATACCAAATATTATTGGTACCCTTGGCTTCATAACATGAAAATAGTTGTAAGCTGCTCATTAATAGTGCCTTGCAAGAGGTGGTCGTATAAATAAGAACTAATTTTGGCATAAGCTAAATTAATTTCATTAAGGGACACCAGTTCATATTGTTCAACATCCTGCAACATTACCTGTAGGATGAAATCGTAATCTAACTGGTACATTAGCACCACACCCCCTCCTTTGTCAGGTTTCATAACCCGGCATTTTTCCTGCTTTAAATTCTCAATCAACTGGAATTCTTCGTTACTGAGGTTCAATGGGCACTTGTTTTTCTTGTTTTTACCAGCTGTTCTAATTTCTCTCTCTACCATTTCCTCAAATATCTTAATAGATGGGTGTGTGTGGGGGTTAAAGGTGCTAGTTCTGGTGAGATCTGAATGGGTACTGGGTTGACCCTTAAAAAATATTGAAAGGTTTAGCTGCCTAATGAACAATTTAAAATCTATCAATGTGTTAGTGGTGTCAAAGGGACTAGATGGGACAAAGGTAAAACCTTTTGAAAATAAAGTAAAATGCTCATCTGTGAGCAAGCAATCAGTAAAGTCTGGGAGGGATAGCCGAGGAGAAGGGAACTCTGAATAAAGGGGTCAAAGCTCAACTCAGAGGGGCTGCAGCCAGCTGGCAAGACATTGTTAGGGGTAATGTGTGACAGAAGTATGCCAGAGTTGTTGAAAAGTAAGGGGTACAAAATAGCAGTGAAGGCACAGCAAGTTAGGAATCATGAGGTAATGGAAATAAAGTGCCTGAGATTGGTAACAGGATGCGCATTGTGGGGACACGTAAAGAAAAGAAGAGAAGCCAAAATAGCCACAATTACAGAAAATGTTAAGGCGAATGGATTACTGTGGTTCTGCCACACGTACAGAAAAGCAGAAAACAATCGGACACAGCAAATGTTAAAGAGGCCGGAAGAGGGCAAGTAAGGAGAAGGATGTGTAGCCAAGAGATGAATGGTAGCCCCCCAAATACAGAAAATGTAATAAGGGATCTGGGGACCCAAGTAGATAGTAATCTCTCCTTTGATAATCATACTGCCAAGGTGGTTAAAAAATCCTTCTATGTGGCCCACCTAATCACAAAAGGGTTCGCATTTAGAACAAAAGAGGTTATTGTGCCTCTCTACTCATCAATAGACCCATCATATAATACAACGCCCTATTTGGGATGTAACGTACAAGACACCTGCAACAGCTGGAAAGGCCACAAAAGTACCTCACCAAGAAGATTACTGGCCTCAAACAGATGTCCTATGCAGCCCAACTCAAGAAACTCCAGCTGTACTCGGTTGCACACTGCTTACTCAGAGGTGATCTCTGCCTGACATACAAGGCCATGTCCAACCCAGAATTGATGGACATGCTCCACCTAAAAAAAAAAAAAAAAAAAAATCCCAGAGAGACACAAGCTCTAGAGATATAAACCTCACCACAACGATAAATAGAACATGCTGGAGGGATAGATTCCTATCCCAGAGACTCCACATGCTTTGGAACAGGATTCCAATATACATCAGGCAG
Source organism: Protopterus annectens (assembly GCF_019279795.1). Lineage (NCBI taxonomy): Eukaryota > Metazoa > Chordata > Ceratodontiformes > Protopteridae > Protopterus > Protopterus annectens. Next base: position 164,820,986 of record NC_056735.1, read on the forward strand.
AGACCCTCACTAACACTCTTCAAGAGAAACCTTGACAGGTGGATGGGAAACAGAAAATTTACCCCGGGGGATCACTGCACTGGCTCTGCTGGACAGTGGCACAGGGAACTAATAGCTCTGCTGGACAGTGGTGCAGGGAACTGATAGCACTGCTTCACAGAGGCACAGGGAACTAATCTAAAGGGGTGGCGAAAGCCAACACATTCTGGCTAGGCTTATAAATGCCCATGGGCAGATAGCCTAGTACTTACCTATGAACCTATGATTGCATAAGGCAAGACCTGAGAGAGGGGGAAATGACTTTCAAAGATGGTAGAAGTGTGGCTCTGAAGAGAAAAGTGATGAAAGTTAACCCAACTGAAAAGTGAGTGCAATCATAGTAACCTGCTGTAAACATCAATAAGGCACATCATGCTTCATAAATCATATAGTACAGTTGTGTACACTTACCATGAATAAAGATATTCGAGTGTACTCACTGTTCCAGTCATCATATTTGGGTTATCTGCTTGTAGTAGCCCTCATTCGGCCTGATTACCAAAGTCTTGGGTCCTGCGTCAGTTGCTATCTCATCTTCCATGATGTCAGGTAGTCAGGGGTATAAAGCATGCAGCAGACGCCATTACATAAGTTTTCTTACCCCAGATGTCAGGTGCCCCCCCTAATTGGAAGCAATTAATATATATATATATATATATATATATATATATATATCTATATACACACACACATATATATATATATATATATACACACACACACACACACACACACACATATACAAGGTTATACCACCAACAAAAACGCAAATACACCAAAAAGCTATTAAGCATAGTAAAGGAGAGTAGAGGTACAGCCAAAAGAAGTCAGGGGGCTGGAGGGAGGGTAACCAGGACTGCAACAGTGAATACACTCGAACATCTACATTTATGGTAAGTGTACACAACTGTACTATGTTCTTCGTGTTTCACTGTTGCAGTCATTACATTTGGGTAGATTCCCAAAGCTAAGGATGGGAGGAGGAATTTAGATAGCATTAGGACAAGCTACAAGGCCCCGCAACACTGCAGTGGCAAAGCCAGCTCTGGATTTAGAGAACACTGGTAAATGGTAATGCTTGGTGAAAGTATATACAGAACTCCAGGTAGCAGCTTCTAGGATGTCCCTGGTAGGGACATCTCTGAGAAAGGCTGTAGAGGTAGATGCAGCCCTGGTTAAATGGGGTCTAATCCCCTGTGGGATGGTTTTCCATGGTGCTTATAGCAGAAATGAATGCAATGGCCTATCCATTTAGAAATGGTTTGCTTTGAAGTAGCCTTCCCCTCTGCCCCTGCAGCAAATGCCACCAGCAGTTGGTCAGATTTCCTTTGAGGTTTAGTCCTGTCCAAGTAAAATCTAAGTAGTCTGTGCACATCTAAGGAGTGCAGTATATGTTCCCCTTTGTTCTGTGGATTAGAAAAGAAGGTTGGCTAATGAATGGACTGATTAAGAGCCACACTGGATACCACCTTGGGCATGAAGGAGGGATTGGTCCTGAGGGACACCCTGTCTGCATGAAAGATGATGAAAGGCTCCACTCCCATAAGGGCTTGTAATTCAGATACCCTTCTTGCTGAAGTGATTGCTAAAAGGAAGGCTGTTTTCCAAGAAAGGAATTTTAACTCTGCACTTACAAATGGCTCAAAAGGAGGAAGAGTGAGTTTTTCTAATAGAAGGTTAAGGTCCCAGGCTGGAGTTGGGGCTCTACTGGGTGGTCTTAAGTTTTTGGCCCTCTGAGGAACTGCTTGAGCAGTGGATGACAGAAGAGGGGTGGTTCTGTGTTGTAATGTGCTGAAATGGCTGAGGCATGAATTTTGATGGAGGAAAAAGAAAGGCCCTTGTGAAGCATCTCAGTTAAGTATTGAAGAATATGAGGTAAATTGGGCTCTGCTGTGCCCATCCCTTGAGTTTGGTTCCAGGCACAGAATCTTTTCCATTTTTCAGCATACGATTTTCTAGTACCAGGCCTCCTTGCTTCCAAAATGACATCCCACACTTGTTTACTGAGGGATGGTAATGGAGAGATTAGGTAATTAGCCAGGCTGCCAGGTTCTGGGTTTGAAGCTGAGGGTGCAGAATCTGGCTCTCCTGCTGTGACAGCAGGGTAGGGGTCTGAGGCAGGTGCCATGGAGCCAGCAGTGACAAACTGTGCAAGAGGGGGTACCAGTATTGGCCTGGCCAGTCTGGTGCAGTCAGTATCGTCCTTGGTTTGTCCTGTTTGATTTTTAGTTGTACTTTGGAGAGGAGAGGCAGAGGAGGAGAGGCATAAACTGATAGATTTTTCCAGCTGAAGGACAGAGCTTCCACTTTCCAAGCTTGTTTGTGGGGAGTCCTTGTGCAGAATTTGTCCAATTGGTAGTTCTGGGGGAGGCAAACAGGTCTATATCTGGGCTCCCCACGTGTTTATCAACATGTTGAAAGTCTTTGGTTCCAGTTTCCACTCGTGTGGGTCCATGAGATTTCTGCTTAATTCGTCTTCCAGTGTATTTAGTTTTCCTGGCAAGAATTGAGCCTGTAGATGCACTTGGTAGCTCAAGGCTGTGTTCCAGAGAGCCATGGCTAGTCTGCAGAGGGGGAAAGAATGGGTACCCCCCCTGCTTGTTTATGTAGCACATAACAGTGGTGTTGTCAGTCTTTACCATTAACTGTCCTGGAAGAATGTGGTCTTTTAAGGCTGTAAGAGCATTCTGTACAGCTAACATTTCTTTTTGATTGATATGCAGGTGCATTTGACTTGGGCTCCATTTGCCCTGAATGCACTTCCTGTCAGGTGAGCCCCCCCATGCATAGTCTGATGCGTCTGTTAGGGTTTGGGCAGCAGGTGGTAGAGTGAATGGTAGTCCCTTGTTTTAGTGGTAGGCCTCTACCCACCAAAGGAACTCTAACCGTAGGCAAGGTACGATAGGAATCATTGCTTCTAGATCCTGAGAATGGTGACACCGTAGGCCTTTTAGATACCACTGTAGTTTCCAAATATGCAGTCTTGCATTTGGAATTCGTAGGCATGCAGTATTTGCCATGCAGATAGCAGTGTTTTTGTGGCCATTAGTTTGAAGCAAGTTGTCAAATGAATTTGTTTCTCTGGCGTGAGGAAAGCCATCTGGGAAGTTGTGTCCAAGCTTACTCCCAGGAATATAATTTGTTGACAGGGTACCAGATGTGATTTCTTCTCATTTATGGTGTACCACAGACAAGTTAGCACCTTTTGTACAAATGCCAGATGATTCAAAAGTATGTCTTGGCTTTCTGCCTGAATTAGACAATCGTCCAGGTATGGGTATATTTGAATATTTCTTTGCCTGCAAAATGCAATGACTGGAGCTAGACACTTTGTGAATACCCCGGGCACAGTAGATAAGCCAAAGGGCAGTGCAGAGAACTGATGCATGTAGCCTGCTTTGAAGTGTAGGTATCTTCTGCAGGATTCCTTGATTGGGAAGTGCAGGTAGGCTTCCTTTAAATCCAGTGTTGCCAACCAGGCATCTTTGCCTAGCATAGGAAGTAACTGGTGAAGAGTTAGCATCTTGAATTTTGGAATCAACAAAAAGGTGTTTAAGATAGAAAGGTCCAGGATAGGACGCCATGAGTTATCCTTTCTGGGTACCAGGAAAATTCTTGAGTAGAAACCTTGTCCTTTTTCCTCTTCTGGTACAGTCTGAATAGCCTTTATGTTTAAAAGAGAGAGTATTTGCTTTTGAGCCTCTGCCCACTGATTTGGGGGTAGATCTGGCCAACCATTTGGGGTTGGTAACATGTGGAAGTGAAATCTGTATCCTTGGGAAACTATATTTAAAACCCATTTGTCCTGGGTAGTGAGTTCCCAGTCTTTTGCCTGCAGAGCAATCTGTCCCCCTAAAGGAGCAGTCAGTTGAGAAGTGCTTGGAAGTTTTAAAGTTAAGTCATTAAGACAGTTTACCATAGGGGGGAGTCTTACTACTCCCTGATTTGGAAGTGGGAGCCCCCCACTGCTTAGTCCTGTGCGTACCCTGGGACTGAAGCCTGGGTATTCTGCTGGTTCTGGGTTTGGACTGAGAAGGCCTGGAAGAGGCAGGAAAAGACCAATTCTTAGAGAGCCAATGCCTACTAAATCTTGGAGGCTGTACTTGTAGGAAGCCTTTAACAGTTTGCATAGATTTATCTTTTTCCTCCATATTTTTAAGAACTTCTTCTGCTTTGTTGCCAAACAGGCGGTCCTGATTTAAGGGAGCATCCAGCAATTTAGCTTTAACTTGATCCGGCAAAGACTGCTCCTTAAGCCAAGCATGCCTTCTAAGTACAGACCCAGTGACAGCAGCCCTGCAAGATACCTCTAGTGAATCAAAACCACATTGCAAAGTATGCTTTCCAACCTTTCAGCAGAATGCATTAAATCCTGTAAATCCTTATTTTCAGCACAGTCAGGAATCAACATAATTTTCTGTCTAAGCAATCCAATAATATGCTGCTGATACTTTAACATATGAAACTGGCAGTTTAAGGCCCTAATGGCCAAAGTTGCAGAAGTGTATACTTTCTTACACCATCTATCCAGCGCCCTGGAGTCTGTATCAGAGGGGTAGGATTTTTGGCAGTAGTAGCCTTAATGCCCTTGGGTCCCTGTGAAATGGTCTCAGGATCCGCAGTAGGATTTTTAAAAAGGAACTTGTGACAGTCAGGAACCCTGTAATATCTATCAGGTTTTCTGGGAGCAGGAGGTAAAGAGTCAGGGGCCAGGCTAGATTCCTAAAAGGCATCATCAACAATGTCTGGTACAGGAGGGATAAAAGCCTGTGTTGGGGCAGGAGTAAGAAATCCCTAAGCCTCTTTTTAGAAACAGAGTAATCCTGGCTTTCTCAGCGAAAGTGCTCCCGAAGAGTACACAGGGTTTCACCAAAACAGAAATCCTCTGGGGGGGAAGCAGAGGGAATAGAGTAATCTGCATCAGAAACCTCATATGTATCCTGGTCAATCCTGGTCATCAGAGGAAACAGAAATTTCAGAATCCTGGTCAGAAGTATCATAAGCAAATTCAGTCCTAGGTCTCTTAGAGGGGGAAGGTTGGCTTCCCCTGATTAAAGTAATAATTCTTATAATTTGTTTTTTAGGCATAGAGGCCTGACCATGCGGTCTGTGCGTCTGTTTTCTAGGCATGGTTTGAGTTTTAGGCCTTGAAGAAGAAGATAGTGTCAGTTTAATATGCAAGCAAGTAAGCCTGAATACACCCTCTGAAGTCGGTGCCTGCACAGTGGCTCCGGACCCATCCAATGTAGACATCTGCAGGTTCCACAGTTGAAGCATCTCGCGACATACCAGACTCTGAATGGGTCTCAGTAGAGGCCTGCGAATCTGAAGTAGCGGGTATCAGGGGCTGCGAAAGCACCTCACTGAGTACCGGCAAACTGGCGACTGGCTTAGGAGAAGCGTCGTCGGCAGCTTTGGACCTAGGCGGCCTGTCTCTGTCTTTATCTTTGCATTTTTTTGCAATGTCAGTAGTCGGATGGCTTACCGAGGACATATCTGGATAATTGAACAGAGTACCAAAATATTTAGAAGCGTAAATATACCGACAATGAATAGTTCGTTGCTTAAATAAGGCACAAAACCGACAGCGAGGTACGTCATGGTCAGGGCCTAGGCAAGGAATACAGTACGAATTAAAATCTTTGTGAGGTATTTGCTTTCCACAAGAAATACAATTATTGACTTTTACTGACATCGGTTTAGAGCAAGAAAAAGTTTCACCAACGGGGTACTTAGCTTTAGTTGAAGACTTCGGCTCTGAAACTCGAAAACGAAAATTTCAGGAGTCGGCTGACCGGCACTTGTGAACTGCTTCTGCTTTGGGCACCGCACTGCAAGAAAGACTGATGTAATGGCGTTGGCTGCATGCTTTACACCCCGGACTACCTGACGTCACGGAAGATGAGACAACAACCGACGCAGAACCCAAGACTTTCATAATCAGGCCGAATGAGGGCTACTGCAAGCAAATAACCCAAATATGATGACTGCAACAGTGAAACACGAAGAACATCTGCAGAGTCTTCTTTGATTAGAGATGGGGAATTCACCAAGGAAGTACAGTTCTAATTTTAGTAAAGATAGCTGCAACTTCTTCCCTATGTTATTCTTGAAAAGCAAAACTACTACTAAAATTGCTCCAAAATGGCTGCTTTTAGAACTAAAATTTGGTGTAAAGCAAAAATATTTATTTCACTGTAATCTATATCGCAACACCCTCCTTAATTAATCTAATCTGTAACACCATATATGAAAGCTATATACTACATAATGAAAGACTTGCCTGGAGGATTCAGTCTACCTTAAACCATCGAGTACTTAGGCCATGCTCTGTCCAGTGGACACAACTTTCCCAGTCCCAACAAGTACATCCTCCTCCCATGCTACCTGTACTTCTCTCCTCCATTTTCCAGTTACTAAACAATCTGACATAAGGTGACAAGAAAAAGATAATAAAAGCCAATATCTGCCCAGACAGAGACAGGGTTGGTTAACTAAGACTGAAACCTCCAAGCAGATCTAACATTATCGTAAGTAATAACTTTAACTGCTAAGGAGACTCAGTCTTCATTAACCCACAGGACAGAATCCTTAGCTAATTCCCCTGGGCCTGGAAGACAGGAATAAAAATCTCATCACCACCCTGCTGGCCCCAGATAATCAGCATTATAGCATGATACATACTTTCTTGGAAAACAGGGCTGTATTAGTTAAGTAATTCAAATTTCACATGGCCAGCGGCACCACAGTGCAGTCCAACTGTAAAACTGTCAGAAAAGAAGTTCTAGGAGCCTCCTGGGTATCAGGTATATGGAACTTGGTTGTATACTGCAGTGGACTCCTTCAAAGGGTCGACATAGGCAGAGATGCAGGCAATGTTGTAAAGCTCACCAAGGCAGCTCTAGTCATGGGGCTGGGGCTGTTGACAGCAGTCTATAAAGACCCACTAAATGAGACCTATCTAAAGAAGAGCTGAGAGAAAGCACCATAGATGAACTGTCAAAGACACTTGAGAGGATTCTGACAAAGAAAAAGCCAGCCACAAAACCTGTAAAGAAGGGCTTTACCTCTCAAGCTGCAAATATGAGAAACCAGCAAGTTCAGGAAACCTTGTCCCAACTTCACATCTATATCTCCTGTGAGAAACATGAAATCCCCCTGTAGAGCTCACAAACATTAACACTTGGACTCCAACACTTCCCATGATATCTTTCTTCTTCTTAGGAGGAACATGGAGGGACCGGTATGGCCAAAGATCCAAGAATCACCTCAAAACCCTTTTCAAAGACATAGAATGGATGCCTAGAGGTCCCCAGACTATAAAAGCCAAACCACTCCATCCTCAACGATGGGTTCCATAAACAGCAGCTGCAAGACTGTGTTTACTACCAGATCCTAATAAAGGAGAACCACAATCAACTTCTCTGCAGGTAATTACCTGGATAAGAACCAGGATCCCACATGGAGGCAAGTCCAAAACTGAAGCAATTATGAGTCATCTGGAAGTCCTTAAGGAAGAAAAAAAGAAGACTATGGAAGTCAACTTCCAAAACTGTCAGACCCAATTAAGGGATCTGAAGCATTTAAAGACCAAACTGTGTAGTATTGAGGGAAGGAATCAAACATGTCATTATACATTCTGCAGGATGACCACTGCCTTAAAATATCCATAGAAATGAGAATGGGCAGACAAAAACCAATGGAAAGAATCATAACAGGTTCAAGCAACCCCATCACAAGGGTTGTGTCAAGGATAACAGCTCCTTCCAGATTATACTGAAGCCACGCCCTGTTGGGAAACCAGGTGCATCACTTCCAACCAGTCACTTAGCTTTAGGGACAATGACAGTGGGAAATGGAAGAGGCTTGCACCTTCATACTAGACTGGTTGAATTATGTATGGCTACCAGCCATGGATAACCCAACACTACAAATCATGCAAGACAACTAATGCAACAGGCGGAATGTAATTTGTGCGCCACTAGTAAGGTTACTGATAGACTTAGCCAAAGAAACGTCAGTCAGAAGGCAAAACAACTTGGACTATAACAAAAGGAATATAACACCAAGCCACTACTAGCTATAGAATGAGCGACTACCAAAAGGAAAGGAAAAGGAGAACCAAACCACCCTTCCCATGTTCCCATCAAATCATCCCCAGGTTCTGTCTTGACATCTCCAAATTTAGCTATATTCCAATTTAAGGATGGCTTGAGAGGGAAGTCAGTTCCCCTAAATAAAGGTTCATCTTGCAAGTCTGACACCAGAAAAATCAAAGGATCCAGAAGAATAAAAGGCCACCCATCCCCAAGTTCAGGTTTATGATAATAGGACAACAGAAGTACATGTTGACTGTCAGAATGGTGAACCCTATATGTTAACATCAAAAATGTTGATGTATTGGAATAACTGGGAGCCTGTACTGTGCGATCGTGGTACAGTGGGGATCGGAGAATTGGCCCTTTCTGGGAGCCTGTACTGTGGGATCATGGAACAGTGGAGATCTGAGAATGGGCCCTTTCTGGGAGCCTGTACTGTGGGATCATGGAACAGTGGAGATCTGAGAATTGGCCCTTTCTGGGAGACTGTACTGTGGGATCATGGAACAGTGGGGATCTGAGAATTGGCCCTTTCCCTGCTGTAATGTGATCTCAGAGCTAGTATATATAACTAATAGTGGGGGTGTAAGGGAGTGGGGGGGGGGGCTAGCCACTGCAAAAATCAACATTTTGTTTGATTTTTGACCTTCTGATTGTGAACTCTGTGGTGTCTGACATTCAAGAGATTGGTGGTATTGCACTCAACTTTCAAAAGGTCGATTTGATGACAAGAATTCACTTTAGTTCTCCACACTAAAAACTTACTTTTAGGCCATGCTTGGAAAGCTGCCAGGCATGATGTGTTAACTAGACTGCAACACCTACTCTGTATTTGAGAAGGGCAACCATGCCTCAGAGTGAGAGACAGGATTCTCATACATTTCATGAGACCAGCAAAAAGGACAGCAGCTACCCTGTGGAAGACGGATGAGGAACATCTCCCCCTCTTGACTGACAAGTGCATTAGTGAAGAATTCCACAGTCATGGAAGAGAATGAGTTGAAAGCACATCCCTGATGGCCAGCCAACCATAGCGACTTAACAGGAAAGTGAAGGACTACAGCAGATCTTAATATCTAGCCTTCCAGAAAGCAGTCAACGTCAGGAATAAGGATTAACATTGAGCCACAGTCACCCAAAAGTGTACCTAGCCATATGAAAGTGGCAATGTGCTGCCAATTACTACAAGATTTGGGGTAAGAACAGTATCCAGTGAGGGACAAAGTGAATGGTTATTCACTGGTCTGAACAGTTGCTCCAGGTATGTCAAAATATGCAACATCTTGGGAGTCTGTGCCACTCTGCAAATGCAGAAAGGAACATGTGCTGGCCATCTATTGGCAATCACCTAAGTGAAAGAATTGAATGATGAGGCCAATGAAAATGGGGCATCAGGACAAAACGAAGCATATACAACTCTGGCCCAGGTGTTAAAACCAGCACCCTAATGACTAGCTTTCAGGAAGTTTAAGAAGAAAGAGGGGGCCAAGTTGGCATTCAAAGCTTTGGCAGGACAAAAGGAACCACTGAGGATGGGGCAGGGTTTCAATGACTCCAACACTGGCATCCCAACTGTCCTACTCTGGAGAAATCTGACCAGCAGTCCACATTGGGACCCATTAGGAAAAGCTGATCTATGGCCTAGAGTCAGTCACAACGCCGAGTTCTAGGTATGTTCCAAAAGGCCCAGACAGAGTGGTCCATCACTAACCTTGAACTAATCAGTTCAAAAGAATGAAGACCCTGTATAGGTTTCTACATGGAACTTCTAGCCTCTCTGAACTTTATATCATGCAGGCATAATCACCAAGGGGAAGCACAAGACATCCCACCAGGTAAAGTAAAGCGATGTGCTGAAACTGGACAGTCCTGGCCAATAGGAATGACCATGTCCAGAGGCAAGAAGCAACATGATTAACCTGCACATTCCTGTAAAATAAAATCTTAGAAATGAAGAAAAGTATGCAGTGTCAAGGTGAGCTCTCCGGTGTCCTCAGCAATGGTAAAACAAAAGGTGCAGCTAATCATGACAGCGGCTGGGGTTAACTAGAGGCGATTTGACAAGGGAGACCTCAAGAAGGTAAGATTACTAGGGAGCAGCCTACCCTCTTCCACATCACTTGCAACCATTTACTGACTGACGTGGGCACACGAAATAACTTCAGATTCCAATCCATTAACACAAGAAGAGCTGAAAAAGGAATAACCTCTGATGGCTGGTTTTCATGAGATTTCTTTCCATGAGAAGACCAAAACAGCCTCTTGAGTGCTGAATGTCTTAAGGAATAATCTTCAGTATGCAGCCGCCACTGAAAGAAGGAAGACCCTCCTTAAGGCTGTTACAGCAGAGAAATGAAAGATCCATGCTTGCCCCTTAATAAAAGAAAAGTCAGTGTTGGCACAACAGCTTGAGTCTCCAAGGATAGCCTGCACCTCTTGTGCCAGGGCTTCCATATACTGGCTACTGCCTTTGCTGCACCCCAGTGCCTTTTTTTTTAAGGCAGAGTCTAGTTTATAGACATTCCATCATAACTAATATTAATCCCCAAATTGCAAGGCATAAAGTTGTCTCTCGATCAAGCCAGAAGTCTAAACAATAAATTGCCTGATCTTGAATCCTTCCTCATTTGGAAATCACCCACCTTTGCATAGTTAGAAAGTTTTGACTTAAAAATGAAGGTACTCCCTCTACAGCATATTTGTTTGTACTTTTCAAGCCTTCAGACCCTGTGGCAAATGTGGTGGAGTCTCCATATTTGTTAAGGAACAAGCTACCTGCTAGCACATCTCTAATGGCCCACAAAATGAACTCACTCTGGATATTTTGTATTTATTTTATTTTATTTTACATTTGTTTACCGGGAAAGTCTGACTGGAATGAGGTTCATTTACAGCAGAGGTCCGGGGAGAAAGCTCCACATCAAACAATATGTACAGTGGCAAATATACAATCAAAAAGATATATCATACAATAGTTTGTTCCAAGCACACTTAATTTACACACAGTAGGCCCTGAATGGCAGCATTTGGGAGAAAAAAACTCCACATTAAACACTACAATCCTAAGAGACATCACACAAGAGATTAGAAATTTACAGTGGTTTGTTCCAAGCAAGCTTAATTTACACATAGTAGACCCTGTATGGCAGTATTTGAGGAGTTTTTAGCATTGTATTATAGAGACAGTAAGCAGAGAAGAGAGGAAAGATAGGAAGAATTGGAGGACAGCAGGAAAGCATTTATGTGATGCAAGGACAGAGCCAGGATTGCAAGAGGTGTGACTTAAGTGACTTTTTGAACAGTGAGATAGATGTTGCTGAAGAGATATTCTGGGGGAGGTTATTCTACTTTCTAGCGATGGTGTGAGAGAAAAGAGCTTTCCCTGCAGTATTGTTGGCTTTGGATATACAGAGCACAGTTTTGTTGGATGAGCGGAGAGGACGGTTTGATGAATATTGAATTAGTAGTTGGTTTACTGCTGGAGTTTTGTGAGAATTCTTTAGTATGTTGAAGGTGAGCACTAGTTGGTGGTAACTAATTAACTGAGGGAGTTCTAACCACTGTAGTTCCTTTAGAGCAAGACAGTGACTGATTCTAAAAGTAGAGTTATTGGCGAATTTTGCAATCTTATTGTAACATGATTCTAGGTTGTCTAGATCTGTTTTCCTGATGTGGGTTAGGATTGGTGATGCATACATTAGGGTAGACAAAAGGTGGGTTTGGGCGAGGGTGACTTGTGCTTGGCCTGATAGGAAGTTTTTGTGTTTGTATAAAGTTCCTAAATTTTTATGTACCTTTTTAATGGTTTGAGAGATATGGACATCAAAGTAAAGATTTTTATCTATTTCAACACCAAAGAGCTTAGTATGGGGGGAGGGAGAGATTGTGGTGCCGTTTTTGGAGATGATAGTGAAGGAAGGAGGTGGTTCTGAATTTGTTGGGGGTGAATAGAAGTAATTTGGCTTGTTGGAGTTTAGAATCAGTTAGATGTCAGTAATCCATTTTTCCATGGAGCTGAAGGATTCTTGGGTAAGTTTTTGAAGAGTGGCTAGGGATGGGGCTGAGCAGATTAGGGTGGAGTCATCTGCGTACTGTATAGGTGATGCATGCAGGGTGGAGGTATGTAGTTTGTTGGTAAAAATGGTGAATAGTAGAAGCCCCAGTACTGAGCCTTGTGGAACACCTATGGTAGAAGTTGTTGTTGTTTCTGAGTTGGTTAACCTGGTTGGTAAAGGAGAGAAGAGCAGTAGTTGTACTGTGGTTTGGGCGGAAGCCATGCTGTGTGAGGGAGAGGAGATTATGTGAGGTTAAGAAGTGCATCACCTGGGTGTGAATGCATCTCTCCAGGAGTTTAGAAAGGGGGGACAGGATAGCAATGGGGCAGTAGTTTGATAGTTCATAGGAGTTGCTGCCTTTGTGTAGGGGAATAATATATGACACTTTCCATAGTTGGGGATGGAAGCTTCTCGTATGGAGGGGTTTATAAGAATTGAGACAGGGTAGGCTAGGGACTCTGCAGCTAATTTTAGGAAATTAGTGGGTAAACCATCTGCTGCGAGAGTGGTAGGTTTTAGTTTAGGGAATAGCTTTTTTTAACTGTGGCGGTTGGTACAGGTGAGAGAGTAAAGGAAGGTATATTATTGTGATCTATAGTGCGGGTGAATATAGAGTTATTGTTAGATAGCTGGGTAGATAATGACAGAACAGATTCTGTGAAGTGATGGCTAAATTGAGAGGCTATCATTATTAGTGTTGGTGTTGGGAGCTGGGGTGGTAGTTTTGCCAGGTTTCAGAAGGGAACTGATACCTTGCTAGAAATTTTGGGGGGTTTTGGAATGTTTGTTTTGGATACCTAGGAACTAGTTTTGTTTAACCATTTTTGTTTGTTTTTTGGCCTGATTCCGAAGTTGTTGATATTTTTATCTATTTTGGCTAGTGTTATTCTTTTTCCAGACCTTCCAGGCATTGTCTCTGGCTTTTAGTAAGGCTTTTGTGGTCCTATTCAGCCATGGGGCACAGTTAACTTTAGTTCTAAGTTTTCTAATTGGAGCTACTGTATTTAGAACATTCATAAAAGTACTACTGAAAATCTCAACTGCTTCGTCTAATGCTAGAGTTTGTAGTAGGTGCCAGTTACATTGTTGCAACATGCTGTTAATAATTTGTGGATTTACCTTGTGTTCATCCCTAGTTTCCTTATACAATATGGGTTTAGGTATTTTTACCTGTTTACGAAGGAGGAATGTGGGGCAGTGGTCACTCAGTACATCATTTAGGCAGCCCACATGATAATTTTCCTTGGGGAAATTAAAGTCCAATCGAGGATTGAATGTTTTTTGGATTTTTTGTCAACTCTGGTGAGTTCTTGGATTAATTGCGAGAATCCAAATAAGTTAATATGGTTTGGATTGTTGGAGTTGCAGGCTAGCCAGTCTAGGTTTAGGTCGCCTAACAGGATAGTTTCTTGGAGCAGGTCGATTGTAGCCCATTCTAACATTTCCTCTATTATAGTTGCGTTACTTCCTGGAGGGATATAACTGCAGACGATGTTGATTCTCTCTGGTTTTTAGGGATAAAATGGAGCCTAACGTTTCGGCATTCTGAAATTTGGGAAGTGGGGTTTGCAGAGGCTGGAGGTTAAGTGTGTTTTTAAATAGAATTGCAACCCCTCCTCCCTTTTTGGCATCCCTGTCTAGTCTTAGGATGTTATAACTTGTGGGGAGAATTTCTTCGTTTTGGGTGGTGGGTTTTAGCCAGGTTTCAGTAATGGTTAGTATATCTGAGGAGTAGTGGGCTACAAATGCATGTAGGTCATGTAGTTTGTTGGATATACTTCTTGAGTTTAGGTTAAAATAAGTAGGTCTGATTTTTGTTTGAGAGAGTTTTGTTGCATGGACCTGGGTTGGAATGTATGTCTCCTGAGATTAGTAACCATTTTTTAAGGAATAGTTTGAGTTTTACAGCATGTGCTAGGTCTGTATTTACTCTAGATAATGTTTGTCTATTGAGAGGTAGTGTGATGTGTGTTTTGTATATATAAAATAATAAGCTATTATTAAATAGTGTGGAGCAGATTACAATATTTTTCTGTGTGTGTGTGTGTGTGTGAACGTATGTTATGTGGAAGGTACTGTTTAATGGTATGTTAGTGTGTATGGATGTGGTGTAGACTAGAGTAGTGAGAGTTAGCAGTAGTACTGGTAGTATGTCTTGCATGATAATACCTTCTCAGAAAACACCTTATTTGTCTCCACATAATCACATAATATCCCTTAATGCTCTAAATGATCTCAGAGTTAGCAAAAGCTCCCTTATTTTGGGTGACATTAATTACCCATTAATAAAATGGCACACCTATACCTCCCATTGTAGAATGTGCCCAAAAATTCCAAGATTTAACAAAAATTCCCTTGATCAGATGGTAAATAACCCTACTAGGAGACACAATATTTCTAACCTGATTTGTACAAATGTGGCTGATTCTTGCACTACTCCTCTGGTATCTCATTCACTACAGAAATCCGACCTGTACACTTGAAAGCTTCTCCTGTAGACTCCCAGAAGTCCATAAAGCAACACTCCCAACCCAGAATTTAAGGGCTACAAATGTGCCAGCCTCAATATACTCTATGATGAAATATCAAAATGCACTTAGAACCGCAGCTCCCTTGACTGCCACAGCAGCAAGCTTCACTAAGGAATTCTACAACCATTTAGAAAAATGCAAAGAGCTAGCAGTTTCTATCAGAGCTGTGCATTATGGGAAACTCAAAAAACGAACTCCTCTGGTGGTCACCAGCCATATATAAACTATACAACAGAAGAAATAATACCTTGAATTATTTAGTAGCTCCAAAACCCATTTTTCAAGGATAGCAAAAGCATTACAAAAAAATGAAGCAAATTATCATGTCGATTAAAGCAGCATATAAACACATGCTGGCCTCTGAAGCCAAAGATAATTACAAATCATTCTTTCAGTGTGTTATAAAACTAAGAAACAATACCCTATATTGCTCTAGACTTATCCATATTGAAGTCTCATATTCTGACCCAACAGACATTGCCAATATCCTTGTAAACAAATTTAGTAATAATTTCTCCATCTATCCAAAGCCCTGTAATATCTGAATCAATTACTCCCCCAATTACCTTTAAGACCAACAATATTCCACTGTGGGACCTGACAATATGCCTAGTGGCTTAATTACTAGTGTTTAACCTACGTTCAGCTATTGTTTTTTGGCCCTGATGAGTGGCACACTGCAGTGGTGATGCCCCTCTGTAAGGGCATCCTTACAACCAACCTAGGTAATTACAGACTTGTCATTCTTACAAGCCTCTTCTGCAAAGCCATGGAATATATTATACTGGACCTCAAACTACAACATCAAAAATCTTATTAGAATTGTCCCTAAAGATTTTGCTTTGTGAAGGGAATCTGGTAAACTTATTCATGGTGGCTGTACATGGTCATGCAATAAACACAGCATACCTTGATCTGGCCAAGGCTTTCAACTCCATTCCACATGCTTGCATCCTACAACAACTAAATGCTTTTAAAAATCAACACATGTATGGTAATATGGATAGCAAACTGGCTGATCCCACACACTGCAAGGTGCAAGTGCTACACCAACAAGTATGAAACTGATCAGAGGAGTCCCTCAGGGTACAGTGCTGTGACCTCTCCTTTCAACATTTATAGGTTCATAAGTGTTTACTGGACTAATGACCACAAGGGCCTTTTTAAGCCTAGCCATGCATTCCAAATCTCTGACAAGTTTCAGTACCTTGATAAGTGTAAGCATGGGCTTGGGAGATGAAAGATTTGCAAGTAGGGGCCTGGAGTGATGAACCATTCGCAGGTTGCCTTTGTCCACTAGGGACAAAGGTGCCAAGACAGGGATGAATTTCCTGTTTCCCTTCCAATAGTTCAAGTTACACTTGAATTGGTTAGGAAGGAACTTTGCTTCACATGGATGAGGAGCCTGTTCCAGAGATGGGGTAGTCTCTGGGATACATACCTGTCTCTCCAGCAGGTCCTATTTATATTACAGGCAAGGTTCAACTCTTTAGAACAGGTAATTCTGGTGCAGTTTTTTTTTTTTTTTTTTTTTTTGCGGCTATCCATGACATCCATCAGAGTGGGGTCTGACAATGCTCTGTATGCCAGGTATAGATCTCCCTCAACAGCCTGCAGGAGACAGAATATAGGGATATGGCCTTGAGGCAGTCTGCATAGGACATTTTACTTATGCCCTGTATTCTTTTAGTATGGAACCTCTGTGGATGTTCCATTTGTTGGAAAAGCCTGGTTAGGTACATACCAAAGGGGGGCATTGTACTCCACAGGTTTGACGAATGCCAATTACACTAGAACAATGATTTCCTTGACCTAGGCACCATACCCTTGTCTGTAAGTTGTGCAACATAGATTGATTTCCTCACTACAGTAGACACGTGATGGTTAAAGGCTAGATTACTGTCTATGTGTGTTCCTAAGTCCTTGACTACTGGGTCAGCTATGAGATGTGTTGTCAATATGATAGCTACCAGGAGTGGATGACTTCCTGAAGTTTACCATTATATATTTCTAGGCATTTAGTTTTAGTCCATGGCTCTGATAGCAGTTGTTTGTCTGTGTCAGCCCTTCCTGGAGAACATTTGTGTTGGTGTGAGATTTAATGACAGCTCTTGTGAGCTAGTTGGCTGTCCACTGGGTGACATATGGGGTTGTACCCAATCTCTTGAGCTTGTCAACAATGCCAAAGTTGGGTACTATGTCAAATGCCTTAGCCAGGTCAAGGCAGGCAGTGTGAACCATTTTCCCTCATCTGCTGCTTTGGTGGCCTTCTTAAAGAAGTCCATCAGGTTGAGTAGGCATGACCTGCCCTTGTTTAAACCAAATTGGGTTGGGTCCAGTGCCTGGAAGTTTACTATATCATTATTGATCATTTCTACGATAATTCATTCATTGTCTTTGCATACAAGACAAGTGGGACTTGTGGGTCTGTAGTTTCCAGGGGCTGTAGATGGCCCAACTTTGTGCAGAGGGATGACTGTTGCTGTTCTCCATTCATGAGGCACAAAGCCTGTATGGAGGCTACAGTTAAACAGCAATTCCAGAGGCCCTGACAGGTCATGTTTCATGCTATTTAAAAGGCAGCCTGGGATTCTGTTTGGGCCCATTGATGCAATGTTATTGACCTTAAGAGACAGCATTAAGGACCTGTTCCCTAGTGATAGAGGGGGGAGTTATATTTGATGGTATTTCCTGAGGGAAGTTTGAGGGGGAGACAGAGGTAAATTTGGAGGTGAATTTGTTGGCCAACATGTTTGCTATATCAGCTGGCTTAGATTAGGTGTCTCCATTTACAATGAGTTCTGCACACAAGTGTGTGTTGCCTTTGAGGCTGCAGACACATCTAAAGAATGTCTTGTAGTTGTCCTTGGCCTGGGAGGCCAAATTTACTTCAAACTTGGCTTTGGTAGACTTTATTTATCCTCTGAGCTGTTTATTTACATTGATGAGAGTGCTTTTATCCTGCTGGGTGCTCCACCTCCCAATTTTTGCCATGATTTTCTTCTTTCTGTTATACAGCCTATTTTGTGATTCCACCAGGGCATCTTGTGTTTTGAGTTAGCTCTGTATTTCTTCCTGGTGGAAACAGCTGCCTCTATGCAGCTATTAACATGCTTGTAAAGGGTTTCTGTGAACAGATCTGCATAAGCAGCAGAGTTCTCAGGGTCTATGGGAGCTTGAAATGTTGCCAGTTTATCACTTAATAGCAGGAAGTTAGCCTTAGAGTAGTTTCTGAATAGTCCAGAGTTAGCTGGGGGTCCAAATTTTATCTTTACTTCAAAGGTGACCATTTTGTGGTCTTTACCAGGAAAGAGATTACATTAGGGAGTGTGCAACCTCCTTCCACGTTAGTGAAGACTAGATCCAATATGGTCGCACCCTTGGTCGGTGTACTGACAATCTAATCCATGGAGTTTGTGTTTACAAAATCCAGGAATCTCTGTGCATGTACATTTGGTGCCGTACAGGATTCCCAGTTAATAGTGGGGTAATTAAAGTCACCCATGAATATGGTATTGGATTGGTTGGCGAGTGCTTCCAATAAGTTTAAATACATGGTATGAGTTTCCTTGGTCATACAGGGGGACCTATAGCTTGCAAGACAGTGGTATTGGATTTTACCTATGATGATTTGAACATAGAGAACCTCAAGTTGGTTGCCCTGTTTGACCAGCCTTGAGGCACATTTATTTTTGACATAAATTGAGACACCTCCACCTTTAGTCCCTGTCTGTGCAGTAGCTGGTCTAAATGTGTGGAAGGCATTATAACCTTGCACTCACTGTCACTGTGCTTTCCACAGCTTTAAACCATGTCTCAGTGACTGCACAGATGTTAGCATTCTCTAGGGTGAAGACATCTTCTAGGGAGTGGAGTTTTTTGCTCAGCCTCCTAGCACTGAGTAGTAAAATACCTTTAGACTTTCTTGGTTTTGATTTGCTATGTCAGAAGTACTTTCAGTTTGGCATTGCCTAAAACAGGCACTATGGGGGAAGACAATGTTTTAGCTAATATTAGACAGCCTAGAGGGGACAGGTACAGACTATCACAAAAAAAGTTGTCTTACCATAATGTTCCATCTGAGTTGTTGATCTTCATCCAGTTATCACTGATGGGTTTGGTTCCGAGCCCTTGGAACAGAGTCGGCCTTATACCAAGCTTGCGTGCACCAAAAAACTCTCGAGCTAAGGTGCTACCCATAATGCCCTTCACTCAGTTACCTCAGATCGCGTTTGCATGCAACATATAGATGAAAACAGAAAGTCAGAAAGTCAGAGGCCATATCTCCGCAAAAACCCTGAAACACCACAAAGACCCAAAAGATCCACCAGGGAGAGAATCCATGCCTCCACCGCTTGCCTGATGGGAGGTCTGCTGTGGAAAATTCCCTTGAGGAAGGTCTTGCAAAGTTGGGTGGAAATAAGCGGGACTCCATCTCAACCATTATGGAAGTTGGAAATAGCTACTAAATGGACTCGAATGGTGGAAGCTGATGCACCACTGTCGAACAACTCAGCAAGGTAATGAAGAATAGTAGCTACAGGAGCTGAAAACGGATTTAGCTTTCGATTATGTGACCAGATAGAAAATCTTTTCCATTTGTCCCTGTAAAGTTTTCTGGTGGGTGGTTTATGGGAGGCCAGGATAATATCATGGACAGATGAGGAGAGGGTTTCCTGCCTGGCAACTAATGGAAGTGGAAAAGCCAAGCCGTCAGCTTGAGAGTGGATAGATTCGGAGGAGTCCGCCCTTGTGGGTGAGATATGAGGTCATGATGAGTGTCTAGGATCCAAGGAGGTTGCAACAGGTGAGGTCGGAGGAAGGGAAACCACACTTGACGAGGCCAGAACGGGGCAATGAGGATCACTTTGCTTCTCAACCAAATAGCTTTCCTTAAAAAAGGGGGATTAGAGGTATCGGAGGATAAGCATAAAGGAGACTCGCAGGCCAATCGTGAATCAAAGCGTCTCTCGGAGACTCCCCGTGAGGGGGAAAGGGGGCAAAGTAGTTGCTGCATTTTGTATTTGAGGGGGAGGCGAAAAGATCACAGCACGTCTGGCCCCAACAGCTGAAGATTTCCGCTGTCACACTTGGATTGAGAGACCACTTGTGAGGACGGAGGATGCATCTGCTCAGCCTGTCCGCAATCACGTTGGAGCTCCCTGGGATACGCATTGTGATCAGAAAGCAGTTGGAAGCTATTGCCCAATGCCAGATTCTCATGGCTTCGCGACATAGGGGGTAGGATTTGGTGCCTCCCTGATTGTTTATGTACCAGACAATGGACATGTCCGACTGGATAGCAATCGTTCCTGATGGAAGGAGCAGATGGAATGCTTGCAACGCCAATAGCACCGCTCTTAACTCCAGGACACTGATATGCAAGTTGGCCTCTATGCTAGACCATGTGCCTTGGACTGACTTTCCATGGAAGTGCCCCCCCCCCCACCCTATCCGGGAAGTGTCCGTGGTCACTGTGGCACTGGGTTGGAGAGCCTGGAAGGGGCAACACCAAAGATTTTCATCTGTATTCATCCACCAGAGGAAATCTTGTTTGCAGTGTTGGTGATGAGAATCTGTGAGCTCAGGGAATGAAGGTTGGATATCAACTGGGATAGAAGGAGCCATTGTGGCAGTCTCATGTGTAATCTGGCTAGGGGAACAATTGGGATGGCTGCCGTCATAGACCCCAGAGCCTGAAGAACTTCCCTTGCAGTCACCTTTCTTCGACAGAGTATCACTTTGAACTTGTGCCCTTAATCTCTGAAGCCTGTGAGGGGGAAGAGAGACCAGACTTGATTGAGTGTTGAATACTGCCCTTATAAATTCCAATTGTTGTGAGGGCTGAATGTGGGATTTTTCCCAGTGAAGGATGATGCCCAGCAACTCCACTAGAACTAGCGTGTAGTGGAGGGCCCTGACCAGGAGGTGCTTGGTGGGGGCTGAGAGCAGCCAATTGTCTAAATACGGAAACACCTGGAATCCCTGAAGTCTCAGATGAGCTGTGACCATTGCTAGGCATTTCATGAACACTCTGGGGGCTGTCAAGAGACCAAATGGCAGGGCTCTGAATTGGTAGTGATTGCTCCCAGCCAGAAGCAAAGGAGACTCCTGGAGTGCTTGTCAATTTTGATGTGGCAATACACATCCCGGAGGTCTAACGACCACATCCACACACACTCCCGCAAAAAGGGGAGGATGGATTGAATCGTGACCATGCGGAACTTGGTCTGAACCACTAATTTGTTTAGCTGGCTGAGATCCAAAATGGGCCTCCAGTCCCCAGTCTTCTTTGGCACTAAAAGGAATTTTGAGTAAAACCCTGACCTGCACTAGTCTGGGGGGACCTGCTGGATGACTCGTTTTTGACATAGCTTTCATATTTCGGAAGCTGCCTCCTTCCTTCGAATGGGTGGAACATCGGGAAGGGATTTCGGAGGTCTTGGACAGGAGATTAGGGGAATGTGATAGCCTCTGGAAATTATTCTCTGCACTTACTGATCATTTGTAATAGAGAGCCAGGCAGCTTGGTGCAGAGAGAAATGCTCCCCGACTGCTTCCAAAGGAAAGCAATCGGGCAGCGCTTCAGGAGCGCTGATACAGTCTTCCCGAGAAAGAATCTCTGGAGTCCTGATTTCAGGACTCCCCCTCTGCCCCAAAAGGGGCATCTTCAACTATTGGAACCCCCTCTTACTCTGGGGGAGTCCTCACCTTGAGGACCTTGAGACTTTTTGTACCACATCTTTCCACTCCTCTGGTTCCTGGGGAAGGAGTGCTGAGGTTTGGAAAAACGTAGACCCATGGCAGACAAGGTCTTCCTGTCCTGCTTGCACCTGACTAATGTACCCTTGACCTTAGCACAGAACAAAGCTGATGGTTTGATAGGGGTGTTTAAAAAGGAAGACTTGAAGGAGTCCGCAAGGTCACAAATGCGCATCCAGGTGTGGCGTTTCATAACTATGCCTGCACCCGCAGCTCTAGCCGCTCCTTCGGTTGCGTGGGACAGCAACCTCATAGACGAATTGGAGATCGACTCTAGGGTGGCAAGTTGGGAAGCAACTTTATCACGTTCCCCATCCGAAACTTGACCCGAGAGGGTTCCAGAGAGCTCGGTGATGAGATCTCTCTGGAGCCTCGTAAAATGTGCCAAAAAGTTCAGAGACCTGACAGCAAAGGTCACTGACGCAAAAACTCACTTTCCTAACTTGTCCACTGCCTGAGACTCTCTATTGGGTGGGTGGACAGCAGGACTTCTTCCACAAGGTCCTTTTTCGTGGCCGCCGCCACCACCATAGCATCTACTGGCAAACCTCTAGACCAACGGGGTTGATCCTCCGGAGGGGAAAGTATCTTATCTGATATCCTGGGTATGGCTTCAACGGTGTCGGTATTCTTCCATGCCCGCTGCACAACGAGCTTGACCAACTCATCAGCGGGGGGGGGGTCACCCAAGAAGTAGAAGGCCGAGAGCGGAAGGCCTGCAGGAATATGGATTCCTCCAAAGAAGGATTGGAGGGCTTCCAGTCACCCCTCTGCTTCAAGATTTC
Organism: Protopterus annectens; assembly: GCF_019279795.1. Classification (NCBI taxonomy): domain Eukaryota; kingdom Metazoa; phylum Chordata; order Ceratodontiformes; family Protopteridae; genus Protopterus; species Protopterus annectens. The sequence continues at coordinate 164,843,257 of NC_056735.1, forward strand.
CAGGATGTCTCCACATGAGACATCATCAGGGGGTGACCGTGGGGATCCTTCCCCATCATTGTATAGCGTATCTTCGGTGAGGGACTCCTCTGGGGAGTCCATGTGTTTCCTCTTACATGCCCATTTCTGAGGGGGTTCTTTGGTGTAAGCATCCGAAGAAGACTCAGAAAGGGAAATACCCTGAACAGGGGTTTCCTGGGCCTTGCGCTCTTGGGAGTCCTGGGCGGGTGGCCTTTGATAGCTGCAGCTCAGAGGGAACAGGTGGAAAGTCCGATGTAGGAGGATTGCTCGAAGCAGCACCCTCTCCATCACCTGGAAAGCAGGCCCGCCTGAAGAGGAATGGGAACCCGGAACCGAAGAAGACAATTTCGGAATCAGAGTCACACCCCTCTCCACACGGACCTCTCCCGGGGATGGAGCCTCAAGCAAACCAAGGAAGAAGTCACCCTCGAATCCGAAGATGGGACTGGCAACACAACCTGAACTGTGGCCAGAACCGATGGTTTCACCACCCAAGCATGAGATTGAGGAAGGGTGGGTTCCGATGAAACTGACACCCAAAGGGGCCTCAGACACAGTCGTTGTCAGCGCCGAGGTAAGGGGTCCTCTTGCAGACGTCGGAGATATGAGCCTCGGAACCAAGGGATCCAAGGGAGGAGAATACGTAGGGGTTGTCAGGGTAACAGATCCAAAGCCCAGAGTGGGATGGGCTCTAGGAAAAGTTGTAATTCCCCTGGCGGTCAGCAGCTGATCAAAGAGGCGCACCACATCCAATTCTGATAGGCTCCTGGTGGACCTTACCGATGCCCCTGAGAGGGAATCAGGCCGGTCCAAAGAGGGGCTGAAGGCTTGTCTGGCAAATGGATCCGTAGATGGGGAGTACTGCATCAATGGTGCATTGAAAAAGGCGCCGACGATTCTAGGAAACTGGCAGCAGGGAAATAATCAGAACAGAAAACGAGCTCGGAGCCGAGGTCACAGCTAGGGTGGAGGTCAACAGCGGCTCCAAAGTGGTTGTTGGAACCAAACGTCGGAGTGGAGATGGGGGACATCGGTGCTGAGGTAGAGACAAGCAAACTGGTCGGAACCAAAGTTGTAGTGGGCACCATAGTCGGAGTTGTGGCCGACGTCAATGAGGTGACCTCGATATGAAGCACTGGAGTCAAACTCGGAGCCGAGGTGGTAGGAACAGAGGAGGCGATACAGTGCTCAGTAGAAGTCTTGTGGGCCTTGTGCTTATGACTTTTGCCCCATCACCAGCCGGTGAAGAGGGGTCTGAACGAGGGCGTTTCTGGTCCACAGAAGGAGGGGATGAGACCCACGACGCAGAAATAGCCTCTGAGAAAGGCGAAGGAAGCAGGCCCTTAAGGAATAACTTGCTTTGTCTTTCATTCAACATCCACTGACTGAAGCTGGCACAAATGTCACATGGAGGTTTCAGAGATAAGTGTGAAACCCCCAAACAATACATACATTCTTCATGTAAATCACTATTCGGGAGTTTACCACTGCAAGAAGAGCAGTGTTTAAACCCCCTAGTCCCTTTCTTTTCTGACATAACAGAAGAAACACACAATATGCTAATTAGAAGAAAGTTATATATAGAGAGAGGGAAATACCAACAATGGTATTGGGAATACCACAAGGGTAAAAGGGTCAATACCAACAATGGTACGAAAAGAAATACCTGTGGGTAGAGCTGAGTGAGTAATTAGAGAAAAGATAAACTGACAGGAAAGAACTCACAAATACTTATAAAAATTTGAAAAAATATAACACTTAGCTGGAGAGCTCAGTGAAACGCTGCTATATGGCTGCACGGCAAACGTGATCTGAGGTAACTGAATGAAGGGCATTGTGGGTAGCAGCTTTGCTCGAGAGTTTTTTAGTGCACGCAAGCTTGGTATAAGGCTGATTCGGTTCCGACGGCTCGGAAACGAACCCATCAGTGATGAATAGGAAGAAGATTAACAACTTCAGATTACTGCATTCCCTTAGAATGACACCAGAAACTAAGCCAATTATTAAAGTCAGTCATCTTTTGTTCATATCGTGGCATCATCCTTGGAGAAGGTAAAATGCTGCTCAATGTTAGGTTCATACCAGCATGGGACACATTCTGAGAGCTCTATGATGTCTCTCTTCATATAGTCTATGAAGATACATCTCAGGTCATTCACACCAACATTGACTATGACTGAGTCATACTGGTATTTGTGGTCCAATGACCTGAGTGCGTGTGTAATGTGGTGGATCCTAGCCCCAATAACCAACTGACCGTGACTTTCTCCTTACTCAGCCTGGTAAAAGGTTCATCAGTTTGTCTCACAACAGAGTCTCCAATGACCAGAAAGTTGGATTGTCCTATGGGCTTAGAAGTAGAGGCTCCATGAGATATGGCTGTTGTTTTGAAAGAGTGCATTTTGGACTGCTGGGGGGTATTTGTTATGTGTACTTTATCTAGGAGGTCCTTGGGGTTTAGACAGATTACACTGAAGTGCCTCAGCATATGTGGGTCTATATGTCTGTTTTGAATTTTGTGAGATTGGTGCAGTGTGTGCACTACTGACAACCTTATTGACATTAGGAGTACTTTTATGTGGCAGCTTTGCCTCCAGTGACATTGTGCATCACCTGCCATATCAGTTTGAGAATTTACCAGTTGTCAGCAAACAAGAGGCAATTTCTACATATCCACCAAGCTGGTAATGGAGATAGTGGGAAAGTTCATATCCATGGCAACAGACCCTTTTTTATTGATTAGAAAGTTGGAATGAGAATATAAATCAGTGTCACTAGTGTTAGGTTTGTGACTCTGAGGACAGTGTTTGTCACTGCCAACTAGCTGCTTCTGTATGCAACTAGGTATTGGTGAAATTTCAATTGTGCATTAACAAGAAGAATGTCACTCAAGGTGTCTGTGTCTATACAGGCCACTTTCAAAACACCTGAAGGGAAACTAATAAGTAGACCCTGAAAATATAAGGATGAGGTATTTAGACAGACATTTTGAAGTTAGAAACAAATCAAACAGTACTTAAAAACAAGAATTAGCTTGTCAGAATGATGGAAAGAGGGGAGTCGCGTGAATGGCTACTACTAGTGCTGTTCTCACCACAGCTTCACTCTGCTGGGATACAATGTTCCATTGCTTCTCCTCTTACCAGACGCAAAACATCAGCACCAATCCCAAGATGAGAAGCAGGCCACAGCCTGTTTGGTGATCAACAGTCCTGTCCCAGACAGTGCAAGGGTCTGTAGGCTTGTTGTAGCTTTTTCCTGGTAGATGCCTTGAACAGCAACCAGAAAAATCAGGGACATCAAGCATAGACACTCATTGCTCAACCAGAAAGTCAGGAATCAATGCACTCTGCTCCTTCTCTTACCAGGACTAGGATATATGCAAAAATTCCAAGCTGTCACCTATGAAGTAGTTATTTGGCTTTCCAGTGATCAGCAGTCGCCAGGAAATAATGTCACTGTGCTCCCTCTCTTACCAGGATAAAACAGAAGCAGTAATCCCAAGATGACTACTGAGAGACAAAATATGGGCTCTGTAATAACTGGTGGTCTTGCAACAGATGCTGCAGATTTTAAAGGTAAGACGGAAAAAAATGGGTTAATATCCTAAGCAATGAAGTGTGCACTAAGCAATTAAGACATGAAAGAGGGGGTTAACATAAGCTTTAGCTGTTTAAGTGGAGAGCCACTAATTTTAAAACAGCAAGACAGATTGAAAGGGGGTGGGCACATTGTATTCTGGTTCTATGGAATACAGTGGGATGGCCAATAAATTTAAACAGCTGAAGGGGAGTGATTTCACAAAATGATAATGTTGTGCTTACTCGCAAAAGACAGTGAAAGGGGATAGGGAATGAGATATGTGGTCAAATTAAAATAAGAGGCAGGCAACTAGAAAGACAGCTGTGTTTAAGAACACAACACCAGGGTGGGAGGATGGGAAAAATTTCTGTGCGAGACACAAGAGAAACAGCTGTGGTCTCTCTCCTAGTTTTATTATGCAAATAAAAGAAAAATAAAAGTAAAAAACAGTGTAAAGAAAACAAATCGCAATACACAAAATAGAAGGCGGCAATAAAGGAATACAAAATACAAGAAAGCAAAAACCAACTAACCTTTCCCTCACAGCAAGTTGTGGCAGAGTCTGGGTAAGCTTTTCCAGTAAAGCCTTAAACCCCCCTCCCTTTATTTTGTTTGCACATGGAGTCAGTATGTCACTTCAACAGTTAAAATCTTCTAGAGTCAAGGATTTTACATTGCCAGGTGGCTAGCCCTGCCATGGTAGTTCATTCACACCATTCACACACAACTATGGCCAATTTAGAGTGTCCAATCCACCTATTGCATGTCTTTGGAATGTGGAAGGAAACCACAGTACCTGGAAGAAACCCGCACAAACACAGGGAGGACGTGCAGACGTCACACAGAAGGCACCTCAGCCAACAATCAAACCAGGGGACCTCTTGCTGTGAGGAGACAACACTATCTGCTACACCACTGTGCTCCCATTACTTATCAGATCTCCAAACAGAGATCACCCTATGCCAGTCAAACCCTTCAGAATGAAATCCTCCTAGTAAACTCTTGGTGTACTAAAAATGGGCTCAGATTAAATACTAAAAAGTGTAGTATCATCAGTGTGACTAGACAATAAAGCGAACACATAGTCAGGAACCTAAGAATTTGGGTGGGTAACTCCATCTTTTTTGATCATCATGCAAAGGAAATCCATTTATTTAAAACAGTTATCTAATGGATATCATCAAGGTCTAAAGAGGTACACACTCCCTTGTATTCTGCACTGACCAGACCAACTAAAGTGTACAATGCCCCCCCCCCCCTTTGGGTGTATCTTGCTGAACACATCAAACAATTAGAAAGACCCCAAAGGTTCCTAATGAAAAAGATCACAGGCCTAACATCTCTGAGCTACCAAGAGAGTCAGGAAGCACCATCCCTTTTATCAGTGTTTATGGGTTTTGAAGGGAAATCTTTGTTTCACTTACTGCACCATTAGGGGCTGTGTTTTCATAGACCTCCTGTATCTCCATAAGTCCAGTATGTCTACAAGTACTAAAACTGTTGACCTAAATGTTCACCAAGACTAACGGAGAAATAAAACCAAAGCAGAGGGACAGGTTTATAACCCAGCATCTATCAAACCTGTAGAATAACCTTAATGAACTGGGAAAGCCACCAAAAATGAACTAATAAACCAAATAATCAGATGGCAGAGCTGAAAATTACATGCTACATAGAAATGGAGGAAACACAGTGGAGTTTATTTCCAATACAAAAAAAATAGTAGATTAAGTGCTTTTGTCCTGTAAAAGTCAGGACTTCATCAGACTAGAATAAATTCCCCTGCATGTTAAGCAGTATAAATAAAGATCTTCTTTTAAATATGACCTAAATGACTGGATGGGTAGCTACAAATTTACTGGTATGGTCCTCGTGGAGAAAGAGGTGCGACATGATGGAGGATACTGGTAAGAGGCAAATGGTCATAAGACTTAATGGTCTTAGAATATCTATGAAATCTATGAAGCAAGCACAGCTGAATGTAGTGCAAGGCAAGTGACTAACAATCTCAAAATGCCTGTTAATGTTGAGCACACCTGGTCTTGGTCCAGCTCCAGCACCACAGGAATGTCCCCAACACCTGGGGAGACTAGCACATGGTCCAATGATGGGCCCACATCCGGACTGGACAACTATACCTGCTGGGTATCCTGAGTGAGACAAGGAAGTGACCTGTATAGGAGGGATATGGTGTAACACCAGAGGCCCAGGCACCAGCCAACTCAATCCCGGAGGAAAAAGCATTGGGGACCCCTTAAGGAAAGAGCACAGAAGACACTTTGGCACCTGCAGAGCAGAAGGCAAAGGTGTGAGAATGCCATTCAACCCAAACCGCAAAAAATTGCTCAAAGGATTCACCTACACACCTCTTAAAGGGCTGATGGGAGGGATCAAAGCAGCCTCTCAAGCTGGGAAGGTAGGTGACGAAAGAGGAAGCTGAGTAAAGTTCAGTGCCACGAGCAGGCCATGAAAAGGAAGAAGAAATATCTAGAGCTGTAGATAAAGTCATGCTAAAGCCAAAAATAATATCCCAAAGGGCCTGCTAAACAATGCATCGGCTATGTTTGACACTGGAAGGTGCAGGACAAAAACAAAGAAGGTTGCCTAACCAGGCAAAGGCTTTATCAAGAAACAACAGAACAGAAAGAGAAACAAAACAACGTAGAGCTAAACTTACACTGAAAAATCAGGCACAAGATGAGAAGAAAACAAAGCTTGCTGACTAAAGTCATGAATAAAGATGAAAAAGAAAAGAGAAAAGACAAAAATCTGACTGCGAGGAAAAGAAAATACTGAAATGTTTGCTGCCCAGAAGAGCAAGATGCACAGCTGAACGGAAAGGTGCTTAAAACTGCAAAACACATCAGAAAAAGAAAAATACAAATGCCAAATAAGGTAGACAACCTGCATCATAAAGTACAGTTTTGTACCTACCATAAATGTAGATGTTCGAAGATCCACATTGCTGCAGTCCTTACACTTGGGTAGTCCGCTGTCCTCGGTCGGCCCGAATATCAAAGTATAAGGCTGACGTCGGTCAAGGCGCATTTGACTGACATCAGGACGTCAGGGTACAAATGCGCATGACCGACGTCATATCCTCAGTCTTTTCTTGCCCCAGATGTCAGAAGACCCTAAAAATAAAGGTCAAAACCAAAAGACAGCAAACAAACAACCAACCACCCTTGCACTAATTATATGTACAAAATATACAATATACACAATATTTACAACCCAACCCACACAACCACCTCTAACTACAGAGGGGAAGGAGGGAGGGTAAATTGGACTGCAGCAATGTGGATCTTCGAACATCTACATTTATGGTAGGTACAAAACTGTACTATGTTCTTCATCTCACATTGCTGCAGTCCTTACACTTGGGTAGAATCCCAAAGCAGAGGTAAGGGAGGATGGCCAAACTATAAGGAAGCAGGAGCTGCCAAAATGCCCTGCAAAACAGCAGTGGCAAAACCAGCCCTGGATTTAGAGTAAAGTGGTAGGTGATAATGCCTAGAGAAAGTATGCACTGAACTCCAAGTAGCTGCCTCCAAAATATCCTTGGTTGCCACCCCTCAAAAAGCTGTCAAGTGGCAGTAGCCCTAGTGGAATGAGGCCTAATCCCAGCTGGAATCTCCTTGCCATGATGGGAATAACAGAAAGCAATGCAAAATCCAATCCACTTAGAAATAGTTTGTTTTGACACAGGCTTGCCCTGAGAACTCAAAGCAAAAGAAACAAATAACTGCTGAGACTGCCTGAACCCTTTAGTTCTGTCCAAATAATATCGCAACTGCCTGTGTACATCTAAAGTGTGCAAAATCTTTTCCCCTTTATTTTGGGGATTTGCATAAAAGTAGGCAAATGAATAGTTTGGTTTAAAGCCACACTAGAAACCACTTTAGGCATAAAGGAAGGATTAGTACGTAAAGATACCCTATCCTTATGGAAAATTAAGAAAGGCTCAACCGCCATAAGGGCCTGCAATTCAGAAACCCTTCTTGCAGAGGTAATGGCCAACAAAAAGGCAGTCTTCCATGATAAATATTTCAACTCAGTAGTAGCAGCAGGCTCAAACGGTTGTAGAGTGAGTTTCTCCAACACAAAATTGAGATCCCAAGCAGGAGTAGGAGCTCTACGTGGGGGTCTTATATTCTTTGCCCCTCTAAGAAATTGCTTGAACAAAGGATGAGAAAACAATGGTGGGTCACAGTCATAGTGAGCTGAAATTGCTGCAGCATGAACCTTAATAGAAGAGCAGGACAAACCTTTGTCCAGTAACTCAGTAAGATATTGAAGAGCCACACTTAAATTAGGCTCAGAAACATCAAAATCCTTTGCAGCACTCCAAAATAAAAAATCTCTTCCATTTATCTGCGTACACTTTCCTTGTACTAGGCCTTCTAGCTTCCAAAATCACATTCAAAACTTGTTGTGGAAGTTGAGACCCTCTATGGTTCAAAACAGAATATGCCAGGCTGTTAGGTGAAGAGAGTGAAGTTTGACATTGAGCAAATGACTGTCCTCCTGGGACAACAGGTGTGGAATCAAGGCAAAGGCCATGGAGGCTTCCGTGCCAGACTTCTCAGTAATGGGTACCAGTGCTGTCGAGGCCAATCTGGAGCTATTAAAATCATCCTTGGCTTGTCCTGTCTGACCTTTAGAAGTACCTTTGGGAGGAGAGGCAGAGGTGGAAAGGCATACACATGAAGATTGCTCCAATTGAAGGAAAGAGCATCCACTTTCCAAGCTGTGGGATGAAACCTTTTCGTGCAAAACTTTGGCAGCTGATGGTTTAGTGGAGAAGCGAACAGATCTATGTCTGGAGTTCCCCATGACACTGTCAATTTCTGAAATACATGAGGATCCAATTTCCACTCGTGGGGATCCATAATTCGTCTGCTCAACACATCTGCTAAGGAGTTCTGTGCTCCCAGCAGAAACCTTGCCTGAAGATTGAGCTGTAAACTGAAAGCAGTCTCCCACAAAATCATTGCTTGCCTGCATAGAGGATAAGAATGTGTTCCCCCTTGCTTGTTGATGTACCACACGACAGTAGTGTTGTCTGTTAGAATCAACACCTGCCCTGGAAGAAGTAAATCCTTGAAAGCTATTAATGCAAACTGGACTGCTAACATCTCCTTCAAGTTGATATGTAGATGTTGTAGTCTGGCAGGCCACTTGTCTTGTATCCACTTTCCATTTAGATGAGCTCCCCAAGCTTTGTCTGAGGCATCTGTCGTTAAAATCTGACTCGCCTCTGGCCGGGTCACAGAGAGTCCCTTGTTTAGGTGACATTCCTGAGCCCACCACAAAAATTCCTTTTGAATGCAAGGTATTATTTGAATGACAGTGTCCAGATCCTGGCAGTGCTGTGTCCATACATTTTGAGATACCATTGCAGCTTCCTCATATGCAGTTTGGCATTGGGAAGCACCAGAATACAAGATGCCATGAACCCTAAGGCTTGAAGGACTGTCCTTGCAGTCAGCCCGGACTGATGAGATAGTTGATGGAAGTAAAGGGAAAGATTCTTTTGTTTGTCCGGGGTCAAAAGGCCATCTGGGATGCTGTATTCAGTCTTACACCCAGAAAGCACATGTCCTGAGAGGGTACTAGACTGGACTTTATTTCGCTCACAGAATACCCCAGGCATCTTAGCACTGCTATCACATATTCCAAATGATGAAGAAGCTCGTCCCTTCCTTGAGCCAGAATCAGGCAATCGTCCAAATAAGGATAGATCTGTATTCCTTTTAGCCTGAAGAAAGCTATCACTGGAGCCAGAACTTTCGTGAACACTCTGGGCAGTAGATAAGCCAAAGGGCAATGCAGAGAACTGATAGTGAGAAGTCCCAGCTCGAAAACGCAGATACTTCCTGCAACTTAGTCTGATAGGAACATGAAGGTAAGCCTCCTTGAGATCCAAAGTTACCATCCAATGATCTTTGCCCAGCAGAGGTAAAAGCTGTTGTAACGTCAACATTTTGAACTTGGGAATGTCCAGATAAGTGTTGAGGCTAGATAAATCCAAAATTGGTCTCCACGTGTTCCCCTTCTTTGGTACTAGGAACAGGCGAGAATAAAATCCTAGGCCCACTTCTGGCATAGGGACCGGCTGTATGGCCCCTATTTGGAGTAACAGAGAAATTTGCTTGTGAGCCTCTATTCTTTGTTGAGGAGGAACGTCTGGCATGCCTTTGAAAGGAGGCAAGGTATGGAAATAAAACCTGTAACCGTGGTGTATGATATCCAATACCCATCTGTCTTGGGTAATTAAACTCCAATTTTCTTTGAAAAGTGCCAACCTTCCTCCCAAAGGTGCTGCCAGACGAGAAGGCTCTGGCAGCTGAAAAGGTAGGTCATTGGGTCTGTTTACGAAAGGACTGACCCCTGCCCTCACCAAGACTGTGCAGGAGAACTCCCTGTTCTAGGCCTGAAAGAGCCCTGAGCTCTGCCCCTGCCACGTCTAGATCTACCCCTAGACTGGGAATCATAAGAAGGATACGTCCACCCCTTAGTAGGCCAATTTCTACTAAACTTTGGAGGCTGAACCTGGAAAAAATCTTTAACAGTCTGCATAGACTTAGCCTTGTCTTCCATTTTCTTTAAAACTGCCTCAACAGGAGAACCAAACAACACATCAGATTGTAAAGGAGCATCTAAAATCCTTGTTTTAACATGGTCAGATAAATTTTGATCCCTCAGCCAGGCATGCCTGCGAAGAACTGACCCAGTGGCAGCAACCCTAGACGAGGCCTGTACAGCATCAAAACCACATTGCAAAGAATGCTTACCCACCTGTTCAGAAACATGTACTAAATCTTGTAACTCTTTACAATCAATACCTTCCGCCAGAGCATCAACCTTAGACTTCAATTGTGAAAGGAGATAGTTTTGATATTTCAACATGTGAAACTGGCAATTCAAAGCCCTCATAGCTAGAGTGGAAGAAGTATAAACTTTCTTTCCCCATCTATCCAAAGCCCTGGCCTCTTTATCTGCAGGAACCGGATTCTTGACAACAGAAGCCTTAACACCTTTAGGCCCCTGGCTAACAGTTTCTGGGTCTGCCCTAGGACTCTTAAAAAGATACTTATGAGCTTCAGGCACCCTGTAATACCTATCCGGTTTAACAGGAGCAGGAGGCAGAGAATCAGGATTAAGAGAAGCCTCTGTAAAACATCTTCCACTACATCCAAAACAGGAGGTATAGCCAAAGGCCTATGCTGGGGTAAAACAAAATTCCTAAGCCTTTTCCTGGAATCAGAGAAGTCCTGACCTTCCCACTTAAAATGCTCCCTCATGGAATGAAGAGTTTCTGAAAAGAAAAATCCTCAGGAGGAGAAGCAGAAGGAGTAGAATCATCCACATCAGAATCAGAATAAGGAGAGTACTCCTGCAAGTCTTCAGTCAAGACTCTGAAACATCGAAGCCTGCTCAAAACTCCCTAGCTCAGGCTCCACCCTAGGTCTCTTATCAGGAGGGGCAAAGAACCCTAATCAAAGTAATCAAATCTTCTGCCATTTTAAGCATATGCTTCTTGGGCACAGTTCCTGAAGAACTAGGGGTGACACCAACTGAAGCTAAACCTGGCCTGCCTCTGGGAGAAGCCTTGGAAACAGAAGGAGAGGGCCTAACCACCCTAGGCAGGGAGGGAGTATAGTAACCTGAGAAGCCCCATCACCCTGACCTGCCTCCTGAGAGGCCACATCCTGCAATAACAAAGTCTCTCCCTGGGATCCCAAAGAAACCTCCGTGGAACCACCGCTCCACCGACACCTCTAAAGAACCGCGTCCGCACGGACGGTTCTTCTAGCCTAGGCTTAACTGCTTTGTCCTTGCGCTTCTTGAAGAAGCGGGCCGGAGCATCCGACGGCATTTTATAATTGCACCGCTTCAAGACTAACCTGGCACAATCTAATCTCCTCTTTATAGTGCGCTTATTGAATCTAGCACAAGAGCGACACCCAACAACGCCGTGCTCAGGCCCTAAACAAGGAATACACAAAGTATGATAGTCTCTATGCGGTATCTGTTTCCCACAAGAAATACAATTATTCACTTTTTCTGACATCCGTAAACCACTGAGGCAAGAAAAAACTAAAATATTCCCCAACGGGGTACTTAGCCAACTTTGACTCGGTCTGAAACTCCGAAATCGAAAAATTTCAGAACGCCAACCAGCACTTGCAATACTGCTTCTGCATCGGACCATGCGGCAAAAAAGACTGAGGATATGACGTCGGTCATGCGCATTTGTACCCTGACGTCCTGATGTCAGTCAAATGCGCCTTGACCGACGTCAGCCTTATACTTTGATATTCGGGCCGACCGAGGACAGCGGACTACCCAAGTGTAAGGACTGCAGCAATGTGAGATGAAGAACATCCAAGAAAACATGCAGGGAAAAAAGCACTCCTAGAAAAAAAAAAACACACCAATTAGCCTACGGCTGTGGGAGACAAGAGAACACTTAAGGCAGGAGGAAGAAACTGGAAAACAGAGATGAAAGGCCCAGGCATTATGGGACAGTGAAGTGCTTGTGTGGTGTGGGAAAGTTACATTCACCAAGCAGAGCATTTGCAGAAGGCTTGATTCCTATAGTTTTGCAAAGATTGAACCACTTTAGCAAATCTCAAATTATCTATCAATCGCAAACATACATATGACTCTGCGGTGATGGGAGTAATGTATTACAATAAGTAATATATTACTATAATATATTACAATTTCTAGTAACTAGTAATATAATTAGTTATTTTTTCAAAATAGTAACTAGTAATAGTAATATACTACTTTTTTTTAGTAACTAGTAACTTAAATGCGAGTTACTTTTGCTTAAACCAGTGGTTCTCAAGGTGGGTGATATAGTCTCCTAAAGAGTGAAGTAACTTCTGGGGTCCCTATATAGTATGGGATAGTAATCAGATGTTAGGAGGTAATAGACACTTTGAAGTGGCAGTTTGGATAAAAAATTACAACATAATGTTGGCACAACTCATAGCAAGTAGCATTCATAATAGATCATTACAATTAGTCTGGAGCAAACTTTACTTCATTTTCTTTAGCACTGCAAGGAGCTGAAAGCTAATGATGACCACACTCCAGCCCTACCCTGGTACTGTGGGACTCTCACCCACTAAAACATCCCCTAATACTGGACAATTCTAGCCTGCCAGAGATCATATCCTTACCTTGCAGTATAATAAATGGCATTGGTTCTTCATACCACCATCAATCAGAATCAAACTCATCACTCAGTAGTTGAGCACCCGATGCCCCAACCCACTGCACCAAGAAGGACTCTTCAAGTGGATCTATGATCAACCAACTTTTGTCTTGATAATAATTTGTTTTGTTCTATTTAAAATTCTTTTCAGGTTTTGATTTTTAGTTGCTGAAAATAGACAAAATGTGATAGTTTTTATAGGTACTGTGCTGTTGGCTGGTTTGGTTTAATTATTATCTGTGACTCTCTAGTCTTCTTCTTCTCCTTTCGGCTGTGCCTGTCGGGGATCACCACGGTGGATCATCAGTCTGCAGAACAAGTGGCAGTGGAGTTTTACATTGTTGAGTTGCCAGCCCAGCGTTCAACCTTCAGAAGGCAAATGCATGCATGCATGCACACACACACACAGGCACACACACGCACGCACGCACACACACACACGCACACGCACACACACACACACACACACACACACACACACACACACACACACACACACACACACACACACACACAGACACAAACACACTCACACTCACACCTAAAGCCAATTTAGAATGTCTAATCCACCTGCAGTATGTCTTGGGAATGTGGGAGGAAACCGGAACACCTTGAGGAAACCCACTCGAACACAGGGAGTGTAGATCATAGTGTGTGTGTTGTACTTTTAAAGCCACTGTAGTTCATGGGCACATGCACAGAAAGTACTGAGCACATACAAGCAGACTGCCATTTTGTGTAAGCAGCTGGAGTGAAAGCATGTATGTGTGTAGCAGTCAGTCAGTTAGCGAGTTCGTTTACATTTTATGTTCCAGTCATCCATCCTGATGTTTGTGCGTAATAAATATCTTAAATGAACACCCAAGCCTCATCATCTTATATGAATACACAAGTGACATGTTCTCAGAATGAGATCTGAAATCAAAACTTCTTAAAACCATGAGGCACACAGTCAGAAATGGAGGAATATACAAGATTGGCTCGACTGCAACCGAGTCGTAAACAGGTCAGAAAATATTTCCAGGTTTTTAAACTCATTTAAATGCTTTTTCCCTCGATAAATACAATGCAAAGCATTCCAAACCAATTACTGAATAACCAAAATGTTAAAAATTGCGACATATTGAAGAAAGTACTTGAAATAATTACGAAAATATTTGAAACTATATCCAAATCATCTAAAATGTTCAAAAAAGAGAAAACAACTGTATTTTTTCACAATCTACTACTTTTTCACATTAACTAAAGCTATTCAAACTATCTAAAGTGTGCAAAGTGTTGGCAGAATTACAGTACAGTCTTTTCAAAAAGTACAGTTATTTCAAAGAGTCTTGTTGTACAGCTGAACATAATTACAAGTACCTGGTGTGTGTTTCACACTTATTTGGCATGGCAGAGGGATTTCACAGACCTGATCCTCCTGTGTTTGACAATACTTTTGCTGAAAACTGGAGAGTGCTTCAGCAGGAATATATTTTCATACAGGCTGCTTTTCCTGAAAAAGACGCACATACAAATGTATTTATTCTTAGGTTCATAGGTAGGTACTAGGCTATTGGCCCTAGGGCCTACATAAGCCTAGCCAAACGGTACCCTGGCTTTTGCCAACCAAGAAAATTATTTTCCTGTGCCCCTTTCAAGCAGAGCCACAGAAGTGATCCCCAGAGTGAAGGATTGTTGTTCATAGGTTAGTACTAAGCTAAATGCTCTTGCGAGCCATTTTAAGCCTAGCCAATTATCCCTTGTGAGACTCAAACCCTGCACTTTGTGTTTGCAAGGCAAACACCTTAACCATTAGGCTACCCTCCCAACCAACCTCTGCTCAATTTTGCTGGGTCAGAAGCCATTGAGACAGAACATTAATTTGTGTATGCACCTGCTGTTTATGCAGAGACGGGGGAAGACACTGTGGTACAGGCTGAAAAGTACAGTTTTGTACCGACCATAAATGTAGATGTTCGAGTGCATATACAGCTGCAGTCATAACAGATGGGTTATCCTGCCGTCAGGTGGGTCCTCGGTCGGCCGAATTCCAAAGTTTAGGTCCGGCGTCGGTTGTCGTCGCTTCCTCCCTGACGTCAGTGCGGCAGGGGTATAAAAGAGGCAGCCAACGCCATTTTCTTCAGTTTTTCTTGCCCAAGATATCAGGTTCCCCCAGAAGGAAGGCAAACATATTGTTATGCAAAAGTGCAATGTTGATAAATCAAAAACAGTAGTTGCAAGCAAATACACCATAAAAGAATACCCCAAAAGGTTATAGGAAAAGGGTTTGTCATAAGGCCTGTCCTAAGAGGGGTTGGAGGGAGGGAAACCTGGACTGCAGCTGTATGAGCACTCGAACATCTACATTTATGGTAGGTACAAAACTGTACTATGTTCATCGTGCATACAGCTGCAGTCATAACAGATGGGTAGAATCCCAAAGCTAAGTAAGGGTGGTAGGCACTAAGTGGAACTAGGAAGGGCTAGGATGCCCTGCAGGACTGCTGTGGCAAAGCCCGCTCTAGATTTAGAGTATAGTGGGAGGTGATAGTGCTTGGAGAAAGTGTGCACTGAACTCCAGGTGGCTGCTTCCAAAATATCCTTGGTAGGGACCCCCCTGAGGAAGGCTGCAGAGGTAGCTGTGGCTCTGGTGGAGTGGGATCTGATGCATGCAGGCACAGAGTTTTTCCATGAAATGAGTAACAAAAGCGTATGCAGTGGGCTATCCATTTTGAAATTGTCTGTTTGGAAATAGCCTTTCCTTGAGCACCTGCAGCATAGGACACAAAGAGTTGCTCAGATTTCATGAATGGCTTTGTCTTGTCCAGATAATAATGAAGTTGTCTGTGAATGTCCAAGGAATGTAGTAGTCTTTCCCCTTTGTTTTGTGGATTAGGATAAAAGGTAGGTAAGTGGATAGTCTGATTCAAAGCTACACTGGATACTACCTTTGGCATAAAGGTAGGGTTGGTTCGTAAGGAAACTCTGTCCTGATGGAAAATGATGAATGGTTGCACAGCCATGAGGGCCTGTAGCTCCGAAATCCTGCGAGCTGAGGTGATAGCCAGAAGAAAGGCTGTTTTCCATGACAAGTACTGTAACTCTGATGACGAAGCTGGCTCGAAGGGAGGAAGGGTCAGCTTTTCCAATACGAAGTTGAGGTCCCAAGCAGGGACTGGTAGTTTCCTTGGAGGTTTTATATTCTTTGCCCCTCTGAGGAACTGCCTTAAGAGAGGATGAGAGAATAAAGGAGGATCTGTGTTGTATTGTGCAGAAATGGCTGAAGCGTGGATCTTGATGGAGGAGAAGGAAAGTCCATTGTTTAACATCTCAGCTAGGTACTGTAAAATTTGAGGTATATTTATTACCCAAGGAGTCTGTCCCTTCTTTTGATTCCAGGCACAAAATCGTTTCCATTTGGTGGAGTAGGCCTTTCTAGTAGAAGGTCTTCTGGCCTCCAAGATGACATCCTGCACCTCCTTGGAGAGGAGAAACTGTTGGGAAATCAAGGAATTCTCCATGCAGCTAGATTTAGAGTTTTGAGATGGCTGTGAAGAGTTTTGTAGTTGTGCTGGGACAACAGAAGAGGGACTAGAGGTAGGATCCATGGTGGGGAATGTGTCGGGCTCTTCAGGAGCGGATACCAGTGTTGCCTTGGCCAGTCTGGAGCAATGAGAATCATTTTCGGCCTCTCTGCTCTGGCTTTTAATAGAACTTTGGGCAGCAGAGGAAGAGGCGGAAAGACATAAGACTGTCAATGTTGCCCAATTGAAGGAAAGTGTGTCCACTTTCCAGGCCTGTGGATGATAGGTCCTTGAACAAAATTTTTTCATCTGGCAATTTCTGTGGGTAGCAAAGAGATCTATGTCTGGCTGTCCCCATGCCTGAGTTATCTTTGTGAAAATTTGAGGATGCAACTTCCATTCGTGGGGATCTGTCATATTTCTGCTTAGGTTGTCTGCCAGTGTGTTTTCCTTCCCTGGCAAGAATTGTGCCTGTAGTTGAATTTTCAATTCCAGTGCTGTGTTCCATAGTGTCATGGCTTGCCTGCACAGGGGGTATGAATGAGGTCCCCCTTGTTTGTTTATGTACCACATCACTGTGGTGTTGTCTGTCCTTATCAATAGCTGGCCTGGATGCAGTAGGTCTTTGAAGGTCATAATAGCCTTTTGCACGGCTAGCATTTCCTTTTGGTTGATGTAAAAGTGCTTCTCTTTTTGGGACCATTTTCCCTGAATGCACTGATCTGTCATGTGTGCTCCCCAGGCATAGTCTGAGGCGTCTGTTGTGATGATTTGAGTTGCTTGAGTTACACAGAAAGGAAGACCTGTGTTTCTTTGGCAAGCTTGAGCCCACCACATAAATTCATTTTGAAGGCATGGAATGAGTGGTATAATTGCTTCCAAGCTGTGGCTGTGTTGAGACCATAAGTTTTTTAGGTAACATTCAAGTTTCCTCATATGCAGCTTTGCACATGGGAGTAGTAGGATGCAAGATGCCATGAATCCCAGAGCCTGCAGGACTTTCCTTGCAGTTAGCCTGGTGTAAGTTGCCATTTTTCTGAAGTATTGAGACAGTTGCCCTTGCTTGTCTGGTGTGAGGTAGGCCATCTGGGTGGTTGTATCCAAGCTGGCACCCAGGAAAATTATTTGTTGAGAGGGTATTAGTTTTTATTTGTTTTTGTTGACTGTGTATCCCAGGTAGTTCAACAATTTTATTACAAATGCCAGGCGCTGCAGTGGTATGTCCTTGCTGTCCGCTTGGATCAGGCAGTCGTCCAGATATGGGTAGATTTGTATCCCTTGTAGTCTGCAGAAGGCGATTACTGATGCCAGGCATTTCGTAAACACTCTGGGCGCAGTAGATAAGCCAAAGGACAATGCAGAGAATTGGTAATGGGTTGAACCTACAAGAATTCTGAGGTATCTTCTGCAATCTTGCCTGATAGGGACATGCAGGTATGCCTCCTTGAGGTCCAATGTTACCAGCCAAGACTCCTTGCCCAGCATGGGAGGAAGCTGCTGTAATGTGAGCATCTTGAATTTTGGCACCTGTAGATATGTGTTTAGTATGGATAGGTCTAAGATAGGTCTCCAATCTTTGTCTTTCCTTGGTACCAGGAATTGTCTGGAATAAAACCCTTGACCTTGTTCTTTTGCAGGTACCTCTTGAATTGCTTTCATGTCCATGAGAGCTGAAATTTGTTTTTGTGCCTCTGCCCTTTGATTTTGTGGCAGGTTTGGCATGCCTCTCATTTTTGGAATGGTGTGAAAGTGGAACCTGGAGCCTCCGTCTATAATGTCCAGAATCCATTTGTCTTTTGTAACAATATGCCAATTTATTGAGAATAATGTCAGTTTTCCGCCCAAAGGTGCTGCCATTAAAGCTTTGTTTGGCAGGTGTAGGGGGAAGTCATTGTGTCTGTTTTCTAAAAGACTGTGATCTATCTTCTCCACCTCTTGGGGTTGGTGCTTGCCACTATCTGGCTCTGAAAGATCCTTGAGGTTGCCCTCTACCCCTTGGACACCTGTATCTGTCCCTTTGAGGTCTGTCCGTGTCTGGAAAGGACCTATTTTCTGAAGGCCAGTTTCTGTTGAAACGTGGAGGCTGTACCTGCAGGAAATCTTTCACTGTTTGCATTGATTTTGCTTTTTCCTCCATTTTCTTTAGCACCTCCTCTGCTTTAACACCAAACAATACATCTTTTTGAAGAGGTGCATCTAATAATTTAGCTTTGACATGATCTGGTAAGGTTTGCTCTTTGAGCCAAGCATGCCTGCGTATAACAGACCCCGTAACAGCAGCTCTATATGAGGCCTCTAAAGCATCAAAACCACACTGCAAGGTATGTTTGCCCACTTGCTCTGCACCATGCAACAAATCCTGCAACTCTTTTAAATCTGGTTGTTCTGGTTGTGTCATCTTGCTTTTCAGCTGAGATATCAAAAACTGTTGATACTTTAACACATGGAACTGACAGTTTAATGCTCTCATGGTTAAAGTGGCCGAGGTGTACACCTTTTTCCCCCACCTTTCTAAAGATCTGGAATCTCTCTCTGAAGGTAATGGGTTTTTAGCAGTAGAGGCCTTAATTCCCTTGGGACCCTGTGAAATAGTTTCTGGGTCAGCAGTATGGCTTTTATATAGGAACTGGTGAGAATCAGGAACCCGGTAATACCTGTCTGGTTTAACAGGAGTTGGAGGCAAAGAATCTGGATTAAGGCTAGCTTCTGTGTACACATCATCCAATATATCTAAAACAGGAGGGATAGCCAGAGGCCTATGCTGGGGGAGCAGAAGAAATTCCCTGAGCCTTTTCTTGGAATCTGAGTAATCTTGGCCTTCCCAGTGAAAGTGTTCCCTCAATGTATGCAGGGTTTCCCCAAAAGAGAAGTCATCAGGGGGGGAGACCGAGGGAATAGACTCCTCTGCATCAGAGTCTTCGAATGGAGAATAGGCAAAATCCTGGTCCTCAGATAGTTCTGAGGTAATAGAAGCTTGATCTGAGGAAGGGTAGTCTTCCTGTAATCTGGGCCTTTTGTCAGAGGGGGGTTGAGAACCCCTGATAAGAGTAATCAAATCCTCAGCCATTTTAAGCATCTGTTTTTTAGGCATGGTGCCTTGAGAGGGTGTCTGAGGAACCTGTTTTTTGGTTTTCATGGCTGTTTTAGATTTAATGAAGGCTTTAATAGAGAAGGAGGAAGGCCTGAAGATCCCTTGAGAAATGGCAGGCCTGTCTAAATTCTGAGTTTCCCCGCCAGGAGTGGCGTCGGTATCAGTAGTAGGTATGGGGGCAGAGGAGCCTGCGACCTCGGGTACTGAAGACACTGGTAATGCATTGTCATCGGTACTCAGGGCGCCTCGCTGAGTACCGGAGAACCGGTAGTCGGCCTTAGCGTGGTATCGGTAGGTGGTGCGGACCTCAAATGTCGGTCCTTATCTTTGCGTTTTTTGCTCAAAACTGGAGTCGGAGTATCCGAAGACATAATATAATTAATTTTTTTGCCAAAAAAGTGAAGGGCGAACTCCGCCCGACGCTTAATAGTGCGTTTGTTGAATCTAGCACAAAAACGGCAGGCCGAGACGTCGTGGTCTGGGCCTAAGCAAGGTATACAGTAAGAGTGGAAATCCTTATGCGGTATTTGCTTCCCACATGAAATGCAATTATTAACTTTGTCTGACATTGGTGGTCTGAGGCAAGAAAAGTTTCCCCAACGGGGTACTTTGCTTTCAAGAAGACTTCGGCTGAAATACTTTCGTAAAATCTCAGGAGCTGGCCGACCGGCACTTGCGAACTACTTCTGCTTCGGGCACCGCGCGGCAAGAAAGACTGAAGAAAATGGCGTCGGCTGCCTCTTTCATACCCCTGCCGCACTGACGTCAGGGAGGAAGCGACGACAACCGACACCGGACCTAGACTTTGGAATTCGGCCGACAGAGGACCCACCTGACAGCAGGATAACCCATCTGTTATGACTGCAGCTGTATGCACGATGAACATCGTGGGAAGACTCTGAGTGCTTAAAATGTAAATTTAGAGAAATGTGCAACCCTCAAACGAATATTACAGTGGAAAGGCACTATTTTACACAAAAGATCAAAAGTCTGGTAAATGTTTGCAGCATATGTAACTGACTTGAGAAACAAGTCAAAAATGTGCATATTTGATGATCGGAGAGATGAGTTGATAAAAGACCAGCTTGTGTGTGGTGTTAACAATGACAGTGAGAAAGATTTTGCGTTGAGACAGTGACTAAGCAAAACCACAGAGATTTGGCAGATATATGATCTTATAGGAAAGTACACGAATATGCTTACAAATGATAAGAACATGTTTGCAGCTTCTTCCAGCATGAATGTTGATAGTATGCAGCACAATACGGCTGTCATTTGGACCCATCAGAATCTTAGTTTCTTTGGTGCCACCGCCCACTGGATCGACTGTGACACACTTCAAAAAAAGTCAGCTGCTTTATCATGCTGCAGATTACAGAGGGAGACATGCACATGATCTCATAGCATCAACTCTTGAGAGCATACCCATCAAGTACAAGGTAGATCAAAAGGTGTGTGCAACAATTACTGAAAATGGCAACAATTTTGTAAAGGCTTTCACAGTCTTCTCAGAATGTGAGAGATCTGAGACTACAAGCATTCTGTCCCACGATGAGGATGATGATGGTGAAGTGATTTACAACAGTATGACAGCTGTGCTGAGTCAGTCAAGGCAAAGGGAGAACACCGATTCACTGCCTCCCCATCTGAGATGTGTAGCACACATTAAATCTATCTGCCGTGCAAGATGCTGAATCTGCTTGTAATGCTGCACAGTATAAAAAGCTCATGCGAAGCACCATTGCCAAATGCTATGCTGCTTGGAACAAAGCTAGTCGCAGCACCCAAGCTGCTGAGGTGGTTCGAAATAAGTGTGATCTGGCATTGATTATTCCCAATGCGATAAGATGGAATTCCACTTTCTACGCGATGGAAAGAATTTACTTCACTGCAACTCAGGGTGAAGGCTTGCTGAATGAGGTATGTGAACAGATTGGAATTGCCATCTTCAGGCCTGCAGAAATTACCTTTGTTGCTGAGTTTGTGCATGCAATGCAGTCCCTGGCAATGGCTCTGAACATCCTGTAGTCAGAGCTGAAAAGCTTAATGGGAATCCTGACCCCCTCCATTACATGCCTGAAAAACAAGTTGTCCAAAGTCAGGCAGTCTGCGAAGCTTGTTGTGCCACTAGTCGATGCTCTTCTTAAAGGCATTCAGGCTCAGTTCAATCACCTTCTGGAGCGTGAAGAGCTGATTCTGGCTAGCATAGAGCATCCACAGTTCCGTTTGTGATGGATGGACAGTGAAGAGCAGAAACTCAGAAGCAAGGCTCTGCTCCTTGATGCCATGCAGAAACTGGACGAACCTGCACATGGGTCATCTGAAGCTTCTGCATTAACTGCTGAAGACAGCTTCTTCAGCTTCAGAGTCAATGCCAGCCAATGTCAGCATATCTTCTCAGATGGACATATATCTGGCTGACCCTTCCAGACAAATATCTTCTCTCAAATGTTACTCTATAGTCAAGAAAATATTTCTGAACACTAATATAACTCTGCCAGCTAGTGCACCTGTTGAATGCCTGTTCAGTCTTGGTGGACAAGTGCTGACTGCAAGAACAGACTCACCGATGAATACTTTGAAAAGTTGCTCCTTCTTGAACAGAAATGTGCAGTCATTGTGTAATCGTTGTGAATAGTTATATAAAGTGATATTCTGGTTGATGTTGTGTTAACAGTCTTGTTAGACCTATATGACATTTTCTGTAAGCATTTTTGCATCCTCAGCATTAGTTTTAGCAGATTAGCCTAATGTACATTGTTGAAAATTTGATGGGTTAACTTGTTATGGGTCTTGCATTGCTGGCTGTGCGTACTTTAGTTTAAGCATTAAATTGTGACTCTGACTATAAAGATTAGTCTGTAGGACTTTGTATACTGTAAAATGCTATTCATCATTATTGTAACACTGTGTATACAACTTTAATACACTCGTATTCATGTGCAGTAAGCATGTATTCCTCACACACAAGTATTGTGTGAGTAAATCTGAATATGAAAATTGATAAACTATACTTATGTAAAAGTAACTAGTTAGTTACTTTACTTAGTAACTAGTAATAGTAATATATTACTTTTTAAGAAAAGTAATAAGTAAAAGTAACATATTACTTTCACTGAAATGTAACTAGCAATAGTAACTTATTACTTTTATAAGTAACTAGCACAACGCTGACTCTGTGTAACTCAAACCTGGACTAAAAAGATTAACATAACTCCCTACTACAAAGATTTCTTACTCTACAAAATCTTACACAGTTCATCAAAGATGCTACAAGATCTAGTGTCACTCTTGGAGAAAATTACTCTTTGATACTGAGATATTAATATTCCAGATTAGGCAAAATGGTTACCAGTCTTACAAAGAAGATCAAGTTGTCCCCCTATACTTGCTCAACTGACTCATATGGTCCACCAGGAAGTGAGTGCTCTATGGCCCATTCAATCCTTGAAAAGCAAGTCATGGAGAGTAATGCTGTCATCCATTTTTGTTTTTTCTTTAAGTCCTAATCCCCATACAACATACATAGAAACTCATCTCAGGGTTCAGAGTGGGTGTAAGCAAGGATGTACCACTCTCATCTGTTAAGTAATTCAATTTATCAAGTTGCCCTGAAAACACCCCCCCTGCTCTCTTACTCTACTTTTTCATTAATACCCTATAAAGAGATTTGCCTAGCACTAACTGCATTCTTATGCAGACAACATTTCTATAAACTAAAGAAAAACAAATCTGCCAGCTTTTCAAAACAATTTCAACTTAATTTGAAAATAGTTATTCAGTAATAACCTATCAACTCCAAAAGGGCAAAAACACTCCTAAGCACCACACAAATACTCAAGTTAACAGAGAAACTTATTAAAGACCCACTGAGAAAGCATCTCCCCAAGAGTACAGCACAAAGCTTAATGAAACCAGCACCTTTTATTTCACCAATACACAATACAATTTAGTGCACAGTCGCAAATTAAGTTAAATGTCAGTATAAAACTGCACACCTACTCAATGTAGAAGATAGTACTTTGCAATGGCTTGCCTAAAAGCAAGAATGCAGTATGCCCAATTACTTCATTAAACTACCTTTGTAATACTGTTCTACTACTTGCTGTAAAAAATAAAATACTAAGAACATGCATGTAAAAGCACAAGGAACACAACTGCCAAATGGTTGACAAAGCAGACTGCCTATAAGTAGAACAAGAAAATGAGCCCAGCAGTGTCAATGTCAATGTCAAGGTTTGATTATACGGAAACAATAATAGAGCTTAAAATGTATATGAGAAAACTTAATCTAGCATATATGTTTCAGGAACAGACACGAAATGAAAGGAGAGAAAGGAATACAGAACCCAGGAACAAAAGTATTTTTAACCCACCCCTAGAACCAACACTTAATATTTTGGAAAAAGCCATCATAGAGGATATTTATAAGTTGAAAAGTAAAGAACAATATGTGTCAATGAACTATAATCTAAGTGAAAAAGAAAATGAAGGTTTAAAAACTCTTAGGGGAGATGACACAATTAGAGTGATGCGACCAGATAAGGGGGGAGGGATGTTTTTTTTATGATTCTCAGGAATATTCTCAGAAAATCTTTGAAATTCTAAATGATTTAGACACATACCAACCATCCTCACTGAATGAAATTAATATTAGTCATAGAAGAATTGACTTTTATTTAGAAGATTATCTTCTGGAACAAAGAACTTCTGGAGATCTATATAATTATTTAAAAGTTGCAAAACCAATAGTAGCAACTATATTTGGTATTACCAAAACGCATAAAGACCTGGATAATTTATCATTCAGACCGATAGTGGATGGTCGTGGATCAAAAAAGTACAGTTTTGTACCTACCATAAATGTAGATGTTCGAGGATCCACATTGCTGCAGTCCTAACTATTGGGTAGTCCGCTGTCCAGTCGGCCCGAATACCAAAGTATATGGCTGACGTCGGTCAGGGCGCATTAGACTGACGTCAGTACGCCAGGGTACTAATGCGCATGACCGACGTCATATCCTCAGTCTTTTCTTGCCCCAGATGTCAGAAGACCCTAAAAAGACAAGGCCAAATATACCTGCACCAAAAATATGTACAATATATACAAAATTACCAGCATATAACCTCACCTACACAACCACCCCTAAACACAGAGGGGAAGGAGGGAGGGTAAATTGACTGCAGCAATGTGGATCCTCGAACATCTACATTTATGGTAGGTACAAAACTGTACTATGTTCTTCATTCCACATTGCTGCAGTCCTAACTATTGGGTAGAATCCCAAAGCAGAGGTAAGGGAGGCTGGCAAATCATAAAGAAGCAGGAGCTGACAACATGCCTTGCAAAATAGCTGTGGCAAAACCAGCCCTAGACTTAGAGTAGAGAGGAAGGTGATAATGCTTAGAGAAAGTATGCACTGAACTCCAAGTAGCTGCCTCCAACATATCCTTAGTTGCCACCCCTTAGAAATGCTGTTGAAGTGGCAGTAGCCCTAGTGGAATGAGGCCTAATCCCAGCTGGAATCTCCTTGCCATGATGGGAATAACAAAATGCAATGCAAAACCCAATCCACCTAGAAATAGTTTGTTTTGACACAGGCTTGCCCTGAACTCAAAGCAAAAGAAACAAACAACTGCTGAGACTGCCTAAAATCCTTAGTCCTGCTTAAATAATAACGCAATTGCCTGTGTACATCTAAAGTGTGCAAAATCTTTTCCCCTCTATTTTGGGGGTCTGCAGAAAAAGTAGGCAAATGAATAGTTTGGTTCAAAGCCACACTAGAAACCACCTTAGGCATAAAGGAAGGATTAGTACGTAATGATACCCTATCCTTATGAAAAATCAAAAAAGGCTCTACCGCCATAAGGGCCTGCAATTCAGAAACCCTTCTTGCAGAAGTAATGGCCAACAAAACAGCAGTCTTCCATGACAAGTATTTCAATTCAGCAGTAGCCGCAGGCTCAAAAGGTTGTAGAGTAAGTTTCTCCAACACAAAATTGAGGTCCCAAGCAGGAGTAGGAGCTCTCATTGGGGGTCTTATATTCTTTGCCCTCTAAGAAATTGCTTGAACAAAGGATGCGAAAACAATGGTGGGTCACAATCATAGTGAGCTGAAATTGCTGCAGCATGAATCTTAATGGAAGAGAAAGACAAACCTTTGTCCAATAACTCAGTAAGATATTGAAGAGCCACACTCAAATTAGGCTCAGAAATCTCCAAATTGTTTGCTGCTCTCCAAAATAAAAATCTCTTCCATTTTTCATTACACTTTCCTTGTACTAGGTCTTCTGGCTTCCATAATCACATTTAAAACTTGTTGAGGAAGTTGAGACCTGCTGTGTTTCAAAACAGAATATGCCAGGCTGTTAGATGAAGAGAGTGAAGCTTGACATTGAGCAGGTGACCGTCCCTCTGAGACAACAGGTGTGGAATCAAGGGTAAAGGCCATGGAGGCTTCCTTACCAGACTCCTCAGTAATGGGTACCAGTGTTGCGAGGCCAATCTGGAGCTATTAAAATCATCCTTGGCTTGTCTTGTCTGACCTTTAGGAGCACCTTTGGGAGAAGAGGCAGAGGTGGAAAGGCATACACATGAAGATTTTTCCAACTGAAAGACAGAGCATCCACTTTCCAAGCTGTGTGATGAAACCCCTTTGTGCAAAACTTTGGCAGCTGGTGGTTTAGTGGAGAAGCGAACAGATCTATGTCTGGAGTTCCCCATGACACTGTCAATTTTTGAAATACATGAAGATCCAGTTTCCACTCGTGGGGATCCATGATTTGTCTGCTTAACACATCTGCTAAGGAGTTCTGTGCTCGGCAGAAACCTTGCCTGAAGAGTTAGTTGCAAGCTGAGCGCAGTCTCCCATAAAATCATTGCTTGCCTGCAACGGGTAAGAATGTGTTCCCCTTGTTTGTTGATGTACCACATGACAGTAGTGTTGTCTGTTAGAATCAACACCTGCCCTGGAAGAAGTAACTCCTTGAAAGCCATTAATGCAAACTGGACTGCTAACATCTCTTTCATGTTGATATGTAGATGCTGTAGTCTGGCAGGCCACTTGTCTTGTATCCATTTTCCATTTAGATGAGCTCCCCAAGCAATGTCTGAGGCATCTGTCGTTAGAATCTGACTCGCCTCTGGCGGGTCACAGAGAGTCCCTTGTTTAGGTGACATTCCTGAGCCCACCACAAAAATTCCTTTTGAATGCAAGGTATTATTTGAATGACAGTGTCTAAATCCTGGCAGTGCTGTGTCCATACATTTTGAGATACCATTGCAACTTCCTCATATGCAGTTTGGCATTGGGAAGCACCAGAATACAAGATGCCATGAACCCTAAGGCTTGAAGGACTGTCCTTGCAGTCAGCCCGGACTGAAGAGATAGGTGATGGAAGTAACTGGAAAGATTCTTTTGCTTGTCCGGGGTTAGAAAGGCCATCTGGGCTGCTGTATTCAGTCTCACACCCAGAAAGCACATGTCTTGAGAGGGTACTAGACTGGACTTTATTTCGTTCACAGAATACCCTAGGCATCTTAGCACTGCTATCACAAATTCCAAATGCTGTAAAAGGTCTTCCTTTTCTTGAGCCAGAATCAGGCAGTTGTCCAAGTAAGGATAGATTTGAATTCCTTTTAACCTGAAGTAAGCTATCACTGGAGCCAGAACCTTTGTGAATACTCTGGGCGCAGTAGATAAGCCAAAGGGCAATGCAGAGAACTGATAACGAGAATTTCCAGCTCGAAAACGCAGATACTTCCTGCAACTTAGTCTGATAGGCACATGAAGGTAAGCTTCCTTGAGATCTAAAGTTACCATCCAGTGATCTTTGCCCAGCAGAGGTAAAAGCTGTTGCAACGTCAACATTTTGAACTTGGGAATGTCCAGATAAGTGTTGAGGATAGATAAATCCAAAATTGGTCTCCACGTGTTCCCCTTCTTGGTACTAGGAACAGGCGAGAATAAAATCCTAGGCCCCTTTCTGGCACAGGAACTGGCTGAATGGCCCCTATTTGAAGCAACAGAGAAATTTGCTTGTGAGCCTCTTCTTTGTAGAGGAGGAATGTCTGGCATGCCTTTGAAAGGAGGCAAGGTATGGAAATAAAACCTGTAACCGTGGTGAATGATATCCAAAACCCATCTGTCTTGGGTAATTAAATCCCAATTTTCTTTGAAAAGAGCCAGCCTTCCTCCCAAAGGTGCTGCCAGGCGAGAATGTACTGGCAGCTGAAAAGGTAGGTCATTGGGTCTGTTTACGAAAGGACTGACCCCTGCCCTCACCAGAAGACTGAGCAGGTGAACTCCTGTTCTAGGCCTAAAAGAACCTTGTGCTCTGCCCCTACCACGCCTAGACCTACCCCTAGACTGGGAATCATAAGCAGGATATGTCCATCCCTTAGTAGGCCAATTTCTACTAAACTGGAGGCTGAACCTGCAAAAATCCTTAACAGTTTGCATAGACTTAGCCTTGTCCTCCATTTTCTTTAAAACTGCTTCCACAGGCACCAAACAACACATCAGACTGTAAAGGAGCATCCAAAATCCTTGTTTTAACATGCTCAGCTAAATTCTGATCCCTCAACCAGGCGTGCCTACGAAGAACAGAACCAGTGGCAGCCACCCTCGAGGAGGCCTGCACAGCATCAAAACCACA
Source organism: Protopterus annectens (assembly GCF_019279795.1). Taxonomy (NCBI): domain Eukaryota; kingdom Metazoa; phylum Chordata; order Ceratodontiformes; family Protopteridae; genus Protopterus; species Protopterus annectens. The sequence goes on from NC_056735.1 coordinate 164,871,347, forward strand.
CTGCAGGGAATGTTTACCCACCTGTTCAGACACATGAACTAAATCCTGCAACTCTTTACACTCAATACCTTCTGCCAGAGCATCCACCTTAGATTTCAATTGTGAAAGGAGATAATTCTGATATTTTAACATGTGAAACTGACAATTCAACGCCTCATGACTAAAGTGGAAGAAGTATACACTTTCTTTCCCCATCTATCCAAAGCCCTTGCCTCTTTATCAGGAGGAACAGGATTTTTAACAACAGAGGCCTTCACACCTTTAGGCCCCTGAGAGACAGTTTCGGGTCTGCCCTAGGACTTTTAAAAGATACTTATGAGCTTCAGGCACCCTATAGTACCTATCCGGTTTAACTGGGGCAGGAGGCAAAGAATCAGGATTCAGGAAGCCTCTGCAAAACATCTTCCACCACATTCAGAACAGGAGGTATAGCTAAAGGCCTATGCTGGGGTAAAACAAGAATTCCCTAAGCCTCTTCCTGGAATCAGAGAAATCTTGACCTTCCCATTTAAAATGCTCCCTCATGGAATGCAGAGTCTCTGAAAATGAAAAATCCTCAGGAGGAGAAGCTGAAGGAGTAGAATCATCCACATCAGAATCAGAATAAGGAGGATACTCCTGCAAGTCTTCAGCCGAAGACTCAGAAGCCTCCGAACATTGCTCAAAACTCTCAAACTCAGGTTCCACCCTAGGCCTCTTATCAGAAGGGGGCATAGAACCTCTAATCATAGTAATTAAATCCTCTGCCATTTTAAGCATATGTTTCTTAGGCAAAGACCCTGAAGCACTAGGAGAAAAGTACAGTTTTGTACCTACCATAAATGTAGATGTTCGAGGATTCCCTTGCTGCAGTCCTGACTATTGGGTATAGTCCGCGTCCCAGTCGGCCCGAATACCAGAGTATAAGGCTGACGTCGGTCATGGCGCCTTAGACTGACGTCAGTACGTCAGGGTAGTAATGCGCATGACCGACGTCATTTCCTCAGTCTTTTCTTGCCCCAGATGTCAGAAGACCCAAAAAGACAAGTCCCAAAAACAACCTGCACCAAAAAACATGTACAATATATACAGCAATATATACAAAAAATATAAGCATTTTAACTCACCTACACAACCACCCTGAAACACAGAGGGGAAGGAGGGAGGGTAAATTGGACTGCAGCAAGGGAATCCTCGAACATCTACATTTATGGTAGGTACAAAACTGTACTATGTTCTTCGTCTTCCCTTGCTGCAGTCCTGACTATTGGGTAGAATCCCAAAGCAGAGGTAAGGGAGGCTGGCAAATTATAAAGTAGCAGGAGCTGACAACATGCCTTGTAAAACAGCTGTGGCAAAACCAGCCCTAGTCTTAGAGTATATGGGCAGGTGATAATGCCTAGAGAAAGTATGCACTGAACTCCAAGTAGCTGCTTCCAAAATATCCTTAGTTGCCACCCCCCTTAGAAATGCTGTTGAAGTGGCAGTAGCCCTAGTGGAATGAGGCCTAATCCCAGCTGGAACCTCTTTGCCATGATGGGAATAACAAAATGCAATGCAAAAGCCAATCCACCTAGAAATAGTTTGTTTTGACACAGGCTTGCCCTGTGAACTCAAAGCAAAAGAAACAAGTAACTGCTGAGACTGCCTAAAATCTTTAGTCCTGCTCAAATAATAACGCAATTGCCTGTGTACATCTAAAGTGTGCAAAATCTTTTCCCCTTTATTTTGAGGATCTGCAAAAAAGGTAGGCAAATGAATAGTTTGGTTTAAAGCCACACTAGAAACCACCTTAGGCATAAAGGAAGGATTAGTACGTAATGAAACCCTGTCCTTATGGAAAACCAAAAAGGGCTCTACTGCCATAAGGGCCTGCAACTCAGACACCCTTCTTGCAGAAGTAATAGCCAACAGAAAAGCAGTCTTCCATGACAAATATTTCAAGTCAGCAGTAGCTGCAGGCTCAAAAGGTTGTAGAGTAAGTTTTTCCAACACAAAATTGAGATCCCAAGCAGGAGTAGGAGCTCTACGTGGGGTCTTATATTCTGTGCCCCTCTAAGAAACTGCTTGAACAAAGGATGCGAAAACAAAGGTGGGTCACAATCATAGTGAGCTGAAATTGCTGCTGCATGAATCTTTATGGAAGAGAAGGACAAACCTTTGTCCAATAATTCAGTAAGATATTGAAGAGCCACACTCAAATTAGGCTCTGAAATCTCCAAATTCTTTGCTGTACTCCAAAATAAAAATCTCTTCCATTTTTCTGCACACTCTCCTAGTACTAGGCCTTCTAGCTTCCATAATCACATTTAAAACTTGTTGAGGAAGCTGAGACCTGCTGCTTCAACACAGAATATGCCAAGCTGTGAGATGAAGAGATTGAAGCTTGACATTGAGCAGATGACCGTCCTTCTGAGATAACAGATGAGGAATCAGAGGTAAAGGCCATGGAGGCTTCTTTACAAGACTCCTTAGAAGTGGGTACCAGTGTTGCCGAGGCCAATCTGGAGCTATCAAAATCATCCTTGGCCTGTCTTGTCTGACCTTTAATAATACCTTTGGAAGAAGAGGCAGAGGTGGAAAGGCATAGACATGAAGGTTTTTCCAACTGAAAGACAGAGCATCCACTTTCCAAGCTGTGTGATGAAACCCCTTTGTGCAATACTTTGGCAGCTGGTGGTTCAGTGGAGAAGCGAACAGATCTATGTCTGGAGTTCCCCATGACACTGTCAATGTCTGAAATACATGAAGATCCAGTTTCCACTCGTGGGGATCCATGATTTGTCTGCTTAACACATCTGCTAGGGAGTTCTGTGCTCCTGGCAGAAACCTTGCCTGAAGAGTTAGTTGCAGGCTTAACGCAGTCTCCCATAAAATCATCGCTTGCCTGCATAGAGGATAAGAATGTGTTCCCCCTTGCTTGTTGATGTACCACATGACAGTTGTGTTGTCTGTTAGAATCAACACCTGCCCTGGAAGAAGTAACTCCTTGAAAGCCATCAATGCAAACTGGACTGCTAACATCTCCTTCATGTTGATATGTAGATGCTGTAGTCTGGCAGGCCACTTGTCTTGTATCCACTTTCCATTTAGATGAGCTCCCCAAGCAGTGTCCGAGGCATCTGTCGTTAAAATCTGACTCGCCTCTGGCCGGGTCACAGAGAGTCCCTTGTTTAGGTGACATTCCTGAGCCCACCACAAGAATTCCTTCTGAAGGCAAGGTATTATTTGAATGACAGTGTCCAAATCCTGGCAGTGCTGTGTCCATACATTTTTGAGATACCATTGCAGCTTCCTCATATGCAGTTTGGCATTGGGAAGCACCAGAATACAAGATGCCATGAACCCTAATGCTTGAAGGACTGTCCTTGCAGTCAGCACGGACTGATGAGATAGTTGATGGAAGTAAAGTGACAGACTCTGTTGTTTGTCCGGGGTTAAAAGGCCATCTGGGCTGCTGTATTCAGTCTCACACCCAGAAAGCACATGTCTTGAGAGGGTACTAGACTGGACTTTATTTCGTTCACAGAATACCCTAGGCATCTTAGCACTGCTATGACATATTCCAGATGCTGTAGAAGGTCTTCCTTTTCTTGAGCCAGAATCAGGCAGTCGTCCAAGTAAGGATAGATTTGAATGCCTTGAAGCCTGAAGTAAGCTATCACTGGAGCCAGAACCTTCGTGAATACTCTGGGCGCAGTAGATAAGCCAAAGGGCAATGCAGAGAACTGATAATGAAAATCTCCAGTTCGAAACCTCAGATACTTTTTGCAACTTAGCCTTATAGGCACATGAAGGTAAGCTTCCTTGAGATCCAAAGTTACCATCCAGTGATCCTTGCCCAGCAGAGGTAACAGTTGTTGCAATGTCAACATCTTGAACTTGGGAATGTCCAGATAAGTGTTGAGGATAGATAAATCCAAAATTGGTCTCCACGTGTTCCCCTTCTTTGGTACTAGGAACAGGCGAGAATAAAATCCGAAGCCCCTTTCTGACACAGGGACTGGCTGAATGGCCCCTATCTGGAGTAACTGAGAAACCTGCTTGTGAGCCTCTTTTCTTTGTGGAGGAGGAACATCTGGCATGCCCTTGAAAGGGGGCATCGTGTGGAAATAAAATCTGTAACCGTGATGAATGATATCCAGCACCCATCTGTCTTGAGTGAGTAAATCCCAATTTTCTTTGAAAAGAGACAGTCTTCCTCCCAAAGGAGCTGCCAGACGAGAATCCACTGGCAGCTGAAAAGGCAGGTCATTGGGTCTGCTTACGAAAGGACTGACCCCTGCCCTCACCAGAAGTCTGAGCAGGTGAACTGTCTGATCTAGGCCTAAATGAACCTTGAGCCCTGCCCCTACCACGTCTAGACCTACCCCTAGACTGGGAACCATAAGCAGGATATGTCCACCCCTTAGCAGGCCAATTTCTACTAAACTTGGAGGCTGTACCTGCAAAAACTCTTTAACAGTCTGCATAGACTTAGCTTTGTCCTCCATTTTCTTTAAAACTGCTTCCACAGGCGGTCCAAACAACACATCAGACTGTAAAGGAGCATCCAAAATCCTGGTCTTAACATGCTCAGCTAAATTCTGATCCTTCAACCAGGCATGTCTGAAGAACAGAACTAGTAGCAGCCACCCTGGAGGAGGCCTGAACAGCATCAAAACCACACTGCAAAGAATGCTTACCCACTTGTTCAGACACATGAACCAAATCCAGCAATTCTTTACACTCAATACCTTCCGCCAAAGCATCCACCTTAGATTTCAATTGTGAAAGGAGATAATTCTGATATTTCAGCATGTGAAACTGACAATTCAACGCCCTCATGGCTAGAGTGGAAGAAGTATACACTTTCTTACCCCACCTATCCAAAGCCCTTGCCTCTTTATCAGAGGGTACAGGATTTTTAACCACAGAAGCTTTAACACCTTTAGGCCCCTGAGAAACAGTTTCTGGGTCCGCCTAGGACTCTTAAACAAATACTTATGAGCTTTGGGCACCCTATAATACCTATCAGGCTTAACAGGAGCAGGAGGCAAGGAGTCAGGGTTCAGGGAAGCCTCTGCAAAAACATCCTCCACCACATTCAACACAGGAGGAATAGCTAAAGGCCTATGCTGGGGTAAAACAAGAATTCCCTAAGCCTTTTCCTGAATCAGAGTAATCCTGGCCTTCCCATTTAAAGTGCTCCCTCATGGAGTGAAGAGTCTCTGAAAATGAAAAATCCTCAGGAGGAGAAGCTGTAGGAGTGGAATCATCCACATCAGAATCAGAATAAGTAGGAAACTCTTGTAAGTCTTCCACAGAAGACTCTGAAGCCTGTGAACACTGTTCAAAACTATCAAACTCCTGTTCCACCCTAGGCCTCTTATCAGGCGGGGGCATAGAACCTCTAATTAGAGTAATCAAATCTTCTGCCATTTTAAGCATATGTTTCTTAGGCACAGAGCCCGAAATGCTTGGAGAAGCCCCCACAGAAGCTGAACTCGGTCTACCTCTAAAAGAAGCTTTGGCAACAGAAGGAGAGGCCCTAACTACCTTGGGAAGAGAGGGAAGAACAGTTACCTCCGAAGCCCCCTCAGCCTGGCCTACCTCCTGAGAGGGCACATCCTGTAACAGTAAAGTATCTGCCTGAGACTCCATAGAGACTCCTGGCAAAACCTCTGGCTCCACTGAGCCTACTAAAGAACCGACGTCCGGGACTGCGGTTCCTCACCCTAGGCTTCACTGTTTTGTCCTTGCGCTTCTTGGATGAAGCGGCGCCGGAGCATCCGACGGCATATTATAATTGCAACGCTTCCAAACACCAACCTAGCACAATCTAGCCTCCTCTTAATAGTGCGCTTTGTTAAATCTAGCACAAGAGCGGCAACCCACAACGTCGTGCTCAGGCCCTAAACAAGGTATACACAATGTATGATAATCCCTATGCGGTATCTGTTTCCCACAAGAAATACAGTTATTCACTTTTCTGACATCCGGTTAAATACTGAGGCAAGAAAAACCAAAATGTTCCAACGGGTTACTTAGCCAACTCTGTTTGGTCTGAAACTCCGGTTTCGGAAAATCTCAGAACGCCAACCTGCACTCGCAAAATTGCTTCTGCATCGGACCATGCGGCAAAAAAGACTGAGGAAATGACGTCGGTCATGCGCATTACTACCCTGACGTACTGACGTCAGTCTAAGGCGCCATGACCGACGTCAGCCTTATACTCTGGTATTCGGGCCGACTGGGACGCGGACTATACCCAATAGTCAGGACTGCAGCAAGGGAAGACGAAGAACATCCCCCACTGAAGCTAAACTTGGCCTGCCTCTCAAAGAAGCCTTGGAAACAGAAGGGGAGGCTCTAACCACCTTAGGAAGAGAGGGAAGAACAGCCACCTGAGAAGCCCCCTCAGCCTGGCCTACTTCCTGAGAGGACACATCTTGTAACAGTAAAGTCTCTCCCTGAGACTCCAAAGAAACTCCTGGCAGAACCTCCGGCTCCACTGAGCCTTCTAGAGAACCGAAGTCCGGCACTGTCGGTTCTTCAACTCTAGGCTTTGCTGCTTTGTCCTTGCGCTTTTTGGCCGAAGCGGGCGTCGGAGCATCCGACGGCATTTTATAATTACAACGCTTCCCAAAAACTAACCTGGCACAGTCTAACCTGTTTCCCACAAGAAATACAGTTATTCACTTTTTCTGACATCCGGTTAAATACTGAGGCAAGAAAAAACCAAAATATTCCCCAACGGGGTACTTAGCCAACTTTGATTCGGTCTGAAACTCTGACTTCAGAAACTTTCAGAACGCCAACCTGCACTCGCAAAATTGCTTCTGCATCGGACCATGCGGCAAAAGACTGAGGATATGGCCGGTCATGCGCATTAGTACCCTGACGTACTGACGTCAGTCTAATGCGCCCTGACCGACGTCAGCCATATACTTTGGTATTCGGGCCGACTGGACAGCGGACTACCCAATAGTTAGGACTGCAGCAATGTGGAATGAAGAACATCCTACCCTTTTGGTGTGCTTAGACAGATGGCTAAAGGAACAGATAGTGAATGGTGGGCATATACTTAAAGATTCCTGGGATTTTTTGGGTAGAATACGAAATGATTTGTGGGATCAGGAATTAATCTTTACAACTACAGATGTGGTAGATTTTTTTACATCCATTCCAAAAGAGGAAGGATAAATGTCAGTATTATTGATGGTTACATAATAACACCTTAGTAGATAACAGTAAAAAGGAGTTAATTATGGAATTCATGAACATAGTTTTAGAGCATAACTATATTATTTTTGAAGGAGAATATTATAGGCAATACAAAGGGGTTGCTATGGGGGCGTCATGTGCCCCCATATTTGCAAACCTTGTATTGCTGGAATACGAAAGTACAGTTGTGTACACCTACCATAAATGTAGATGTTCGAGTGTCTTCACTGTTGCAGTCATAACTGTAGGGTGCTCCTGCCGGCAGGCAGCCCGAGGTCAGCCAGAATCCCAAAGTCTGGGTCCGGCGTCGGCTGTATAAGCTAGTACCCTGACGTCAGTACGCTCTGGTACATAGCCCTCAGCCGACGCCATCTTCTCCAGCCTTTCTTGCCCTAGATGTCAGAAGTCCCCAACAAATCAAAAATGAATCCAACAAGGAAACACAAATACACCACAAAAAAGGAAAAGAGAGAAAACAGAGGGATAGGAGGGAGGGAAACCCCGACTGCAACAGTGAAGACACTCGAACATCTACATTTATGGTAGGTGTACACAACTGTACTATGTTCTTCGTGTTTCACTGTTTCACTGTTGCAGTCATAACTGTAGGGTGGAATCCCAAAGCAGTGTAAAAGGGGAGGAGGCTTTAGATAGAAGAAGGGGAGGCAAGAATACCCTGCAAGACAGCAGAGGCAAAGCCTGCCCTGGACTTAGAAAACAAGGGGAGATTGTAGTGCTTGGAAAAAGTATGCACAGAACTCCAAGTGGCAGCTTCCAAGATATCCTTGGTAGGGACTCCTCTGAGGAAAGCTGTAGAAGTGGCAGCTGCTCTAGTAGAATGACTTCTAATGGTGCCTGGAAACTGTTTCCCATGATGAGTGTAACAAAATCTGATTCCATAAGCAATCCATTTGGAAATAGTTTGTTTAGAAATAGGTTTTCCAAGAGAACTGGAGGCAAAAGAAACAAACAATTGATTAGACTTTCTGAAATCTTTAGTCTTGTCCAGGTAAAATCGTAACTGTCTGTGCACATCTAAGGAATGCAAAATCCTTTCCCTTTATTTTGAGGATTGGAAAGAAAGTAGGAAGGTGAATTGTCTGATTTAAAGCCACTTTAAATCACCTTAGGCATGAAAGTAGGATTGGTCCTCAAGGATACTCTGTCCTGATGGAAAATAAGGTATGATTCCACAGCCATGAGAGCTTGCAACTCTGAGACCCTTCTGGCAGAGGTCAATGCTAACAAAAGAACAGTCTTCCAGGATAGAAACTTAATATCTGAAGATGCAGCAGGCTCAAAAGGAGGCAAAGTAAGTTTTTCTAAAACATAATTAAGATCCCAGGCAGGGACAGGAGGGGTCCTTGGAGGCCGCAAATTCTTAGCCCCTCTCAAGAACTGCTTCACCAAAGGATGAGAGAAAACAGGAGGATCAGAACTGAAATGCGCAGAGATAGCAGAAGCATGAATCTTAATGGAAGAAAAGGAAAGTCCTTTAGATAAAAGTTCCGAAAGGTAAAGCAAAATAGAAGAGAGATCAGGAACCTGAGGATCTGAGCCTCGGTCCTGCATCCAAATACAAAACCTCTTCCATTTAGAGGCATAGGATTTCCTAGTGCTAGGCCGTCTAGCTTCCAAAAGAACATCCAACACTTGTTTGGGAAGACTAGAGGAAATCAAGTTCCTTTGAAGAGCCAAGCTGCCAGGCAAAGGGTCTTGAGATTGAAATGTAGTAACTGACCCTGATGCTGGGACAAAAGCGAAGGGTTCAGTGGGAGAATCCAAGGAGGCCCCGAGAACAGGAGCATTAAAGTTGGATACCAAAACTGTCGAGGCCAATTTGGAGCAATCAAGATGAGGAACTTGGGCTTGTCCTGCTTTATCTTCAGTAATACCCGAGGTAGTAGAGGAAGAGGAGGGAAGGCATATCCTGAAAGGCTTCTCCAGCTGAAGGAGAGGGCATCCACTTTCCAAGCTGTTTTGTGGAAGGACCTGGTGCAAAAGCGAGGCAGCTGATGATTGAGATGGGATGCAAACAGATCTATCTGGGGACATCCCCAAACTGCAGTAATCCTGTTGAATAAGTTGGTGTCTAGCATCCATTCGTGAGGATCTGAAATGTTTCTGCTCAGGCTGTCTGCTAAGAGATTCTGTTTCCCTGGTATGAATTGAGCCTGGAGATGTAGATTCAAATTTAGAGCTGTGTCCCATAAAACCATAGCTAGTCTGCAAAGGGGGTACGAATGAGAACCCCCCTGCTTGTTGATGTACCACATGACCGTGGTGTTGTCTGCGAATTAGCAGAGGCCCTGGTTGTAAAAGGTTCTTGAAGGCTAGAAGGGCATTTTGAACTGCCAACATTTCCTTCAGATTGATGTGCCAGTGAAGATGGTCCTTTGTCCAGGTTCCCTGCTGGCAATTGTCTAGAAAGTGTGCTCCCCAAGCATAATCCGAGGCGTCCGTGGTTAGGATTTGAGTAGGTTGAGGAAGACGAAAAGGTTTTCCTTCGTTTAAAGTGCATGCCCTGGACCACCAGAGGAACTCCTTCTGAAGGCAGGGGATCAGAGGAATCAGAATATCCAGATCGTGGTAATGCTGTGACCATACACTTTTCAGATACCATTGAAGCTTTCTCATGTGAAGCCTTGCATTTGGAATCAACAGAATGCAGGAAGCCATGTAGCCCAGAGTCTGCAGGAATTTCCTTGCAGTGAGCTGAGATAGAGTTGCCAAGGTGTTGAAAGTAGAAGCCAGCTGAGTTTGTTTTTCTGGAGTGAGGAAGGCCCTTTGTAAGGTTGTATTTAAGAGGGCTCCCAAGAATACCATTTGTTGAGAAGGGATCAAATGTGACTTTTTTATGTTCACTGAGAATCCCAGTAGGAGGAGAAGACGTTGAACAAAGTCCAGATGTTGAAGCAGAAGATCTTTGCTGTCTGCCTGAATAAGGCAGTCGTCCAAATAGGGGTAAATCTGGATCCCCTGAAGTCTGCAGTAAGCCACTACTGGTGCCAGGCACTTGGTGAAGACTCTGGGCGCAGTAGATAAACCAAAGGGCAGAACAGAGAATTGAAAGTGCCTCGAACCTGCCTTGAACCTGAGGAATTTCCTGCATTCTTGCCTGATGGGAATATGTAAATAGGCTTCCTTTAAGTCCAATGTCACCATCCAGGCGTCCTGAGAGAGCATTGGAATTAGCTGCTGCAGAGTAAGCATCTTGAATTTTGGAATTTCCAAAAAGGTGTTTAACACAGAAAGGTCCAGAATAGGTCTCCATGAGTTTTGTTTTCTGGGAACCAGAAACGGTCTTGAATAAAACCCTTTTCCCATTTCCGAGAGTGGAACAGGCTCTATGGCTCTCATGGCCAGAAGAGCATCCACTTGAGTTAAGGCCTCTGACCATTGATGTTTTGGCAGATCTGGCCAACCGTGAGCCCTTGGCAAAGTGTGAAAGTGGAATTTGTAACCTTTAAAATCACGTCCAATACCCATCTGTCCTGGGTAATATGAGTCCAATTTCTGTAAAAAGAGACAGTTTTCCTCCGAGAGGGGCATCCAGGTGAAGGGGTCCTGAAGCCCAACCGAGAGAGTCATTGAGTTTGCTTTCTTTGAGATTGGGATCTGTCTTCTCCCCTTCTAGGTGAAGAAGCAGTCCATTGTCTAGATCTGTAAGAGGCCTGGCCTTGACCATGACCTCTGGAGCTCTATATCTTCCCCTTTGAGGCCTGTCAGACGTGGGAAAGGACCAATTTTAGAGGGCCAATTCCTGGAAAATCTAGGAGGCTGAACTTGCAAGAAATCTTTACAGTCTGCATTGTCTTTGCCTTTTCTTCCATCTTTTAATAACTTCCTCAGCCTTGGATCCAAAAGAACATCAAGAAGAACAGGGGGATCTAATAACTTAGCCTTAACCTGTTCAGGCAAACTTTGTTCACGGCCAGGCATGTCTCCTAATAACAGTACCAGAGGCAGCAGCCCTGCAAGAAGCATCCAAAGCATCAAAACCACAATGTAAGCTATGCTTGTTCACCTGTTCAGTAGCATGCAAAACATCCTGAAGTTCCTTATCCTCTGCACAAGCAGGAAGGGAAGCAAGCTTTTGCTTTAAAACAGGCAAAAGAAATTGCTGATATTTAAACATATGAAACTGGCAATTTAGAGCCCTTACAGACAGGGTAGCAGCAGTATATACCTTTTTTCCCCACCTGTCTAAAGCACGAGAATCCTTCTCAGAGGGAATAGGATTTTTAGAAGTAGCAACCTTAGCAGCCTTAGAGCCCTGAGAAATAGTTTCAGGATCCGCAGAAGGGTTTTTAAATAAAAATAAATGAGAGTCAGCAACCCTATAAAATCTATCAGGCTTAGAAGGAGCAGGAGGCATGGAATCAGGATTCAAATTAGCCTCAGAAAAAGCATCATCTACAATGTCCAAAATAGGGGGAATAGCTAAAGGCCTATGCTGAGGAAGAAGAAGAAATTCCCTAAGCCTCTTCTTGGAAGCAGAATACTCCTGTCCTTCCCAATGAAAATGTTCCCTCACCTCATGCAAGGTTTCCCCAAAAGAAAAATCCTCAGGCGGAGAGGCCGAGGGTAAAGAGTCCTCAGCATCCGAATCCTCATAAGGGGGAAAGGAATAGTCCTGATCTGAGGAAGAAACAGAAGATACAGAAGCCTGGTCAGAGGAATCCAGAGTAACATCCTGTCGAGGCCTTTTCTCAGGAGGGGGGTTAGAACCCCTAATCATTGTAAGCAAATCTTCAGCCATCCTCAATAATTGCTTTTGTGTCCTGGGAGTGGATTCAGAAGCAGCTTGAGCTGGAACTTTAGACTTAACAGGAGTCTTTGTCTTTGCCTTTGCCTTTGAAATAGTGATGTGAGTAGGCCTGAAAACCCCCTCAGAAGCCGGTACCTGCACAGCGGTTCCGGACCCATCTGAAGGAGCGACGTCCGAAGGTCCTGCAGCAGTTAAAATAGTGGGCCTTGATGGCTCCCCATGGGAGTCCGTATCGGCCATCGGTTCAGAAGTGGCGGACGACAGGGGCTGCAAAAGCGCCTCACTGACGACAGCCGAACCGGACGCTGGCTCCAGCTGCAACGAGTCCTGTTTGGACCTCGGAGGCCTGTCTTTGCGCTTCTTTTGAACTCCGGTAGTGTCCGACGACATTCTATAATTGAAGCGTCTGCCAAAATAATTTAAAGCCCAATCGCACCTGCGCTTGATAGTACGAGATTTGAACCTGGCACAGAACCGACAACAAGAAACGTCGTGGTCAGGGCCTAAGCAAGTAAGACAGTAAGAGTGGAAATCTTTATGAGGTATTTGACTTCCACACGCTATACAATTATTAACTTTTTCTGACATCGGAGGAACAAGAAAAGATTCCCAACGGGTACTTAGCTTTGAGAAGAGAAGTAAGAACTTCGGACCGACAACAACCAAATACGCTGTTCGAAAATCGCCAACCAACGACTTGCGAGCTGCTTTCCACCGCACGGCAAGAAAGACTGGAGAAGATGGCGTCGGCTGAGGGCTATGTACCAGAGCGTACTGACGTCAGGGTACTAGCTTATACAGCCGACGCCGGACCCAGACTTTGGGATTCTGGCCGACCTCGGGCTGCCTGCCGGCAGGAGCACCCTACAGTTATGACTGCAACAGTGAAACACGAAGAACATCAAAACCATGTCTTTCAAAGTAGATTCTATCAGTATATGAATTTATATGTGAGATTCCTGGACGACATTTGTATTTTATGGAAAGGACCAGAGGATTTAATAAAGGAAATGATTCAACATTTAAATGAGAGTACAAGATTTCTAAAATGTACATATACTTATAAGAATGGAATAAATTATTTAGATACATATATAGAGAAATATGAAAAGGGTTTTAAAAATAAGGTATACAGGAAACCATCCTTTAGTAATTCTTATTTACAATACACAAGTGACCACCCTTTTAAACAAAAGAATAGTATAGTAAAAGGGCAACTAATAAGAATAGCTAGAATGACCTCAAACATTGAAGATATTGACAAAGAATTGAAGGGGGTTGTTACCCTATTTCAAGAGAGAGGTTACCCCAGAAAAATATTGGATGAATACGTTAATTACGTAAGAAGTGAATGAGGAAAAAAATATAAGTCATTGTTAGGGAGATTAGAGAACACTAAAGAGGGTAAAAGCATAACAGACGGAGAGAATAATAGGTTTGAGAAAGCTGTGGTAGTTCCATATGGAAAAAATACATATGAGGTGAAGAAAATAGTAAAAAAGAACTGGGTTATATTAAGGAACAACCAAAGGTTGTGGAATATTGGTGGTACTAAACCAAATTTTGTATATAAAGTAGGACCTAATTTAAAAAAAACTTCTGAGAAGGGCATGAAAAATAAAAATAGAGATGGTACTAAAAAATGTGGACATTGTACACAATGTAAATATATTTACCTAGATGAGAAAGTAACCATCAATAAATCTTTACAAACCATGGTTAGATTTGAAAAAGGCCATTGTCAGACTACAGGAGTTACACATTTGGCTATGTGCAAGTCCTGTCCCTCATTCTATGTAGGCAAGACAGAGAGAAGACGGAGAGACAGGATTTATGAACATACATACCAAATTGCCACTAAGAATGTAAATAATGCCCTATGTAGACATTCTATTAGTTATGTGGCATATAAGGAGTTTAGATTTGCAATTTTAAAAAAAGTGTCACAAAACGCTAGGGGGGGTGACTATAGAAGTTATATTGAAGAAAGAGAATTAAGATGGCAAATACAATTACAAGCAAGTCAGCCCCCTGGGTTAAATGAAATAATTTCAATAAAACCTATATTAATTAAGAGGATGGAATGTGGAAAATTAATTTTAAGGTATTTATGTTTTTACACAATTTTACATATTTGTATATGCATTTATATTATTGTATAAATATATATTTATTTGTCATATTCATATACAATTTTAAGATGAAATCTAGAGCACGCTTATTTAAACACACACACACACATATATATATATATATATATATATATATATATATATATATAAAATTTTTAATTTTTAATGTATTATTTATTATATGGTAGTATGTTTCAGGAAATGGGACAAGTTCTAAATACTTGAATTTTAAACATATCTTTTAAAAAGTCCATCTAAAAGGAATGTTTCTTTAAAAGTTGCACTATGTAATTAAATTAACTAATTGATGATGACATCAGATAACAGGGGGATATAAGGAGGGAAATGGGATAAGCAATGTGATTCTGATGAAATCCCTATGGAAGGGAATAAAGCACTCAATCTAATTGTGTGTATATTTTTTTTAAAAAGTTTTGTTAATAAAATTGGTCGTGAGTGAACGTATCTACAGCGGTGTCTAGTTTGGTACTATTGGTATACTGCCTATAAGTGACATCTAGGGTTACCTTCTTAATTTCCTTAATTTTAAGTCACGACACAAAGACATTAGCAAATAAACTAAAAACAACACACTCGTAGTAATTAAGAAGGCATTTACTCTCACTACAGCTCCATTTGATCTAGTTACTGCAGAAAAAAAAAAATTCAGAAATTGCACCTGCCAAATGAAATACCATTCCCCAACAGATAAGAATGTTTACTAATTAACTCAATGCTGAACGCAACTTAAAGATCCTCAGTTACAGATATGAAGCTGTTTCAACTGTCGCAGTTAGTTGGCAACTGTTGGAGCCAGCTTTAGGTTTAGCATTAGTAAGTCATTTAAGCAATCTAAAACTTCTATCTACCTTAGAAAGCTCGCTGCCTAAAGCTTGCATAATTATCTTTTTATTTTTAACACTACGGTGGTACAGTGGTTAGCATTGTCACCTCACAGCAAGAGGTTCTCCCGTTCGATACTCTGCTGGAGCGCCTTCTGTGTGGAGTCTGCATGTCCTCCCAGCGGTCGAGTGATGTTTAAAGACATGCAGGTAGGTGCGTGCATGAATGGGTGTGCCTTCTTTGAAGGCTGGCAACTTGGCACCATAAAAATCTACTGCCAATAATTAGCGGACCGGAGTTCCGCTGTGGCAACCCCTAACCAGGACAAGCCGAAAGAAATTACTTTACCTTTTTTTAAATTATCACTTAATAAATAGGCAAACATAAAATTTATGTAATAGAAAACAAACCACATTAACATACTCCAAGTTGGAAACATACATCACATACATTTTTTTGTATATTTATCATTGAGTCAACATTACATAAATCAATTTCTATCTTCCCTTAAACTTCACTTCCTCCAAAACATTACTCTGCATGCATGGTTTCCAAAATGTCCATATTTTCTGTGTAATTTGCTCCTATCCTTTTCTAATGAACCTACTTCCAGCTCTTGTATCTCTGTTACAATATTCAATACTTCAAATACTGTTGGTTTAAACTTTGATTTCCATTTTCTAGAAATTGATTTGTTGGCAGCCGACAGAATCAAATTTAACAAGGCCTTATTATTTCTAGGTAATTCAGATCCTGTATCCCTGCTCAAAAAAAATTCCTTAGTCACACCCATTTACTTGCCTAATATTTCTGACAAAGTACTCTATAGGGAATTTTTAAAGTCTACCAACTCATTATACCCCCAAAACATATGCTCCCAGTTACATCTTCCTCATCACACCTCCAACATTTGCCATCTACCTTAGAAAAAAAAATCTTTGGAGTCTACTTGGGATACAAAATACCTATGAAAACACTTTCAAGAAAAAATCCTAAATCTTCCAGACTTTGTTGCATATTTGTGAGACACACGTATGTCCCCCAACTGTTTCCTTGAGAATTTCTATTGCCTAACTGTGTGGCTCTAAGTCACTTAACTAGACAGAACTCCTGGGCAGAGTCTGAAAAAGGTCCGTGGAGATTAGTGCTCTACCCTGGAAACAAATACAAATGAAATAAATAAAAAAAATCTCTTCCCAAACTTTTCTAACCTCCTCTGATTGATCCCCACTGTTATCGTGCAGTATTTACATGTCCTACTAATTTTCCCTTTAACAGCAGCTTCTGTTCTAGATTAAATTAAAAACTCTACCAGAGCAGGTCTTTCACTTAGGATTCCCCTATCCATTTCTCTTTCCTATACTCTGATATCAATCCCTGAAATATAAGACAGTTTCTAAGCCTGCAGTCCAAATGTTTTCTTGGCTTCTTAGCATTCTGTTACCTTTCCCTCTGTAGATATTTGCTTCTAATACCTTGGTTCTTAGAATACTTTCTGCTACTTTAAGAATACAATATTTTGTGTGGCTGTTATTCTTTTTAAGGATCTGCATCCAAAATCCCACTTTCGACTATTTATTTTTTAATTTCCCCATCATCCATTTCCACCTTGAATTATAGCTTTCTGCTTGTGTTATGCATATGAGCCTTAAATGTGTAGCTCTAAAATATCCTTTCAAATCAGATAATCTTAATCCACCTTGTTCTATTGGAAAAATCAACTTATCCCACTTGGGCCTTGCTCTTTTCGCCTGACAGATAAAAGTCCTTCAACTCTTTATGAATTACTGTCCACAACTTCACCTCTGGTTGATAAAAAAAAATATGCCTGTCCTGTACATAACCGTAAAAGGCCTAAACATTTTCACTGCTTGTATCTTGTTATCCATATTCATAAGAAGGAGCTTCCCACTTCTTGTTGTTTCTATTATCTCTTGTTTAGTCTTTTCCCACATATCCTTAGCTGTCATAACAGAATCCTTTTTAACCCATACACTTAAATACTTAATTTTATCGTATCCACATAAATATGGGTATTGCTGGAACAATTCATGTGTAGGTGCATAGTTTACAGCTATAGCCTTTGTTTTGTCTTCATTAATATTATAATCCAAAAAGACTTGAAACTGTCTCAGGATGTTGTAAAACACTGAGATATCCTTTTCTAATTTTATCATGTATTAAGTAATATTTGCACATGTGTGAATGGGCGTACCTTTGTTGAAGGGTGTACGTCAGGGCCGGCAACTCGGCACGTAGAAATCTACTGCCAATCATTAGCGGACCGGAGTTCCGCTGTGGCGACCCCTAACCGAAAGACACAACAATTAAGTAATATTTGCAAATAAAGTCAACTTTTCTTGATTGCCACACAGAGGATACCTTTGAATTTCCAAGTCCTTTATTTTCTTCGCCAACTGCTCTAAATATAAAGCGAATAACAAAGTTGAAAGAGGACATCCCTGCTTGGTTCCTCTGTTCAGCTCCAACTTGTCAGCAAGGAACTTTACTTACTTTTTGCCTTGGAACCCTCATATTGCCTCCTAATTAACCTTATTATTGCGTCAGGGAATGCAAATGCTTCCATTGCACAACTCATAAAATCCCAGGTTATTCTGTTGAATGCTTTCTCTGCACCAATTACACTCTGCTTCCCTCTGGATCATCACTGTTTTCATAATGTTGTCAAATGTTTGCCTGCCTTGCACAAAATTACACTGATCCATAGCAATCAATTTTGGTAACACCTTTCCAAGTCTTTTAGCTATTACAGACAAACACTTTATAATCATGATTTAAAATTGAAAGGGGCCCGTATAAAGCTGGGTCTGACAGGTCTTGACTGTCTTTAGGTATTACAGCCACAACAGATTTCTTTCAGGATGCTAGTGCTTACCCTCCTTTTAAAATACTGTTAAATAAAACCTTCCACATCTTTACCACTTTCTTCCCTCCTAGCTTCCAAACTTGCACAGGAATGACATCTATTCTGGGAGACTTTGCTGCAGATTGTACATCATCATTTTTATCTCATCTCCTCCTATCTTAACTGTTAATTGTTGAGCTTCATCTACCTCTAACCTTGGCATGCTTAAGTCTACCATAAATCTCTGCATTTGTGCTCTTGATTTCCACATTTGTCTGTTTTATACAAATGTTCAAAAAAATTCCAAAATATCACTAATACCTCTACAGGCTCTCTGGTTATTTTTTTTTTTGTGTTATATCCTCTCTTAAGTTTGGCAACAACTCTTTTCTACTTTCTTATGGCTAGATCATTGTGCTCAAAGTTTCTGTGCTCTGGAGTTATCATTAAAAAACAACAATCTTTCTAACCTCATGCATATTAGCCAGATACTCCCTTATTTTCTCTTTAGCACTCTGCAATTGTGCCTCTTATTGTTCTGTGAGATCCCCCGTATTCTGAAATACTTACATTTTTGTCAGACCCTCTACATAATTCATATTACTTCTTACCCATGTCGTTCTTTTATTTCTACACTATTCTTAAACTCCACTTTAATTTTATCCCACTCACTAGCAACAACTTCTCACGAAATGTCTATCTTCCCTAATAACTCTCAAATAATTTCCACTACCCATTCCTTAAATTCCTCTCCTTTTAATAGGTAGGTGGGGAAGCACCAGTGGTTAATTTTTACTTCATTACTCTGCAGTTTTATTTTAGTTGTTATTGGCATCTGATTTGAAATAGTTATTGAATGTGGGCTGAAGCTTTCAATTAAATGCACGTTTGTGTGAAACAGTTGCTGTCTTGTCTAGCCCAATTATTGTACTTTTGAGAATAATAAGAAAGAAAACATTCTCTCTTACATGTTCCATACCAAATATTTTCATAAGTGAGTTTAAAAACCTACCCTCTTTTGTTATGATTTTCCTTCTAGGTCCCACAAATACATCAGATTCCAGTTCCCACCTTTTCTCCCCAAATTTTCTGAAGATCCACTGTAGCAGTTTTAGGTGGAATATAAATACATGCCATTGAAATCCTCCTTCCCTACCAATAGCTTGTTAGTACTATGAAAAGTACCACTATCTTTTTTCTCCTCTTCTGTCACTACTGGAGCTCCTCTAACAATTAGTATAATTACACCCTTTTATTTTGTTCTTGACATTTTGTTAAATACCCCCCTGAAATCCTTTCTTTACCAAATTCACATGCTTATTACTTTCCAAGTGTGTTCCCCTTAGCATTGCTATTTGCACCCTGCATTTCTTAATATAAGTCAATACTCTTTCCTTTTTGTTTACACCTGTGAGGGCCATTCATGTTCCAAAATAATGTTTAGTGTAGCCATTATGATAAGAATTTGCTATTCCCACCTATTGCATAGAACAGCTTTTTAAATATCTATTTCCAGCTTTTCTGTTACATGCACTCTCTAATGTTTGTCAGGTTGATTGATGTTTTTTATACAGTTGTTTTTTTGCAATCTCCATTTGAACATATGCCACATTTTGCAACACCCCCATAACATATTAACTCAAAGCAAACATACAAAACTATGTACATCTTCAAATAATAAAGTTTAACCCTCCTGACAGGAGCAATTGTCCTAAACTGACAGGTGTACACACAGGCAAAACCTAACCTAGAATTAAGATCATCTATGCTAACATGCAAATTAAACTGGTGCTCCTTCTTACACTAACTGGTGTCTGTTCTTGTCTTTTTCCCCCTCCCTAATGTGAAAAACAGCTTGTATGTTTTCAGAAAACAATACATTTTAGCTTTAAAAAAGTGCTCTGGCTTTAACCAGTCAGCTTATCTCCATTTAAACCAAAGAATAAAATGTACATCTGCCCTCAGATACAGATTTCTTATACTGGACATTTATTTGCTAACAGAAAACTTTTCTTTACATTCAGTGTTCTGGTATTTACTTGCTTACATACAAAATCCACAAGAACAAAAGCTCCAATGTCACCTGAAAAAGTAAAGAAGCAAAACCAAAGTGACAACGTGATGAACAGAACCTGAGGTAGAAGCAAATAATTACAGGCAGAGTGTTTCCAAATCTAACACTGAAGAAATAAAAGCTTTTTGCTGAACAGCTGCAGAGTTCTTCACAGTCAGTGTTTTCTCTTCTTAAGTTTCTTCTTTGCTGGCATCCAGGCAGCATGCTTACTAGCCAGTAGCTTAATGGCCCCTATCTGTCAGTTTTGTTTTTTACACTGGGAGAACTGAAATTAAGCTGTTGATTACTGTGCAACCATCTAGAAGTCGAGGCTTGCACAATTATTGCAAACATTTGCAAACCTCGGTGAGAAGCTATATAAATATGTGACACTATACTTACTCTATTTGTATATTACTGAACAGTGACACAGTCAAATTAAACAAGTGTATTTAGCCAAGATGCAACTGTTTGCTCTTTATAACTGTTTAATATTATCTGTTGAACTCCAATGAAGTCACAGTCTATAAATGTTTATTTGTTAACATCTACGCCTACGGTTTCATATCTTAACTGTGTGTTTTGGCTCAATTTGTGACTGAAAAAGGTACTCTGACCAATTTACTTATCAGGTTAACACCTGCAATTAAGGGATGCTAAACTAAGCACTAAATGAACACAGCTGAAAAAATAATAAATGTACCAACACACAAAGGTGCACTGTTATTAGGTTTTTTCATGTGTTAACAATATAAATGAAACACACTTTTCTGTCCGCCTTCAGAAAACAATGCAATGCAATGCCATTTTACCAATCCAGAGACACAGTCTCCAACACCTGTCAACACAGAAAAAGCGAATAACCCATAAGACACCAACAATACCTGGCACCTTTATCATTTCAAGGCAGATTCCATCCATTCCTACAGGCCTGCCACTGCAGAACTGTTAAGTCTTCTCCATGACCTCATCTGCAGAAATGGATACAACCACACCAACTACTCCTGACACTGCTGCCTCAAAAATAAGGCATATCTACTAGATTAAAGAGTGCCTTGACGTTTTGCTTCCATCTCCTCAAAAAGCCCCCCAAAAAGGTCAGCAGTTCTCCAGTCTTGCGGAAAAAAGCTTGGCAAATGCTTTGCCTCTTCTTTGTAAGTTATTTTGTCGCCTGACACAACCACTGATTGGCTATCCAGAGGTCTTGCTCAGTGGCCTTGCCAAACTCCTCCCACACATGCCAGCTCCCTTGGCAAACAGGGATAAAAACCCTGACTATGGCCAGGGAATGCGACTTCAGTTAGCAGTCTGGGGATCTGTTGGAATTAGCAAAGAAGGATGGCCATATCTATCCAGGAAGGGGAATATATGTATACATGGACATATGTGCGTGCATGCACACACCTACATATTTAGGTACCTATACCTATATATATATATATATATATATATATATATATATATAAATATTTATTTATTCAGCATTTGTTTACCAAGAAAGTCTGACTGGGTCAGGAACCCATTTTCAGCGGAGGCCCGGGGAGAAAAACTCCAAAATGATACATGAAAGTTAAGATATTATACATGAACAAGACAACAGCAGGTGTTAAAGCACACATTAAATAAGTAATGAATACTAAATAAGTACAGAGAGATGGATACAATAATAAAATATGTACTAGATAGGCAATACTAAATAAAAGTAATGTGGTAGATTATAACTTTTTTTTAATCAGGTAGGCTGAAGGTAGACTGAGTGTCAGGCAGAGGATCAGAATATTAGAAGCAAGCATAAGCTTAGAAAATTTTTGGTGTAGGATGGGAATAGTTAAGGGTGTAGAAATACATAAATATTCTTAGTTCGATATGGTAATGGTTAGTGGATAAAATTCATGGTCTACTGTTCTCTAGATGTAGAAAGGAAAGGCCCTAGAGAGTGGATGGAGTTTACCTGCTAGGGAAGGAGCAGAGGCAGGTTTGGTTACAAAGAAAATGCTTTTTCAGGGCGTGTTTGAAGTTGTTAAAGCACTCAGTGATAGTAATGTCTGTTGGCAGAGAGTTCCAGAGCTTGTTCAGTCCAGCTCTTTTGTTTGGAATGTAGACGGATAGGAGTTGTTTGTTTTCAGAGCAGAGGACTCTGGTAGGGATGTAGGGTTTTGGGACAGATTTGAGGGCTGGGCAACTATCAGGTGTATACATAATTTTATGTGCAAAAGACAGCTGAACTAGGTTTAGGTGGTGTGGGAGTTTGTGCCAGTTTAGTTCTTTCAGAGCTAGGCTGTGTGACGGGAAAGGTAAGAGTAGCCTGTGGCAAATTTGGCAATTTTATGGTAGCAGGATTGGAGCTTGTTTTTAAGAGAAGACTGTAAAAAGCTGTATAAAGGGGCTGCATATAAGAGAGAGGGAAGCAAATATACATACATATATATGTATGTGTGTGTGTGTGTGTGTGTGTGTCTATATATATATATATATATATATATATATATATATGTATACACCGGCCCACTACACATGGTCAACATTTCAGAATGTCGAAGACCATACGGCTGAGACCATATGATTGACATTCGAAATGTCGAGCATGCGGAACGGGCATCTCCATACAGTGCAGAATGGAAAGATTTTCATCTTCTGCACTGTAGTGTGATCTTGGAGTTGGTATATTTAAGTTACAGGGGGTATGGGGAGTGGAGCCCCCCACGGGGAGTACAGGGGGCGTAGCCGGGGAGTGCAGGGGGCATAGCCCCCCTGCTAGCAGTGTGATGGTAAGCTGTATTTTTTTTGTTTGTTTTTATTTCATGGTTGACATTTCGAAAGTCGATCATATGGTCTCGGTCATATGGTCTTCGACATTCTGAAATGTCGACCATGTACGGTATATATAAAACATTTAATGTATGACTGCACTAGATATGATTTTTTTTTTGGCGGACTCAAAATACCTATCAAAACCTCTCCGCCATTAAATCCCCAGCATTCATTTTTTTCTCAAGAGTATCTCCCAGCTCCTGGAGTTAGAAGAGAACTTAATGGACCCATCTATAATGGGATGACTGATAGAGACAAAAGGACCAAAGACAGGATAAAAGTTGAAGACAAATTCAAGAGTGGGAGAAACATCCCTAGCATGAAGTAAAGCACATAACGGAGGCAGTGTCAGAGGTCAATAGCCATCACCAGATCCTGTAGTGGCATTATCCTGTTCTCTTTAATCCTGTGCTTTTCAAATACTGAACTTCTTCATATCAAGGGTCAAACAGGAAGACTAAGGCGGAGACAGCAAATGAGGACTCCTATGCATGGAAGGACCAATGCCTACCTACTCAAAGACTTGTCTTAGGGACTCAGGACCTGTTCCAGATGACACAGCTGGTCAGTAATGTGTTATAGGGTGAATGACATTGGAGTACTGGATGGTGTTCACAACATTGAGTGTCATGGTAGATCAAACACACACACACACACACACACACACACACACACACACACACACACACACACACACACACACACAAACATACACACACACACACTTCCTCTGCCATCTGCTGACAATAAATAGGAGCTCAGTCATTTACTAGAAGTGATACTCACCATCACTGAGGTCTGGAAAGCCGTTAAAGTCATGATGAACTCTTACCTACAGAAACTTAGTCCCTATCCTGGATTCCTGTTCCTTAGCTTTTGTCCTCTCCAACTTTTAGGTGGAATACAGCTAAGGCTTATCCACACAATTACCAACCTTCAAGCCTCAAGACAGGCCTCAAGCTTACCCCAATGTCATCTGCTGGCAGACGGTAGGAAGTTACAGCCTTAAAAGACAGCAGAGGTGGCTTCTCTTTTAGTCCTAACATGTGATCTGATGTCAATACAAACACTCTGACAGCTTTTACTTTTTACTTTTTTAGTGCAGGAACTTTCCAAAGATACATGTTAGGACTGAGATATAAAGTACATGAATGGCAAGAAAGAGCTGGGTAACCCCCCAGTCGGACACAAGAACATTACAGTGTGAGCTGGCAGATTAGTGTGAAGGCTCCTGGGCACTGGCACTGAAGGTATGAAGACCTGCTGGGAGAGGACTCACAGGAAGAGAGAACTCCACTGTCCTCTTATGGAGCAGGCTCCTCATGGTAAGATCGTAGCTCACATAAGTGGGTAGGGGATGGTGCTCGGCGACTGCAGCATTGTTAATGGACAGCTGCATCTACAAATTAAGATTGCAATAGGAAATAAGAAACACTTTCAATTTCTCATTGCTGTCAGAAGGAGGAACTGAAAAAGTAAATAAGCTGTAAACTGCTCAGAGTGCATTTTTTTTTTGGTTTCAAGACCCCAAATTATAGGACTAAAACTACAACACTATGAAATTAAAAGGTGGCGCACAGGCTAATAAAACTATTTTTGAACGTACTTAGAAACCAAAATTTAAGTTACTGTTTAGTATATTTACAAGACAAACTTCAATTTCCTACATAATTCACAAGATGACAACATGGTTACCTGAAAAGATGCTTATTGCATTTCTGCTTCCATTTGTTTCTGCTATTGCACGCCGGAACTGTTGTAGGATAGCATTCAGTTCAGAAGATCGTTGCAAAGTTCGATATTCAGCCACACGAAGACGCTCTTTCAAAGCGTGAAACTCATGTTGATAAGCAATTAACTTTTCTGAAATTATAAATATTTCTGGTTATTTTTCTTTAAATTACAATGTGGAAGAGAATATTTCATCTCACAGATCAAAGACAATTGTTACATTTCTTTTATGGAATACTATATAATCTCCGCATTTGTTTCTTCAGACAGTGCTTAAAAAGAGCTTAAAAAAAGAGTAGAGCTTTAAGAACATTTTCTGTATCAAACCATGTTTTGAAAGTATGACAATAAGCTGATAGGACATGACTTTTACCAGTTAGTTGACAGCAACAATTATCCATATAAATACAGCTGGCTGGCCCCTTCCACAGTGTTTTGCTAAGAGACCTTCCTTATACAGTTGCCACAAGGAAAATGGAAAGAAACAACTTGTAGCCTGACATGGCACATCCCTTTGAGGACTGTACCATAACCACTGACCATTGAGAGATAACTTCACAACTACATACATCCACTGATAACAATGGGCTCCGTGATCCACACAGCACATTGCTGAGTGGATGCTGGAACAAGCTTCTTGAGAGTGGCAGAGCTTCCTACTTTGTTTAGAAAAGTCCCTTGTTATTTTATACCATAACACAGAATCCGTCTGACATCCTCTGCAGTTTGATTACTATAATGCAGTAGTAATACAAAAGTGGATAAAATGTGTAGAATCAGGCAAGGGAAATGGATCTGGGTGGGAATTAGTGAAAGAATCAATGTTTTCATGACATAAGGAAGAAGCATGGAATCAAAAAAGGATGAGGGAGAGGATGAAGATAGTGCACAATTTAGCCAGAAAAAAGGTAAAAGTGCAGATAATGATCCAGAGTTTTTAAAAGCATCTGCCTCTAGGAACATAGGAATATACTTGGCAAATGATTATGGAGACAGTAAGACGTTTAGTCACATACACCTGTAAGCAGGCAAACTTAAATTTCTTTCCATCCTTTTCAATCACAGTGCTCACATCCCGAATCAAGCAAGGCAGTACATGATAACCTTGATGTAAATTTATATCCACCCACCCCGACAAAGATTAGTCTTAAAGGTAGCCACAGTAGTACTTATTTTTACTTGTAGTGGTAATTTACTCCAGAGGCTACAAATATGTTGAGTTAGGACCCTGTCCCTCCGAGTCTTGGTTATTTGCTGGTGTAGATTTATGTTCTTATTGTGGGTGTATGTAGAGTCACTGGATTTGCAAAGACAAGATGCAACAAAAACTGCAACAGACAAATCACCCTGGCCTGGGTCCTCACAAATTTTCCAGAAAAAAATACTTCCCCTTGCTCCCCACCAGACAATCAAGTGACCACTTTACCCACCTTAACTCAAGCATTCTAATCAAACAGACAACACATAAATCAATTTCACAACTCAACTAACCGTGATAAAAATACCTTTACCATTATCTTACAAAATCATTCAACTGGCAACTACCAAAACAACTTCCACTAGATGAAGCTGTATCCTTCTTCAATAGCACTTTTTTGGATACACACAACAGCCTTTTAGAAATAAGAGTTAAATTCAACCCAGCTCCTTGGTTAACAAAACAAAGCTACTAATGCCCAACAGCAACAAAGCCTGGAATCAAAGGAAACAAAACATAAATGAGTCCAATCTGCAGATTTACAGACAGCTTAGAAGTCAGGCCAAACATAAGATCAAATCAGATAAAAGTTCTTACCATACCAGTCAACAAAATGCAGGTCATACTAAACCTAAAATATTCTTCTCATCAGCAATCTCATCCACCCAGGATGTGTAATCCGACCAATTCTCACAACAATCAACTTCACAGAAAATATAGCTAGCCAGTCCAACAGTTTCTTCACTCAGTTGCCTCACTCTTAAAAGACACACCCACTACCTCTATACCTACACACGAGTCTGTTCAACAACCAAATACAATATTGTTCATACCTATACAAACTTCCATCACAAAAACTTCTCCTCAAACTTAAACCTACTACTCATGCCCCAGACAGCCTTCCTCCTGAATATGTTAAACCCGCAGCAGATGAAGCAACCCACCCTGTAAGCACTCTAGTCAACCACTCCATCAAAGAGGGCTGTTCCTCTGGTCTGAAAGAAATCCTGTGTTTTGCCACTTCACAAAGGTGGACACTCTACAGACGTCACAAACTAGTGTTCCACTGCTATCCTCTTCTGTTCTAGCCAATATCCTAGAGAAATGCATCAATCATCGATCACTAAAATATATACTGCAAAATCATTTATTGTCTCCTACCCAACATGGCTTCCACCCACATCACAATACTAACACTGCACTCTTCAATTTCTGTAGTCATACTTACCAGCACTGTTACACTGGCACACTAGTATCAGCAGTATTCCCTGACCTGTCCAAAGCCTTTGATACGGTGTCACATCCTAAACCTCTTAGTAGTCTCTTCGCCCTTGGACTAGATAGTCCATCCCTGTCATGGTTGACCAGTTACTTGCCGGACAGACACCAGGCAGTCAAATGGATCACTTACATTTCCTTCCTCCCTATATCCATACGGGTTCATAAGGCTCTGTCCTAGGACCACTCATTAATGACCTACACAATCAGCCAAAAATGTCTCTGTAGTACATTGTGCAGATGATTCAACACTCATTTTTAACTGAAGAAGCAAAATTACGTACATCTACCTAAAGAGTACCTCTTACAAATATAATAGGTTGCAGTAACTTTTCTGCCAAATGATAGTGTGATTCATAGGTTCATAGATTCATAGATTAGTACTAAGCTAACTGCCCTTGCGAGCCATTTTAAGCTTAGCCAATTATCCCTTGTGAGACTCAAACCCTGCACCTTGTGTTTGTAAGGCAAACACCTTAACCATTAGGCCACCCTCCCATGCAATTCTTTCATTTAATTTGAGAACATTTTTGATATGTAATGTATGTGCATATTCCAACCCTGCTGGAGCTGTCTTTTTATCACTGGATGCATGAATAAAAACGTCCAGTTTGCAGTTATCAGCAAACCAGCTGTAAATGTGTATATAGTGCAGATGCTTGTGCTATCACAATTCTGCTTATATCTGCAAATGTTACATACCTAATGTAAATAAAATGCATACTAATTCTCTATTTTAATATCAAAATTCTTACTTTGTATTCTAATGCAACACTCCTGAGCTGTAGGTGAAATTAATCCAAAATGGGTCATTCCACCACCCTGGTTAACAAATATTAAATAAAGCATACGGCAGTAATGGGGTAGCTAGTTTTTCCTTTTCAACTTTTTAATAACCCATATAACTATTCTATTAAAATCTACTTTATTACCCTTTTTCCACCCTGTCTCTTAAAAGACACTATGCTGGACGGTAAACCAACACCTCAGTTGTCAATGGATTGTTAACTTCCTGACTAAAAATAATTAATTATGTGACAGGTTTAAAGTATGCCTTGGAAGGTTTGCTTTCTCACCACAACTTGCAACCTTTGACATTTCAAAATCATAGCCAGGACTTTTAAAAAATCACAGAAAAAGCTCCAAAATCATAGCACAAAGAATTTGGCCATGCATAAAACCATGTCTCTGCGGCACAGCATATGAGTGCAATACAATGCAATTTACAGCAGCAAAACTGCTTCCCTATTGTACTGAAAACTAGTTTTCTGCAAAAAATACTCAAGTGTAAACTACTTTACTGCAATATTATTTACAGCTTAAAGCTACTGCATGGCTGCTTTTTTTACTCATGTAAACCAACATTTGAATATACTTGCTATGTCTGTATGTGTTCGACTTTGTTTTGCCATATTGAGTTTATGCAGCAGTACCTTTAAGGGGTTTATATTAGAAGACCGAATGTTTAGGTGATCGAACACCTAAACATTGATCTTCTAATGTCGAAAGCAAACAACGGCGAATGGCTGATTTAACGCAGGGAAAGATTTCCCTTGGCCGTTCGCCAGAGTTTGCTATTTCCCTACTGTTGAGCAATCTCGGAGTTGGTATATTTAGTTAGGGGGGGTGTGTGGAGGGCAAAGCCCCCCATTTAATTTAGATGTAATGTTTTTTGTGTTGTGGCTGAGGGACGTGTTTCCCCTGGGACGTTTGACATTGTGTGGTTTAATATTAAAAGGTCGACGTTTAGGTGTTCAATCACCTAAGGGATTGGTCTTCTAATATAGACCCACCTTTAAGTGCATGAATCTGTCCAGTAAGAGTAAATGGTTTATATAACAGATGGTTATACTGTACACTGATCGGACTGGAAACTTATCATTTATCACATTTATCAGAATACACATGCACCAAGTTGGTATAAAATCATTATTAAAAATCATATTATCAAAACACCTGCTATGTTTAAGTGTATATTTGAAAAGATTTACGTACATTCAGAACTTAGGCATTGTACCAGTATAACACCAAATGAAGAGTTAATCATAAGTAAAAGTTATGTTGTGAAATGCAGTTTGCAAAGGCTTGTGTTAATAGAGTACAACTATGATCTGAAACGGACATGATGTAGGGTAGTTAAAAACCACAAAAATCATACAATATGCTTTACAGCAAGATCTACATAAACTCGTTAACTAAAGCATACATAATCAAGCATACATGCATATTAGCTAGACATTAGGATTATTACATTACACGTTAACAGTGTCAGAATATGAATACATATTGTCAGCTCTGTGATACAGAGATAAAGGTCTATGACCCAGATGACTAGGTTTATAGAGCAGCCCTCAGGAATGACTGAAACAAAGTCTTAACTTGCAGATTAAAAAGTCACGGCAATGACCGTTTTCACTACACCAGGATTAGCTTTCTAAGGGGGTTGAGATAGAAAGTGGCGTATGCAGACTCTGAAAGCAAACACTAACTGCTGCTAAAATGTTAACTCATCTGACTTTTGCAGGTTAACACTATGTGCAAATTAAAAAAAAGAACTTCACTGTGCAGTATGTTTCAGAGAGGGAAGTACTTAAGGATGGAAGGGGAGGTGGTGATTTTAAGCTGTGACCTGTCACTGTCGTTCAATATTTTCACAGATACTTATCACGATGCTGTCCATCAGTATGAAAAGAAAAGTTGATGTTGAAGGCTGCGCTTTCAAAAGTTCATGGTATAAGAACTACTTCATCACTGGACAACATTGCGGTATATTTTGCTTAATTTGTCAGGAAAATACAGATGTGCTTAAAGTGGCATTACACTACAAAGCAAGCAGCTAAATTTGGCAGTCAACACTAGACAACCGCAGACTGAAAGTGAAAGCCTTGATACAAAGTATTAGTAGCAGCAGTCACTTTATCAAAGCAACAAGTCAGAGTAGTGAAGTGGCAACAAAAGTCAGCTATCGGACAGCAAAAACAATAGCAAAAAGAGGAAGCAATTTTAAGACGGAGAGCTTTTCAAAGACTACTTTGGAATATTTACAGGTGTGGCCTGTCCAGAGAAAAGGTTAACAGTAGGCCTTTCCCATCACACTGATGACAAGATGAGTGGAGGTCCTCAGACATAAAAGATAACCTCCGCAGACAACTAAAACCCTGTTGTTTTTTCAGATTGTCACTCAATGAAATCACTGACACTGAGACATTGCTCAACTGGCTATATTCATTCAAGGAGTTACCACATATTTTGATGTGCTGGAAAAACTGCCATATAGTTGTGCAATGAAGGGCACTACAACAACAAAGGGCATGTCTGACAAACAGAAACAGGTGTTGGAAAAAAATGAAGCTGGGTGGTACAAAACTCTGAGAGCACAACTGGTAGAATTTCATCCATGACCAGGAAAGTACAGTTGTGTACACTTACCATAAATGTAGATGCTCGAGTGTATTCACTGTTGCAGTCATTACATTTGGGTAATCTGCTGGCAGGTTGCCCTCAGTCGGCCGGAATAACAAAGTCTTGGGTCCTGCGTCGGTTGCTGTCTCCTCTTCCATGACGTCAGGTCGTCAGGGATATGAAACATGCAGCAGATGCCATTTTAATCAGTTTTTCTTGCCCCAGATGTCAGGTGTCCCCCAAATGGGGAGCAAAAAAAAAAAATATATATATATATATATATATATATATATACATACATACACACACACACACACACACACAAACACACACACACACACACACACATGCATGTAATTTAGAACACAAAAAATTTACCTCCAACTAAAAGCAAATACAACAAAAAGGCTTTTGAGCATAGTGAAGGAAAGAAGAGGTATAATAATAGAGAAGAAAGGGGGATGGCGGGTGGGTAACCCAGACTGCAACAGTGAATACACTTGAACATCTACATTTATGGTTCGTGTACACAACTGTACAATGTTCTCCATGTTTCACTGTTGCAGTCATTACATTTGGGTAGAATCCCAAAGTTATGGAAGGGAGGATGGAATTATACAGCATTAGGAGCAGCAATAAGGCCCTGCAGGACAGCAGTGGCAAAGCCAGCCCTGGATTTAGAGAAGTGAGGTAAATGGTAATGTTTTGTGAACGTATGAACTGAGCTCCAAGTAGCAGCTTCTAGAATGTCTCTGGTAGGAACCCCTCTCAGAAAAGCTGCCGAAGTAGATGCAGCCCTGGTGGAATGGGATCTGATCCCCTTGGGGACAGGTTTACCAGAAACAAATGCAATGGCTTATCCATTTTGAAACAGTCTGCTTTGAGATAGACATCCCCTCTGCCCCTGCAGCAAATGCCACCAGTAGTTGCTCAGACTTTCTTAGAGACTTTGTCCTGTTTAAGTAGAATCTTGGTTGTCTGTGTACATCCAATGAATGCAGAATCCGCTCTCCCTTGTTCTGCGGATTTGGGAAAAAAGTTGGCAGATGAATGGCCTGGTTAAGAGCCACACTGGCTACCACCTTAGGCATAAAAGAAGGATTGGCCCTGAGGGCCACCCTGTCCGGATAAAAGATAATGAAAGGCTCCACTGCCATGAGAGCCTGTAGTTTTGAAATCCTTCTAGCTGAAGTGACTGCTAAAAGAAAGGCGGTCTTCCAAGAAAGAAATTTTATGTCTGCAGTAGCAGCTGGTTCAAAAGGAGGTATGGTGAGGTTTTCCAGCACAAAACTGAGGTCCCATGCAGGAGTTGGTGCTTTTCTGGGGGGTCTCAAATTTTTGGCCCATCTGAGGTACTGCTTTAGCAGGGGATGAGAAAAGAGAGGAGGCTCTGTGCCGAGATGGCAGAGGCATGGATTTTTATAGAATAAAAAGATAGGCCCTTGTGAAGCATCTCAGTTAAATATTGCAGAATCTGAGGAATATTGGGCATTGCTGTGTTTATTCCTTGTGCTTGGTTCCAGGCACAGAATCTCTTCCATTTAACAGCATAAGATTTTCTAGTACTAGGCCTTCTAGCCTCCACAATGACATCCATCACAGGTTTACTGAGAGATGTGATTGGTGAAATTAGTTGATTAGCTATGCTGCAAGATTCAGAGTTTGGAGCAGAGTGTGCAGAATTTGATAGTTCTGCTGAGACAATAGATGAGGTGTCTGAGGCAAGTACCACGGAGGAAGGTGTGACATATTCCTTAAAAGTGGGTACCAGTGTTGGTGAGGCCAGTCTGGAGCAATCAGAATCATTTTTAGTTTTTCCTGTCTGACTTTTAGTAAAACTTTGGAGAGCAGAGGCAGAGGGGGAAAGGCATAGACTGATAGTTTTTTCCAGCTGAAGAATAGAGAATCCATATTCCAAGCTTTTTTGTGATTAATTCTTGTGCAGAATTTGTCTAACTGGTAGTTTTGGGGAGAGGCAAAAAGATCTATGTCTGGGCTCCCCCATTTTCATGTCAACATGCTGAAGATTTGTGGATCCAGTTTCCATTCGTTTGGGTCCATAAGATTTCTGTTTAGGTCGTCTGTCAGAGTATTTTGCTTTCCTGGCAGGAATTGAGCTTGTAGATGTATTTGTTAAGTCAAGGCTGTGTTCCACAAAGCCATGGCTAGTCTGCAAAGGGGGTAGGAGTGGGTACCCCCGTACTTTTTTATGTACCACATAACTGTGGTATTGTTCGTCTTTATCAGTAGTTGTCCTGAACGAAGGAAGTCCTTGAAGGCTGTCAGAGCATTCTGTACAGCTAGCATTTCTTTCTGGTTGATATGTAGGTGCATTTGATTTGGGCTCCATTTGCCCTGAATGCATCTCCATGTCAGATGTGCCCCCCCAAGCATAGTCTGATATGTCTGTAGTCAGGGTTTGGGTGGCAGGGGGTAGAATGAATGAGAGTCCCTTGTTTTGGTGACAGGCCTCTGCCCACCAAAGGAACTCCTGTTGCAGGCAAGGAATGAGAGGAATCATGGTTTCTAGGCTGTGACAATGTTGACTCCCATAAGCTTTTTAAGTACCATTGAAGTTTCCTCATATGCAGTCATGCATATGGAATTAGTAGAATGCAAGATGCCACGAACCCCAAAGCCTGCAGAATTTGCCTTGCAGATAGCTGGGTTTTTGTGGCCACTTGTTTGAAGTATGTTATCAATTGAACTTGTTTGTCTGGCATGAGGTAAGCCATCTGGGCAGCTGTATTTAAGCTTGCACACAGGAATGCAATTATTTGAGAGGGTACCAGTTGTGATTTCTTTATGTTTATGGTGTACCCTAGGCATGTTAGAAGCCTTTTTACAAATGCCAGATGTTGTAGAAGAGTGTCCTTGTCCTCTGCCTGAATTAGACAATCATCCAGATAAGGATAAATTTGAATGTTTCTTTGTCTGCAAAATGAAATCACTGGTGCCAGGCATTTTGCGAAGACCCTGGCCGCAGTAGATAAGCCAAAGGGTAGTGCAGAGAACTGGTAATGCAAATAGCCTGCTTTGAAGCGGAGGTATCTTCTGCAAGATTCCCTGATTGGGATATGCAGGTAAGCCTCTTTTAAGTCTAGAGTTACCCACCAGGCATTCTTGCCTAGCATAAGCAGTAGCTGTTGTAGAGTCAGCATCTTGAATTTTGGAATGTCCAGGAAAGTATTTAGAATGGATAAGTCCAGAATTGGATACCATGATTTGCCTTTTCTGGGTACCAGGAAAAGTCTTGAATAAAAACCTTGCCCTTTTTCCTTTTCTCGTACTGGCTGAATAGCCCCCATATCCATGAGGGACATGACTTGTTTATGGGCCTCTGCCCACTGATTTGGAGGCAGATCTGGCCATCCGTTTGGAGATGGCAACGTGTGGAAATGAAATATGTACCCCTGGGATAATATATTTAAGACCCACTTGTCCTGGGTAATTAGATGCCAATTTTGAGCATGAAGTGCTAGTTTCCCCCCCAAAGGGGCTGCCAAAAGATAAGTGCTTGGAAATGGCAGAGGAAAGTCATTGAGACTGCTTACCGTAGGGTGGTGCTTTGCTACTTCCTGATTTGGAGGTGGAGGCACCCCATTGTTTTGCCCTGTAAGATCCTTGTGACTGAAACCTGGAGCCCTTGGAGTGTCTGGTTTTGACCTGAGTGGCTCTGCTGGGTACTGGAAAGGACCAGTTCTTAGTAGGGCAGTGCCTACTGAACCTGGGTGGCTGCACTTGCAAGAAATCTTTTACAGTTTTCATAGATTTCGCTTTGTCTTCCATCTTTTTCAAAACTTCTTCTGCCTTATTACCAAACAAACTGTCCTGCTGTAAAGGAGCATCCAGCAATTTAGCTTTAACATGATCAGGCAGATATTGCTCCTTGAGCCAAGCATGCCTCATCACAGATCCAGTTACAGTGGCCCTGCAAGAGGTCTCTAAGGAATCAAAACCACATTGCAAAGTATGCTTTCCAACTTGTTCAGCTGAATGCAATAAATCCTGTAACTCTATTTTCCAGACAATCAGAAATCAACAACATTTTCTGTTTCAGTAAGCCCATGACATGCTGTTGATATTAAAGCATATGAAATTGACAATCTAAAGCCCTAATTGCCAGGGTTCTTACCCCATCTATCCATCGCCCTGGAGTCTCTATCAGAAGGGGTAGGATTTTTAGCAGTAGAAACCTTAACACTTTTGGGACCCTGACAAATTGTTTCAGGGTCAGCAGTAGGATTTTTGAAAAGAAACTTGTGGGAGTCAGGAACTCTGTAATATCTGTCTGGCTTACTAGGAGCCGGAGGCAGGGAATCAGGAGCCATGCTGGATTCTGAGAAAACATCATCAACAATGTCTAAAACAGGAGGTATAGCCAAAGGCCTATGCTGAGGAAGAAGAAAATCCCTAAGCATCTTTTTGGATTCTGAAAAATCCTGACTCTCCCAATGAAAATGCTCCCTTAAGGTATGCAAAGTCTCTCCAAAAGAAAAATCCTCAGTAGGAGAAGCAGAAGGGATGGATTCTTCTGCATCAGAGTCCTCATAAGGGGGGAATAGAAAATTTCTGATCAGAAGAAATGGAAACCTGATCTGAAGATTCATAATCGGTGCCTTGCCTAGGCCTCTTAGCAGGAGGGGGTTGGGAACCCCTGATCAAGGTAATTAAATCCTCAGCCATTTTGATCATTTGTTTTTTAGGCATAGGGGTCTGAGCACGTGGCTCATGCATCAGTTTTTAGACAGAGAAGTTGGTTTTGGCCTTGTTTTTGATGATGGCATTGGTTTAATATACAAATCTTTAGGCCTGAAAACACCCTCAGAAGCCAGTGCCTGCTCAGCGGCTCCGGATCCATCCAAGGGAAAGACATCCGCGGGTTCAATACTTGAAGAATCTCGCGTCATGCCGGACTCCGAATGGGTCTCGGTAGTGGCCAGCGAATCAAAAGTAGCAGGCACCAGGGGCTGCGAAAGTGCCTCACTGAGTACCGGCGACTGGCGTAGACGCTTTGTCATCCGTTTTGGACCTCGATGGTCTGTCTCTGGCTATTTCTTTGCGTTTTTTGTGAATTCTGGTAGTCGGATTGCTAACCAATGACATTTCAGGATAGTTAAATCTAGAACCAAAGTATTTAGAAGCAAAAATATACAGACGCTTAATAGTGCGTTGGTTAAATTTAGCACAAAACCGACAGCAAGGCACATTGTGGTCAGGGCCTAGGCAAGGAATACAATACAAATGAAAATCCTTATGAGGTATTTGCTTCCCACAAGTAATACAATTATTAACTTTTACTGACATCGGTAAGGAGCAAGAAAAAGTTTGCCCAACGGGGTACTTAGCTTTAGTTTGAAGACTTCGGTTCTGAAACTCGAAAACGAAAATTTCAGGAGTCGGCCGACCGGCACTTGCAAACTGCTTCTGCTTCGGGCAATGCGCGGCAAGAAAGACTGATTAAAATGGCGGCTGCATGTTTTATACCCCTTACGACCTGACGTCATGAAAGAGGAGACAGCAACCGACATAGGACCCAAGACTTTGTTATTCAGGCCGACTGAGGGCAACCTGTCAGCAGATTACCCAAATATAATAACTGCAACAGTGAAACACGAAGAATAACAAAGTGGATTTATAACTTTAAAGATGAACTCAGTGCCACAGGGACTCATGGCATATCCATGCATTAGTCCAACAGGGGTCCAAATGGAGAGATGAAATCAGCAAGAAAATAAAACTAGTATTGCTATAACTGAATTCATCCTCAAACTTTGCTGAGTACAGTCACACGGTGGACCCTATTTTCATAAAAAATCACCAAGAAAACACTGACATATAATGCAGACTTGTATTTTGTATATCAGGGAGAGAGATAGGTTAAAAAATAAAAAAAAGACAGCCAGGAGCACAGGTTCCATGATAAAAAAGTGCCTAAATCATGGTGCACACACTGGTAACAGGACTGGAAAAAATGGTAGTGTAGAATTAACAAAACACGGAAACATTTCTACAATGGGGTTAAGCCAGAATCAAGGGGAGGATGGCCTCACTGTTGTACAAGGAAGTAGTAGTCTTCAAAAATCCTCAAAACTTTTATGGGGAACATAAAGATGCTGAATGGATACAAAAAAATTAAAAGAAACAGTAATGAATTCTAATGTAAAAACTAGGAAATGGAATGAAGTAAAAACTAGAGAAACAAACAAAATTAAGAGGAGCTCCTAATAGTAAAACCCGGGTCCAGATGCAGTACCTAACTTTTGGCTGAAATTACTAACATCTTTACACAAATATTTAGCCCCAGGTAAGAATTACTTGTGTGTTTATCCCAAACAGACACCAAGCTGGTTAATAACAGGAAAAAACAATACCACTCCTTAAGAGTGAACTTGCAAGCCATTATAAAAACTACAGACCAATAACTTGCCCTTCGACAATATAGAAACTATATACTGAGACTGATGCAGTTTATAGTCATGTAGAAAAATACTCAATTATGGCAACAGAACAAAAGAATAAGAAAAAGAAAGTCACAAGGAACAAAGCATCGTTTGCTGCTGAGTAAAAGCATAATGCAGAATTGAAAAAGGGGAAGAATCTAAACATGGCATGGCTAGATTAAAAAATCATTTGACAGCATCCCACATTTATGGATAAAAGAATGCTTACATATGTATACGATGCGCTGAACATCAATTAGTTATATTACAGCACCATGAAACAGTGGCAGATCATGTTGCATTTAAGCTATGACAAAGGGCAAATTATTATCCAACGGATAAAAATTCAAAGGAGAATATTCCATGGAGAATTTCTGTCACTACAGCTGTTTTGTCTTGCCCATAACCCATTAAACTATTTACTTAACAGATTACGTCATGGTTACAATTCAGTTCCAAGAAAACAATCTTGTTTAAAGACTTCTCCTGTACTTTGAGGATGACTTAAAAAATGCAGTTGTGTACACTTACCATAAATGTAGATGTTAGAGTGTATTCACTGTTGCAGTCATTACATTTCGGTAATCTGGTGGCAGGTTGCCCTCAGTCGGCCTGAATTCCAAAGTCTTGGGTCCTGCATCGGTCGCTTTCTTCTCTTCCATGACATCAGGTCGTCAGGGGTATAAAACATGCATCCAACACCATTTTCTTTAGTTTTTCTTGCCCTCGATGGCAGGTGCCCCCAAAAAAGGTAGCAATATTATATCTATATATATATATATACATATACATGCATCAATATGAACTTTACCTTCATCTACAAGCAAATACACCACATAGGTTGTAGAAAATAGGGAAGGAAAGATAAACTGTAGAATGACAGGGGGATGGCGGGAGGGTGACCTGGACTGTAACAGTGAATACACTCGAACATCTACATTTATGGTAGGTACACAACTGTACTATGTTCTTCGTGTTTCACTGTTGCAGTCATTAAATTTGGGTAGAATCCCAAAGCTATGGTTGGGAGGCTGGAGCTAAACAGCATTAGGTGAGGCTATAAGGCCCTGCAGCACAGCAGTGGCAAAGCCTGCCCTAGACTTAGAGTAGAGAGGCAAATGGTAATGCTTTGTAAAGGTGTGAACAGAACTCCAAGTATCAGCCTCTAGAATGTCCTTGGTTGGTACTCCTCTGAGAAAGGCTGCTGTAGTAGCTGCAGCTCTGATGGAGTGAAACCTAATGCCCTTGGGCACAGGTTTGCCATGGTGTAAGTAGCAGAAATGGATGCAATGGCTTACCCACTTTGAAATTGTCTACTTTGAAATTGCCTTTCCTTCTGATCCTGCAGCATATGACACTAGTAATTGCTCAGTTTTTCTTAGAGCTTTAGTCCTGCTCAAGTAGAATCTTAGCTGTCTGTGTACGTCCAAGGAATGCAGAATTCTCTCCCCTTTGTTCTGCGGATTTGGATAAAAAGTTGGCAGATCAATTGTTTGGTTAAGAGCCACAGTGGAAACGACCTTAGGCATAAAAGTAGGATTTGTCCTCAGAGACACCCTGTCTGGGTAAAATATGACAAAAGGCTCTACTGCCATGAGGGCCTGTAGCTCTGAAACTCTTCTTGCTGAAGTAATTGCTAGTATCAGAGCTGTTTTCCATGATAAGAACTTTATATCAGTAGTAGCAGCTGGTTCAAATGGAGGCAGGGTGAGCTTTT
The DNA here is from genome assembly GCF_019279795.1 of Protopterus annectens. Classification (NCBI taxonomy): domain Eukaryota; kingdom Metazoa; phylum Chordata; order Ceratodontiformes; family Protopteridae; genus Protopterus; species Protopterus annectens. Next base: position 164,909,777 of record NC_056735.1, read on the forward strand.
CCAACACATAATTGAGGTCCCATGCAGGTAGTGGTAATCTTCTAGGAGGCTTAAATTTTTGGCTCCTCTAAGATACTGCCTTAGTAAAGGATGAGAAAAGATTGGTGGCTCTATATTGCAATGAGCCAAAATGGCAGAGGCATGGATTTTTATTGATGAGAAAGATGGGCCTTTGTCAAGCATCTCAGTTAAGTATTGTAATATCTGAGGGATATGTGGTTCAGCTGTATCAGTTCCTTGTGCTTGATTCCAAGCACAGAATCTCTTCAATTTATCAGCATAAGATTTTCTAGTACTAGGCCTTCTGGCTTCCAAAATGACACCCATCACAGCTTTACTGAGAGGTGTCGCTTGTATGATCACCGGATTAGCCATGCTGCCAGGTTCAGAGTCTGTAGTCGATTGTGCAGGATCTGATTGTTTTGCTGGGACAGTAATTGTGATTTTTGAGGCAAGGTCCAAGCTGGGTATTGAGACAAGTTCCTTAGGATTGGGTACCAGTATTGGCCAGTCCAGGGTAATTAATATCTTTGGCTTCTCGTGTCTGACTTTTAGGAGGACCTTGGGTAGAAGAGGAAGAGAAGGAAAGGCGTAAACTGATAGGTTTTTCCAAATGAAGGATAGGGCGTCCACTTTCCATGCTTGTCTGTGAAAAGTCCTTGTGCAGAATCTTTTCAGTTGATAATTATGAGGAGAGGCAAATAGATCTAGGTCTGGGCTCCCCCATTTCTCTGTTATCATGCTGAAGACTTGTGGATTTAGTTTCCACTTATGAGGATCCATAAGGTTTCTGCTTAAATTGTCTGCCAGAGTGTTTTGTTTTCCTGGCAGGAATTGAGTTTGAAGCTGTATTTGGTAGGTCAAAGCAGTGCTCCACAGTGCCATGGCTAATCTGCAAAGGGGGTATGAGTGTATGCCCCCTTGCTTGTTTATATACCACATGACTGTGGTGTTGTCCATTTTTATCAGTAGTTGTCCTGCATGAAGTAAATCCTTGAAGGTTGTTAGGGCATTTTGAACAGCTAACATCTCTTTCTGGTTGATATGTAGATGCATTTGATTTGGTGCCCATATGCCCTGAATGCATCTTCCTGCCATGTGGGCCCCCCAGGCATAATCAGATGCGTCCGTTAAGGTTTGGCTGGCAGGGGGTAGAGTGAAGGGCCGTCCCATGTTTTGGTGACAGGCCTTCGCCCACCATAGAAACTCCTGTTGCAGGCAGGGAATGAGAGGAATCATTGTTTCCAGACTGTGTGAGTGTTGACTCCATAAACTTTTTAGGTACCATTGAAGTTTCCTCCTATGCAGTCTTGCATATGGAATTAGTAGGATGCTGGATGCCATGAAGCCCAGAGCCTGCAGAATTTGTCTTGCAGAAGACTGTGTTTTTGTCGCCATCAGTTTGAAGTAAGTAGTCAGTTGCCTTTGTTTGTCTGGCGTGAGGTAAGCCATCTGGGCAGTTGTATTCAAGCTTGCACCCAGGAATGTTATTTGTTTTGAGAGGGTACCAGTTGAGATTTCTTTTCATTTATTGTGTACCCTAGGCATGTTAGAAGCCTTTTCACAAACGCCATGTGTCGTAGAAGAGTGTCCTTGTTCTCTGCTTGAATGAGACAGTCGTCCAAGTAAGGATATATTTGTATACTTCTTTGTCTGAAAAATGCAATCACTGGTGCCAGGCACTTTGTAAAGACCCTGGGTGCAGTAGATAAGCCAAAGGGCAGTGCAGAGAATTTGTAATGCAGTAAGCCAGCCTTGAATCTGAGGTATCTTCTGCACGACTGTCTTACTGGGACATGCAGGTATGCCTCTTTTAGGTCTAACATCACCAGCCATGTATTCTTGCTCAGCATGGGCAGAAGCTGCTGCAAAGTGAACATTTTGAATTTTGGAATGTTCAGGTATGTGTTCAAAATCAATAAATCCAGTATTGGCCTCCAGGCCTTGTCCTTTCTGGGTACCAAGAACAGTCTTGAGTAAAAACCTTGTCCTTTTTCCTGTTCTGGTACTGTCTGAATGGCCTCCATGTCCATGAGGGCGTAACCTGTTTCTGTGCCTCTGCCAATGACAAATGGTTGGCCAGATCTGCCAAAAAAATCAGTGGGCAGAGTGTGGAAATGGAATCTGTATCCATGTGATAAGATGTTTAGTACCCATTTGTCCTGGGTTATTAACTGCCAATTTTGAGCAAAAAGTGCTAATTTCCCCCCCTGTGGGTGCTGCCAAAAGATAAGTGCTTGGTGTAGGCAGAGGGAAGTCATTGGGATTGCTTTCTGTGGGTTTGCGCTTTATCTCCTCCAGATTTGGAGGCGGATGCACCCAATTGCTTTGACCTGTATGATTCTTGAGCCTGGTACCTGGAACCCTTAGGGCATCTGGATTTGCCCCTTTGAGCTCTGTCTGACACAGGAAAAGACCAATTTTTTTGTAAGCCAGTGTCTACTGAATCTTGGTGGCTGCACTTGTGAGAAATCTTTAACAGTTTGCATAGACTTAGCTTTGTCTTCCATTTTCTTTAAAACCTCTTCTGCCTTAATACCAAATGGAGAATCATGCTGTAAAGGTGCATCTAGCAATTTAGCTTTAACATGATCAGGCAAATTTTGTTCCTTTAACAAGGCATGCCTCCTAATCACAGATCCAGTAACTGCAGCCCTGCAGGAGGCCTCTAAAGAATCAAAACCACATTGCAAAGTATGCTTTCCAACTTGTTCAGCTGCATGCAATAATTCCTGCAATTCTTTATTTTCTGCACATTCTGAAATCAACATCATTTTCTGTTTCAGCAATCCCATAACATGTTGTTGGTACTTAAGCATATGAAATTGACAATTTAAGGCCCTGATTGCCAAGGTTGCAGATGTATAAATCTTTTTTTCCCCATCTGTCCAGTGCCCTCGAATCTCTGTCAGAGGGGGTAAGGGTTCTTTGCTGTTGAGGCCTTAACTCCCTTTGGACCCTGTGAAATAGTTTCAGGATCAGCAGCAGGGTTTCTAAATAAAACTTTTTGTGAGCCGGGGACTCTAATATCTGTCTGGCTTACTGGAAGCCAGAGGTAAGGAGTCAGGGGTCAAGCTTGACTCCGAAAACACATCATCCACAATGTCTTAAACAGGAGGAATGGCTAAAGGCTTGTGCTTCCTACCTGAAGGAGGAAATCCCTGAGCCTCTTTTTTGATTCTGAGAAGTCTTGACTCTCCCAGTGAAAATGCTCCTTCAAAGTATGCAAGGTTTCTCCAAATTAATAATCCTCAGGAGGAGATGCAGATGGAATAGACTCCTCAGCATCAGAATCCTCATAGGGAGGTATAGATAATTCCTGATCAGAAGAGGAATCAGAAGAAATAAACCTGATCTGAAGATTCATAATCAGTGTCTTGCCTAGGCCTCTTATCTGGAGGGAGATGGGTACACCTGATCAAGGTAATAAGGTCTTCAGCCATTTTGATCATCTGTTTTTTAGGCTTAGAGGCCTGTGCACGTGGCTCATGTGTCAGTCTTTTAGGTTTAGAAGTTGCTTTTGTCTTTGGTATTGCAGATGTCATCTGTTTGATGTACAAATGTTGAGGTCTGAATACACCCTCAGAAGCCGGTGCCTGTTCAGCGGCTCTGGACCCATTTGAGGGAGATACATCCGTCGGTGTAATACCTTGAGTATCTTGCGGCATGCCTGACTCCACATGGGTGTTGGTAGAGGCCTGCGACTCGAAGGTAGCGGGTATCAGGGGCTGCAAAGGCACCTCACTGAGTACTGGTGAACCGGCGAATGGCTTAGGAGAAGCTTCATCGGTTTTGGATCTCGACTGCCTTTCTCTGTCATTTTCTTTGCGTTTTTTATGTACTCCAGTAGTTGGATTGCTATCCGACGACATTTCTAGGTAATTAAATCTGTTTCCAAAATACTTTGATGCAAAAATATACCGATGCTTAATAGTGCGTTGGTTAAATCTAGCACAAAACCGACAGCCATGCACGTTGTGATCAGGGCCTAGGCAAGGAATACAGTATAAATGGAAATCCTTATGAGGTATTTGCTTCCCACAAGTAATACAATTATTAACTTTTTCTGACATCGGTAAAAAGCAAGAAAATAAAGTTTCCCCAACGGGTGCTTAGCTTTAGTGAAGACTTCGGTTCTGAAACTCAAACTCTAATATTTCAGTAGTCGGCCGACCGGCACTTGCGAAATGCTTCTGCTTCGGGCACCGTGCGGCAAGAAAGACTAAAGAAAATGGCGTCAGCTGCATGTTTTATACCCCTGACGTCATGGAAGAGAAGACAGCGACCGACGCAGGACCCAAGACTTTGGAATTCAGGCCGACTGAGGGCAACCTGCCAGCAGATTACCCAAATGTAATGACTGCAACAGTGAAACACGAACAACATCTGCATAGTTCATCAGAATAACCGGTTGAAAGCACAACTGCGAGTGGTTAAAACCTTTTCAGATGATACAAGAATGTCATCTGGTCTTGATAAATGTGCAAATGGAATGATTAAAGCAGAAAAGCTGCAGCACCAAGAAAATATCAATCTGGGACAGAAATGTGATATAAAAGAACTTGCGCAGAAGGGAGTGCATAAATACTTGGGAACAGATGCTGGATCAGTAATAAAACATGAACAAACGTGATTAAAACTCGGTAAGGAATACTTCAGAAGACTAAAACTAATACTGAAAACTGCCTTGACATCTAGGAATGAAGTCCAACCTACAAACCAATTTGCTGTTCCTGTTCTAACTTACAGTTTTGGGGTGATTGACCCTAAAAGATAATGAACCAGCTCGATAGGAAAACAAGAAAAAAAAAAACATGCTTATCAAATGATATGTAAGAATCAGTGTATAACAAGATTATTTTTCATTATGCAGGAGGTATTGGCCTCCATGAAACTGATTAAATGTATTGATCTGGAGTCGCAAGAACTGCATACATATTTGCAGACTTCACTAGATCCAAACATGAAAGTTTTAAAGCACTAGAAGTATTATAAGATGACATCTCTGCTTAGTTTAGCAGAAGAATTTTAGTGTCAAGCGGGATTGGAAATTAAACCAGAAATAAAAAAAAAAATCAGAAAACAACTGAATGTACTAAAAAAAGAATATAAGGAGAAGTAAAGAAATGTGGAAAAAGGCATAAACGTTGTGGTAAGTACGGAGATCTGCTGGCAGAACATCATGTCAATCTGGATTTCATACAGGAATCTTTAAGGAAAGGTCAACTGAAACCAACAAATGAAAAGGTAATAATGGTGGCCCAGGACAGTGGGCCAGGTACAGGCTGACTTACAAAGTCCACTGGACGTGTGGTAGAAACAGATAAATGCAGGTTCTGTAAAATAAATAAATAAAAATAACTAGAAACATTTGCCCGTGTTGCTGCTTGGTATGATACACTCATGGCGAAGGGCCTGTATACTGAAAGGCATAATATAATGTGGCAAGACTGATTCACTGTGTAAACACTAGAATACTGAAGTAGTTTTTAAGCATTGGAATCATGAGCCACAAAACACCATAGAGAATAAAATTTATATCACACATGGGATCGCTCATTACCAGCAGTTCAAAAATTAGATCTGAGAAAACTAGAAATAGCAGTCCAGAAAAAAAAAAAAGATGAAAGTAGCATTGATCATTGAAACTGCAACAGCCACTGATTAGTGATTACAATTTCTTATGCATAGAGACACGCAAAGTCATAAAATACCACGAATTCTAGGCAGAAACAACAGTAATGTGGAAGAAAGATACCCAGGCAGTTACAATAGTTACAAGTATAATAAACTTAAAAGTCGCATTTAGATATATGCTACCAATACATGGGATGCCATATAAATTAAGAAGGATTCAATTCTGGGCAGATTGCAGGTACACTTTTTGGTTAACATCAAAGACTGAAACAAAACTAATTTCATAAACTAATAACCTGACATAAGAATGGGGTCCATTCCCGTCATGGTACTAAAAGACTTTGAGAAATGAATTCAAGAGAATCTGAGTGAAAACACTTGAAACAAGAGAAGTCATGAAAAAGGTCATTGCCAGTGTTAACCTATAAGATGAAGAGATCTGAATCACAGGCAGTTTAAAGGCTATCATTAAGCAGAGCCACATGATTTACTTCTGCCACGTTTAGTGGATGGGCAGGATAACAACACTACTTAAATTCTGATCATTATGTGCGGGAATAAAATTCTTCATGATAAACAAAGGTGTGGTTTAAACAAGCTGGCTTTTCTTTTGAACAACAAATTCTTTGCAGGCTTAAAATAAACTACAGGGAAGAGAGAAGTTACTTAAACTGCATGAAGATGGAGTTGCATTCATTCAAAAGATGCAACTGCTACAGATGCATTTGTCCAAGAACACTTTTTTTAATTTCTTAACCCTAAGCAACAAGACCTTCCGATACCGTGAATTATCAAAAAAACTGTTCCGTACTAGTTAAGCTCATTGAAGGGTGTAAATGCAGGTTTGAGGGCTTCCAAAAACACCACACTGGGATGAAGGTCTTTGGCAGCACATATGGAATTGATCCCTGCACTGCTCCAGATACCATGCAGTTAGAATTCACTGAGGTTCAAAGTGACACCGTCTTAAAGAGAACCCTCACAGAGACCAGTCCCCTGAATTTCTAGAGTCATTATGTTTCAGCAAAAATGTACCCAACACTCACAGAACATGCTATGAAAGTCACAGCACTTTTTGATGACGCATGCTGCTGTGAACAGCTCATCCCCAGAATGAAAACTGTAGCACGTATATCTAGATCAGTTATCACAGATGCACATCTGGTGCACACACAGCTCATTGGCACTTCAACAACTGCTGTACACATAGACCATTTGTGTAAAAACAAGTGCATACATAGACCATTTGTGTAAAAACAAGCAATGCCAGACATCCTACTAACTGCAGTTCTACTACACACATGATTTGTCTTTTGAAACAAGATTTAAAAAGTTTAATGTAGGTGATTTTGATCATTGCTCACTGGTAGAAAGTATTACTGATATGAATTGTTCATCTTTTCCTCCCCTGGACTCCTCAGACTATGATTATGGAGATGGACGCCAGGAAAGGGTCAACTTTATTCTGCTGTGCCCAGATGGAAAACATTTTCCACTTACTGAGGTAAAGTTTCCTAGATGAAAATTTGTGAGACGACAATAGGATATGCCGTGCTTCTTCTGATAAATTCTGGAACCTGGCTATTCTGGGAATTGGAGCAGCCAAGCTGACACTTTGATGGACTGAAAAGAAGGATGAAGAGCTCCTGATGAGTAGGTCAGCAGATCCGGCACTGGGTCCAGGATCCAAGGCTCCTCTAGCAGATGAGGCTTCAGGAAGGGGAAACAAATTTGACGAGGTCAATATGGGGCAATTAAGATAAGTGTCCTGCCCAGAAAACTGGCTTTCTGCAATACTTTGGGAATTAGTGGAAAGGGAGGAAAAGCATATAGGAGTCCCGGAGGCAATCCTGGACGAGTGCATCCCTCAGGGATTGTCCCTGTTGAGGGATGAGGGCAAAGTAGTTGCTGCACTTGGTGTGTGTGGGGGTGGCAAAAAGATCACAGCAAGGCTGGCCCCATCTGCGGAAAATCATTTCTGCTATTTCGTTCTTGAGAGACCACTAGTGAGGTAGCAGAATAGCTCTGCTGAGTCTGTCTGCTATTACATTGGATTTCCCAGGAATGTGCGTTTCTATCTGAAAACGCTGGGTGGACTCTACCCATTTCCATAATCTTAGAGCCTCTCGACACAGGGGCTAAGATTTGGTTCCTCCTTGTTTGTTTATCTACCAGACTACGGACATGTTGTCCGACTGGATTGCAATCGTGCCTAGGGGAAGAGAGTCTTGAAAGGCCTGCAACGCTAAAAGCATCACTCTCATTTCCAGGACATTTATGTGCAAATGAGCCTCGTGAGCCTGCCAAGTACCTTGGGCTGTCCATCCCTGATAATGCCCCCCCAACCCGATCAGGGAGGTGTCCGTGGTTACTGTTGCAACTGGAGTGGGGCGAACAAATGGACGGCCCGTAGTCACTGTCTCTGATGTTAGCCACCACCGAAGGTCATGTTTGCAAGAGTTGGTAATCAGAACTGGGTGATTCATTGGCAAGTCCTGAAACGTCCATGGTGTGAATAGCAGCCAATGAAGAATGCGCATGTGAGATCTCGCAAGGGGTACTGCAATAATCGCTGCAGCCATAGTGCCTAGCAGTTTGAGAATCTGTGATGCTGGTGCTTTTCGTCTTGACAGGAGATCCACAATTTGTTGCTATAGCAATAACCCACGCCTGGGTATGGGTAATGCTAGATTTACCCACGGTTGGTGTGGTTTGGTCAGGAGGGTGAAGCCCGAGTACCCAAACAAAGCCAACCATGGGTAAATCCAGCATTACCCACACCCAGAAGTGGGTTATTGCTGTTATAAAATGACATCATTTAAGAAAAAAAAATAATTGCTTTTCTTAAATAATGGCATTGTATAATGCCTCCTTGCTGCCCTTCCGCAGCTGTCTGGTATTATGCGGCAGTTCTGATGTACTGCACATACGTATACGTACGCAGTACATCACAGCTGTGGGCAAAAGCAACGGAGAAAGCAAGATCTCCGTTGCTTTTTACAACCCGTCTCGCTATTTTAAACGAGTTTAACATAGCGAGACAGCTTTAAAAAAAGCAATGGAGAATCTCCGTTGCTTTTTTTAAAGCTGTCTCACTAGGTTAAATCCATTTAACATAGCGAGACAGTTTTGAAAAAAGCAACGGAGAAAGCAAGATCTCCGTTGCTTTTTAAAGTGTCTTGCTATGTTAAATGGGTTTAACATAGCGAGACAGCTTTAAAAAAAGCAACGGAGATGCTCAGTTGCATTTTTTAAAAGCTGTCTCACTATGTTAAACTCGTTTAACATAGCGAGACAGGTTGTAAAAAGCAACTGAGATCTTGCATTCTCCGTTGCTGTAAAAAAAAAAAAAAAAAAAAAGAGTTATACTAATGGAAAAAGTCCAGGCGACCTGACCTTTTTCCATTACTTTAACTCTGATTTACAATGTGCACGCTGACCAATCAGCATGCAAGTTTTGGAATATTAATGGGGGGTCGTTGTATAATGAAGGATAATCACTCTTTTGGGAGGGAGCTTCAGGGACATGCTGACCGTGTCTAAGTCTAATCCTATAAAAACTGTACACGCTGTAATGGCAATAAAGCAGAATTTTCTAAATTATTCGTAATACCCAGCTGTAAGCATAGATCTATGGTAGCTTCCCTTGCCCGAATAAGCTGATGTCTGGTGGGGGCAGTCAGGAGCCAGTCATCCAAGTACGGAAACACCCGGATTCCTGAATGTCTCAAGTGAGCCATGACCACTGCCATACATTTGGTGAACACTCTGGAGGCTGTAGTGAAATCAAAGGGCAGGGCCAGAAACTGGAAGTGACTGGCTCCCAGCTGGAAGCGCAGGTGATCCCTGAATGGCCTGGCCATTTTGATATGGTAGTAAGCATCCTGGAGATCTCTAGAGCACATCCAATTGTCCTTCACTAAGAACGAGAGAATGGACTGAAGCGTGACCATCCAGAACTTCATCTTTACCGCATATCTGTTGAGTCTGCTGAGGTCCAGAATAGGTCTCCAGTCCCCTGTCTTCTTTGTTATCAAAAAGAACCTTGAGTAAGTTCCAGATCCTTGCTGGTCTCCTGGGACTTGCTGGATGACTCTTTTTTGCAGTAGTTTCTGGACCTCTACGGATGTTACATCCCGTAGACTGGGTGGAACATCTGGGATTCCTTTTGCTGGTCTGGGCTGTGAGAGAAGGGGAATGGAATATCCTCCGGATATAACAATTTGTACCCATCAGTCTTCTGAGATATTTAGCCAGGTGCCTAGGTACAAAGACAAACGTCCCCCAACTGCCTCCAGAGCAGGACAGTTGGGCCTCCTTTCAGGAGTGCTGATAGGGTTTCCCAAGGAACTGATCCCTGTCACCCTGGTTCTGTGGAGCCCCGCTGCCTTGTGGGCATCATCTTCCACCATTGCCTCCCCCTCTGCCCCTGTAGGAGGCTTCACCTTGCGAGTCCGGAAAGGCTCCTTGGGTCTTACGGAACCACATTTTCCCACCCCATTGACCTTTGGGATAAGGTCTAGTACGGGTAAAAAAACGGACTCCAATGGCAGATAGAGTCTTACCATCTTGCTCACATCTGGTGAGGGTCTCTAACTTTTGGTCCAAATAAGGAAGAACCATCGAAAGGGGCATTCATAAAACGACGACTTAAAACGTTCCACAAAACAGCATAAGTGCATCCAGGAATGTCTTTGCAAAGCAATTCCTGTACCTGCAGCTACTCGTTCCATCAGCTGCGTAAGACATGAGGCACATGGAAGAGTTTACGATACAGAGTTGAGGGTAGCAAGCTGAGACATCACTTTGTTCTGCCATAGAGTCGGCTACTGCACCCTGGAGAGCTCCTTGAGGAGATCTCTCTGAAATCTTGTGAAGTGGGTTAGGTAGTTCAATGACCGAAGGGCAAAGGTCGTAGAACTGAACATGCGCTTCCCGTATCTGTCCATTATCCTAGACTCTCTATTAGGAGAATGGATAGACGTACAAGTCTCCAACATCTATTTTTTAGTGGCTGCCGCCGCCACCACCATGGCATCAACAGGTATGGGTTTAGATAAGGACTTATCTTGGGGTGCTGACATGTACTTATTGGGCCTTCTAGGAACAGGCTCCATAGAATCTTGTGACTCCCACGCCCTTCGAAACAAAAGATCCAACAATTCATCGAAGGGCGGAGACACCCAAGAGGTGGAGGGTCGGGACCCAAAAGCCTTCAGGAGCACGGATTTGTCCTTGGTAGGGTTTAGAGGTTGCCAGTCTCCCCTCTGCTTAAGTATCTCAAGGATATCCCCGAAGGAAATATCCTCAGAGGGGGATTTTGGGGACCCTTCTGATTCCTCCAAATCGGTGTCCGACATGATGGATTCCTGAGGGGAATCTAGATGCCTCCTCAGTGGAGATCTCTAGGGAGGCCTCGGAAGAGAAAGGTTCCCCCAAGAGGGTTTCTTGAGGCTCTGGGTCCCTACGGTTATGGTGAATCTGTGGTAGCAGAGAAGAAGCAAGGGCCTTTCGGGAGGAGGTGGCCATATCAGGGTTTGTGGAAGTCCAGGGGGACAAAGCCCTTCTCGTGGCATTGAAGGCCCCATGGCTCTGATGCGAGGAAGCCCCCAGGTCCAAAGACACCGAAGACTCCTCCCGCACCGGAACTGCCGGCTCCGAGCCCGAGGTAGAAGCCGAACTCATCCGTGCTGAAGCCTCAAGAGGAAGAATCGGAACCGATGTATCAGTTCGACTCCCCTTGGAACCGACAGGAGAGCGTCGGCTCCCAGATTCCACTGCTGGGGCAGAGGATATCTGAGTGGTCAGTTCCGACAGGTCAGTGTTGGTACCAATGGTTCCACCAATGACTGAATGGCGTCCTCTGGCTCTGATGTCTCGATTCGAGTCGGAGCAACAACAGGAGAGGACTTAGTCAGTTCCGAAGCTGCTAGAGTTGAAACCGACAGAATTTTAGCAAGTGCTAGATCCTGTAAAAGTCTCTGCACCACTCAGTCCATGTCCGAATCGGAAAGTCTGGAAGCCTGAGAGGAGACCACCGACAGAGCCGGTGAACCCAGAATCAGGGATGTCAAGGTAGGAGATACCGGTTCCAAGACTGGGGACCGGCTCCTACCAGCAACCTGAACGGTCGGGTCCGGTGACATCGGAGACGAGACCGTAGCCTTTTTAGAAGTTTTCAAAACCAAAGATCCCTTCGGAGCTGAACTAGATGAAGAGGCTGGAGAAGAGGGTTTTGGTTGACCTGGAGCAGAATCCAAGTCTGATTGGAAAGCAGACAATCAAACCCCGGTCCACTAGCTTACGCTTCCTTTCAGCTAACACTCTAGAGTTGAACCCATGACAAATGGAACAAACCTCCTGTAAATGTACTTCACCCAAGCAGTACACACATGTAGAACGGCCATCTGTAATTGACGTTTTCTGACTACATTTAGGGCATCTCTTGAACCCTGATTTAGCCTTCTCGGAAATTGTAAGACAGCCAAGTATAACAACAACTAGTCTAGAGAAAAACTGAGCCTAACCTGCTAAAAGTATACAAAGGCAGCTGTTATGAAACTCCTAATACTGTAATAGAAAAAGCCTAACAGGTTAAGGAAAACAAGAACAGCCAAAGAACGGCCAACAGCCTAACAGACTAACAAATAGAAAATTGCAGAGAACTGTAAAAGCCTAACTTGCCTTGGGATAGAGCAATAAAGCCAAATGGCTAACTTGAATAAACAGGGACAACCCCAGAACTAGAGAGAAAGAGCTATCAAAACAACAATACAATCCGAAAAGTGGATAACCCATACTAAGTATAATACTATTAAGACCTAACTAACCAATAAAAGTGGAAATTATTAGGATATTTTTGATAGAAAATTGTAAAAACTTATCTCTCCAACAGCGAAGAGCTGTAGAGAATGCACGATCAGTTGCAGCGGCAAACTAGATCTAGGGAGTGTAGTGATGCATTGTGGGATAGGGCTTTGGCCTCGAGCTGTTTGAGAGCTCGAGCTTTGCAAATTGTCAGAGTCCCCGAACCCATCAGTAAGAATGAAGGCGAGATCGAACAACTTCACATCATATACTACAGAAAGTTTGAAACATTAGGCGGAGGAACTATTTTCCATCAAAAATATATATAAAAAATAATATAGCACTTAAAACTAATAAGCAAGTAAAACACAACAATTTTACAGACAGCCCATTCTCTAAAGCAATAATGCCCTCCAGGGCTTGTGTTAATGTGTAATTAATGCCCACCACCTGTGGCACTGGGCCTCATAACACCCCTGGGCAGGTGCTAAGTACATATTAACACACACCCTGCAGGACATTATTGCTTACTTAACTGTGCTAGCTCACTGAATGAGTCCCTTTTTTAAAGTGGAGATCTGGTAAGTAAACCTCTGTAAGCACAATAACAAAACTACTGTGTGTGAAACGCTCCGCATCACTTGTAAATTTTATACAGTCAAGGTATACAGGCAAAGCTGAGAGCTAAGATTTGCTCTTTCACAACTGCAACAAAAAAATTCAACAGTGAAATATTTAATATGCTATTAATCATAACAGATTCATATTTCTATTCATGTTTTATAACTGAGAGACCCACATGCTACTGAGGGGTATTGCAGGAGATTAGCAAAAAAGGCCAGCACCACAAGGACGCAAATAAAATACCAACGTTTATTATATCACAATTCAGACCGGTTTCGGCATCTAGCCTTCATCAGTGATAGCAATAGAAATAACCGAATGCTTTAAATACCATCAATGCCAAAACATTTCCTGTGACATCACTTCCCCACATAATGAAATACAATAAAATAATTTATATTTTTATGCATTTATTTTTGAGTTAGTAAATTACATTTTATCATTGAGACCTGGTGCAAAAAGTCCCCCCAATTTTATAATGAATTTTCTTTCCTTGTAATTCAAAATTGAGTGCCATCCCGTTTTAAATTGTCTATGTCCTATAACTTTATCAATCACTATAAATGTAAAATTTGCAAGACTGTGAAGTTGGTAGTGTCTGTAAAATGTGTCTGTGATTTTTTTATTGCGTATGTCACTGAAATGCGCCAACATCCGACATAGTAACGGCCTGGAGGTCTGCCCCACATAGAAGGCAGAACAGGTGCAACTAGCAATATACACCACCCAATATGACCCACAATTGGCATAAAAATGTATACTAAAAATCTGACCCGTATTCTTGCTGGTGAACTGTTTGGTCTTGTACATATGTTTACAAAAACTGCAGTGCCCACAGGGATAAGAACCAATGTTTGTCCCCAGTAATGGTTAATTGATGACCAATATGATCACTTTTATTATTTTTTTTATAATGAGCAAAAGATGAACCCAAAGTTTTTCCTCTATGAAAAGAGAGCCGGCATCTCTCAGGCAAAAATGAACCCAATTCATCATTGGTTGTAAGTGTGTTCCAGTGTTTCTGAATCACATTCCTTAGTAAACTTATATTTCAGCCATATGTAGTAACCAACCTAACAGTGGCTAGCCCATCCCGGTTAACTTGAGATATGTACTGTAATAAATCAGATCTACGCTGATTAGTAGCCCATTCACTGGCTTTGAACACATCCCCCTGTCTATAACCCCTATCCAGAAATCTAGATCTTGTTTGAAGTTGCTGAAGTCTACATCAGATGAACAAATCCTTCTTATTCTCAAAAACTGAGATTTTGGAATATTTCTGATGGTATGGCTGGGATGGAGGCTGGACGCATATAACAAATTGTTATATTGTGGATATTTCCTACATACTACTGTACGCAATGTGTGATCTTGTTGGCGCAAAACCTTGACGTCCAAATAATTAATTTCTACCTGATTATAGGTTAGGGTAAATTCAATACCCCACTTATTCGCATTAATATAATCAATAAACTCCATAAGTTAATCAATATCCCCTCACCATACAAACCAGCAATCGTCCAAAAATCGCCTCAAGATATCGATTTCTGGTAGGAAGATGTTATGGGAATTATTATAAAAAATTTGTTCTTCTATAAAACCCATAAAAAGGTCAGCATATATGGGGGGACTTTTTGCACCAGGTCTCAATGACAAAATGTAATTTAATAACTTAAAAATAAATACATAAAAATATAAATTATTTTATTGTATTTCATTATGCGGGGAAGTGATGTCACAGGAAATGTTTTGGCATTGATGGTATTTAAAGCATTCGGTTATTTCTATTGCTATCACTGATGAAGGCTAGATGCTGAAACCGGTCTGAACTGTGATATAATAAACTTTGGTATTTTATTTGCGTCCTTGTGGTGCTGGCATTTTTTGCTATTCTTCATATGTGCTTGTTTGGCCATTTGCATCAGCCGTACCTGCTAGCTGTTATGTGGGAGTGAGTATTGCAGGAGATGCCATGATGGGAGACAGGAACATTCATTGTCAATGTCTATTTACTTCACACTAGCCTTGAGATATTGCTAGTCGTTTGTTAGTAATTATGAAAATAAGCAATATTTCCATAACACTTATTGCATAGCATCAGGTGAAACCTTAGATGTTGAAGAGAATGGTTATTGACATTTCCTGTGTACGCTGTACATCTTGAGAGATATTCAGCGTTTTATATTGCTAATTATACAATTAAGCATATGTTTTCATATTTTTGTAAATATTTCAACAAACATGCACACAGAGGTGAATTTCTTGCTGTCATGTGAAAGATTATGATTATGTTTGGGTGGCACAGTGGCACAGCGGATAGCATTGTCACCTCACAGCAAGAGGTTCTCTGGTTCAATTCTCAGCTGGGGTGCCTTCTGTGTTGAGTGTGCATATCTTCCCTGTGTCTGTGTGGGTTTCCTCAGGGTGTTCCGGTTTCCACCCACATCTCCAAGACATGCAGTAGGTGGACTGGACAGTCTAAACTGGCCATAAGTGTGCATGCAAGTGTGTGGTAAGAAAGAAGAACAGTGGCAGGGCTGGCATCCACCAGTGTCAACCTTGGCTCTGGATGATTGTCACTGTTGAAGTGAAACCCAGACCCCATGTGCAAAAATGGGAAAAAGGGATGATGGATGGGTGGATGGATGTGAAAGATTGTGTGTGGTTAACAAAAGTGTTCCAACAATATATGTCTAGGTCGAACGGTTTCCAAGATATGACACTGTGAAAAAATGTAATTCTGAGTTTGCATGCATCATCATACATTATAGGAGTTATATAAAGACTATGAATATACTATCATCACTTTAAAGAACACTTCTTCCGGATAACATTGCTGTTTGCACAATTTTAATAATTCACAAAATATTTGCATTTGTTTATCTTTGGTTTTTAAGTTGAATTTTCAGAAAATGATCTGGAATGCAATGGTGCGTATACGGTTAAAGGTGTGACATTTCACATCACATAGGTGTTCATGAGTTAAATGTCAGACGTCTGAAACCATTGTTCTTAGTAAAGGAAATGAGAAGAAAAATAACCATTTCCTACAAGAAGCGGTCTTTTCATGTGCAACAATAGATCAGAGTACATCATAGCACATCAATGAATTTATCTTTTAAGTACCCACTCGAGCATGTACCTTAGGGACAGAACCTGTAGACTTAATCCTTTAAAAAAAAAAAAAAAAAAAAAGAGGTGAATTTCTTGCTGTCGTGTGAAAGATTATGATTGTGTTTGGGTCAAAAGTCAAACATCAGGAAGGAAATTATTGGCATGATGCATGTTCAATTCACAGCAGCCACATTTGCAAATGGGTTTAAAACACAGAAACTGCCATGTCTTATAATATTCTTCCCATGCATTTTTTTTTTATCAGCTTCATTGTTTTTTTTTTTTTGCTGTGTTGTGAACTTCTGGTACTAAATCAAGAAGCTTACGGAAAATATTACAGTTCAAATTAAGTTGATTTTGGATGCTTATCACATGTTCATCTGGAACAGGATATTAACAGCTGGCAGCCTTTATACACGGCCTTTATCCACTCAGCATAAAACATCTCTAAACAGTTTGCAACCCCATAATGGAGGGGGGGGGGGCGCTCTTCTTGGACAGAATACTGTGGAGGAAAAGGCTAGTAGGTGGTATGGAAGATTAAAGTAGTTTAGATCACCAGCCTTTACAAAAATATGCACAAATGGAAATAAGGTAGATTTTTTCCAAGCAAAAGTATGTTGTGTTTAACTAAATACATATAAAGTATATTTAACTCAGTCCTAAGCTTTTGGGAAACCGTCCCTGTTGCTGGATCTCTTTGGATTCTTCTGGAAAGCACAACTTCCAGCTTCCTCTTCAAGGTCTTCCCTTCCATGTAGTTTCATTCTCTTTCTCAGAATTTCTACTTTGGACAGAATGTCCATTCTACAAAAAGTAAATGCTCCCTGGCTGGGCTTCTTTTATATGTCTTTTTAAATTACATTCACTAGCTCATTAAACAAATTTGTTGTCATTACTATACCCGGGTATCTCTTAATTCAAGTTAGTAGAAATACTACATTTATAAAAATATTACCCTTTCTACAATGAGCTCTTTAACAGCTGCATTTTTTTATTAATTTTAACAAGTAGTTATTTATAACACTGCTGCAGACATTACACAACTTTTTATACATTTTGGAGGTCACTTGTACTATTTCAAATGGTAAGAACGAAGCTCCTATGCTACAGCAGAGGTAATGATTTATCTTTAGTCTCAGCAACAACTTTTGGCATAAGAGAGAGATTAGTACATGGAGTGACCTGCCTCTATGAAATGTCAAATAAGTAGGACACCCAGATGCACACATCTCCAATTTCTTCCTGGAAGAATTGGCACCAACAAGGAATAACGTTTTCCAAGAAAGGAATTTCTAGTATGCAGAAAATGCAGGCTCAAAGGGAGAAAATTCATCTCCTCCAAAACAAAAAAAGAAGTCATGTACTCACCATAATGTTCCATGTGTATAGTTCATTTTCATTCTTCCTCAGCAGTTGGGTTCAGATCCGACCCTCGGATCTGACTCGGCCATTATTTTAACTTGTGGCCTCTAGAAAACTCTCAAGCTCCTCCCTTACCCGTAATGCACCATCCCCTAACATAACTCAGATCTTGTTTGCTGGTAAACAAAATCCAAAAAATATTGTCATTATTTTTATTATCCTGGTAGAAGAAAACAATATCTTGAACTCAATGTAAGGAACAGTGGTGTCTTTACAAGTTCTCGTTCTTCCAGAAGTCATTAGTTGAAAAAGGTAGGGGGTTGGTGGGAAGGGAGTTGAAGAAGAATGAAAATGGAGAACACAGATGAAACGTTATGGTGAGCACATAATGTCTTTACCTGATGATGTCAATTTTCATTAATTTCTCAACAGCTGGGACAGAATCCCCAGCTACCTAATAACCCAGGTGAACTATAAAGAAGGATATTCCTGTGCACAGTTAAGCCAAAGGTTACTCTTCCCCTGGAGACCAGATCCAAATTATAATGCCCAAGCTGCAGCTGCACATATATTGTCCATGGAAGCCCTAGATAAAACTACTGAAGATGTTGCTATGGGCCTAGTTGAATGGGCTATTAAAGGTTTTGGTATGGACAGATTCAGCTTGTTGTGGACAAATTATATACAATCCATAAGCCATCTTGCCATAGTTACCTTTGTAACTGGCTTACTCAATTTAGAATCTGCAAGGGAGACAAATAACTGAGCTGTTTTTCTGACGTCCTTTGTTCTATGTAAGTAGAAATGTAATTGTCTGTGAATGTCCAATAAGTGTAACATACATTCACCTTTCTTTGTAAAATTTGATAAAAAAACTGGCAGATTAATGGATTGGTTGATTTTGGATTCTGACATCACTTTAGGAAGGAAAGAAGGACTGGCTCGTAATCTTATCCCTATGAAAAATCAAGTAGGGAGGTTTAGAAGACAATGCATGGAGTTCTGACATCCTTCTAGCAGAGCTGATGGCTACCAAAAATATAGGCTTCCAAGTCAGAAAAATTAGATCGCATTTTGATGCTGGTTCAAAAGGGGAATGAATTAAGGTCTGTAGTACTAAATTTAAGTCCCATGGAGGAACTGGATCCTTATAACAAGACCTCAAAAGAAGGGTACCTTTCAAGAAGGCCTTACAAAGTTTTGATGAAGCCAAGGTGGAGTTTTCTATTCCTATGTAAAAATTAGAGATGGCAGCTAGTTGAACTCTTAATAGTTGAGGAGCTAGCTCCTTCGTTGAAAATTGTTGCCAAAAACTCAAGGACACTAGGTACAGGAGCTGTAAAGGGGTCAATATGTTTTTGATGTGCCTGAAAAACAAATCTTTTCCATTTACCTCTGTAAAGTTTTCTTGTGAAGCTTTATGAGAAGACAAGAGTATATGACGGATCACAGAAGAGATCTATTAACGGAAGTGGAGAAACTACGCTGTTAGCTGTACATTTGAGATATCTTGGGGAATCTTGTCTGTCAGGTGAGATAGGAGGTCTGGAATTGAACCCCAAATCCAAGGTTGGTAGTCTAGATGATGCCAAAGAAAGGGGAACCAAATCTGTTGAGGCCAGTAAGGTGCAATAAGGATGACTTTGCTGTTCAACTGGAAAGCTTTCTGCAGAAATTTGAGGATCAAGGGAGTTTGGGAGATATGCATACAGGAGACCGGGAGGCCAATCATGTAGTAGCGTCTCTTGGTGATTCCCCCGGTGGGGGGGATTAGGGCAAAGAAGTTGCTGCACTTGTTGTTTCGGGAAGATGCACACTGACAAAAAATCAATTCTGCCACCTTCATGTTGAGAGACCACCCATGAGGCAGCAGAATGGACCTGCTCGATTTGTCTGCTACCATGTTGGACTTCCCTGAAATGTGCATTGCTGTCAGAAATCGGTTGGATGAGATTGCCACTGTCACACTCTTACAGCTTCTCGAAATAAGGGGCAAGACCTGGTTCCTCCTTGTTTGTTGATTTATCAAACCATTGACATATTGTCTGTCTGAATCACAATTTTCCTGAAAGGGAGAGAGTCTTGTAAGGCCTGCAATGCTAAGACCACTGCTCTAATTTCCAGGACATTGATAAACAAGTTGGCCTCTTCAGGGGACCAAGTGCCTTGGACCATTTTCCCAAGGAAGTGACCCCACCCACCCAATTTGGTAAGCATCAGTGGTCACTATGGCTTAGGCTGAGGGAGAAAATAAAGGAACAGCCTTGCAATACCAGAGCTGATTGACTCCACCACCAAAGGAATCTTTTGCATGCCTGGGTAATCCTCGTCTGGGTGGACATGTGCTGATAAAGAATGAACCATTGTGTCGCTAACATCCACAACTGGGCTGAGATTGTGTAATTGTGAATTACCTTTCTGACCTGGAATCTGATATTCTGTATTCTTGAGATAGGAAGCGAAGTCACAGACCCTGTGTTGATAATCGCTCCTATGAACGCCAATGTCTGAGACGGTCCTAAGATTTGTTATAATTTATGATGATCTCCAGATGGGAGCAAATCTGGAGTACCTGGTCTCCAGTGCTCATCAGTAGATGCCTGGTTGGGGTGGTAATGAGTGAGTAGTCGAAGTACAGAGACACTAGGAATCACTGCAGCCTCAAGTGAGCTGCTACTACTGCCATACACTTGGTGAACACCTTGGGGCTGTGGTGAAGTCAAAGGGCAGTGCTCTGAACAAGTACTGACTGGCTCCCAGCTAGAAGTGTAAATACCTTTTGGAGTGTCTATTTATTTTCATGCGACAGTATGAACCCTGAAGGTCTAGCTAGCTCATCCAGTTGTCTTTACACAAAAAGGGCAGAATGGACTGAACTGTAACCATTTGGAAGTTGGTGTTCAGAACTGATTAAGTTCCGAATCCTATCTGGTGTGGTGGGCCCTCTTGAATGACTCTTGTTTTCTAACAACTTTTGTATTTCTAGAGCTGCTACTTTCCTCTCACTGGGTGGAACATCAGTAATTTTGCAAACCAGTGGAAGTGGTAGGGAAAATATAATTATATAACCTCTAGAAAATCTTCTGCACCCATGTATCTTTTGTAATGTCTAGCCAAGCTGTCTAGTGCTGGGATAAATGCCCCCCAATTGTCTTCAGATGTGGACAATCAGGTCTCCTTTCAGGAGTGCTGATAGGGTCTGTCAGAGAAAGAATGTCTGAACCCCTTATTCTGCGGGCCTCCTCTGCTGCATAAGTAGCATCTTCCATTCAAGTTCTCCTCTCTGCCCCTGGGGGGAATTATTTTCACAGGGATCTTGGAAAGGACTCTGGGACTTCCTGAACCACATTTTCCGAACTGCTCATTGATTCCTGGAAAAGGTCCGTTGCGGAATCAAAAAATGTACTCCAACTGCAGAGAGGGTCTTTCCATCTTGCTCACAGCTGGAGAGTGTGTCCTTAACTTTAGGGCTGAACAACAAGCTTCCGTCAAAAGGAACACTGACAAAAGAGGACTTTATGGGCTCTGCAAATTCATACAAGTGCATCCAGGCATGTCTCCTTATAGAAATGCCTGAACCTGTCACCCTTGAGGTACTTTTTGCCCCATGGGAGATGCGCCTCATAGACTTAGTGATCTATCGAAGGACAGACAACTGCAAGGCCACAGAAGACTCGGCCTCAGGAGTAATGTTCCTGGAGAGGGAATCTGAAAGTTCCTTAATCAGATCCCTATGTAATCTTGTGAAGTATGTCAAATAATTCAGCAATCTGAGTGCTAAGGTTGCTGAGGCATACACACACTTCCCAAATCTGTCCGATGCTCTATACTCTCTGTTAGGAGGATGGACAGAAGAACTCTGCTCCACGAGTTCTTTCTTGGTGGCCGCTGCCACAACAATGGCATATGGGCACTCCCTTGCTCCAAAATTCTCTTCCTGCAGGTGATGCCAAAATCCATTCTGGTCTTTTGGGGACTGGCTCAACTGTGTCTGGTTCCTTCCATGCCCCCTTAGAGATTAAATCAATGAGATCTTCAGCGGGCAGAGTCACCCAGATGGTAGATGAGCCAAACTCAAAGGCCTCCAGGAATACAGATTCCTCTTTGGAAGGGTTATTGGTGGACCAGCCAGCCCTCTGCTTAAGGATTTCTAGGATATCTTCAAATGAGACATCTTTGTGTGGAGATCTTGGGGACCCTTCCCATTATCAAAATCTGAATCTTCAGTGACAGACTCCTGAGGACAGTCTAAGTGCATCCTCTTGCACGTCCTTTTCCTAGGGACTTCTTCAGTGGAGTGTTCTAGAGAAGTATTGTAAGAAATAGCAATACCCTGCTAGGTAGCCCGGAGACTTTGGGCTGGCTGCCCCTGTGGAGTAGAATGATGGGGCACAAGGTGCAGAGACATATGGGATCCAGGGGGTAGCTCTAAGAGGGAAAGAACCATCTGTCCTGCAGAAGTAGAGAACATTCTCCCCACCACCTCAAAGACAGAATGCTCCAGGGAGAAGGACCAGCAGAGCCGAAAAGCCAATCTTTTGACCCATCGGCTCCCCCTGCCCCGAAAGTTGTCCATCTGAGGGACAGGCCAGAGCTGAGCTATCCAGTGCCACAGCTCAGAGGGGCAGAGACAGCTCCATCAATTTCGGAGTTGACTCTACTACCTCGGATCTGACAGGAACGCTTCGGCTCTGAAAGTCTTCTGGCTCTTAAACAGTTGGAGTCAGCACACTCACAGCAAGCCTCTATCTTTGGATCCGATCCAGACAGTCCCAGGAAACTCAGATCCAAGGACTGAAATGATAGGTCTGACTGGAAAAGGAGACAAGATTGGTGGAGTAGTGCCAAAAGGACTTCCTGACCCAAAGGTGTAGGAGCCAGAGGAACTCCCATCTATATCTGTGCCAAGAGAAACTTCATCATTCTGTCCACATCAGTCTCAGTCAGACTTCTGGAAGAATGAGAGGTCACTGATGGTGATCTAGAGTCCAGGTGGAATTCCAGGAAAGGTGGAGGTACAAGATGGTATCAGGGCTATAGAGGAAGAATAGCATGTTCTGGGCAATGGTTTTGGATCTGAAGAAGCCGTTTTATTGTCTGACGCCAGCTGTGTAGAAGCATACTTTGGATCAGTCTTCTTGTGTTTCTTCCTTGGTTGTTCAATGGTCGGTTCTGGCAGTGGGGGTTGAGGATCCAGAAGGATCAGAAGGTTTAGTAGATGGCTCCTTGAGTTCTGGTTTGGATAGCTGAGACTCAGATACAGTTTCTGAAAAAGAAGAGGGTTGTAGCCATTTCAAAATAAGTTTGTTCTTTCTATCCACTACAGCAAATAGACTGAAAGCTTTACAAATTTTACAGTCGATTTGTAAGTGTTGTGGGCCAAGACATTACATGCATAAGGCCTGAGCTTCAGAAAGTGGCAATTTGTGTCCACAATCCTGACACTTTTATAATCCAGGTGGACCCTTTTCAGACATAGCTTATAAAAGAAAGGGAAAGACAAGCAAAAAGAAAACTTTTTTCTTTTTTTATATACATCTATATGAATGCAGAAATAGAAAAATATCAACAATGGTATAAAGGATAAGGGGAAAGGAGCCCAGCAACCATGGTAAGGAGAAATACACAAGCAGTGTATGAAGTAATAGCAAAAAAACTAAAGTTATTAATGATCCAGCAACAAGTAACAGGAAAAAGTTTGACTTACCTCCTAAAAAAACAACTAACAAGCTCGAGAGCTCCCCCCAGCAACCACATTCAAACGCAAAAGTAGCAAACGAGATCTGAGGTATGTTAGGGGATCGTGCACTATGGATAAGGGAAGGAGCTTGAGAATTCTCTAGTGGTCACGAGCTAAAATAATATCCAAGTTGTATCTGAACCCAACTGTTGAGGAATAAATGAAAACTGACAACATCAGATCAGATGTTTCAAGGCAGTACTGGGTCCGACAGAGGAGGTTAAGCAAAACTGTACCCTTCATAAAGTCTTTACAGGCCTTTACTGAAGTCAAAGAGGAGATGAAACATCCATGATTACTGGGAATGTTCCAAAATGGACTCTGATAGAGGAATACCCAAGTCTAAAAACAAGAATCTGAGAAAGGTAGTGTAAAATAGATGGGAGAGAGAAGGCAGCTACTCTGGTACCTACAAAGAGAAACAGATCCTCTTGTTTTTGTAACTCTTATGGGAGCTTGGTTTCTGTATCAAAACAAAAACAAAAAAAAGTGATATGAACCAGATAAGAGAAAAAGGAGTGTTTTCCTCTATTTATCTTCTACCATTAATATAGAAGACACATAGTTAGCCAAAGGGAATAAAAGTTGGCATGAGGTTTGCCTGTGAATTTTGGATGGATGCATTTTCTGTGTAAAGTTCATCATCAGAAGAAATGAGGGGAAACTTACAGTAGTTCAAGGGTCCCACCCCCACCTAGTGCAGGGATGTGAGGAAATAAGTTGTTGCTTGTAGTGTTGGTCACTTCAGAACAATGTCCATATTAACAATGGACTAACAGACAACTTGTATGGCATTAGTAAACAATGACTGAGTATCCATTAGAGATCCTGCTCTCCTCCGCCGTGAATATGTTTCACTGCCAGGAAATGGCCTGCCTGTAGCTGGCTTTGTCACAAAGGGATAAAGCCCTAACCATCACCCAGGTAACATGACTAACTAGCACTTCAGGTGCCTGATGGGGCTGGTGTGAGAGAGGACAGGAATGACAAGGCTCAAGCCTTCTTACATCTGTTTCAGGGAAGAAAGGGTCATATGCTTGTGAGTACACACTCCATGGTAGAATCCCTGGTGGACGCTGAGGATCACATATAGGTGCTTGTCTACAAAGGGGGGACAGAGCCCACTGACTCATTGTGAGAAGGCATGGAATACACCACAAAGGCCCACTGTAAGCCAAACTCTTCAGCATGAATGAGCACACATGGCAATTGGGGCTAAAAGATGGCTACCTCAGTGATGGCTCCTCTCAGTGGGTCTTGCCCTGGTAAGTGGAACAAATGGGCTAACTGGATGAAATTGTGTCTTACGGTAAGAAGGCAGTAGGGCCAAAAACAGAGCAAAAAAAGTAGTCTGATCGAATGGTGAATGGCTCATTCCCACACCAACGCTTCTCAAAACAAATGATATGAGTGACATCCCTTTTTAGTTAGGTACCAAACCACAGCCAAGCTGTCAGAGTGGACAGCAACCGCACCCTGAGGAAAACAGGCCAGAAAGGCTTGGTGATTAAGGAGACTTGTACATCTTCAAAATGTTCCTGTGCATGCAGAAACTTGGCTAATGTCCCAGACACTGTGAACAGTCTACCTAATGTAATATCCCCCCCCCCATCCTAGAGCACAGGCATCCATGATGACCACTGCTACTGCAGTGGGCGTAAGCAGTTGGACAATTTTGCTTCTAGTTATGTTTAGAAGATGCGTCCACCCCTTAAAGTACCCCTTGCACACCATGGATAGATGAACTTGGTGCAACACAGGATTCACTCTCTGTAACCTTATAACACATCACAGCATCCTCCCATGCAATCTGGCATGGGGTGCCATGGGATGGATGCTGGCATGAGCTTAAAGTCCAAGAATCCACAATCAGATAGACCTTGAGATTTTGGGATCATATTCTTTTCACTGACAGGCATGTCTTGCAAAGTGTAGTGTCCTGCCTAATGTGCAGGTGATGACAGTGAGCCAGTAGAAAGGTGCAGCTGTGACACTGCAAGCTCACTGTGATACCAAGAGCGTGCAACATCTTGATCAGACAGCCGCTTGTTACAGTTAATGCCTGAAGCAGCTAGGTGCCACTCACCTAAATACAGAAAAATGTTGGTACCTTACAACCTCTGATAGTTTGCTACAATGGACATACAGTTGTTAAACACCATGGGACTGAAGTCAGCCTGAATGGAACAGTCTGGAACTGCTAATGACTGGCTCCTAACTGAATGTACAATACCTCCTGGTTCCTTTCTTTCATAGTACGGATGTGTTCAATGGACCTTTGCAATAGCTATCTCCACATCCAGCTTCACTCTGACAAAAAGAGAACAGCAGACTGCATCACGGCCATGTGAAAGTTTTCTTTGGGAATGAAGATGATTAGCCAACATGCATCTATTATTGGCCTGAGATCATGTCTTTTTTTCTGTCAATAAAAAGTAGCTTGAGTACAATTCTGACTCCTTCAAGTTTGTCAGGACCTCTTGGATTGTTCATTCATTTGTTCATCAAGGAAGTGAGGATCTCCCTTCTTGTGGACACTTTCTCATGTGGTGGAACATCAAGCAAGGGAAGACATGGTGACACCTGCCAGGGTTTTAAGGGTACTTGTTAGCCTCTGGATATGAGCTTTCTGATCTACCTGCTCATTGTGATGTCCTGCCATGTAGGCAAGTGAAAGGAACATGTTAGGAAAAATCTCAGGGCTACTACTGCTGTTCAGCCATGTGGGGGCTTACTCACCCTGGAACTTGGGAAGAACCCTTGCTTTTGGTTTTGTGGCTACTATCAAAGTCACCCTGGCTTCCTGGTTCTTGCTAGTTTTAATGTTGTTCAGAAATAAATAAAATCAAGGCCATCCAATGTAATGGTAAAGTTCCAGAGGTGTAGGCAAAACCTAAATTAGAATATGTCACAGCACCAAAAGAAGCTTGAAAATGTACAAGGAAAATTTACAAAACTGATCAAAGAGGTGGCAGTTCTAGGCTACAAAGGTCAACTCAGTCAACTGTGCTTATATTCAATGAAGTGCAGACAGTTGAGGGGAGACCTTATTCATATTGTTGGAAGAGGTGACTCTATAGGGTGGCCACGGTGGTGCAGTGGTTAGCATTGCTGCCTGACAGCAAGAGGTTCTCTGGTTCAATTCTCGGCTGGGGTGCCTTCTGTGCGGAGTCTGCATGTCCTCCCTGTGGTCGCGTGGGTTTCCTCTGGGTGCTCCGGTTTCCTCCCACATCCCAAAGACATGCAGTAGGTGGACTGGACACTACAAATTGGCCCTAGGTTTGAGTGTGTGTGTGTGTGTGTGTGTGTGTGTGTGTGTGTGTGTGTGTGTGTGTGTGTGTGTGTGTGTGTCTTCTGTGGAAGGTTGGGTGTCGGGCTGGCAACTCGACACCGTAAAACTCCACTGCCAATCATGAGCGGACAGATCATTCGCTGTGGCAACCCCTAACTGGGAAAAGCCGAAAAAAGAAGGAAGAGATGACTCTATACAGGTATCTCTGATTCTATGTAGAAGAGAAGAAATAACACAAGTAAAATTATGCAGAACCATCAGCAGAACCAAGAGGACTACAAACAGGTTCTCTTAAAGGATAATTAGAGTTTAGAATGCTTTATCCAATGAGATGACAGAGGAGGATAATATTAAGACTTAAAAAAAGCACTTGAGCATTATGATGATATGTGATACCAGAGTTAAGCAGGCAAGGCAGGCCTCTTGCCCAAGCCTGCAAAGTACAGTTATGTGAAATCTTACCATAACACTAGATGTCCTTCTGTTCACTACTGCAATATTCTTTACAATAGAGAACCCCTGCCCAGGGCAGTCTAATACCCAGGCAGTATACCAAAGCCTTTGGGTTGTAAAGGTGTAAAGGGTACGCCGTATGTCACATGTATGCTCCCCACCTCCCCACATATGGCATTGACAATAAAGGTGACATCCACACATATCATCCTCAGAACTGAAAATAAACAGTAGGAACAACAGTCAAAGGATAAAAATAAGTAACAAACACATCCAGAAAGCAAAAGGACCAGGGGGAGGAGGGAGCAAACACTGCAACAGTAAAGAGAAGGACATCTACTATTATGGTAAGATTTTACACAACTGTACTACGTCCTTCCGAATCCCTATCAGATAATTGAAATTTCCCTTACCTGAATCCACTTAGTCAAGATGAAAATATCGAACATTCAATTAAGCGAATGTTCACATCACCGGATTTCTACACAGGGAATGGAGGCAGTTGGCCAACATGGGAAAATTTCCCTTTTCCCACTGTAGTGCGATCTCAGAGTTGGTATATTTAGTTAGTGTGTGAGAGTGTGTGTGTGTGTGAGAGAGTGTGTGTGTGTGAGAGTGTGTGTGTGTGTGTGTGAGTGTGTGTGTGTGTGTGAGAGTGTGTGTGTGTGTGAGAGTGTGTGTGTGTGTGTGTGTGTGTGTGTGTGTGTGTGTGTGAGAGTGTGTGCGTGTGTGTGAGAGTGTGTGTGTGTGAGTGTGTGTGTGAGAGTGTGCGGGTGTGAGAGTGTGTGTGTGTGAGTGTGTGTGTGTGAGTGTGTGTGAAAGTGTGAGTGTGTGTGTATGTGTGAGCATGTGTGTGTGTTTGTGTGTGTGGATTCATAGGTAGGTACTAGGCTATTGGCCCAAGGGCCTACATAAGCCTAGACAACAACGTTCCCTGGCTTATGCCACCCAAGAAAGTTATTTTCCTGTACCACTGTTGGGCAGAGACACAGAAGTGATCCCCGGCGTCTATTTCCTATTTCCCATCCACTCAAAGATTTTTCTTGAAGACTGCTAATGAAGAACTTTGCTTGACATAGATGGGCAGCCTGTTCCAGAGTATGGGAAGTCTCTGGTACAGGAATCTAGCCCTCCAGCATGTCCTGTTTATTGTGGTGACAAAGTTTAGGTCCCTAGAGCATGTAGCTCAGAGGGATTGGGATTTCTTTAGGTGTAGCATGTCCAACAGCTCTGGGTTTGACATAGCTTTACATGTTAGGCAGAGATCACCTCGGAGTAGGCGATATGCTACGGAGTACAGCTGGAGTTTTTTGAGGCGGTCAGTGTAGGGCATTTGTTTGAGGCCAGTAATCCTCTTTGTGAGGTACTTCTGTGGCCTTTCCAGCTACTGCAGATGTCTTGTGAGGCACATTCCAAAAGGGGAATTGTACTGTATAATGGGTCTAATGAGTGTCGGGTAGAGGGGAACAATGACCTCTTTTTTCCTGGATGAGAACCCTTTTATGATGAGGTGTTCCACTTAGAAGGACTTCCTGACTACTGTGGCGATGTGACTATCAATGGAGAGACTACTGTCCACATGGGTCCCAAGATCTCTTATCACGCATTCGGTGTTAAGCAGATTGCTGCCTATGTGGTAGTTCATGGGTACAGAGTTTTTACCAAAGGGGATGACACTGCACATTTTGGCATTTAGCTTGAGGCCATGGCTCTGACACCAGGCATCTGTCTCAGTGAGCCCTTCTGTAGGATGTCCACATCATTTGGGGACTTGACTATGGCTCCTAGTTTGCAGTCATCTGCGAACTTCGTTAGCAAGAGGCCTTCTGTGTTAGCCTGTACTTCAGAGAAGTAGACACCAAACAGGAGAGGTCCCAGGACAGAACCCTGTGGTACTCCACTTGTCACTGCTTTGAGGTCAGATTTGGAGTCTGCAACTTTTACAGTGTGGGTTCTGTCAGTGAGCCAGTTGGCAACTCATCTTGTGACGTAGGGATTTTTACCTAGTTTAGTGAGTTTAGCTATAATTCCAGAATGGGGGATGGTGTCAAAAGCCTTGGCGAGGTCAAGATAGGCTGTGTGAACCACCTTACCCTCATCTACGGCTTTGGTGACTGCCTCAAAGAAGTCGATTAGGTTCAGGAGGCATGATCTGCCTTTCACAAACCCAAACTGGGTGGGATCCAGAGTTTGGAGGTTACCAATGTCTTTGTTTATGAGTTTCATGATGATACGTTCCATAGCCTTGCAGACCAGGCTCGTCAGGCTAACGGGTCGATAGTTCCCGGGATCAGTGGTGGCTCCCCCTTTGTGGAGTGGGATAACTGTTGCTGTGCACCATTCAGTGGGCACAAAGCCTGATGCGAGGCTATTATTGAACATGGTGCTTAAGTGAGGAGCCAGTACGTTCTGAAGTTCGTGTAAAACGCAGCCTAGGATGTTGTCCGGTCCCATGGATGTTGTGTTTTTGGCTTTAGAGAGTGCAGCTTTTACCTGCGTAGTTGTGATTACAGGGACTCTGCATTCTTCTTGTATAGATGTGGGCCCTTTAGGGAGTGAGAGGGGGGTAAAGTTAGCACTGAACCCATCTGCCAGGATGTTGGCAATATCAGTTGGTTCTGTAATTTTTTTGCCTTTGTGCTGTAACTCAGAGCAGATCAGGGTGTTGCCATCGAGATTCTTGACATAGCTATAGAATGCTTTGTGGTTGTCCTTGGAATTAGTGGCAATTTTGTTTTCGTAGCTAGCTTTGGAGGATCTTATAAGGGATCTCGGTTTCTTACTGAGGCTGACCAGGGAGCTCCTCCACTCATGGGATTTTACTCTCTTTTGCAACAGTTTCTTCCTTCTGTTGTACAGTTTGTTTACGGCAGGGGACCACCAGATTGGCTTCCTTTTTTGCAGGAAAGCATCTTGGTTCTGTTTGGGATAGCACGATCCATGCACTCATGTAAGTGCTTATAGAGTGCATTTGTGTAGCATTCAGCAGTTGTAACTATACTGTCCATCTGCATGGGTGTCATGAAGTTCACCACTTCTGTCTTAAGAAGCATGAAGTTGGCTTTGGAGAAATTTTTTACTGTGGTTTCCTTAATAGGGGGTGGGGGCAGGATGTGGATATCAAGGGTGATTAGCTTACGGTCGGATCGGACCAACAAGGAGTTGACTTCAGGTGTGGAACACCGGTCACTCATGTTGGTAATGACTACTTCTAGGATATTGTTGCCCCTGGTGGGGGTGTGAATAAACTGATCCAGGGCATTGGAGTTTATGAATTCCAGAAAGCGTTGAGCTAAGGAGTTGGTACACAAGTAGTTTTCCCAGTTAATGGTGGGGTAGTTGAAGTCACCCATTATTAGGGTGTTTGGTTGAACCTTAATATTTTCCGGCACATCAAGAAAAGAGGAATGGGAATCCTGGGGCATGGTGGGGGGATCTGCAGCAAGCTACAATTTGGAATGCAGTTTTGCCCAGAGTTAGTTGCACTTGGATAACCTCGGATGCATTATGCTGAGCAACTAGCCTGGAGGTGTGGATATCCTTAATGAATATGGACACACCTCCGCCTTTGGTGTTTCGGTCCAGGTTAGATGGCTGAAAAGTGTGGTACGAGTTATAGCCTGGTAGTGCAGGGGTGCTCTCTGGAGCCTTGAACCAGGTCTCAGTCACTGCACATATATCGATGTTCTCCATTTTAAGGAGTGCCTCGAGTGAGTGTATTTTGAGATTTAGACTTCTAGCATTGAGTAGCATTACCCTCAGTTTTTGCTTGCCTGTTCCTGTTATGGTGGCGAATTTGTTATTTGAACCTTGCCTAAAAAAGGCACTATAGGGGCAGCAAGAGCCTTAGCCAGTATCCAGAATCCCAGGGGCGACAGGTGCAGGCCATCTGTGGCAAAGCATCGTGGTCTGTCGACCATGTCATCCCATCCCAAGCAGACAGATACTGGATCCCCTTAGAATGACACCAGAAGCTTAGCGAATTGTTTAAGTCAATCATTTTGTCCTTATTCTGCGGTATCATTCTGGGCGATGGCAGAATGCTATTCAGGGCTAGGGTCATACCTGCCTGGGCTACAAGATCAGAGACCTCTTCCATGTCTCTTTTCATGTAGTCAAGGGAGGTACGTCTCAGGTCATTCACACTAACATGGACAATGACAGAGTCATATTTGTACTTGTTGTGGAGTGACCTGAGTGCGTGGGTTATGTGGCAGATCCTGGCACCCGACAGGCAGCTGACAGTAACCTTCTCCTTGTTTAGCCTGGTGAGTGGGACACCAGTATGCCTGATTATAGAGTCACCTATGACTAGTGTGTTGGGTATATTGTTTATTGGCTGTGGTTGAGTGGCATACTGAGTCTGTGGGCTATGTGTCATTTGGGTTGTGTTGGCAGATGGAGGTTGCTTGCGTTTCTGCTTTGGAGGTCTCTGTTGCTTAGACAGATTATTATTAAGAGCCTCTGCGAATGTTTTTGTGTTACTATGTGTGGATTTTGGTGGTGTAGATTTAGTGAGACTATGTGATGAATGTGGTGTGGTGCAAATGTTTACCTTCTCCTCATGACTGTCACGTTCAGTCTTGGTTGGAGAGAGCTTTACCTCCAATTTGGCTAGATAAGTGCATCTCTCACAGGTTGTAGTGTTGGGTGGTAGGAGGAGAGGGTTGTCTGTGTACATGAGGCAATTTATACATTGCCTCAAGATGCCCAGATTCATCAGATAGACAGGCGAGAACACTGGGAGCTGACCCTTGGACATGCCTGAATAAAAAGCTATTTTCCTCTAGATAAGTGAGGAAAGTGAGTACAAGAGCTGTTTTTCTCTAAGCAAGTGAGAAAAGTAAGTACAAAAACTGTTTTTCCTCTAGGTAATGAGGAAGATTGAGTGCTATAGTTGGCCAACTGCCTGCATTCACTGTGTAGAAATCCAGTGATGTGAACATTCTGTGTTTCTGTCTCCATTAAGTGGGTTTCGGGTAAGTGAAATTTTTACAATCTGAAGTAGATCTGTCCTTCCATACCACTGTTGCAGTATTCTTTACAATAGGAAGACTGCAAACACTCAGAAGAAGATTGTGAGGAGGAAAGGCCAGCAAAGCCTTCTAGGAAATCATGGCGAATGGCCTTGGCAAAGCCAGCTCTGGCCCTAGAAATCACATCCAACTTACAGTTCTTAGTAAAGATATGCACAGAAGTCCAGGTTGCTGCCTCAACCATAGAATTAGTATCCAAACTCTTGAAAAAAATCACTAGAAGAAACGACAGCTCTAGTACAATGAGCCTTAACAGAAGAAGGAAGGCTCTTCCCACAAAAAGAACAGCAAAAAGAAATGGCTTTAGCTATCCAAGAAGAAATAGTTTGCTTGGAAACAGCTAAGCATAAAGACCCAGGATGAAAAGAAACAAAAAGCGGATTAGATTTACAAAAAGCTTTAGTCACACCCAAATAATACCAGAGTTGTCATCTATCCAAATCAGAGGTGTGCAAAACTTTCTTCCTAGCAGACTGCGAGAAGGGAAAAAAGTGAGCAAAAGAATACACTGATTAAGGGAGAACCCACTAACCATCTTGGGCATAAACGTTGTCGCCTCATAGCAAGACGTTGTCCCGTTCGATTCCCAGCTAGAGCGTCTTCTGTGTGGAGGCATACGTGAATGGGGCGTGCCTTCGTTAAAGGTTGTGCGTCAGGGCTGGTAACCCGGTACGTAAAAATCCACTACCAATCATTAGTGGACCGGAGTTCCGCTGTGGCAACCCCTAACTGGGAAAGGCCGAAAGACACAAACAAACAAAGTATGAAGGGACACCCTGTCCTTATGGAAAACTAAAAAAGGAGGAACAGCCATAAGGGCTTGCAGCTCAGACATCTGTCTGGCAGAAGTAAGGGCCAAGAGAAAGAACAGTCTTCCAAGAACAAGGTTGTAAGGAAGCTGAAGCAGCAGACTCAAAAGGAATTTTCTAAAACAAACTTAAGGTCAAAGGAAGGATGGGAAGGCTTCCTGGGAGGCCTAATGTCAAGGGTGCCTTTAACCCTTTGACCTAAAATCTAGGGGCTAAAGGGAGAGTCAAAGGCAAACAACCAAAGACAGCTGATAACTGGACCTTAACAGAAGAACTGGTCAACACAGCACTGACCAACTCACACAAATAAGAGTTAGCCAAAGTAACACCGACAGTAAGTGGATTCAGGTTACAAGAAAGACACCAAACAGAAAACCTTCATTTGGATGAGTAAGATTTCCTACTAGTGGGTTTCCTGGCCTCCTGCAGGACCTGAAGCACATCCTCAGAAAAAAAGGTGTTTGTAAGGGATCAAAACCCTATCACTCATAACGTCAGTTGAAGCATTGATAGGTGTGGATGCATGAGAGATCCCATGTCTTGTGTGAACAGGTAAATAAAATAAAAAACCCTAATGGGTGACTTATCTGAAAGCAGTAGAACCAATAGATGAACAGGTGTTCACACTGATTATCAAAGATGGTGTTCAGACTGGCTGCAAAGAATTTCTGAGGATGGTATGTTCGGATGTCACCTTTATGCTCTACTCCATGTGCGAGGAGCATATGTGTGATGTAAGGCATACCCTTTACAACCAAAAGGCTTTGGTATACTGCCTGGATGTCAGACTGCCCTTATCAGAGGATCCCTTTTGTAAAGAATACTGCAACAGTGATATGGAAGAGCATCATACTATATTGTACTGCTGTGTGTCATGCCTGAACTATGTATGATGTTGGTTCCTCGGTGTCTTAAAAAAAGGAGCAGTGAGAAAGCTGAAATATGTCCAAAGCAGTTCGATTCTGCTTTCTTCCATGTTCAACATCTAGCTTGACTTCCACACCAAATATGCAGGAGCTTTGACGGAGGTGTCTATTAAGACTACCTATGTGGCCTTAGTAAAATCTGTTAAATGTGAAAAGATTGTATGGCGTTCGCAAATACAACAGAACTGAAAAAACTATTAGCAACCACGTCAAACGCTATGCGGTCTTGAGACGCCTGAAATCCAAACTTCAGTTCTTGTCTAATATACGATCAGCTGTAAGCCAGATAGTGCAAAAAATCCAAAGTTTAATAAAAAACCGAATGGTTACGAGTTAAGCGCTTTCACCCGTTCCAAACACGGGCTTCATCAGAACTAATGATTAATGAGTTATATAAAATGCAGTGGACGCCATTTTCTTCAGTTTTTCTTGCCCCAGATGTCAGGTGCCCCCAAATAGGTAGGCAATTCAAATTGCTAATAAAACATGCACAAGAAAAGCAAACAACAACTTTCAGTTACCAGCAAATACTCCCCATAGGTAGTAAAGGGTAGAAGGCATAGGTACGTACCAGCAAGTAAGAGGGGAAGGAGGGAGGGTAACCTGGACTGCAGCAGTGTTTACACTCAAACATCTACATTTATGGTAGGTACAAAACTGTACTGTGTTCATCATGTTACACTGCTGCAGTCATTACACTTGGGTGGAATCCCAAAGCTGAGGTAGGGAGGCTGGTTCTATAAGGCATTAGGGGTGGCTATAAGGCCCTGCAGCACAGCAATGGCAAAGGCAGCTCTGGATTTGGAGTACAAAGGCAAATGGTAATGCTTGGTGAAGGTAAAGGTATGCACAGAACTCCATGTTGCTGCTTCCAAAATCTCCTTGGTAGGTACTCCTCTGAGGTAGGCAGTTGAAGTGGCTGTTGCCCTGGTGGAGTGAGATCTAATGCTGCTAGGTACAGGTTTCCCATGGTGAGTATAGCAGAAACATACACAATGCCCTTTCCATTTTGAGATAGTCTGTTTTGAAATGGCTTTTCCCTGTGCTCTTGCAGCATATGCTACCAATAACTGCTTAGTTTTTCTGAAAGCTTTGGTTTTGTCCAAGTAGAAGCGTAACTGCCTGTGAATGTAAAAAGAATGTAGAAGTCTCTCCCCTTTGTTCTGTGGTTTTGAATAAAAAGTTGGCAAGTGAATAGTTTGGTTTAGAGCCACACTTGATACCACCTTTGGCATAAACGTAGGGTTAGTTCTTAAAGACACCCTGTCCTGGTGGAAAATGAGGAAAGGTTCCACTGCCATTAGTGCCTGTAATTCTGAAACTCTTCATGCTGATGTTATTGCCAGCAGCAGAGCAGTTTTCCAAGAGATGTATTTTAATTCTGCTGTGTTAGCTGGCTCAAAGGGAGGTAAAGTTAATTTTTCCAAAACAAAGTTGAGGTCCCATGTTGGGGTAGGTGCTCTACGGGGCGGTCTTATGTTTTTAGCCCCTCTGAGGTACTGTTTGAGCAAAAGATTAGAAAAAAATTGGTGGATCCGTGTTGTAATGAGCAGAAATGGCTGAGGCGTGGATCTTGATGGATGAGAGGCCCTTGTCCAGCATCTCAGTTAAATATTGAAGTATCTGAGGAATGTTTGGGACAAGAGGGTTAAGACTGTGTGGTTCCAGGCACAGAATCTCTTCCATTTATCCGAGTAGGCTTTCCTGGTGCTAGGCCTTCTGGCCTCCAGAATGACATCCATAACAGCTTTGGAGAGAGGCATTGCTTGCGTGACTAAGGAGTTTTCCATACAGCTAGGTTTAAGGTCTGTAGCTGGCTGTGAAGCATCTGATTGTTGTGCTGTGTCAGCAAATGTGGGATTTGAGGCAAAATCCAGGGTTGTTCTTGTGCTAAGTTCTTCAAGATTGGGTACCAGTGCTGGCGTGGCCAGTCTGGTGCAATCAGGATCATCTTTGGCTCTTCCTGCCTGGCTTTTATGAGTACCTTTGGAAGGAGAGGTAAAGGAGGGAAAGCGTATACTTGCAGGTTTTTCCAGCTGAATGAGAGGGCATCCACTTTCCATGCTTGTGGATGGTAACTCCTTGTGCAGAATTTCTGTAGCTGGCAGTTCATTGGGGATGCAAACAGATCCATGTCCGGGCTCCACCATTTTTGTGTTATCATTCTGAATATTTGTGGATTCAATTCCCATTCGTGGGGATCCATGATGTTTCTGCTTAGGTTGTCTGCCAGTGTGTTTTTCTCTCCTGGCAGGAATTGTGCTTGCAGATGAACTTGGTAGTCTACAGCTGTGTTCCACAAGGTCATGGCTTGTCTGCAGAGGGGGTAGGAGTGTGTGCCCCCTTGTTTGTTTATGTACCACATAACTGTGGTGTTGTCTGTCTTTAGTAGTAGTTGTCCTGGATGTAGCAGGTACTTGAAAGCTATAAGAGCATTTTGTACAGCTAGCATCTCTATTTGATTGATGTGAAGATGCCTTTGCTCTGTGGGCTACTCGCCCTGAATACATTTTCCTGCCATGTATGCTCCCCAGGCGTAATCCGATGCATCTGTTGTCAGTGTTTGCCTGGCTGTGGGTTGAGTAAAAGGCTGTCCCTTGTTGAGGTGACAAGCTTGAGCCCACCATCAAAACTCCTGTTGAAGGCAAGGAATTAGTGGTATAACTGTTTCCAAACTTTGACAGTGTTGAGACCATACACTCTTTAGGTACAATTGTAGTTTCCTCATATGCAGTCTGGCACATGGAATTAGTAGTATGCAAGATGGCATGTAGCCCAAGGCCTACAGAATTTTTCTTGCAGGGAGTCTTTGTTGCCATCAATTGAAAGTATTGAGTCAGTTGTCCTTGCTTGTCTGGCATGAGATAAGCCATCTGGGCCGTTGTGTTCAAGCTGGCACCCAGGAATATTATCTGTTGTGACTGCACTAGTTTTGATTTCTTTTCATTTACTGTGTACCCCAGGCAACTTAACTTTTTTACGAACGCCAGATGCTTTAGAAGAACGTCCTTGCTCTCTGCTTGAATCAGGCAGTCGTCCAGGTATGGATAAATTTGAATTCCTTTTTGCCTGCAAAATGCAATTACTGGTGCCAGGCACTTTGTGAAGACCCTAGGTGCAGTAGATAAGCCAAAGGGCAGTGCAGAGAATTGGTAGTGCATTGAACCAGCTAGAAATCTGAGGTATCTTCTGCAGTTTTGTCTGATAGGGACATGCAGGTATGCCTCCTTGAGGTCCAAAGTCACGAGCCAAGCTTTCTTGCCCAGCATGGGAAGAAGCTGCTGTAGTGTCAACATTTTGAATTTCGGAACATCCAGGTAAGTGTTTAGAGAAGAAAGATCCACAATGGGTCTCCAGGCTTTGTCCTTTCTGGGAACCAGAAAGAGTCTTGAGTAAAATCCTTGTCCTTGCTCCTGTGGTGGTACCTTTTGAAGAGCTCTCATGTCCATGAGTGCTGTAATTTGTTTTTGAGCCTCTGCCCATTAATTTGGTGGCAGATTTGGCATTCCTTTTAACCTTGGTAGAGTGTGAAAGTGGAACCTGTAACCTTGAGATACAATGTTGAGAACCCATTTGTCTTTGGTGATGCAGTGCCAATTGTGATAGAAAAGTGCCAGTTTTCCTCCTAAGGGGGCTGCCAAGAGAGAGCTGTTTGGCAGCTGTAGTGGGAAGTCATTGAGGCTGCTTTGTTTAAGGTTGTGGCTTATCTTCCCCTTCTTTCTGGCCTGGTGTACCCCATTGTCGAGGCCTGTAAGGACCTTGTGCTTGACCTATGCCTCTTGGACATCTGTATCTGCCCCTTTGAGGTCTGTCTGTGACTGGAAAGGACCAATTCTTTGTTGGCCAATTTCTGCTAAAACGAGGAGGCTGAACCTGTAAGAAATCCTTCACTGTTTGCATAGATTTTACCTTATCCTCCATCTTCTTTAATACCTCCTCTGCCTTAACTCCAAACAACACATACCGCTGCAAAGGTGCATCCAATAATTTTGCCTTAACATGATCTGGTAACATATGTTCTTTTAACCAAGCATGCCTTCTAATGACAGAGCCTGTAACTGCTGCTCTACAGGAGGCCTCTACGGAATCAAATCCACATTGCAAAGTATGTTTTCCCACTTGTTCAGCTGCATGCAATAAATCCTGCATTTCTTTAAAACTAGAAGGATCTGAATCTGGAAGCATCTTCTGTTTCAACTGAGACATCAAAAATTGCTGATATTTTAGCATGTGAAAAGTACAGTTTTGTACCTACCATAAATGTAGATGTTCGAGGATCCACATTGCTGCAGTCCTAACTATTGGGTAGTCCGCTGTCCCAGTCGGCCCGAATACCAAAGTATATGGCTGACGTCGGTCAAAGCGCATTAGACTGACGTCAGTACGTCAGGGTACTAATGCGCATGACCGACGTCATATCCTCAGTCTTTTCTTGCCCCAGATGTCAGAAGACCCTAAAAAGACAAGGCCAAAACCAAAAACTCCAAACATACCTGCACCAAAAATATGTACAATATATACAAAATTACCAGAGTATAACCTCACCTACACAACCACCCCTAAACACAGAGGGGAAGGAGGGAGGGTAAATTGGACTGCAGCAATGTGGATCCTCGAACATCTACATTTATGGTAGGTACAAAACTGTACTATGTTCTTCATTCCACATTGCTGCAGTCCTAACTATTGGGTAGAATCCCAAAGCAGAGGTAAGGAGGCTGGCAAATCATAAGGAAGCAGGAGCTGACAACATGCCTTGCAAAATAGCTGTGGCAAAACCAGCCCTAGATTTAGAGTAGAGAGGAAGGTGATAATGCTTAGAGAAAGTATGCACTGAACTCCAAGTAGCTGCCTCCAAAATATCCTTAGTTGCCACCCCTTAGAAATGCTGTTGAAGTGGCAGTAGCCCTAGTGGAATGAGGCCTAATCCCAGCTGGAATCTCCTTGCCATGATGGGAATAACAAAATGCAATGCAAAACCCAATCCACTTAGAAATAGTTTGTTTTGACACAGGCTTGCCCTGAGAACTCAAAGCAAAAGAAACAAACAACTGCTGAGACTGCCTAAAATCCTTAGTCCTGCTTAAATAATAATGCAATTGCCTGTGCACATCTAAAGTGTGCAAAATCTTTTCCCCTTTATTTTGGGGATCTGCATAAAAAGTAGGCAAATGAATAGTTTGGTTTAAAGCCACACTAGAAACCACCTTAGGCAGAAAGGAAGGATTAGTACGTAATGATACCCTATCCTTATGAAAAATCAAAAAAGGCTCTACCGCCATAAGGGCCTGCAATTCAGAAACCCTTCTTGCAGAAGTAATGGCCAACAAAAAAGCAGTCTTCCATGACAAGTATTTCAATTCAGCAGTAGCCGCAGGCTCAAAAGGTTGTAGAGTAAGTTTCTCCAACACAAAATTGAGATCCCAAGCAGGAGTAGGAGCTCTATGGGGGTCTTATATTCTTTGCCCCTCTAAGAAATTGCTTGAACAAAGGATGCGAAAACAATGGTGGGTCACAATCATAGTGAGCTGAAATTGCTGCAGCATGAATCTTAATGGAAGAGAAAGACAAACCTGTGTCCAATAACTCAGTAAGATATTGAAGAGCCACACTCAAATTAGGCTCAGAAATCTCCAAATTGTTCGCTGCACTCCAAAATAAAAATCTCTTCCATTTTTCTGTACACTTTCCTTGTACTAGGTCTTCTGGCTTCCATAATCACATTTAAAACTTGTTGAGGAAGTTGAGACCTGCTGTGTTTCAAAACAGAATATGCCAGGCTGTTAGATGAAGAGAGTGAAGCTTGACATTGAGCAGGTGACCGTCCCTCTGAGACAACAGGTGTGGAATCAAAGGTAAAGGCCATGGAGGCTTCCTTACCAGACTCCTCAGTAATGGGTACCAGTGTTGCCGAGGCCAATCTGGAGCTATTAAAATCATCCTTGGCTTGTCTTGTCTGACCTTTAGGAGCACCTTTGGGAGAAGAGGCAGAGGTGGAAAGGCATACACATGAAGATTTTTCCAACTGAAAGAAAGAGCATCCACTTTCCAAGCTGTGTGATGAAACCTCTTTGTGCAAAACTTTGGCAGCTGGTGGTTTAGTGGAGAAGCGAACAGACCTATGTCTGGAGTTCCCCATGACACTGTCAATTTTCGAAATACATGAAGATCCAGTTTCCACTCGTGGGGATCCATGATTTGTCTGCTTAACTCATCTGCTAAGGAGTTCTGTGCTCTCGGCAGAAACCTTGCCTGAAGAGTTAGTTGCAAGCTGAGCGCAGTCTCCCATAAAATCATTGCTTGCCTGCACAACGGGTAAGAATGTGTTCCCCTTGTTTGTTGATGTACCACATGACAGTTGTGTTGTCTGTTAGAATCAACACCTGCCCTGGAAGAAGTAACTCCTTGAAAGCCATTAATACAAACTGGACTGCTAACATCTCTTTCATGTTGATATGTAGATGCTGTAGTCTGGCAGGCCACTTGTCTTGTATCCACTTTCCATTTAGATGAGCTCCCAAGCAATGTCTGAGGCATCTGTCGTTAGAATCTGACTCGCCTCTGGTCGGGTCACAGAGAGTCCCTTGTTTAGGTGACATTCCTGAGCCCACCACAAAAATTCCTTTTGAATGCAAGGTATTATTTGAATGACAGTGTCCAAATCCTGGCAGTGCTGTGTCCATACATTTTGAGATACCATTGCAGCTTCCTCATATGCAGTTTGGCATTGGGAAGCACCAGAATACAAGATGCCATGAACCCTAAGGCTTGAAGGACTGTCCTTGCAGTCAGCCCGGACTGAAGAGATAGTTGATGGAAGTAACTGGAAAGATTATTTTGTTTGTCCGGGGTTAAAAAGGCCATCTGGGCTGCTGTATTCAGTCTCACACCCAGAAAGCACATGTCTTGAGAGGGTACTAGACTGGACTTTATTTCGTTCACAGAATACCCTAGGCATCTTAGCACTGCTATCACAAATTCCAAATGCTGTAAAAGGTCTTCCTTTTCTTGAGCCAGAATCAGGCAGTCGTCCAAGTAAGGATAGATTTGAATTCCTTTTAGCCTGAAGTAAGCTATCACTGGAGCCAGAACCTTTGTGAATACTCTGGGCGCAGTAGATAAGCCAAAGGGCAATGCAGAGAACTGATAATGAGAATTTCCAGCTCGAAAACGCAGATACTTCCTGCAACTTAGTCTGATAGGCACATGAAGGTAAGCTTCCTTGAGATCTAAAGTTACCATGCAGTGATCTTTGCCCAGCAGAGGTAAAAGCTGTTGAAACGTCAACATTTTGAACTTGGGAATGTCCAGATAAGTGTTGAGGATAGACAAATCCAAAATTGGTCTCCACGTGTTCCCCTTCTTCGGTACTAGGAACAGGCGAGAATAAAATCCTAGGCCCCTTTCTGGCACAGGAACTGGCTGAATGGCCCCTATTTGGAGCAACAGAGAAATTTGCTTGTGAGCCTCTTTTCTTTGTAGAGGAGGAATGTCTGGCATGCCTTTGAAAGGAGGCAAGGTATGGAAATAAAACCTGTAACCGTGGTGAATGATATCCAAAACCCATCTGTCTTGGGTAATTAAATCCCAATTTTCTTTGAAAAGAGCCAGCCTTCCTCCCAAAGGTGCTGCCAGGCGAGAATGTACTGGCAGCTGAAAAAGTAGGTCATTGGGTCTGTTTACGAAAGGACTGACCCCTGCCCTCACCAGAAGTCTGAGCAGGTGA
Source organism: Protopterus annectens (assembly GCF_019279795.1). Taxonomy (NCBI): domain Eukaryota; kingdom Metazoa; phylum Chordata; order Ceratodontiformes; family Protopteridae; genus Protopterus; species Protopterus annectens. Next base: position 164,951,309 of record NC_056735.1, read on the forward strand.
ACTCCCTGTTCTAGGCCTAAAAGAACCTTGCGCTCTGCCCCTACCACGTCTAGACCTACCCCTAGACTGGGAATCATAAGCAGGATATGTCCATCCCTTAGTAGGCCAATTTCTACTAAACTTCGGAGGCTGCACCTGCAAAAATCCTTAACAGTTTGCATAGACTTAGCCTTGTCCTCCATTTTCTTTAAAACTGCTTCCACAGGCGAACCAAACAACACATCAGACTGTAAAGGGGCATCCAAAATCCTTGTTTTAACATGCTCAGCTAAATTCTGATCCCTCAACCAGGCGTGCCTACGAAGAACAGAACCAGTGGCAGCCACCCTCGAGGAGGCCTGCACAGCATCAAAACCACACTGCAAGGAATGCTTACCCACCTGTTCAGACACATGAACTAAATCCTGCAACTCTTTACACTCAATACCTTCTGCCAGAGCATCCACCTTAGACTTCAATTGTGAAAGGAGATAATTCTGATATTTTAACATGTGAAACTGACAATTCAACGCCCTCATGGCTAAAGTGGAAGAAGTATACACTTTCTTTCCCCATCTATCCAAAGCCCTTGCCTCTTTATCAGGAGGAACAGGATTTTTAACAACAGAAGCCTTCACACCTTTAGGCCCCTGAGAGACAGTTTCCGGGTCTGCCCTAGGACTCTTAAAAGATACTTATGAGCTTCAGGCACCCTATAGTACCTATCCGGTTTAACTGGGGCAGGAGGCAAAGAATCAGGATTCAGGGAAGCCTCTGCAAAAACATCTTCCACCACATTCAGAACAGGAGGTATAGCTAAAGGCCTATGCTGGGGTAAAAACAAGAATTCCCTAAGCCTCTTCCTGGAATCAGAGAAATCTTGACCTTCCCATTTAAAATGCTCCCTCATGGAATGCAGAGTCTCTGAAAATGAAAAATCCTCAGGAGGAGAAGCTGAAGGAGTAGAATCATCCACATCAGAATCAGAATAAGGAGGATACTCCTGCAAGTCTTCAACCGAAGACTCAGAAGCCTCGAACATTGCTCAAAACTCTCAAACTCAGGTTCCACCCTAGGCCTCTTATCAGGAGGGGCATAGAACCTCTAATCATAGTAATCCAATCCTCTGCCATTTTAAGCATATGTTTCTTAGGCAAAGACCCTGAAGCACTAGGAGAAACCCCACTGAAGCTAAACTTGGCCTGCCTCTCAAAGAAGCCTTGGAAACAGAAGGGAGGCTCTAACCACCTTAGGAAGAGAGGGAAGAACAGCCACCTGAGAAGCCCCTTCAGCCTGGCCTACTTCCTGAGAGGACACATCCTGTAACAGTAAAGTCTCTCCCTGAGGCTCCAAAGAAACTCCTGGCAGAACCTCCGGCTCCACTGAGCCTTCTAAAGAACCGACGTCCGGGACTGTCGGTTCTTCCACTCTAGGCTTTGCTGCTTTGTCCTTGCGCTTTTTGGCCGAAGCGGGCGTCGGAGCATCCGACGGCATTTTATAATTACAACGCTTCCCAAAAACCAACCTGGCACAGTCTAACCTTCTCTTAATAGTGCGTTTGTTAAATCTAGCACAAGAGCGGCATCCAACAACGTCGTGCTCACGGCCTAAACAAGGTATACACAAAGTATGGTAATCCCTATGAGGTATCTGTTTCCCACAAGAAATACAGTTATTCACTTTTTCTGACATCCGGTTAAATACTGAGGCAAGAAAAAACCAAAATATTCCCCAACGGGGTACTTAGCCAACTTTGATTCGGTCTGAAACTCTGACTTCAGAAACTTTCAGAACGCCAACCTGCACTCGCAAAAACTGCTTCTGCATCGGACCATGCGGCAAAAAAGACTGCGGATATGACGTCGGTCATGCGCATTAGTACCCTGATGTACTGACGTCAGTCTAATGCGCCTTGACCGACGTCAGCCATATACTTTGGTATTCGGGCCGACTGGGACAGCGGACTACCCAATAGTTAGGACTGCAGCAATATGGAATGAAGAACATCTGGCAATTTAAGGCTCTCATTGCTAAAGTTGCAGACGTATATGCTTTCTTTCCCTATCTGTCTAATGCTCTGGAATCTCTGTCAGAGGGAACTGGGTTTTTAGCTGATGAGGCCTTAATCCCTTTGGGTCCCTGAGAAATAGTTTCAGGGTCAGCAACAGGGCTTTTATACAGAAATGTGTGGGAGTCAGGGACTCTGTAATATCCATCAGGTTTAACTGGGTAAGGAGTCAGGGTTTAAGCTGGATTCAGTGTACACATCATCCACAATATCTAACACTGGCGGAATAGCAATTGGTCTGTGTTGAGGCAATAAAAGGAAGTCTCTGAGAGTTTTCTTGGATTCTGAGTAATCCTGGCCTTCCCAGTGGAAATGCTCCCTCATGGTATGTAAGGTCTCCCCAAAGAAGTAGTCATCAGGCGGAGAGGCTGATGGAATGGATTCCTCAGCATCAGAGTCCTCATAAGGGGGGGTAAAGAATATCCTAGGTCTGAGGATGAATCTGAAGAAATGGACACTTGGTCGGAGGATTCATAGTCTGAATCCTGTCTGGGCCTTTTATCAGGAGGGGGATGGGACCCCCTGATCAGGGTGATTAGGTCTTCAGCCATTTTGAGCATTTGTTTCTTAAGCATAGAAGCCTGTCCTGGAGAATGCTGTATCTGTTTATTTCTTTTTAAGGGGGCCTTAGACTTAGCAGAGGGTTTAATGGTTAACTGGGTAGGTCTGAAAACACCCTCTGAAGCTGTGGAGTGCTCAGCTACTTCGGTTCCCTCTGAAAGGTTAGTTTTGGTGGGGTGAAAACCTAGAGCGGCTGAAGGCCCAGCCAGCTCCAAGTGGGAGTCGGAGGCGGTCTGTGGAAGCGGTCGTCAGGAGCGGCGTAGGCGCCTCGCTAAAAACCGGAGAACTGACGACCAGCCTAGAAGAGGCCTCGTCATCAGTTTTGGGCCTCGGATGCCTGTCCTTGTCTTTGCGCTTTTTATGTATTCCAGTCATTGGAAGTTCCGACGGCATGGTGTAATTGAATTTTCTGCCAAAATAATGTCGGGCAAAATCAAACCGACGTTTAATAGTACGCTTGTTAAACCTAGCACAAAACAGACAACCAGTGACTTTGTGGTCTGGGCCTAGGCATGGAATACAATAGGAGTGGAAATCCTTATGAGGTATTTGCTTTCCACAAGAAATACAGTTATTAACTTTTACTAACATCGGTCTGAGGCAAGAAAAAGTTTCCCCAACAGGGTACTTAGCTTTGTAGAAGACTTCGGTTTCTGGATTCGGAATGAAAATCTCAGGAGTCGGCCGACTGGCACTTGCGAACTGCTTTTGCTTCGGACACCATGCGTCAAGAAAGACTGAAGAAAATGGCATCGGCTGCATCTTATATACCCCTGTCTCACTGACGTCAGGGAGGAGGCGACAGCAACCGATGCCGGACCAAGACTTTGGAACTCAGGCCGACTGGGGAACCGCCTGACAGCAGGATAACCCAAGTCTAATGACTGCAGCAGTGTAACATGAACATCTTGCTTGGATTACTTTCGAATACTTAGTAATGCTGTACAATTATATATTTTCTATTATTACTTTTTGTTTTGTTGTGACTGAAGACTAGTTTACATTCACTACTTCTACTACTATTGTCTGATCTGATTAATATACAGTGATTAACTAGAAATATATGGACTGAAAATCTTCCACACAGAGAAGTTTCTTACACTGTTTTGTTTTTGGACCCGCTACACTTTAGTGGGTTGTTTTGAGACTTCGGGGATACACAGAGATTACTTGTTAAATGTAAGCACAGAAAACATCTTCTTTTCTTAATAGTACTGAATTTGTGGTGTATGGTTTTCTTTTCTTTCCATGCTATTTTTAAGTGTAATGGGATTTAAACTGGTGTTGTTTTTTTTCCCCCTTCTCTCTTTCTTCTAGGCAATACAATATAAAAAAGAGCCTGGTTAAAAAGGAATTACAAGGTAAAATTAATGTGCTTTTTCTCATTCTTGCATGGGGAAATGACTGGATTAAGGACCTTAGATTTATTAGGTTTAAGAGAGAGCAAGTAAATGAAAAAGAATATTGATTATGAGGCTTTTTTATCTAGCAAATGCAAGTATACTTAGTAGCAATACTGCAGCTTGTCTTCATGTTTCCATGGAAACAATCTGATAAAGAGAAACTGGCTGTCTGGTTCTCATGTCTCCATGGAGACAATCTGATAGAGAAAAAACTGGAGACAGTCTGGTGGAAGTGAAATTGCTGAGGGAAAAAGAAAAGATAAATTGACTAGGACATCATGTTCTCTGCAAGCTATCAGGGGTTTTCCCATCTGGAAGAGCTTTAAAGATCAAGACAAAACCACTTAGACTTGAAGTAAAGTTTTTTCAGTTTTTTTTTACTCTAATGGGGATACTAATATAAACAAGTGCTTTTCTCCCTTCTCTCTTTCTTTGTTCAGTGCTAAGAAATGTAGGCACTGCAATGTGTGTGTATATATATATATATATATATATATATATATATATATATATATATATATATACACACACACACACACACACACACACACATATATATATATATATATATATATATATATATATATATAAGGGGGAAGAGAAGGGGGAGACAGGAAAGGTCTGGCTAAGAGAGTATGACAAAAGAAAAAATCAGTGTGTTTTTTCCCCAGAATGATTGGGTTAAGACCCTAGGCATTATCCAGTAACAAGTTTATTACAAAGCATCCAAATGAAAAAGATTATTAAATATTATAAGGCTTTATTCTGGTAAACAAGGTATCCTTAGCACTTTTGTATCTGACTTACACGTCACTAACAATTTGATAAAGAGAAATGACTTGGAGAAAGTGTTTTTGAAAGAATTCAAGTGTTTTCTCAGCTGAGAGAGCTGTAAAGATAGACAAAATCAAATAGCACTTACTAATAGCACAGGCTACGCCATGCATTTTAGCATGACTAATGTTTCTTTTTGGTTAACCCTAGCCTGTCTGTGTGGCTATCAACTTAGAACTTTTGTTCTTATTAGGAAGCAAAAACTTCAATATTTGAAGATATACATAGTTTTGTGTGTTACTATTAAGTTGATAGGTTTTTGGGGGGTTTGGGGGTTGGTTGTTCTGTTTCAGGGCTTTCAAAAAAATAAAAAGTTATGTAAGATGTGGCATAGGCTCAAATGGATGACAAGAAACAACTGTATAAAAGACAAACTTGCCGAACAGTACATGCATGTAACATAAAAGTTGGAACTACGCATTTAACAAAAAAGCAGTTATACATAAAAGGTGGCAATAATAACTATGTAAGAAAATGACGTTTTCTGTAATGTCTTTCAACCTGAATGGTCTTACAGATAAATATATAAAAGAAAGAGTAGTGAACTATATTAAAAAAATGTAGAGTGCAAATGGCTGTATTGCAGGAGACACATCTGAAAAGAACTGAACATGTGAATTTGATAAAGAAAGGTTTTCAGGATGGTTATTCAGTGGAATATCTGGGGCAAAGGAAAACAGGAGTACTTATATTAATTGCAAGAGGAGATCCAACAGTGATAGAAGAGGGAAAAAAGTTAATAATGAAAGATACATAGTACTAAGGGGCTACTGGCAAGGGAGGAGGATTACACTGGCATGCATTTACATTCCATCTAAAACTGCTATAATGGAACATTCTGGAAGAAATAACCAGCTTTTAGCAAGGAATATTACTTACAGATGGAGACTGGAATTTGGTTTGCAACCATGAAGATGTGTCTGAGGGAGCCTAGAAGGGAAAATATAACAAAGGAGAGTAGATTTCTGAAGAAATTTATGAAAACATTTGCCATGGAAGATGTGCATTCAGTACTAGGTGTTCAGAGTGAATTTACATATTATTCTCCCAGGAACATGTGCATTTAATTGAAAGTCTTGAAAAGCACCCAATAACTATTTCAGATCATGTGCCAATAATAACTAAAATAAAAATGCAAGGTAATGAAATAAAAATGAGACACTGGTACTTTCCCACCTATCAGCTGAAAAGAGAGGAATTTACGGAGCAGGTTTTGGAATTAATTCAGGAACTACTATAGAAGATAGAAATTTTTCTGAAGATATAGCTAGGGAGTGGGATAAAATTAAAGTGGGGTTTAAAACTAGGGTGGAAATGAAGGAAAGGGAGATATCGTTAAGAAGTAACAAGAATTATTTAGAGGTACTGAAAATGTTAAAGTATTTCAAAATGGGGGGAATCTCTCAGAACAAGAAAAGGAGCAACTGTAGAATGCTAAAAAGAAAATAAGGGATTACCTCAATAATATGCATGAGTTTAGAAAGACTGCTGTTAAGCAACTGTTTTTTGATATTAATTCTAGAGCAGAAAAACTTTTTGCACAACAACTCAGGCAACAGAAAGTGGAAAGGGCTGTCACCAAGTTTAGGGAGTCTATAACAAGGAAGATAACAAGAGACCCTGTGGAAGTATTAGAAATATTTTAGAAATTTTAAGAAAGTTTGTATAAAGCAGAGAAATACGGAAATCAAGAAAATATACAAATGGAAATGTTTATGAAAGAATTAAATATGCCAAGGTTAGAGGTAGATGAGGCTTAATTATTAAAAGGATAGGAAGAGATGAGATAAAATGGTTATGTATAACCAATCTACAGGAAATTCCCTGGGAATAGATGGTATTCCTGTGGAAGTTTGGAATCTAGGAGGGAAAAAAACTGATAAAGATCTAGAAGGTTTTGTTTAACAGAATTTTAAGAAGAAGAGGAGTACCAGCATCCTGGAAGAAAGCAGTGGTAACAGTAATACCTAGAGAGGGGAAAAGATCCAACGGATCCAGCTTCATAGAGGCCCATTTCAATACTAAGCCATGACTATACAGTGTTTATGTCTATAATGGCTAAATGAATGGCAAAAGTGATACCAAAATTGATAGATATGGATCAGTACGGTTTTGTGGAGGGGAGACAAACATTTGACAATATTAACAGAACATTGATGATCCAGAGGGAAGCAGAATGTAAGAAATGATCATCGTTATTGGTGGGTCTTGATGCAGAGAAAGCATTTGACAGAGTAGACTGGGACTTCATGATCAGGGCAATGGAAGCATTTAGTTTCCCTGATACAATTATAAGGTTGATTAGGAGTATATATGAGGGATCAGAGGTGAAAATATAAAGTGGGTTGGGTCCTCTCTGATAACTTATACCTCAGTAGAGGAACCAAGCAAGGTTGTCCGCTTACCCTTTTGCTGTTTGCATTGTATTTATAACCACTGGCAAAGAAAATAAGGGATTCATAAATTCAAGGATACAACTGGTTTGGTAGTCAAGAAAGGCCTGCTTTATTTGCAGAGGATACTATTTTATACAAGACAAAACCAGAAAGGGACATTACAGTGTTGTAGAATATTTTAAGACGGTTTCAAATCTTCTAGGGCTACAAAATTAATAAAGCTAAAACAAAGTCAATAACGGTAAATTATGTACCCACACTTGAATTGGTCCAACAATATCCATATTTATGGGGACATGATGAAATTAAGTATTTAGGAATACAGATTAGAAATGACTCTGTTATGGCAGCTAAGGATATGTGGGAAGAGACTAAACAGAAGATAATACAAAAATGAGAAACTGGAAGCTTTGTTATATGAGTATGGATACTAAGATACAAGCAATTACAATGTCTTTAGTCCCTTTAGTCTTATACACAGGTCAGGCATATTTTTATTAACCAGAGGAGAAGCTGTGGATAGCAATTAGAATTGTATCTGGGAAGGGAAGACCACAAGGGTCAAATGGGATAAACTGACTCTTCCAAAAGAGTAAGGCAGACTAGGATTACTCAATTTGCAGGGGTATTTTTGAGCAACGCAGTTAATGCTCTTATACATAGCACAAGCAGAAAACTATAATTCAAAGTGGAAACGAATGATGATGATACAGGGGGAAGCTCAAGAAATAAGGAAAGATTGGGATTTTGAATGCAAACTCTTAAGGAGAACAAAAATCATACAGAGTACTATATTCATGAAATAGCAGGGAGTATTCTAAGAACTAAATCAGCATAAGAATGGAGAAAAGAAATTCTGCTGATAGCGATGACTGTGGTTAGGGATACAGGTAATAGTCAAGAGGGGGCTTGAATTTATTGGAGAGAACTGGCAAAGGAACAAAGGTATTGAGAGCAAACAACTAGAAAGTGAAAGATAATAGAATGGGAAGAGGCCAATAATTTATTTGTACTGCAGGTTAGAGATCGTCTTCCCTATCAAGGATTGATATCAGAGTCTAGGCAAATAGAAAGAAACAGGGGGCTCTTAAATGAAAGACCAGCACTGGTAGAGTTTTTTAATAGAATCTAGGACAGAAGCTGCCATAAAAAAGGAATAATTAGTAAAGCATATAAAACATTGCATGGTAACTATCAGAATCAATCAGTGCAGTTCAGAAAGGATTGGGAAGAGAGACTGTATAAGCAATTCACAAAGAGACAATGGGGGGATATATGTGTATCTCCCAAATATGCAACAAAGTCTGTTAGATTTAGGATCTTTGCCTGGAAGTATTTACATAAGTATTTTTATACCCCAAGTAAGACTTCAAAGAATTTTTCCTCGGGTGCATAGCAAATGTTGGAGGTGTGACAGGCAGAAAAGAGGTGGCTTTGAACATATTTTTTGGGAGTGTATTCACCTGGCAGAGTTTAGGGATTCCCTGTAGACCAATGTGTTGGAGATACTGGGTGAGTGGAATGGATTGACTGGGGATATGATTTCTTTAATCTATGACACAGAATCAGAATTGCCTAGTCACTGTACAGCCTTGCTGAGTCTACTTATGGTGGCTGCCAAAAAAAAAACAATTACCAGAAAATGGAAATCAAAGTCTAGACCAACTTTATTAGAAGTACTGAATACAGTAACAGAGATAAAACAACTGGGACTGGAATCTTTAGAAAAGGGAAGAAGCCAACTACATAGGAAAAAAATGGGAATTGTGGGAATAATATATGCAGAGAAGGAATGAGGTTTAAGAGACAGGGTTTCAATGAGCCATATGATGCTGAACTCGCAATGAGTGGATAGATTATAAGTTATGTATAACATTTGCAACTACAGTTGTTTCAATGGTGTCTGTGATGTATAATGTTTGCAACTGAAGTGGTGTCAATGTTTGTTTTTCATTTATATAAATGTTAGATTGCCTATGTCATACATGATAATTCAATAAAGATGTTTATTAAAAAAAAAATAAAGGATGTCAAAGTCAGACTTTGGGGAGGGTTTGGATTATTCTTAGGACGTAGTTTTTATGCTCTTACTTGGCATTTCTTCCAGATAAGAGATGTTATATTATCAATATCACACCCCAATATTATCAATATTACCAATATTATCCATATCACACACCCCTATCTACCTAACCATTCAAAAATTCCCTCTACTCAGAGTTATTGACCATATCTAATTCCTCTCTATATTGTCTTATTCTAGTCCTACCTCCTCTACATTATTCTATACCAAACTTAGCAACATGTCAACAGCTACTAACAGTACGCTAAGCTACTACTCATAGCCACACTCATACCTGTTCTAACCTCAGCCTATCTTTTTACCTCCTTTGAAAACCTGGATTATTTTCATTTTCACTACCCTCTAAACAGCCATACAAACAATTACTCTCTCCCATAATTATATAAACATCACACCCATACCTAGCTACCTACTAGCCAAGTATCACAGACTTGCACACATTAAATACATTAATCATACAGTAAGGAAATTTAAATATCAGATCAGTAATATACATAATCCCATACTAAGACTAAAAAAAACTCTCCTTAAAAGATGGTGACATCCATCCTAACCCAGGCCCAGCCAATGTCTCAACAATTGAATCTCACTGCCCCAATCCCACTATCCCACTCACCCCTACCAGACTCCCTAACTCACTCCTAATAGCATATCTCAATATCCTCAGCATTAATAACAAAGTTTCCCATCTGCATGCCCTCTTAGATGTTCACTCTTTTGACATCTTATGTCTGACAGAAACATGGTTAAAACTTGGAACTAAGATGATGAAATCATCCCTCCAGGACATAATATACTGAGACAAGATCGCATAAAATGTAAGGGAGGGGGTAAGATGGGCTACAAATCACCTCTTTATCTTATAACCCACCACAGGATAATAATGGAGAAGTCCCAACCCTAGTAAATCCATATACATCATCTGTATCTACCTACCACCTGGCAATAATACCAATACAATAGAGGATATCCTAAGCTCAGTGTCATCAGCTTACCCACAAGAAACAATAATACTAGGGGACTTTAATATTGACTGGAAATGTGTCAATACTAATATTGACTGGAAATGTGTCAATACTGAAACTCCCACTTCCCATATTAACCTTCATGGCTTCTCTCAAACCATCAACTCCACAACCAGAATTAACAAACCAAACAAAAAAAGAGAGCACCTTAGATTGGATTCTTATTAATAAACATCACCAAACTTATAAAGTAGGAACCTTACCTGACGATGTTAGCGATCACTCATTGACCTACATTATCAGGCAAAAGAACATTTCCACCACCCTCCCCCCCATGTATAGGATTTCACGGTCCAACAAAAACTTTAACCCACTTCTATTCCAAAGTGAGCTCAATGCTTGTGACTGGAACCCTCTAAAAATGCTCCCACTTGAAGAAGCTGTTAAATATTTTAACTCTAAATTCTTAACTATCCTCGACACCAAGCTCCTAAACGTTCTAGTAGAATCAAGTCCTAACCAGCCCCTTGGCTCTCAAAAGAAACAAGACAAAAAAATCCTGTTCAGAAACAAAACTTGGACTAGATGGCGTGCAACCAAAAATATCTCAGATCAGCAAACATTTAGACTGATGAGAAATACAACAAAAAAAGCCACACTCACAGACAAAAAGAACTTCTATTGTAAACTACAGCAAACCCACCAAAATAATCCACAAAGGTTCTGGGCTAGTATCAATAGACTCCTTCACCCAGGGCGCTCCAGTACACCAACCACTCTAGGGGCCAATCATAATACTCCCCATCAAACTGCCAATGCCTTCAATACCTTCTTCACAGAGGCCATACAATCTCTAGCCAGTCAGCTATCCTCAGATAGCTCAAGCCTTCCTACCTCCATTCCAAGCTCTCTCCCTGCATTCCGACTGCAACCCAGCTCTATAAACTTATCCAAAAACTTAAGCCTTGTACTCCTTCTGCTGACCAGTTACCATCTGAATATCTGCAAAAAGCAGCCAGAGCAGTAGCCTATCCTATATCTATCCTTATAAATAGAACTATTAATGAGGGAACTATCCCAGACATCTGGAAAACCTCACACATTATCCCCCTATATAAAGGAGGTAACTCAAATGAATATTTTAACTATTGGCCTATAGCCCTTCTATCACCCTTAGCAAAAGTCATGGAAAAATGTATTCATCATCAGCTACTAGACCATTTGATTCAACACAACATACTAGCTAACAGCCAACATGGCTTTAGGCCATTCCATAGCACCACTACTGCCCTCTTATCCTTCACCGATTCCATTTATAGAAACCGTAATAACACTATCCTCTCGTCTGCACTCTTCATTGATCTCTCAAAAGCTTTTGATATGGTAAACCAACCTCTGCTAATAAATATTCTTAAATCCCTTTCTCTTGACACTCAGGATGTTCAATGGTTCAATTCCTACCTCAGCAATAGGCAGCAGGCAGTGCTCTGGGAGAACAATCTTTCATCCCACTTGCCAGTCACCCTGGGAGTCCCTCAAGGCTCCATTTTAGGACCTCTCCTTTTCTCACTTTTCATCAATGACCTATACATAGCAATTCCTCAAGCCACCTGTATACAATATGCAGACGACTCTATGCTAATATGTTCAGCCAACTCCTCATCCGAAATGCAATCTCTGACTCAGAAAATATTTAACACAGTGGAGACATGGTTCTTAAAATGTTGCCTCCTCTTAAATCCCCAAAAAAACTAAGCTACTCCTCTTTACTCCTGCCAGCAAGTCCTCCCCTACAGAATTCTCAGTCATCTCTAACAACGGCACCCTCATATCCCCTGACTCTACCACCAAACTCTTTGGAATTACAATAGATAATAACCTTAACTTTGACAGCCACAGTAACAACACTATAAAAACAGTAAACAGAAAAATGGGCTCCCTATACAGGATCTAATACTTCCCAACTCCAACAGCTAGAACCACAGTTGCCCACTCCCACCTAATCTCAACTCTTCTTTATGCCTCACCCATATATACTAACCTGCAAAAAATAATCTTCTCAAACTAGCCAACTCCTACTACAACATTGCCAGATTTGCCACTGGGAATCCCTTCAGAACCCACCACTGTCAGAATCTACAGCAGCTAGGTTGGCTCGAGCTTCAAAACAAACTACAACTTTCCCAACTTACCATTGCCCATAAGATCCGTAATCAACCTAATAACATTCCTATACTTTCAAACCTCATAATCCCCTACAAAAATCTCAATACTTTACACTCTTCAAACAAACTTCGAGTTAGCATAAGCAAGTCCAACAACTTGGCAGGGAATTCTCTATTATCAAACACTGCAGGAAAAAACTGGAACCTACTACCTAGTGAACTAACTTCACTTCCTTCCCTACCCCCATCTCAAAAGACACCTCAAAACACATTGGTTATGCCCCTGCAGCAATGTCTTCACTACTACTATCTCCATGATCCTACTCGTATACTAACTCAATACTGCTTGCTATTTCAGAAAAGAGTACTGTAATGTAGGATACTTAAATGAACTACCTTTTGTGAACATCATGTACTATTTACTGTAAATTATCTCTTGTATCTTATTCTTAAATTAATTGTTTTATCCTGTATACCAATTTTATTGTAATCTTCTCTTCCTGTTACTACTGCTTTGCTGTTTTTGTAATCCTTTATTATTTTGCTTATTGTTAAGACTGCTTTTTTTATTACTGCTTTGTGTTACTATTGGAGCTTTTCTCCCCGGGCCTCTACTGAAAATGGACATATATCCAGTTAGACTAGCACGGTCAGCAAATGTAAAATAAATCAACCATTGAGGAAGTTTTGAGAATCGGAAGGCAGGGTTACGAGACCAGTCTCCTGCGGGACTGTATAATGGGCAGTAATACTGGGTAACATTTACAATCAAAGGGACCAGATTTGTTTTGAACAGTTAAAGGGGGAATTTAGCTTTCTGGGTGTGTGTCAAGGGTACAATTACAGCTATAAACAAGAAGAAATTAACATAACAGTCATCTCAATAACCAAGCAGACAGACCTTGTGCAGATGAGACTTCTGGCAACACTCTATTTTGCAAACAGCCACTAACCACTGTAACACTGATGAGATAATACCACTAGCATAGCTTTCAACTGTACATATTTTAGCAGAATATCCACATTTTTCCTCATAATTTTGGTATATTCCTGATAAAACTTGTGGTTTTCTGGCAAATTACGGAGGACTGAAGTCACAAAATAATGCCACACACTTAAGTTTCAGACTTTATATCTTACAGAAAATGCATGCTAACACAAAACCCATTACTCTGGCAAAACGTGTCCCTATTCTTGGGACTTTTCCTCTCATTATTTTAGGCTTTGCTGAGATTTCTTCCCTGAAGGTCAAATGGTATGACAGCTCGTAATCCAAAAAGGGCACCTAATCCACAAATGTTATAACAGATGTACTTCAAGCGTGTTGGGACTTAGCAACTCTTCTCTGTCAGACGGTGAAGTCTCTCAAAGTGTGCATCAAAATCCAGTGCTAACCATTCTGTCCCATAAGAAGCCACATCCCAGCAACCAGTACCACTCATCATCTAACCACCTGGCTTATACACTTCCCGTGACTTGAACCACCAACCTTTAGCAAGCCGCATCTGTCAAGAATGAAAGATGCACCTCAAAGAGCACGCTTCTCAAACTCCAGCTCATCCCATGCCAAGTATGAAGTGTCAAGAACAATTGATGTTTGCAAGCCTCATGTCAACTACTGGCCTCACTACTAGTCTCAACCTACGCAACTATAATCAGCGATTTCCTATGGGAAACGCTGCTGCCCCTGAGACATTCACCACTCAAACCATCTTAACTCAACCAGACCTTTGAATAAATGGGTCATCTTCCAAACCTAGGTCTTCAGTATCACAGATTATAATCCTGCTGCTACACTGATAGGCCCAGTCAACACCATGTTCTTAATTTGGAACGGGTGACTTGGACACACAAAGAAACACTTTTAATTTTTTTTTTTTTTTTTTTATTATTATTTATTTTATATTTGTTTACTAGGAAAGTCCGACAGGACAAAACGTCTTTTTTCAGTGGAGGCTTGGGTAGAAAAGCTCCACATTTATAAATAACAGTATGATACATATACAACATACAGATACAATTCTTTGTTTATTTTATTTTTATTTATTTATTTACTCAACATTAGTTGACCAGGAAAGTCCGACCAGGACAGTGCCTATTTTCACCGAAGACATGGGGAGAACCACTCCAGACACGTCTTTGAAAATGTGGGAGGAAGCTGCAGTACCCGAAAGAAACCCACACGAATGAAAGGAGGACATGCAGCCTCTGCACAGAAGGCACCCCAGCCAAGAACTGAACTGGAGAAACCTCTTGTTGTGAGGTGACAATGTTAACTGCTGCACCACTGTGCCACCCATATCAGATTATTGATTCAATCCCAGATAGCACAAAACGAAAAATACAGGTTATACATATCGCTAATACAATCACATAGTCTAGGTAGACATAAAAAGAATAGCAGTACTGTGATCGAAGGGTAAAAAAAAAAACAAGCAATTTAAGTATACATATGCTTAGTGGGGTTGTTGTTCTTCTTCTTTTGGCTTTTCCCGGTTAGGGGTCGCCACAGCGGAACTCCGGTCCGCTAATGATTGGCAGTAGATTTTTATGGTGCCGAGGTGCCAGCTGGACGCCCAACCTTCAATGAAGGCATGCCCTACGCATGTCTTTCGAATGCCACTCGACCGCAGGGAGGACATGCAGACACCACACAGAAGGCGTTCCAGCCGAGAATCAAATGGGAGAACCTCTTGCTGTGAGGCGGCAATGCTACCGCTGCACCACCGCGGCTGCTTAGTAGGGTATACTATTCAAATACAAAAATAACTGGTTGTATTCTTTTATCTGCCTTAAAACATCTATTTCCTAACCAGAGTTTGTGCAAGATCAACATGCGACTCAGATGATCCTAGAAACATACGACTGTCACCCAGAATGCATAAGAATGAGGCAGGAAAGCCAGCAGAACCAAGGCTCTTTTTGTAATACAGAAAGATACTCCGTATCTGTTTTGGCAGTTCATTGCAGACAATTAAGGCTATAAACCATTACTGAGCTTCAGCTTGTAGTGCACAGTTTGATTCCCTAAATCTCCACTTGCCTACTGTACTAGTCTGAAAAACTTACTTAGATAATGCTACTAAGCAGTCACTCCCTATAAGAGATAACTTCTGTTCAACAGGTTTACCCAGTTAAAAAAAAAAAACCATGAACAGAGCCCCGTTTACTTCATCTGATATCCAGATAGGTGGAACTGAGTGACTGACCTGATCACACTGACATAAAGTGTTTTTACAATTACAAAAATATTTTACATGAACAGATGTTAATAAAGTAATAACATTTATAGAATGTTTGCAAAGGCATTTGAAAGAAATGACAAATTGGAGAACTTGTTTATAAAAATACTCCACAGTGGTAAGAAGGGCATTTTATATTTCTCATCTCATAAGTCAGGGCATTGCCTCCAGAAAAAAAAAGGTTATAACCCCCCTGTACTCTTCCCTCATCAGGCCAATAATACAGTACAATGCCCCTTTGGTAGGTTCCTTTCCAAACACCCGCAGCAATTGGGGAGACCACAAAGGTTCCTTACAAAGAAAATTTAGGGTCTTCAAGATCTGTCTTTATGCAGACAGACTGAAATCATTGTTACTTTACTCTGTAACAATTAGAAATCCACAAATAATCAGCGAAAGGCTGCAGATAAATATGATCCATCGGTTTGTTCTGCTTAAATTGTTTGCGGATGTTTATTGGAGTACTTTACTCTGTGTCGTATAGAATGCTCAGAGGCAACCTGCGCCTTGCATATAGAGCAATCTCTGACTCAGCTTTAATGGAAATGCTGCACATTCTCAAGTCAAATGGCACACGGGTCACTCGCTCAAAAGACCTTAACCTGGCACGTGACATCAACAGAACTTGCTGGAGAGACAAATTTGTCTCACAGAGGTTGCCCCACCTTTGGAACAAGGTTCTTATTCATGTTAAAAAAGCCCGTCGATGGCCTTATTTAAGCATAATTTGGATGACTGGATGAGTAACTGAAAATTCACCCTGGAGTTCCACCTGTGTCCCTCTTGGACAGGGGTAATACGTGTTGATTTTAGTGTCTGCTTGAACCAGACACCCTTGGGAACATGGGTTGAACTTGGCTAGGCTTGTAAGGGCCCTGAGGCCATTAGCATAGTAACCTCCAATGATCCTATGAGCCTCTGAAATACCTCTGAACAAATTAAAGGTAAGAATATGAATACACTTTTATGCAGGACGGATTTTGTTCTGTGAGTAAAGGTAAATTACATTTGAACAGAGAATAACATGTTGAAGAGGTATAATAAAATACATGGAAGGGTAAATGTAGATACTTGGGCTATATATATCATCTACATAATATACCATAACTTTATATGCAGAAAAGAGCAGATGGGGAATTTGCATGAGAGATGGCAGAGTATAGGAAATACTGTATTAGGGAAGGATCAGAGAGGGTGACCTGAAGAAGACAGTATGCTGAGGATGAGAATCAAATCTCAGTGGCAATTTGAGTAGAAACCTTTTTAGACATCTTTGTTAAACCTATTTATGGATGTAATAGTCACAGTTTGTTCTTACTTTATTTTACATTTGTTAACTAGGGAAGTCCGGCTGGGCACAAAGGTCCCTTTTCAGTGGAGCCCCAGGGAGAAAACCTCCCATAAATGAAGTACAATCAAAATCTTTCAAGTTATACAATAACAATATCAGGCAGAATACAATTAACAAATTTTAAGCGGTCAAATCAGATTAAGATAGTAACTATACATGCATTAGCAAGGCTTTATACTAATTATACTCTATACAGACATGGTCAAATAACTGTGCAGTAGGATAGATGTCACATACAGAGTAGAGTTATTTACCAGGGATTGACAGCAAAAGGTTAATTTAATTATGACATATAAAAGAAGCGAGTGGTAAAAAAGTTGAGAGCCATAGGTAGAACGTGGGGTGGATGAAGATGGTCATAGTTGGTAACAGAGGAGAGGAGAGCAGAGTTACAACAGAAGAGGATGTATCCTGGAGATGTACAGCTGCAGAGCCAGGATGTTGAGAGATGGTTTCTTACATGTGCTTTGAATGTCTGTTGCTTTTTAAGAAGCCTTAGAGCATGTGGGAGGGTGTTCCAGAGGTTTGCTACAGTGTTTGAGTGCATGGAGGCTCCTAATGCATTTTGAGCTTTAGTGACAAAGAGAAAGAGTTTGTCTTCAGAGTGAAGAGCTTTGGTAGGGTGGTAGTGTTGAAGCACACTTTTTAGCCTTGTATACTTATCAGGATAGTATATCAGAGTATGAGTCAGTAGTAGTTAATTACAGTGGAGGTGATGTGAGAGTTCATTTAGTCCTGTATACTTATCAGGATAGTATATTAGAGTATGAACCAGTAGTAGCTAACTACAGTGGAGGTGATGTGAAAGTACATTTAGTCCTGTATACTTATCAGGATAGTATATTAGAGTATGAGCCAGTAGTAACATACTGCAGTGGAGATTATGTGGGAGGTCAGTCCACTTTAGCTGTTTAAGGGCAGAGCAGTGACAAGTCTGAAAAGGGTGATTTGCAGCAAAGACAGCTATTTTACTGTAGCGGTTTTCAGCTTTGCTTGTGTGGACAATTGAAGGTTAGTAAAGCATGGGGAGGCATACCATAGGGTAGGTAGGTGGCAGGCTTCAGCTACAGTCTCTCTGGCTCTGTTTGTTTGGTAGGGTTTTGTTCTATATAGAGGCCTAGCTTTTGGTGGGTTTTTTTAACAACAGTTTGGAAGTGGGTGATAATGGAGAACATTGGACAGCACCAGTGTTTTTGAGTAGCTGTCAGACATACCTCTCAACCTGTAAACACCAAAAATCTGGACAAGGCCCATGAAAAATAGGTACAAATCTGTATGCTGATTAACAAAATTTGCATACATAATTATGTAACCCCACCCACTCCAATGAAATTGTGAGATACCAACTTTCAAATGCAAACTGAAGAACAGACAACCAAAATATGGCACCAGAGTCCCCTGCAGCCATTCCAATGTCCCATTACATGGCTATTTCGTCCCATTTACCATAAACACTAATTTGTGCATATTGCTTTACTTCTACAATGATTATTTGGATTTTATTTTTACATTTTACAGCCCAATGCACAAACACTAATAGACATCTGCCAAACAAAGCAATACTGTCTCACAACGAAAATATACTTGGCAAGGGCTGCAGCAAAAAGTCCCTGTTTCTGCAATGTCCACAATTGCAAATCAAAGACACATTATCCACAATGAAGAAATACCTCATTATCTGTTAATTTGCATGTTCCTGAATCATTGCTATTAAGCATAGAAATCAGCACCTTCCTGTGGTAATTAACTACTTAAGCCTATGTATTGTGGAATGTCACACCTCTCGCATGCCTACAAACAGCTAGCATTCCTGAGCATTACTTGAACAAATAAACTTAAAATGCATGAAATAAACAAACAGAAATATTTTTGTGAATAGGGAAAACTATTAAAACTGCAAAAATAGCAATGTTATCAGCAAGAAGTATTCTCTACAATGGTAATAGTACATCCATAGTCTTTCCATAAATAGTATGATATATTGCACACAAAGCCAAGTTATATTTCTGCTAAACTTTCACAAACAAGTTTTCAGATCTTGGAAACTATACAATCTAGACATTTTGCTGATAGAACACTTCTGTTAATCAGACGCACACTTTCACATGACAACAAGAAAATTCATGTATAAATGCATGTTTATTGGGATATTTATAGAAATATGAAACATATGCTTAATTGTACAATTGGCAATAAAAATAACAGTGAATATACAGTGCAGATATCAAAGACAAGTTTTCTTCAACAACATTTAAGGTTTCATCTGATGTCATGTAACACTTTGATGTCACATGTTTTTGAAGTGTTAAGTACATATGGAGATATTGTTTATTTTCATAATCACTAGCAAACAACGATCAATACCTTGGGTATACTGTGATAAAAATTAACATTGGCGATATATTTTCTTGTCTCCCACCATGTCATATCTCACCATACCACTCAATAACATGCAGGGCTCTCAGTTATGAAAACATAAAAACACATATAAAAACATGAATTCTAAGTAACAGATAGCAATTAATCTCTCCACTGCAGCACGACCTAGATTCACAATTTTAGTGTTTTGTTAAAAACTCTTTCCACTTTCTATTACTTATACTGCCTCTTATAAGCTGATAAGTTGCTGAAAAACAAAAGGAAAAAGTGTAAAAAAAAAGTAGGGCGTGTTGCACAAATGGCAACCCTAACTATACGATTCTAGGCATCCCTGTCTAACTGCTGCTAACATTACCTACTGATATTCAGGGTGGCTGTAGTTCAATAAATCTTACCACTACAGGGGTTGTCAGCTGCCCTGGTCATCTGGTCTGTCAGGTCAAATGAGACAACCACTTTAACATGTACCTACATATGGTCACAATTGCCAGTCCTTGAATTGTCTGTGTAGGAAACGCAACATGATTCTGCTCTCCTTAGCACACAGTGCAGGCACTCTCCATGTGGGCAAGAAATCAACAGACATCTAAATGAAATCTGGAGCAATTCAGACTGGCAGCCTGAGAATCATGACACAAGCACGCATACATTCATGTGCACACACACACATACACACACACGTGAACGCATATGCAAGTGTACACCCCCCCCAAACACACACACACACAAACGCATATGCAAGTGTACACCACACACACATACACACACACACACACACACACATGAACGCATATGCAAGTGCACACCACACACACACAAAGTGTACAACACACACACACAAATGCATATGTAACAGTACACCACACACACACATATGCAAGTGTATAACACACACACACACACACACACACACACATGCAAGTGTATAACACACACAAAGACACACGAAAGCATATGCAAGAGTACACCACACACACACACACGAACGCATATGCAAGAGTACACCACACACACAAACACACACACAAACGCATATGCAAGAGTACACCACACAGACACACACACACACACACACACACACACACACACACACACACACACACACACACACACACGCACACACTCTAGAATAATATAAAATACCCTTTCCGAACTTAACTTAAATAAAATAAATGTTTCCCGTTTCTTTATTCAAGTACGTTCCCGTTCGCATTTGAACAGCCAGCCAAGCCTCTAGGTAGGGGCTTGTAAATAAAAAAAAAAATTGAAATGCATTATACTGGCTATCATGCAGTATTATGTTCCTCCTGCCTCAGCCTGTAATAAAAAATGGTGTGATGTTTGGAAAGTTCCAAGGAGCTCTTGCAGAAAGGTCATCCCAACTCCATCCAAAAATCTCTCTGGTTCCATCCTGTCCTCTTGAAAATTAATATATTACTAATGTTAGCTTTGATTTCTGACTGCAAGGAGTATGCTACACACATTTCCATACAAGTAAAGTAAGAAGGGAGAAGCATTCTTTTTTGCTGTGTAGGTTGCTGCAGGATTACCCAAGTCTGCTAACAAACAAACTACAGAGCCAATCAAACAGCAGTCTACCTTTTTAATGAGACATTCTTTTATATGGGCATTCATTCACAGATAATTTTTAAAAGGCAAACTGTGCAGAGAGACTGCATTTAAAAGAAATACACACTTTTAAGTGATTGAAAATAAGTACTGACAAGACTTACAGAACCATGTCTAGGACAAGCAATCCACTTACCCTAGAGATCCACACTTTTATACTGCTGCATGAATGAAGGACAATTCAAAATGCACCTTCTCCTCAGTGAGACCCTCAGTAAAAAGCATGACTTAAGTCTTGCAGGAGCTTTTTATCCTTTGTAATTTCCAAAAAAACAATATGCATATGTATCAAGCCTTGAGGTATAAGACTGAAGGCATGCAACTGCAGGGATTACTTCCAGAAGACAAGTAGTAAATAGTCATGAGGCTTCCTAGAGTGCCATTCCCGCTAGCAGAGCATTTGAACAGCCAGGCCTGCTGGACATAAGTGGATGGCGCGAGTCCATCTTGAGCTCAATTCCGAAAGGCTGGTAGCACTGATGGAGCTGACATCATCGCACACACGATGACGTCAGGTCAGAAAGCGCGAAAAATAAAAACTTGTAAAAAATCGGAAATGAAGGGGTGCCACTCAGGAATCATGACACCTCATTATTTGGACCCCAAAACTCGGTAAAAAACGAGTAATTTGGTACGGTTGGGAGGTATGCTGTCAGAACGTTACAGAAGTTGCATAACACCTAGCAGCTGTTGCATATCATCTCGGCCACAGCTCTCAACTTCTTTGCTCAATAAACAAGAGCAAAGCTAAAAATAATTGGTAGGAAACCCAATATTGTTATGCATACCTCTCAAGTGAACACATTATGAGGAATGCTCCACATTTTGAGTCTTAAAAAGTCCATGTTCCTCACTGTTCCAAATTTAAAGGACATGTTAACACATACGGTGATAAGAATGTTTCTAATCAATGTCACAGACAGCAAAGATATAATCTCAAGAATGATGAAAAGCTTTTTAGTTTTATCATATTTAGTGGTAGCAACAGTTTCAGGTGATAACGGAGAACACAGGACTTTGCGTAACCATATTACTCAGTATTTTGGATTTGCATTTACACATGGTCCAATGTTCTCCATCATCGCCTGGAAGCACAAGTCAAATTTCAAGTTGTCATCAATTGAGACTCCTAATATTTTGGTGTTAGGGACGTCTTCAATCAGAGTGTTATTTGATGAAGTGATTTTGACAAGAGTTTTGCTCTGAAAGAATGTTTTAGGGGGGAAAAGTAGTAGTTTCATTTTTGTGGGGTTAAGTAGGAGTTGTGAGTTGTCTAGCCAGGATTCTATGGCCAAAAAGGATTCTTAAGTAATTTCTTGAAGCTTTTATAGGTTCATAGGTTTATACTAGGCTATCTGCCCTAAGGCATTTATAAGCCTAGCCCAAATTTTTGTGGCTTACGCCACCCCTTATATGAAAAAATACTGTGCCCATTAGTTTGTTGTGCCTCTGTCCAGCAGTGACACAGAGATGATTCCCGGGGTAAACCTACGATTTCCCATCCACAGGTCTAGATTTCTCTTGAACAGAGTCAGCGAGGTGCTCTGCCTCACATGGACCGGGATTTTATTCCACAGCATAGGGAGTCTCTGAGTGATAAATCTATCCCTCCAGCACGTCCTATTTATATCCGTGCTAAGGTTTAAGTCTCTTGCTCTAGTGGTTTTGGTGGATTTGGATTTTTTGAGGTGGAGCATGTCCATTAATTCCGGGTTGGACATGGCCTTGTATGTCAGGTACATGTCACCTCTGAGCAGACGGTATGTGACTGAATAGAGCTGGAGTTTCTTCAATCTGGCAGCATATGACAGATTTTGGAGTCCCTTTATCCTTTTGTGAGGAACTTTTGGGGTCTCTCCAATTGCTGCAGATGTCGGGTGAGATACATCCCGAATGGGGCATTGTACTCGATCATTGGTCTGATAAGTGAAGAGTACAGGGGAACAATGACCTCACTAGATCTGGATGTGAATCCCTTCATGATCAGGTGGGCAATGTAGAAGGTCTTTCTAACCACTTTAGCAACGTGAGTGTCAAAAGAAAGGCCACTGTCAACCTGGGTCCCCAGGTCCCTGATAACCTCTTCTGTGCTTAGTGGATTGCCACCTATATGGTAGCTTGGGGTTACCTTGTTTTTCCCGAAGGGTATGACTATACATTTTTGGCGTTTAACTTCAGGCCATGGCTCTGGCACCAGCTATCTGTTTCCGTGAGTCCCTTCTGAAGGATATCCGTGTCCGATGCACTTTCCACTATGGCGCCCAGTTTGCAGTCGCCTGCAAACTTTGTCAGCCAAAGTCCTCCCATGTTGGCCTGCACTTCTGAGAAGTAGATGCCAAACAATAGGGGCCAAGGACCGAGCCCTGTGGGACACCACTTGTGACCGGCTTGGAGTCTGACACAGCGCCAGCAACTCTAACCCTGTGGGTTCTGTCCTTAAGCCAGTTTGCAACCCATCTTGTGACATATGGGTTTACATTTAAGCTGGTAAGTTTTTCTACAATACCCGAGTGGGGTATTGTGTCGAAAGCCTTTGCAAGGTCAAGGTAGGCTGTATGGACTGCCTTTCCTCATCAATGGCCTTGGTGACTGTTTCAAGAAGTCACCAAGTTCAAAAGGCATGATCTTCCCTTGACAAAGCCAAACTGGGTCGGGTCCAATGTCTGCAAGTCCCCTATATCTTTGTTTATGAGCTCCATTATGATCCTCTCCATAGCTTTGCAGACTAGACTTGTTAAGCTTATGGGGCAGTTATTACCAGGGTCCGTAGAGGCGCCTTTGTGGAGTGGGACCACAGTTGCCGTGACGCCACTCCTTGGGCACGTATCCTGTGGTAAGGCTGAGATTAAACAGCTGCCTTATGTGCGGGTTTAATTCCTCATTTAGCTCGTGTAGCACACAGCCGGGGACACCATCCCGTCCCATTGATGCTGTGTTTTTAGCTTTAGAGAGAGCAGCTTTCACCTGCGCATTTGAGATGTCCGGGAGGCTACACTCGGCTGGGATAGTTATCGCTCCTTTAGGGGGGGAGAGGGGGGTGAAGTTTGCACTGAACCTGTCTGCCAGTATGTTGGCAATGTCTGTGGGTTCAGTGATTTTTGTATCATTTTGGACTAATTCTGAGCATATCTGGGAGTTTCCACCCAGATTCCTAACATAGCTGAAAAAGGCCTTATGATTGTCCTTTGAATCCATGGCAATTTTTCTCTCAAAATTGGCCTTAGTTGATTTTATGAGTGCTCGTATTTTTTTACTAATAATGATCAAGGGTGACTTCCCTTTTATGGATTTTGTTCTATCATGTAATAGCTTTCTCCTCTTATTGTAAAGTTTGTTAATGGCTGGGGTCCACCAGACTGGACGCTTGCCCTTTGTGGAAAGAGTCTTGGTTTTATTTGGGATTGCCTGATCCATGCAGTCCTGGAGGTGTTCATAGAAGGCATTTGTAAGGGCTTCCGCAGCTTGGGTTGTGGTTTCCACTGGCTCAGGGGCCTTGAAGGATACCACACCAGTCTTGAGTAGTGTGAAGTTTGCTTTAGAGAAGTTCTTCACTATGGTCTTTTTGTTTGGGGTGGGGCGGATGTGGATTTCCAGTGAGATTAGTTTATGATCAGATCTCACCAATGAGGGATATACTTCCGGTGTGGAGCATTTTGTCCCCATGTTTGTGACAATGAGATCTAGTATATTTTCTCCTCTCGTGGGAACAGTGACTAGCTGTTCCATGGCATTTGAATTTATGAACTCCAGGAACCGTTGGGCTAGAAAGTTAGGGCTTGAGTAATGTTCCCAGTCTATATTCAGGTAGTTGAAGTCACCCAATATGATGGTGTTTGGAGATACATTTATACCCTCCAGTGTCTTCAGGACGGCTGTGTGGGGTTCCTGAGTTTGAGAGGGTGGCC
This sequence comes from Protopterus annectens, assembly GCF_019279795.1. Classification (NCBI taxonomy): domain Eukaryota; kingdom Metazoa; phylum Chordata; order Ceratodontiformes; family Protopteridae; genus Protopterus; species Protopterus annectens. Next base: position 164,976,269 of record NC_056735.1, read on the forward strand.
TGTAGCATGCTACAATTTGTAGAGCAGTTTTGCCTATTTGTAGGTTAGAGGCTGAGTGTAGAGTCATCTGCATATTGTACAAGAATGGCATGCTTGGAAGCAGTGTGTCGATTGTTTATAAACAGGAGAGGTCCAAGTATAGAACCTTGTGACACTCCTACAGTAATGAGTACAAATGAAGAGTATTCTTGCAGCCATTTGACTGCTTGGAATCCATCTGTTAATAATTGTTAAAGCAGGACAGGGTGGAGGGGGAAGAGACCTAAGGAGGAGAATTTTAGTAACAGACCTGACCAACCTATTAACTCCGCCTCAACATGGTTTTCATCTAAATCACAGTACAATCACTGCCCTACTAACTTTCGCCAACATAATAAATCAACACAGAAATAATATATTCTTAGATCTATCAAAAGCCTTCGATATGATGTACCACAGCAAACTTCTTTCCATCCTTTCTTCACTAAACTTTCACAATCCTCACTTAACTGGTTACAAGACTACTTGACTGGATGTCAGCAAGCAGTACTATGGCAAGGAGAATTCTCACGCTTATTCCCTACCACCATAGGCACCCCCGGGGCTCTATACTAGGTCCTCTCCTATTCTCATTATTCACACAATCTCCATAATTCAGTCCGCAGATGATTCCATAGTGATCTGCGCTGCCTTCACCATTCCAGAACTACAGGTACTCACCCAAAGCTCATTTCTTGTAACTGAAAAACAGATAACCAACTCCCAATTGATCCTGAACCCCAACAAAACTAAACTCATGCTATTTCATCCCACAAAAGCCACAGCCACCCCCTCCACGTTCACTATTAAATCTGCTAGCAAGACTATAATCTCACCCACTGTCCATACAAAACTGTTAGCAGTAGAAATCGACAATAACATGAGATTCGATTTCTGCATAGCTCAAACCATTAAAAAAGTCCACAAAAAAACTAGGTACTCTGTAAAGGAATAAACTATACTTTACAAACAATACCAAAGCCACCATAGCACAAACACACAATCTCTACCCTCATGTATGCATCACCAATTCTCACCAACCTTAGGAAATCGGAACTCTCAAAACTCGAAAGATGTATTTTAGTCTGCTGTTAAGTACAAACTTGCAGTTTTAAAAGTACTGTATTTAATTTTTTCTGTTACCTAATTGTTTTCACAGAATAGTGTGCTGTGTGTCTCTCTGCTATAAGAAGGGGTGGTGGTCTTTGGTCTTCTCGCTTCTTAGTTATCTGACATTTAACTGTTAGAATAGAGGGCTTCCTCTGTACTTTAAGTGCTAGCCACAAAGTTTGAGAATTGATTTTATGCTCAATGTCTGAGAGACTTGCTCGGCTACAATCACCTGCATTAGAAGCTGAAGTTAAGTGCAAACTTGCAGTACTGTATTTTAGTCTTCTGTCAAATACAAACTTGCAGTTTTAAAAGTACTGTATTTCATTTTTTCTGTTACCTAATTGTTTTCACAGAATAGTGTGCTGCATGTCTCTTTGCAGTTAGCTTCCCACCCACCCTTCCTGTTCTTGTCTTGGTGTTAGTGGCTCTGGAAGTGCCCACCCCTCCTGTAAGTCTGTATTTGAACACTCCTCCTGGGTCCATCTCATTGCTCACTTAACCGAGTACAGTGAGATCATATCCTGAGTCTAGTGTTCACTCTATTTAATAGAGAGAGAAGATTTGAAAGGCCAACCCACTTAGGTTCTTCCTTCCTCTTTCCTTGCACTTTGCTAACAAAAAAAAAAAAATAATTTGCACTTTATTCATCTTTTACTGTATTGGTGTTTCCTCCTACTTTATTTTGCTTTTGCCTCTTCTTAAAAGTACTCAATTTTATTTATTCTGCTGCATTTATTACTGCTTGGTAGCCTGATTAAATTGTAACTGTTATTCTAAGTCTTTTAGTTTAAGCACTTGGGCTTCATACCGGTTGTTTTACATTAATAAGGTTTGTGGTCTGTACTGTTGTGGCAGGACAGGTAGCTTACATCCTTCTAAGCTGGGAATTGCTGATTGAAGGCTCAGTGTCTGCTATTCTAAAAGTTATTAGTTTTGGTTTAAGCATTTGACCTTCAGGCCAGTTATTCTACATTAAGAAGGTTTGTGGTCTGCACTCTTGTGGGAGGAGAGGGTGGATTCTGCCCTTCTGAGCTGGAAATTTCTGGTCACAGGCTTATTGTACCTGCTTATTTGAACTGTTTCTTTCTGAAATTGGTGCGTCTTATTGCTGCAGCATAGACCATATTCAGGCCTGCTGAATCTAGCTTTGGTTGTATAACTTGAGCACTGATCCCAGCCATCTTTTTTTTGGAGAAGGTTCCCCTGCACCCTGGTGGCAGGAGTGTGCAGTTAGAACTTGTCTGATTGAAGACTGCTGGAACAGGTCTCAGTTTTGAGCTTTTTTATGGTTAATTGGGTAACTTGTTTAAATCAGTTTGTTGGTATATATATATATATATATATATATATATATATATATATATATAAATTGCACTTTATTCATCTGCTTTTACTGTATTTCTGTTTCTTCCCACTTTATTAATAGGAGCACTGACTACAACTCTGATCTGAGATATATACCAATAAGTATCCTTTTCTGTGCATTTAAAGTGTTTTTTGATTGTATCTGCTTTATTTTCTGAAATATATATATAAATATATATGTTCCCTGCCTTTCTAAGCTAGTATAGTCCAGTTTTCAGGTTAGTGCTGAATTCAGGGCTGTGTTACAAATCTCTGTGTTTACCCATACCTTACTTGGATAGAAGGAAGTTTTTCTGTTCACCTGTGAGAGAGAGGGGAGGTTTGAGCAGCCTATCTGTCCCTGGAGGAGTGGTTTCAGCTCAGAAATTAGTAGTTTCTATCTCTTTCATTTCACTGCTATTAAAACCGCATTTGCCCGGTTTTGCGTGCCGGGCAGCGCCTGTTCGCTAGAGTATAACTATTTCCTGCTCCACAAAGTCTCCTCTTCAATTGTTCCCTTGGAACTAGACAGACTTTCAACTTAAGCACTCAAGCCATTCATTTCTCAGCCCGGCACTTGCTCAAAACTCATAGCAAGCACTTATAAACCCTAGCACTAGACCTCCCCATACTGCACAGAAGGATGAGGCTCTCTATTCGACCTTACCAGCCATTCAGTAAAAGAGTTCACTGTACCTATCCAGGCATGTCCAAAGGGCAGTTTCAGGTGTACACTCCAGTCCAACTGGTGAATCTGGGCATTTTAAGGCAATGTTACAACTGCCTCATGTACAAAGACAACCCTCTCCTCCTACCACCAAACACTAATACATGCGAGAGATGCAATTATACAGCCAAACTGGAGGCTAAGCTCTCTCATCCCAACACTGGATCAGACAGTCAAAAGGAGAAAGGAAATACTTGCATCGCACCACCAGTCTCACGTACATCCATCAAACCAGCACCAACAAAAAACGCACATAAATACACAAAAACATACTCGGAGGCTCTAAATAAAAATCTGCAAAAGCAACGGAGGCCTCCAAAGCAGACATCCAAGCAACCTCTACCCCCAAACATAAACCATGAAACACGTACCTCACAAAATCAGTGTGCCATGCAATCACAGCCCTCAAGGCAAAATAACATACCCAACATACTAGTAATAGGTGACTCTATAGTCAGGCGCATTGACGTCCCACTCACTAGGCTGAATAAGAAGGTTACTGTTAGCTGCCTGTCGGGTGCCAGGATCCGCCACATAACACAAGCACTCAGGTCACTCCAGAACAAGTACAATTATGACTCTGTCATTGTCCATGCTGGTGTGAATGACCTGAGCCGTACCTCCCTGGACTACATGAAAAGAGACATAGAAGAGCTCTCTGATCATGTAGCCCAGGCCGGTATGACCCTGACGCTGAGTAGCATCCTGCCCTTACCAAGAATGACACCACGGTATAAAGAAAAATTATCAATTTCAATAATTGGCTAAGTTTCTGGTGTCATTCAAAGGGGATCCAGTGTCTGTCTGCCTGGGATGACATGCTCGACAAGCCACGCTGTTTCACTAGAGAGGCTTGCACCTGTCACCCTTAGGCGTTCGAATACTGGCCAAGGTTCTTGCCACCCCCACAGTGCTTTTTTTTGGCAAGGCTCAAAAGACAAACCCACCACCGTAAATAGCACAAGTAACAAAAAACTGAGGGTAATGTTACTCAATGCCAGAAGTCTAAACCTCAAAATGCATGCACTCGAGGCACTCCTCAGTATGGAGAAAATCAATATATGTGCAGTAACAGAAACCTTGTTTAAGGTTCCAGAGAGCACCCCAACACTACCAAGCTACAACTCATACTATATATTTCGGCCACAGAATCCAGACCGAAATACAAAAGGTGGGGGTGTATCCATATTCATCAAGGATACCCATACCTCCAGGTTAGTGGCACAGCAAGATGCTTCAGAGATCATCCACATGCAACTAACAACGGGCAAAACTGCAATTCAAATTGTAGCTTGCTACAGATCACCCACCATGTTCCAGGACCCCCATTCCACATTTCTGGAAACACTGGGAAACATAAAGGTCATACCAAACACCCTAATATTGGGTGATTTCAATTACCCAAACATTAACTGGGAGAACTACTCCAGTACTAACTCCCTTGCCCAACATTTCCTAGAATTTATAAACTCAAACACCCTGGATCAACTGGTCAACACTCCCACCAGAGGTGACAACATATTGGACCTGGTCATCAGAAACATTGGGAACCTCCAAATACTGGACCCTACACAGTTCGGCTTTGTTAAGGGCAGATCATGCCTCCTAAACCTGGTGGACTTCTTTGAGACAGTTACCAAGGCTATAGACAGGGGAAAGGTGGCACATACAGCCTACCTAGACCTCGCAAAGGCCTTCAACACCATTCCCCATTCTGGTATTATAGACAAGCTCACCAGCCTGAACATAAACCCCTACGTCACAAGCTGGGTTGCCAACTGGCTCATGGACAGAACCTACATGGTGAGAGTTGCAGGAGCTAGGTCCGACTCTAAACCGGTTACAAGTGGCGTTCCCCAGGGCTCAGTCCTAGGACCCCTCCTGTTCAGCATATTACTTCTCAGAGGTACAGGCAAGCACAGGAGGACTATGGCTGACCAAGTTCGCAGACGACTGCAAACTAAGGGCTATAACTAACTCTCCGGCTGACACAGACATCCTCCAAAAGGGTCTCACTGAGACGGATACCTGGTGTCAAAATCATGGCATCAAACTAAATGCCAAAAAGTGCATAGTCAACCCCTTTGGAAAAAAAGTACCCACAAACTACCACATAGGTGGTAGTCCCCTAAATATGGAAGACGTAATAAGGGATCTGGGGACCCAAGTAGATAGTAATCTCTCCTATGATAACAACATTGCCAAAGTGGTTAGAAAATCCTTCTGTGAGGCCCACCTAATCACAAAAGGGTTCGCATCCAGATCAAAAGAGGTCATTGTGCCCGTCTACTCATCACTCATCAGACCCATCATAGAGTACAACGCCCCATTTAGGATGTACCTTACAAGACACTTGCAACAGCTGGAAAGACCACAGACGTACCTCATCAAGAGGATCACTGGCCTCAAACAGATGTCCTATGCAGCTCAACTGAAGAAACTCCAGCTGTACTTGGTTGCATACCGGCTACTCAGAGGTGATCTCTGCCTGACATATAAGGCCATGTCCAACCCAGAATTGATGAACATACTCCACCTAAAGAAAACTATATCCACTCGAGCCACACACTCTAGGGATCTAAACCTCACCACAACAATAAATGGGATGTGCTGGAGGGATAGATTCCTGTCCCAGAGACTTCCCATGCTTTGGAACAAGATCCCAATCTACATTAGGCAGAGCTCCTCGCTAACACTCTTCAAGAGAAACCTTGACGAGTGGATGGGAAATGTAAAGTTTACCACGGGGATCACTTCAGTGGCTCTGCTGGACAGAGGCACAGGGAACTAATCTAAGGGGGGGGCGGCAAAAGCCAATACATTCTGGCTAGGTTTATAAATGCCTTCAGGCAGATAGCCTAGTACCTACCTATGAACCTATGCTACAACAAAACTGCAAGATTTCCAGCCAACTCAAAGTCCAAATTCAAACTCCAAATTACATCACTGCACAGCACTCAGACAGCTTAATTAGCTAGTTTCTTCAACTATTACATTAAAAGCAACTAGCTATGGCCCATAAACTATGCTATGACAAAGAAAAGACCCCTGCCCGTAAAAATATACTACAACCATACTCCTACACCATAACAGTTTATAGTTTCATAGTATAGTACTAGGCTATCTGCCCTAGGGCATTTGTAAGCCTAGCCATAGTGATGTGGCATTTGCCACCCCATGAAATGGTACAAAAATGTACAGAATAAATTTAGAATACTGTGTCTAGTAGTGACACAATGAAGGTACCCTTATATAATAGAATTAGTTTACTGTGCCCCTGTCTAGCAGTGACACAGATGTGACCCCTGGGGTAAACTTACGATCTCCCATCCACTCATCAAGATTTCTCTTGAAGAGAGTCAGTGAGGGGCTCTGCCTAATACGAACTGGGATCTTGTTCCAAAGCATGGGAAGCCTCTGGGTTATGAATCTATCCCTCCAGCATGTCCTATTCATACTTGTGCCAAGGTTTAAGTCTTTAGCTCCCGTGGTCCTGATGGACTTGGATTTTTTGAGGTGGAGCATGTCCATCAGATCCTGATTGGACATGGCCTTGTACGTCAGGCAGAGATCACCTCTGAGCAGGCGGTATGATATTGAATAGAGCTGAAGTTTCTTTATTCTGACAGAATAAGGCATATGTTGGAGACCCTTGATCCTCTTGGTGAGGTACTTTTGTGGTCTCTCCAGCTGTTGCAAATGCCGGGTGAGGTACATACCAAATGGGGCATTGTACTCTATCATGGGTCTGATGAGGGAGGAATATAGGGGTACAATGACATCCTTGGATCTGGATGTGAATCCCTTCATGATGAGGTGTGCAAGGTATAATGTTTTTCCTAACCACTTTGGCAACGTGGGTATCAAATGAGAGGTCGCTGTCGACTTGGGTCCCTAGGTCTCTGATTACTTTTTCAGTACTCAGTGGGTTGCTGTCTATGTGATAATTTGTGGGTACTTTGTTTTTCCCAAAGGGGATGACTATACATTTTTTGGCATTTAGTTTAAGGCCGTGACTCCGGCACCAGTTGTCCGTTTCTGTGAGGCCTTTTTGTAGGATGTGTGTGTCGGCTGGGGTATCGACTATGTCGCCTAGTTTGCAGTCATCTGCGAACTTTGTCAGCCACAGCTCTCCTGTGTTTGCTTTAACATCTGAGAAATAAATGCCGACCAAGAGAGGTCCCAGGACAGATCCCTGTGGGACACCACTTGTGACTGGCATTGAGTCTGACATTGCTCCAGCGATTTTAACTTTATGGGTTCTGTCCTTTAGCCAGTTTGCAACCCATCTAGTGACATAAGGGTTTACATTTAAGCTGTTGAGCTTATCTATGATGCCTGAGTGGGGTATTGTGTCGAAGGCCTTAGCCAAGTCCAGGTATGCTGTATGGACTGCTTTGCCCTCGTCAATGGCTCTAGTGACTGTTTCGAAAAAGTCAACCAGGTTTAAAAGGCAGGATCTGCCCTTTACAAAGCCAAACTGGGTGGGGTCAAGTGTCTGTAGGTCCCCTATGTCTCTGTTTATGAGTACCATAATGATTCTTTCCATAGCTTTGCAGACCAGGCTGGTTAAGCTTATGGGGCGGTAGTTTCCAGGGTCTGTAGAGGCACCCCCCTTGTGGAGTGGGACCACTGTTGCTGTATGCCAGTGTTCAGGTACATATCCCGAAGTAAGGCTAAGGTTAAATAGCATTTTTATGTGTGGGTTTAGCTCCTCTTGCCGTTCCCGTACCACGCAACCCGGGCTACCGTCCGGTGCCATTGATGCTGTGTTTCTTGCTTTGGTTACGGTGGTTCTCACTTGGACATCTGAGATGACAGGGAGATTACATTCAGCTGGGATAAGTATTTCTTCTTTTGGGGGTGAAGGAGGGGAGAAATTTTCACTGTACCTGTCAGCCAGAATGTTGGCAATATCTGTGGGTTCAGTGTATTTTTTATTGTTGTGAACCAACTCTGAGCATATCTGAGGGTTTCCGCCCAGGTTTCTAACATAGCTAAAGAAGGCTTTGTGGTTATCTTTAGTGTCCTTAGCGATTTTTCTCTCAAAGTTGGCCTTGGATGTTTTTATGAGAGAACGTAGTTTTCTGCTAATGTTGATCAGAGATGTCTTCCCTTCATGGGATTTTGCTCTGACGTGCAGTAGCTTCCTTCTTTTGTTATACAATTTGTTTATGGCTGAGGTCCACCAGACAGGATGCTTACCTTTGGTGGAGAGGGACTTGGATTTGTTTGGGATTGCATGATCCATGCATTCTTGGAGATGTCCATAAAAAGCATTTGTGAAGGATTCGGCATCGTGGGATGTGGTATCCACTGGCACAGTGGGCTTAAAGGATACCATCTCAGTCTTAAGAAAAGTTAAGTCTGCTTTTGAGAAGTTTTTCACTGTGGTCTTTTGTGCTGGGGGTGGAGGTGGGATAAGTATATCCAGGGTGATTAGTTTGTGGTCAGATCTCACTAGTGAGGGGTATACTTCCGGTGTGGAGCATTTTGTCCCCATGTTTGTGATGATCAGGTCTAGTATATTATCTCCCCTAGTGGGAGAGGTGACTAATTGTTCCAGTGCATTTGAATTTATGAATTCCAGGAACCTTTGGGCTAGAGTATTAGGGCTAGAATAATGTACCCAATCTATGTTTGGGTAGTTGAAGTCTCCCAGTATGATGGTATTTTGTGATACATTCATATCCTCCAATGTCTTCAGGAAGGCTGAGTGGAGTTCTTGAGATTGGGAGGGTGGTCTGTAACATGCTACCAGTTGTATAGCAGTTTTGCCTATGGTTAGTTGCACCTGTATGGTCTCTGATGCTTCATGCGTTGCTACTAACCTGGAGGTGTGGGTGCCCTTGATGAATATGGACACTTCCCCCTCCCTTTGTGGTTTGGCCCGGGTTTTGGGGCCAAAAAGCATGATACGAGGTATAGCCTGGTAGCGCTGGGGTGCTCTCAGGAGCCTTGAACCAGGTTTCAGTTACTGCACAGACGTCGATGTTCTCCATGCTGAGGAGTGCATCAAGTGCCTGCATCTTGAGATTTAGACTTCCGGCATTGAGCAGCATTACCCTTAGTTTTTTTCCATTATTGTTTTCTAAGGAGGTGGGTTTGTCTTTTGAGCCTTGCCTAAAAAAGGCACTATGGGGATGGCAAGAGCCTTAGCCAATATCCGGAAGCCCAGTGGTGACAGGTGTAAGCCATCCCTTGCGAAGCAGTGTGGCTTGTCCAACATGTCATCCCAGGCAGACAGATATTGGATCCCCTTAGAATGACACCAGTACTTGAGCCAATTGTTAAAGCTGATCATCTTGTCTTTGTATTGTGGTATCATTCTTGGTGAGGGCAAGATGCTGCTCAGGGTCAGGGTCATACCAGCCTGGGCTACATAATCGGAGAGCTCCTCTATGTCTCTTTTCATGTAGTCCAGGGAGGTACGTCTCAGGTCATTCACACCAGCATGGACAATGACGGAGTCATATTTGTACTTGCTTTGGAGTGACTTGAGTGCGTGTGTTATGTGGCGGATCCTAGCTCCCGATAGACAGCTCACAGTCACCTTCTCCTTGATCAGCCTGGTCAGCGGGACGTCAGTGTGTCTGACTATAGAGTCACCTATTACTAGTGTATCAGGCAAGGTGTTTGGCCTTAATGGCTGTGATTGGTTGACACACTGATTTATTGAAGTATGTGTTGCATGTGTTTTGTTTTGAGGTGGTGGATTTTTGGGTGTCTGCTTTGGGAGCCTCTGTTGTTTTGGTAAGTTTTTTGTTAGAGCCTCAGAGTATGTCTTTGTGTTTTTATGTGTTTGGTTTGCAGTTGTGGTAGGTCTATGTGCGCTTCGCTGAGAACCGGACCACGTGTAGCCGGTTTTGGCGTGGTGTCGGCGGTGGAGACCGCGGACCTCACGTGTCGGTCTTTGTCCTTGCGTTTTTTGGACAAAACGGTAGTCAGAGTCTCCGACGACATTTTATAATCAAAAGCTTTACCAAAAAAGTGCTGGGCGAACTCCGCCCGACGCTTAATAGTGCGTTTATTGAAAGTAGCGCAAAAGCGACAGCCTGAGACGTTGTGGTCTGGGCCTAAACAAGGTATACAGAGGGAATGGAAATCCTTATGCGGTATTTGCTTCCCACAAGAAATACAATTGTTAACTTTGTCTGACATCGGTCTGAGGCAAGAAAAGTTTCCCCAACGGGGTACTTAGCTTTAAAGAAGACTTCAGTTTCCAAATTTTCGTAATTTCAGGAGCTGGCCGACCGGCACTTGCGAACTGCTTCTGCTTCGGGCATCGCGCGGCAAAAAAGACTGAAGAAAATGGTGTCGGCTGTGTCTTATATACCCCTGTCGCACTGATGTCAGGAAAGAAAGCGACGACAACCGACGCCGGACCTAGACTTTGGAATTCGGCCAACCGAGGACCCGCCTGACGGCAGGAGAACCCATCTGTTATGACTGCAGCTGTATGCACGATGAACATCTGTATAAGGGAGTACTGTACCTTTAAGGGAAGTGGATATTCACAGGGGTGGTAAGTAGATGTAGTGCTTTACTTACTACGAGAGTGCTTACTTAGTAGAGAAGTATTGAGAACAAGTGCTAGGCTTATAATATAGTAAGTAGTCTGGTTATACTAAGAGTAGAGCTTCCTTAAGGGAAAATTTGAAGAGCACACTTGGCGGAGCCAGAAAAGGTTTAACCTTATTTAACCAGTGCTGCGCTATGCGCACAACCGTGCAAAGCCGTGCAAACACGGATTTTAAACAGTGAACTACAAAAGAGCTAGAAATGGTCCAAAACAAGCAATTACTACAGCTTCTTGTGCTGAGGTCACGTCCTACAGGGACAGGTAGGCTGCTCAAGGCTCCCCACTCCCACTGGTGAGCAAAGAAACTTCCTTCTATCCAAGTAAGGTAATGGACAACACAGGAACTACACCACAGCCCAGAATACAGCAATGCCTGTAAACTGGTCTAAACTAGTCGAGGAAGGCGGGAAAACAAGGATTATTTTTTTGTTTTTTTGGTAGAAACAGTGATAAATTAGTTACACAGGCTAGCACACTTTAGTGGGCAGCCTCCACAGTTAAATTAAACAAACAAACAACAAACTTTCGATCAAATTCAACTAAAATGCAACTTTAAGTGCAGATTTTAAAATAATGCAGCAAACAGTTAAAAAACAGTTCAAGCTAGTTCAGGGTAAGCTACAGAAGCTATTCCAAGTGAAAAAAAAGCAAAGATACTTAAATCCAGAAAGTAGTCGCTTTTCTGAGTTCCCTGCTGCTAGGACCACTCTGCAGACCCACTAGGAGCTTGTCTGAGTAGTACAGCCAGAACATTATGTTCTAATAATAAATCCCTAATAAAAGTCTCCACTGCTAATAATCAGGCCGATATGTCCATGTAGGGCTCCTTTTTTATTGAAAGATTGCTTTGTGCTTATTTTTTTAAAGTATGTCTTTTTAAGTAACAATTGATTAATTGGTCAGGTGGTGTGTTTTGTAACTATTTAAGTTACCTTTCTGTATGCTTGAGTAGATTCTGATTAAGTCTTTAGCTATAAACTGACGAAAAATATGTCCATGTAGGGCTCCTGATTAATCCAGCATGTTTAAGCTGAATTTAGATGACCATCTCTCTTAATAGTCATACATAAAATGTATGACAAACAATACCTTGAATTACAATTTAGTAGTATACTTCTAATTACACTAAGAGTCCTACTACATTCTATACTTCTACATAACCAGGAACCAAACACAAAACCAGATAAAAATGAAACAGTCCAAGTGAACACAGCAGGTTTGTTGAAGGATTGCATTGTGCTTAATTTTTTAAAGTATGTCTTTTTAAGTAACAATTGATTAATTGGATAGGTGGTGTGTTTTGTAACTATTTAAGTTACCTTTCTGTATGCTTGAGTAGATTCTGATGAAGTCTTTAGCTATAAGCTGACGGAAGCGCTTAATCTACTGGTGAATAAAAGGAAGAACTTTATTTTGGTGTGGACTGTTTCATTTTTATTCTATACTTTTACTTGTGTCTTACTGTGATGATTATATTCTATTACAAATTTGATGTATTGATCTACTGTACTTGTTCTATGTATTACTTGTATTTTTTATGTGGACCTTTTCTCCCTGGGCCTCCGCTGAAAAAGGACTTTCATCCAGTTGGACATTCCCGGTTAACAAATGTTAAATAAAATAAAAATAAATAAATAAAAAAGCATTCAACAGTCTCTCACCATAAACTAAGAATAAGGAAGGTGCTATATTTAAGGTATTTTCTGTTTTTATTAATGGTATCAGCAAAGTAAAGTAGGGCAGTAGTGGTGCTATGGTTGGGCCAAAAACTATATTGTGTGGAAGAGAGAAGATTGTTATGGCAAAGTATTGCAGTAACTGGAAATGGATATACTTTTCCAATAGTGACAAGGATAGCAACTGGTCTGAAGTTGAAGCAGTCGGCAGAGGGTCCTACTTTTTAAAGAGGAGGTATGTATGCCTTCTTCGACACAGACAAAAATTCTAGAATGGATCTGCTTATTAGTACAGGCATTAGATATGACAGAGCCTCAGCTACAATTTTTAGAAATTTATGAGGAATGACAAAAGCCATATTCCACTGTTACATTTTCGTTTACCATTAAACTGTTAATTAGATGAAACAGTGCAGCTGTTTCAGTGTAAGTGATGCTTAGTTTAAGATAAACAACTTAGTTTTCCTGTTAGTATTTTTTGTGCAACTGACCATCCAACATCCCTAAGGAGATTTTACAAATCTTTGTTTTTAAGTGTTTTTTCTGAAACTTGTTGCAGGAAAAATTCTATGCAAAGTTGAAATATTTCATTTTTTTATAAATCATATTAACAAACAGTTTTTATTCAAGACCTTTTTTTATTTTTCATACACAAACTAAAATATTCTTTCTGAATGAACAGTACAAAACATCAAATGCTATGCTTAATGCACTGTCAGAAACCATTTCAAGGGACAATATCAACCTACATTGGCAGGGCTTGGTGAGCAAAACCCAATTATTCACTGTTGCAGACTCTGCTATCTTATTCAATTTAAAATGCACGCTACCACACAAATAAGCTGCTTTAATTAGCTGTGCTAGCAGAAAGAACAGACACAGCAAGCATGGAAAATTGGTGTCAAAGTTCTAACCCTAAAAGGAGTGTACTTTCTGACAGCAAAAATATGCAGTTTACTCTGCTGCCTGCAAATCTTGCTTAAGTCACTATTTTATATTCTTAGTTTTAAACAATGGCTAACCTCTTAGCATAGAAAAGGAAACAGTAGCTTCTAGATTAAATACGGCACAAAATCTGACAGCAGACAAGAACATCATGAACAATTCGGACAGCCTATTTTCTCAGTCAGATATAACAGCATAAACTTTCTTGAGCATTCTGTGCTCACATTTATCATATATCGTCTGCATAGCATACATTAATGCATTTTACCAGACGTTTTACCCCCAATGCATTTTGTTGAGAGACTGTTCCAGGCAGCTACCACACCTTTCTTAGAGGAATGCTGCCACTGGAATATCATTTACACAATCAAGCTAGTTGTAAAACTCTTATGTGAAACACAGACGCATGGTATGTACTGCACAGGGCCACTGCAAATAAAGATGCAGGGAAAAGGCCAACTGCAAATGCAAACAGAAATGAAGACTATGGCTTCTGCGGTGATAAGCTACTAAGCACCAAGTCAGAAGCTGGTACTAAGTATACATGGAAATGAACTACATGGCAGAAATAGCTGAGAAACAGACCTCTCAATGCCCTATTTTGGAGAAATGGCCCGATTTACCCCTGTACATGATGTACCTATTTCTGGAGGTATGTCCCTATTTTCAGACTTAATTCACCCTTTCAAACAATTTTCTGCACCCCCATCCCCAATTACATGTGATTTGTGAAGCCAGCTAGCACACATTAAAACACACTACATGACACAACATGTTAATGGCACTAATAATTTTAAGAAACAGGACTCGTATCTTGCATCTTCCTTTTCCAGAAGCAAAAATAAATGAACTTGTGTGGCAGTTCATTAATGTCTACAGATTTTTTGCTGTCTTATTTTCCAACATTTTTGTCACTCTCTGTTTTTCAAACGTGTTTCTGAATAGTATTGCACATTCCTACAGAGTGGAAAAATAAAGGAAAAATAGCCTGAGCACTTGGCAATGGTTTTTATTTCAAAGAGGTTATAGACTGCTCTGCCTCCTCACCTAGATGGGCTTCTCTACTGTTTCCCAAGTAACCAGCTCACTTAGTGAAGTTACCACACCCAGATGAGCTTCTCTACTGCTCCCCAAGTAACCAGGTCGCTTAGCACACCTTAGTGAAGTTACCACACCCAGATGAGCTTCTCTACTGCTCCCCAAGTAACCAGGTCGCTTAGCACACCTTAGTGAAGTTACCACACCCAGATGAGCTTCTCTACTGCTCCCCAAGTAACCAGGTCGCTTAGCACACCTTAGTGAAGTTACCACACCTAGATGGGCTTCTCTACTGCTCCCCAAGTAACCAGCTCGCTTAGCACACCTTAGTAAAGTTACCACACCTAGATGGGCTTCTCTACTGCTCCCCAGGTAACCAGGTCGCTTAGCACACCTTAGTGAAGTTACCACACCTAGATGGGCTTCTCTACTGCTCCCCAAGTAACCAGCTCGCTTAGCACACCTTAGTAAAGTTACCACACCTAGATGGGCTTCTCTGCTGCTCCCCAAGTAACCAGCTCGCTTAGCACACCTTAGTAAAGTTACCACACCTAGATGAGCTTCTCTACTGCTCCCCAAGTAACCAGGTCGCTTAGCACACCTTAGTGAAGTTACCACACCTAGATGGGCTTCTCTACTGCTCCCCAAGTAACCAGGTCGCTTAGCACACCTTAGTGAAGTTACCACACCTAGATGGGCTTCTCTACTGCTCCCCAAGTAACCAGCTCACTTAGCACACCTTAGTAAAGTTACCACACCTAGATGGGCTTCTCTACTGCTCCCCAAGTAACCAGGTCGCTTAGCACACCTTAGTGAAGTTACCACACCTAGATGGGCTTCTCTACTGCTCCCCAAGTAACCAGCTCGCTTAGTGCACCTTAGTAAAATTACAACATCTAGATAGGCTTCTCTACTGCTCCCAAATAACTAGCTCGCTTAGCACACCTTAGTAAAGTTACCACACCTAGATGGGCTTCTCTACTGCTCCCCAAGTAACCAGCTCGCTTAGTGCACCTTAGTGAAATTACAACACCTAGATGGGCTTCTCTACTGCTCCCCAAATAACTAGCTCGCTTAGCACACCTTAGTAAAGTTACCACACCTAGATGGGTTTCTCTTCTGTTTCCCAAGTAACCAGCTCGCTTAGTGCACCTTAGTGAAATTACAACACCTAGATGGGCTTCTCTACTGCTCCTCAAATAACCAGCTCGCTTAGCACACCTTAGTAAAGTTACCACACCTAGATGGGTTTCTCTTCTGTTTCCCAAGTAACCAGCTCGCTTAGCACACCTCAGTGAAGTTACCACATCTAGATGGGCTTCTCTACTGCACCCCAAGTAACCAGGTCGCTTAGCACACCTTAGTGAAGTTACCACATCTAGATGGGCTTCTCTACTGCTCCTCAAATAACCAGCTTGCTTAGCACACCTAAGTGAAGTTACCACACCTAGATGGGCTTCTCTACTGCTCACCAAGTAACCAGCTCACTTAGCACACCTTAGTGCAGTTAAACTCCCAGAATGTCTTTTTCCATAGGAAATCATTGGCAGTGTTGTTTCCTCACTGTGCACTGACAATGATTCCTTTCTTTTGGGATAGGTCTCCCTAGGGGCAAACCCTTACGTTGGACGGCACGTTGGCTAGCAACGTCATCAATTTAGTAGTGGACTTAATGGACACAGTTTTGACAAACAATTTCATTTACTTTAATGGAGAGTTTTTTCGCCAAAAGAAAGGCGTGGCGATGGGAGCATGCTGTGCTTCGCTATACGCCAATTGTGTACTCTACCATTGGGAGCAGGAATTTGTGTTCAACACACCATGGAAAAAGTTCATTACACATTACACCAGATATTTAGATGATATTTGTCTACTATGGAATGGTTCTATTAACGACCTAAATGGGTTTTTGGAACACATCAATGGATGTACTGATTTTCTTAGATTTACTTATAACATTGACCAAGATGTTTTACACTATTTGGATGTAACATTAATTAAGGACTATGCAAACAGCTGTTTCCATTCCAAACTTTTTAGGAAGACTACCTTTTCCAACGCGTACCTTCATTTTTGTAGCGGGCACCCTTTTTACCAGAAAAAAGGGATAGCTAAGGGCCAATTGATTAGAGCCTCGAGAATGTGCAGCACTTCTGAATATTTTTTGGAGGAAGCTAACATACTCCGTGGCTTATTTATAGAAAAAGGATACCCAGGCAACTTGATTGATGGACTGGCCCAGGAAGTTACCAATAACAGGGAATCTAGGTATTACCCTTTATTAGGTACCGGGACAGCCGGTACTGAGTTGGTGTAGACAACAACACCTCCAAATTTAAGAATAGTTTTGCATATATATATTCTTCAGACTCTCAGGTAATAGAACAGGTCATCTTAAAGTACTGGCCCATTATTTCAGTGAATGAGGATATAAAACATCTCATTCCTTCAGTACCAGGTTTCGTTAGAAAAAGAGGAACGAATTTGAAAGAATTTTTTTGAGAAAAACAAGGCGGCTAAGAAGTCCACTAGAATGAAGAAGGGTACCCATAGATGTTGTTCATGTAACCAATGTGCCCTTTATGTTGAATAAAGAGATTATTTCTATTCCTTCCAGAAATTTTAGATACAAGTTTAAACAATACTTTAACTGTGCCACCAAAGGAGTGGTATACTTAGGAATCTGCCTACATTGTCACAGTTTCTATGTAGGCAAGACAGAGAGGATTTTTAGGAAAAGAGTCTATGAACACCAATATGACATTAGTAAGGGTAAAGTGACCAATGCCTTTTTTAAGCATTCACAACTATGTGAAAATATGCAAATTAAGTTCACAATTTTAGAACAAGTGATACCCGACCCACGGGGAGGGAACTGGGAAGCTAGGTTGGAGTATCGGGAACTGGTTTGGCAGCTTAGACTGGACGCAATTAGACCACCGGGCATGAATGACGCCTTGAATATAAACAGTGTGCTCAAATTAAGAAGGGCACGATTATAATAGGGGTTCTTGTAGACTGCTTAAATTTCCCCATTAAACATACTATTATTGGATGTACTTGCAGTTTAGCCTAATGCCCTAGTTTGGTTACCATGTGCTGTATTGGTAATGAAGAAGTTACATTTAATTACTTTATGGTCTAGTTTAATATTTATTATTGTAATGATTATTAATTTCATTACTATTTAATTTATTTTTTATGTGTTTTTATATGTGTTGTAATATATTATATATTTTTATTTTTGGCATTACTGGATTCAAAGTTGAGTTTGAATTTTGGATTGGAACACATATTTAACATTTAACGAAAGTTTATACACACTGTATTTTTAAGAAACTGATTAGGGATGACTCACATGTGGGGGGGGAGGGGGTATGTCATGTGATGTTGCATTTATTATTTAACATGGCTGACTACACAACAGATTTTTTAACCTTGAAGAAGCTCGGTAATAACCGAACGAAAGCGCTTGGTTTATTGTTTGTTACTGTTTGGTGTGATTCAGATTACGTACCAATAAATGTACTGTTCTCAACCTACTGCTTCTAACCACATTTTTTGGAGATTTGGGTACTGTGGCTGTGGACTTTGGTGATTCTTGGTCCTGTGTTCACATTGTTTGACATTCTCCCTTACTTGAGTTACCATAACCATGGAGCTGGTTGTATAAGTTGGTGAGGTACTGGGGGCTTCCACCTTACAAAAATGTGCTTACATTTCATGTTTTTCATCAGATTAATTTCTTGAACAGATGTGCTTGGGAAGTCGCCTCCTTGGCGATTTGCAACTTGATGCATTGTGGAAGCTTCTGGAAGATTCAGCTCACTACTGTAGGACTACACAAACCGTATGTTGCATGAAAAGAGAGAGTGAGTCAACCTGCAACTAAAGAACCAGTATCTCAAGGAAGACGAATGGCTATTCATAACTAATTGAGTATAAATAGCTCATCCCCAAACTTCAAAAAAGCTTCCTATATCAGTAAGGAATGAGTCCCTCCATGTTTGGTGAAACTCCACATTAGCCCAATGTCAATGTAGAAGGAAAGTACCTCCAGGGGCAGGACATCCTGGAAGTTTTGGTGTGACAGTAGAACTGCTCTCCTCTACATTTTTTTAATTTCTCCAAATCTTTTGGGTTTCTAATACCATGCCGAGAATGGACCCCATTCCTAGGTCAAAGTATGACTAAAGTTCTCCTCTCCTCTGTACATATATGCAAGTGAGCCTCAAATAAAATCTAGATTTCTTGTACCCTCTGAAGTCCTTAGGGGCACAACCAGGATTTTCAAAACTATATGCCAGCTTCCATAATGTAGGTCCTCAACCACAAGTAGAATCACGGTACATCAACATGCATACACATATACATACATACATACATACATGTGCACACATGCACACAAAACACAAGTACTTCAATGTAGCTTAGCAGTAGTTAATTCACAACATTCAGTGTCACAATTAAGCAGATTAAATGATAGAAAACAGTTTAAATGGAGTATGTAGAAAAAGCTGCTCTTTCTCACATTTAAGGTTATCGTGCACCAGAAATAAAGTTTAAAAAGTGCATGCCATTACACAAGTGGTGTATATATGCCCAACTACACCCCTGGAAGCTCCCCCTCCCATCTTTTGCATATGCATCAGCTAAGGTGTAAGAATGTAGAAAAGTAAGTCTCACAAGTAGATTCTTTAAAACTGTTCAACGGATCAGGCACAGTCTGCAAACCCTCAACAGCTGATAAGAGCAGCGAGTTAATACAGCTACTAAAGCCATAGTCCTTGGAATGACCAGTGCAGAACCCACATATGAAAAACGGTATAAAGAAGTTTATAAATGAAGACTAAAGTCAGATAGAGTCCTCGGTCACAACATGATGCAGCGCTAAGTGAGGGCAGAAGATGACACACCATTTGTAGTGTTTAAACCATCCAGACAGTGCACTGGCATATGACTAGCAACCTCCTGTTAAGGCCCACAGTGCAACGGTATGGTCAAAACAGCCAACTTGTGACATTTACTGCACTGCATGCTGCTTGAAGTGGGGAAAAGGATAGCCAATTAAAGAGGTTTCTTGTTGCCTAGTGGGATCCAGAGTTTGTAGTTAGCCGGATGGACTACATGTAGGAGACGTGAAACAGGTTGTGGAGTTAAGCATGATAAGCAGTTAAGTTGTAGTGATCATGCCTTACAGTCCTCAGTTAACAAAGAATACCAGTAATGCTCACAAAGATGGACCAGCAGCAGCTATGTGGAAATGCAGTCAGTGTACGTCACTCATCAGTATATACCCATAAAGACCGCAACAGTTAGGTGCTGTGCTTTCATTTTCAGTAAACGATTCTTGCAGCTCATTTCCACTTCCAGATTTCCTAACTGACAGTTTGTAGTAGTAGTCTGGTTAAGACTTAGGAAGTCACAGACACACACACACACACACACACACACACACACACACACACACACACACACACACACACACACACACTATTCGAAACAGCAGCTACTATGGAGAACTACAGGATATACAGTGCAGATTTTAAAGTCCCCACTAGGGCCCAAAGACATGAGTAGTGTCAAGAAGACTGGCCCCAGAGATGTGCTGCTTGCAGTGGCATATAAAGGGCAGTGATGTAGGCGTTCCATTAGCTACAAGATTCTGGAGTTAGAGTACGCAGCCAGGATTGTAAATGGAAGAGATGAAACAGACTACAAACTGATGGTTGCTGACCATGTCTAATAGGGAGAACCCAAGAACGGGTTACAACTGAACTCTGTGGCAGACTACAGTGACCACATAGGGAATTATGTCCTTTGAAAAGTTATGCCCTTCCCTCTAGTGGCCTTTGGAGGTACACAATCCTCCATAGCTCTGTACAGCTGTAGTGGTCCTAGGGTTAAGTCACAGGTGAACTTCATAGCAGGCTGTAGTTACCTTTGGGGTACTGTATTTTACTGACCCCTTCTCAGATCTAGTAGGACTCATAAGGGTGGGTCAAAGATGAAACATACAACAGCCTGTGGTAGCATTCTGGGAAACTACATCTACTTTAGGTATGGTGTCTTCCCCCTGCAGCAAATTTCTGCCAGTGTGTCTTTGCAAACAGGGGCCATGAACATTTCAGCAATACAAATGAACTGGAAATTGCAAGTTTTTTTTCCCGGTTTTCTTTTGTAATCATTTGGGAACACTGCATTTAAAACTGACAACAATGAAACAGAATTCAAACAGCTTAAAACTTCCATTTGTTTATTTTTTTAATAAATTTAAGTGGGTATGCCCACTAGACACAAGTTTCTATTTCTAGTTATTCACATTCAAGGCACACTTTCATACAAAAATCTGTAGAGTGAACAGTTTTATACAATACTCATTCCAGTATAGCAATTCAGTCAGCACTAAAGAAAAAAAATGTCATAATTTTTACATACCTCTCAATGTCTTTAAACCAGAACTCTGGACAAAACCAACAGTAATGTAGAAATAAAGGTCCAGAATCACACACAATTTTAAATATTATTTCACTTAAAAGTTAATAAAACAAACGTTTTGCATCAATACATATTTTCAGAACAACTGTCTGGCATCACTGACTGACTGAAATCATTAATTTACCAGACAAGCAAAAATGTGACAGAAGACAAAATAAGAGAGAAAATCAGGGATGTTCTGTAAAACTGGGGACAGTTGAGAGGTGTACCCTTTTTACAATCACACAACCTAGGTACACATTTTAAGAGGTTCTTACTACAAGGCACAGAAAGCTAAGGCCTGAAATTCTTATGGTAATTCAGCACCAAAAGTTCAGTCCTTTTCTTAGTAGAGCAGGATGAAATGACTTTTTGATCTCAAAAAATAGACCAAAAAAAAAGAGCAACAACAACAGCAGGAGAAAGAAAGATGTTAGAGAAAATAATTAGCCCTGTAAGCTGCTCTGGGTAGGAAATAAAACCACTTTCTTCACTGGATTAACTGTTGAAGAAGCACAGCAATAACGGACACAAAATCTGTGTCAGTGCTTTCTGCTACTGGTGGCTGATTTAAAGAAGCTTCTGGCACAAAACCAGAGTGAAATACCAGAAAAAACTAATCATGACAAGGTCTTACAACACTTACAACATAAAAAAGTAAATTTCATATTCCTTGCTTAGTCAGCAGTAGTTCTAATGGTTGTATATCTAAATGAAATTGCTAAAAAAAAATAGTTTATATTCTTTCCATCACTTTACCATGCTAGCAAGGGAACCTCCTCAACTATAATGACAACTAATCAGTTGACAGCTGACCCTATTTTAGTGGAGACATGGCGGAGGTGGTGGCTGTCCAGTTATCAAACATGTAACAGTAAACTACTTTTACAGAACTGGTCTAGACAGCAAAAATAAATACCAAACTACATTGCACTAGAGCTTAACAGCCACAGGCTGGTACATAACAGGGCAAGAAGCATAAAGAACAGATGGGTCGAAAAATAATACAAGTTACAGATAATGTCAACCAAAAATAATACAGGTTACAGATAATGTCAACCAAAAATAATACAGGTTACAGACAATTTCAACCAAAAATAATACAGGTTACAGATAATGTCAACCAAAATAATACAGGTTACAGATAATGTCAACCAAAAATAATACAGGTTACAGACAATGTCAACCAAAAATAATACAGGTTACAGATTATGTCAACCAAAAATAATACAGGTTACAGATAATGTCAACCAAAAATAATACAGATTACAGACAATGTCAACCAAAAATAATACAGGTTACATACAGGTTACAGACAATGTCAAGCAAAAATAATACAGGTTACAGATTATGTCAACCAAAAATAATACAGGTTACAGATAATGTCAACCAAAAATAATACAGGTTACAGACAATGTCAAGCAAAAATAATACAGGTTACAGATTATGTCAACCAAAAATAATACAGGTTACAGATAATGTCAACCAAAAATAATACAGGTTACAGACAATGTCAACCAAAAATAATACAGGTTACAGATTATGTCAACCAAAAATAATACAGGTTACAGACAATGTCAACCAAAAATAATACAGGTTACAGACAATGTCAACCAAAAATAATACAGGTTACAGATAATGTCAACCAAAAATAATACAGGTTACAGACAATGTCAACCAAAAATAATACAGGTTACAGACAATGTCAACCAAAAATAATACAGGTTACAGGCAATGTCAACCAAAAATAATACAGGTTACATACAGGTTACAGACAATGTCAACCAAAAATAATACAGGTTACAATTATGTCAACCAAAAATAATACAGGTTACAGATAATGTCAACCAAAAATAATACAGGTTACAGACAATGTCAACCAAAAATAATACAGGTTACAGATTATGTCAACCAAAAATAATACAGGTTACAGATAATGTCAACCAAAAATAATACAGGTTACAGAAAATGTCAACCAAAAATAATACAGGTTACAGATTATGTCAACCAAAAATAATACAGGTTACAGACAATGTCAACCAAAAATAATACAGGTTACAGACAATGTCAACCAAAAATAATACAGGTTACAGATAATGTCAACCAAAAATAATACACAGGTTACAGATAATGTCAACCAAAAATAATACAGGTTACAGACAATGCCAACCAAAAATAATACAGGTTACAGACAATGCCAACCAAAAATAATACAGGTTACAGACAATGTCAACCAAAAATAATACAGGTTACAGATAATGTCAACCAAAAATAATACAGGTTACAGATAATGTCAACCAAAAATAATACAGATTAAAGATAATGTCAACCAAAAATAATACAGGCTACAGATAATGTCAACCAAACAGTTCCACGTAGTTACAGCATAAGGTACATGAATATATGGACTTAATCACCAATGATACAACTTGTCACAGAGTACATCAAGAAAATGTATAATATCAGGCTGACTTGAAAACGCATTAACTGATTAGTTCTCATACACCAAAGTTTACCCTACACTTAATTTTGTAGCCCCACATTTTAACCAGAAAATTCCAACTCTGCAAGGTAGCAAGACGTATCAATAAAAGTTTAAATGTTGATGGTATTAGGTGATACCAGTACAGTGATTACAATATCAGTAGGTGTCAACTTCATGCCAAGGTCCAAGGTAGAACTGTCAGAATCAGGGACAGTCCTGCTTTATCTCCTGCTAACCACAAGGATAATTTTTTGCAGGCTAAGCACTTCTCTTCTGCATCAAATGTGGACACCTTCCCGTAACCAAGGGAAAAGAGATGCAGACAGTATTGGCATCAACAGAAAGATGGGGACTGCAGCCAATGCCAGTGGTATGGAAGACTAAAGCCCAGATTATGCCCAAGGTGAATAGAATTCTACTAACAGCTCAGGTACTTAATGACATTGGCAGGGAGGACTAGTGGACTATCAACATATATTGCCACTATCCCTCAGAGATTCATAGATAGATTCATAGGTGGTTATTATGCCTGTAATCAAAAGAGATAAACTAAGGAGCCTAACCCAGTTTCCCAGTTACCTCAGAGCATTACTTGATTTAGTTACTTGCTCTGAGAAACACATCAGGAAATGGAGGCTGAGAGAATCAAACCCTGGACTACTGGAAGCAGCTTGGTAACAGCTCATAGCCTTGAAGCTCTGTGCCAATTGCCAGGCCAATAAATAGCTGGTCTGTACAGAGATCAAACCTGCAACCTTGGCATTATTGGTATCACATTTTAACCAACTGAGCTAACCATCTAGAGGAGGGGTAAAGATGCAGAAGGGTGGTTTGGGGCAGGATGTTAAGCTCAGCAAGCCACTGATGGACGTCAGCCATCAAAATGAGTGTGCAGAAGCACTCATTTGTACGGGGGAGGACATTATGTGCCACTGGTGAAAAGGTTCACATATTCCCTCCACCCAAAGGGATAGCTTAGGCTATACAAATACTCTCATTGTCAGGGTGCTGGTGAGAGCACCAAAGCACCCTCAATCTTCATGGCTACCTGAAGGAGGGTCCTCCTTGGCTAGCTCTTGCCCCAGGTTGGGGTGAAACCCTTGAAACAGAGAAAAAAAGTACAGTTTTGTACCTACCATAAATGTAGATGTTCGAGGATTCCATTGCTGCAGTCCTGACTATTGGGTATAGTCCGCGTCCCAGTCGGCCCGAATACCAGAGTATAAGGCTGACGTCGGTCAGGGCGCATTAGACTGACGTCAGTACGTCAGGGTACTAATGCGCATGACCGACGTCATATCCTCAGTCTTTTCTTGCCCCAGATGTCAGAAGACCCAAAAAGACAAGTCCCAAAACAACCTGCACCAAAAACATGTATAATATAAACAACAATATATATATATATATATATATATATAAAAGATAAGCATGTAAACTCACCTACACAACCACCCCTAAACACAGAGGGGAAGGAGGGAGGGTAAATTGGACTGCAGCAATGGAATCCTCGAACATCTACATTTATGGTAGGTACAAAACTGTACTATGTTCTTCGTCTTCCATTGCTGCAGTCCTGACTATTGGGTAGAATCCCAAAGCAGAGGTAAGGGAGGCTGGCAAATTATAAAGTAGTAGGAGCTGACAACATGCCTTGTAAAACAGCTGTGGCAAAACCAGCCCTAGTCTTAGAGTATATAGGAAGGTGATAATGCCTAGAGAAAGTATGCACTGAACTCCAAGTAGCTGCCTCCAGAATATCCTTAGTTGCCACCCCCCTTAGAAATGCTGTTGAAGTGGCAGTAGCCCTAGTGGAATGAGGCCTGATCCCAGCTGGAATCTCCTTGCCATGATGGGAATAACAAAATGCAATGCAAAAGCCAATCCACCTAGAAATAGTTTGTTTTGACACAGGCTTGCCCTGTGAACTCAAAGCAAAAGAAACAAGTAACTGCTGAGACTGCCTAAAATTCTTAGTCCTGCTCAAATAATAACGCAATTGCCTGTGTACATCTAAAGTGTGCAAAATCTTTTCCCCTTTATTTTGAGGATCTGCAAAAACGTAGGCAAATGAATAGTTTGGTTTAAAGCCACACTAGAAACCACCTTAGGCATAAAGGAAGGATTAGTACGTAATGATACCCTGTCCTTATGGAAAATCAAAAGGGCTCTACTGCCATAAGGGCCTGCAACTCAGACACCCTTCTTGCAGAAGTAATAGCCAACAGAAAAGCAGTCTTCCATGACAAATATTTCAATTCAGCAGTAGCTGCAGGCTCAAAAGGTTGTAGAGTAAGTTTTTCCAACACAAAATTGAGATCCCAAGCAGGAGTAGGAGCTCTACGTGGGGCCTTATATTCTTTGCCCCTCTAAGAAACTGCTTGAACAAAGGATGCGAAAACAAAGGTGGGTCACAATCATAGTGAGCTGAAATTGCTGCAGCATGAATCTTTATGGAAGAGAAGGACAAACCTTTGTCCAATAATTCAGTAAGATATTGAAGAGCCACACTCAAATTAGGCTCTGAAATCTCCAAATTCTTTGCTGTACTCCAAAATAAAAATCTCTTCCATTTTTCTGCGTACACTCTCCTAGTACTAGGCCTTCTAGCTTCCATAATCACATTTAAAACTTGTTGAGGAAGTTGAGACCTGCTGTGTTTCAACACAGAATAAGCCAGGCTGTTAGATGAAGAGAGTGAAGCTTGACATTGAGCAGATGACCGTCCTTCTGAGACAACAGATGAGGAATCAGAGGTAAAGGCCATGGAGGCTTCTTTACCAGACTCCGTAGAAGTGGGTACCAGTGTTGCCGAGGCCAATCTGGAGCTATCAAAATCATCCTTGGCCTGTCTTGTCTGACCTTTAATAGTACCTTTGGAAGAAGCGGTAGAGGTGGAAAGGCATAGACATGAAGGTTTTTCCAACTGAAAGACAGAGCATCCACTTTCCAAGCTGTGTGATGAAACCCCTTTGTGCAATACTTTGGCAGCTGGTGGTTTAGTGGAGAAGCGAACAGATCTATGTCTGGAGTTCCCCATGACACTGTCAGTTTCTGAAATACATGAAGATCCAGTTTCCACTCGTGGGGATCCATGATTTGTCTGCTTAACACATCTGCTAAGGAGTTCTGTGCTCCTGGCAGAAACCTTGCCTGAAGAGTTAGTTGCAAGCTTAGCGCAGTCTCCCATAAAATCATTGCTTGCCTACATAGAGGATAAGAATGTGTTCCCCCTTGCTTGTTGATGTACCACATGACAGTTGTGTTGTCTGTTAGAATCAACACCTGCCCTGGAAGAAGTAACTCCTTGAAAGCCATTAATGCAAACTGGACTGCTAACATCTCCTTCATGTTGATATGTAGATGCTGTAGTCTGGCAGGCCACTTGTCTTGTATCCACTTTCCATTTAGATGAGCTCCCCAAGCAATGTCCGAGGCATCTGTCGTTAGAATCTGACTTGCCTCTGGCCGGGTCACAGAGAGTCCCTTGTTTAGGTGACATTCCTGAGCCCACCACAAAAATTCCTTTTGAATGCAAGGTATTATTTGAATGACAGTGTCCAAATCCTGGCAGTGCTGTGTCCATACATTTTTGAGATACCATTGTAGCTTCCTCATATGCAGTTTGGCATTGGGAAGCACCAGAATACAAGATGCCATGAACCCTAATGCTTGAAGGACTGTCCTTGCAGTCAGCACGGACTGATGAGATAGTTGATGGAAGTAAAGTGACAGACTCTTTTGTTTGTCCGGGGTTAAAAAGGCCATCTGGGCTGCTGTATTCAGTCTTACACCCAGAAAGCACATGTCTTGAGAGGGTACTAGACTGGACTTTATTTCGTTCACAGAATACCCTAGGCATCTTAGCACTGCTATAACATATTCCAGATGCTGTAGAAGGTCTTCCTTTTCTTGAGCCAGAATCAGGCAGTCGTCCAAGTAAGGATAGATGTGAATTCCTTGAAGCCTGAAGTAAGCTATCACTGGAGCCAGAACCTTTGTGAATACTCTGGGCGCAGTGGATAAGCCAAAGGGCAATGCAGAGAACTGATAATGAGAATTTCCAGCTCGAAACCGCAGATACTTTCTGCAACTTAGCCTTATAGGCACATGAAGGTAAGCTTCCTTGAGATCTAAAGTTACCATCCAGTGATCTTTGCCCAGCAGAGGTAAAAGCTGTTGTAACGTCAACATCTTGAACTTGGGAATGTCCAAAAATGTGTTGAGGAGAGATAAATCCAAAATTGGTCTCCACGTGTTCCCCTTCTTTGGTACAAGGAACAGGCGAGAATAAAATCCTAGGCCCCTCTCTGACACAGGGACTGGCTGAATGGCCCCTATGTGAAGTAACTGTAAAACTTGCTTGTGAGCCTCTTTTCTTTGTAGAGGAGGAACGTCTGGCATGCCTTTGAAAGGGGCATTGTATGGAAATAAAATCTGTAACCGTGGTGAATGATATCCAACACCCATTTGTCTTGAGTAATTAAATCCCAATTTTCTTTGAAAAGAGACAGTCTTCCCCCCAAAGGAGCTGCCAGACGTGAATCTGCTGGCAGCTGAAAAAACAGGTCATTGGGTCTGTTTACGAAAGGACTGACCCCTGCCCTCACCAGAAGTCTGAGCAGGTGAACTCCCTGTTCTAGGCCTAAAAGAACTTTGAGCCCTGCCCCTACCACGTCTAGACCTACCCCTAGACTGAGAATCATAAGCAGGATATGTCCACCCCTTAGCAGGCCAATTTCTACTAAACTTCGGTGGCTGCACCTGCAAAAAATCTTTAACAGTTTGCATAGACTTAGCTTTGTCCTCCATTTTCTTTAAAACAGTTTCCACAGGCGAACCAAACAACACATCAGACTGTAAAGGAGCATCCAAAATCCTTGTCATAACATGCTCAGCTAAATTCTGATCCTTCAACCAGGCATGCCTGCGAAGAACAGAGCTGGTAGCAGCCACCCTCGAGGAGGCCTGTACAGCATCAAAACCACATTGCAAAGAATGCTTACCCACTTGTTCGGACACATGAACCAAATCCAGCAACTCTTTACACTCAATACCTTCCGCCAAAGCATCCACCTTAGATTTCAATTGTGAAAGAAGGTAATTCTGATATTTTAACATGTGAAACTGACAATTCAAAGCTCTCATGGCTAGAGTGGAAGAAGTATACACTTTCTTTCCCCACCTATCCAAAGCCCTCGCCTCTTTATCAGTGGGGACAGGATTTTTAACCACAGAAGCTTTTACACCCTTAGGCCCCTGGGAAATAGTTTCTGGGTCCGCCCTAGGACTCTTAAACAAATATTTATGAGCTTCGGGCACCCTATAAAACCTATCAGGCTTAACCGGAGCAGGAGGCAAAGAGTCAGGGTTCAGGGAAGCCTCTGCAAAAACATCTTCCACCACATTCAACACAGGAGGAATAGCTAAAGGCCTATGCTGGGGTAAAAACAAGAACTCCCTAAGCCTTTTCCTGGAGTCAGAGTAATCCTGGCCTTCCCATTTAAAGTGCTCCCTCATGGAATGCAAAGTCTCTGAAAATGAGAAATCCTCAGGTGGAGACGCTGTAGGAGTGGAATCATCCACATCAGAATCAGAATAGGTAGGATACTCCTGCAAATCTTCCACAGAAGATTCTGAAGCCTCAGAACACTGTTCAAAACTCTCAAACTCAGGTTCCACCCTAGGCCTCTTATCAGGCGGGGCATAGAACCCCTAATCATAGTAATCAAATCTTCTGCCATCTTAAGCATATGTTTCTTAGGTGCAGAACCTGAAATGGTAGGAGAAGCCCCCACTGAAGCTGAAGTAGGCCTACCTCTCATAGAAGTTTTGGCAACAGAAGGAGAGGCCCTAACTACCTTGGGAAGAGAGGGAAGAACAGTCACCTGAGAAGCCCCTCAGCCTGGCCTACCTCCTGAGAAGGCACATCCTGTAAGAGTATAGTTTCTGCCTGGGACTCCATGGAAACTCCTGGCAAAACCTCCGGCTCCACTGAGCCTTCCAAAGAACCGACGTCCGGGACTGCCGGTTCCTCAACCCTAGGCTTCACTGTTTTATCCTTGCGCTTCTTGAGGAAGCGGGCCGGAGCATCCGACGGCATTTTATAATTGCAACGCTTCCCAAACACTAACCTGGCACAGTCTAACCTCCTCTTAATAGTGCGTTTGTTAAACCTAGCACAAGAGCGGCAACCAACAACGCCGTGCTCAGGCCCTAAACAAGGTATACACAAGGTATGATAATCCCTATGAGGTATCTGTTTCCCACAAGAAATACAGTTATTCACTTTTTCTGACATCCGGTAAAATACTGAGGCAAGAAAAACCAAAATGTTCCCCAACGGGTACTTAGCCAACTCTGTTTCGGTCTGAAACTCCGGTTTCGGAAATATTTCAGTACGCCAACCTGCACTCGCAAAACTGCTTCTGCATCGGACCATGCGGCAAAAAAGACTGAGGATATGACGTCGGTCATGCGCATTAGTACCCTGACGTACTGACGTCAGTCTAATGCGCCCTGACCGACGTCAGCCTTATACTCTGGTATTCGGGCCGACTGGGACGCGGACTATACCCAATAGTCAGGACTGCAGCAATGGAAGACGAAGAACATCAAGCACTGACTGACTGAGGGGAGGTTTGATGGTCAGCAAGAATGGAGGGTAAAAATGTGCATAGAAAAAAAGAGGGGAATGGTGGTGATAAGTTATGCCACTTAACTCTGATGTAGGGGAACAGCAGAGTGAGCCAGAGGGATGTGGGGATGACTCTTAAAACTTTCAGGTAAGGAAATGTTTAATCTGGATGCTGAGCAGCATAACATATATAACATTTGTTAACTGGGAATGCCCAATTGGGAAATTCCACTTTCACCAAAGTCCTGGGGAGAAAAGCTCCACTGATCAAAAACATGTCATTTTCAACAAGCAACATAAAAAATATAACTGCATCATATAGCAGGCAAGGTGACAACTTGCAACAACTGGAATGATGAAAGGTAAAACAAAAGGGCATAAGCTGGTTCTGTGGTGCAGATGGTTGAAGTTATGCCTATAATCCAGATGACCCTGTACTAGTGATCTGGGCAACGGAGGTGCCAGGTGCACTGAATGGCTGATGTTGGCTTGCCTAACCTAGTGGAAAGGAAATTTATTCATACCACTGCACCACTGGCTTCCAACGGAGAGTAGGAGAATGCACCAGGATGCACTGAGACCGCACTGTGCAATGACCACCAAAGCAGTATTTAATGCAGCTGGGACATCATGCATGGAAGAGTGGGCGCATTAAATGACCAGATGATTATGATCCACATTTTGCTGACTTAAAAAGCATAGCAGCCATAGGGACAATGGGGACAGGGAGCCCAAGGATGAAAAAAACACACTAATGGCTGACAGAATAATGATCCCTCTTGGAAGTCAAGGGACCCAAAATGAAATACAAGGAAATAATGTTATGTAATGGTAGAAGAAACAAAGATTAAGCAAGTTCTACAAACTAGAACCAGCTAGTAGACAGGGATACACTATAAACAATATGCAATATGGTGACTAGATACATAATTAACCTACTGATTTCTTGTATCTTCTTATATCAAAACATTAAGTGCTGGACAGGCAAGCAATCAAACACTATCAAAGTCTGTTGAGTGACTTGATCATGTACAAATAACAGTACAGTCACAGAGTTAATTCTCCTTTAGAGGAGTTCTAGTAGGCATTAAGTTATACTGCACAGCAGGAGCTGGAAAGGGAGAACGGGTGTGAGCGGCTGGTGCAGCATCCCTCTGAATAGAAGCTAAGGTTCACTCTCTGTCTTGGACCACAACCTGCTCTCAAGTCGTTCCCTGTAGCATATGTGGAATTCAATGACAAATCTTAAGAATAAGAAAACTACATAAATGTTAGAAATAGTCCCTGCTGCTAGTCGGGTAAATATCGTCCTTCACCATTGCTCAATTTTTGCCAGACCTATACCTCCTTGGAGAAACACGAAGGAAGCATTGCAAACGGCTTTCTAGAAAGTGCCATTGTCTGCCTTCTCACTTCAGTTTTGAAAGAACACTTTAGATCATTACATTCTACAGACTTCATCCAACACCTCAAACACTTCATTCAAAAGTTGAGAAAAACAAAGCATGAGAACATTCCCGTGAAAAAATATTCAATAGCCAGATGAATGTAAGAAAAGAAATCATATTATGACATGCATACATTTAATACAAGAAGAAATTATTTTTCTGGAATAATGCAAACTAGCTTGACAACACAGAAGCAAACATTCCTTTCCCAGGAAATAAAAATGTGACAAAAACAATTAAATAAAAAAAAAAATATATATATATATAAATAGGACCTGCTGGAGAGATAGGTATGTATCCCAGAGACTACCTGTCTATGGAACAGGCTCCCTATCCATGTGAAACAGAGCTCCTCCTTAACCCAATTCAAATGCAACCTGAACAATTGGATGGGAAACCATCCCTGGTTTGGCACCTATGTCTCTAATGGACAGAGGTAACCTGTAAATGGTTCATCTCCCAGGCCCATGCTTACACTTATCAATGGTATAAGAACTTGTCAAGAGATTTGGGATGCATGGCTAGGCTTAAAAAGGCCCTTGTGGTCGTTAGCCTAGTAAACACCTATACAGCTATGAACCTATTACAAGGTGACAGAATTGCCATAGGTCCAACAAAATGACTAGATGCTGGATTGCCACAGGATGGCAAATGCATCTCTGTTAACTCTAATACCTCATAAACTATCAGTCAGTAACTATGGGACAAACATTAAAGTCAGGATTTTCTACATGTTCAGGAAAATTCCAAAATCTGACTATCCTGAGTACTAGAAAAATCACAAGTTTGCATACAGCTTGGCAATCTGAGTCAATGCACTCGTATGTTGTAACTTACACTAGCTATCATAAACACTGTAAGCACCTGTTTGTTAATATATGAAAGCACTTGTTCTGATCCTGCCTTGTCCTTCGATCACTTACAACACTCCCCACACCAGACGCTGTTTCTGCTAACAGTGCAGAATGCTGACAATTGGTCAAAATATGGCAAACATCTACTAACTTGTATTGCTCTGGTAAAAGAAATTATGACTCTTAAATGGGAATCCATTACCTCGCCCTAATGTGATATGTGACGTGTGTGTAATCTGCTGACTAGAATTTCCAAATAAACCCAAAACAATTCTGAAGTAATAGAGAACATAAAACAGATGAAGTATCCAGTTTACCATCTGCATTACTTTGCAGTTTACCTTTGTAGTTTAATAATATATATCTATCCAGTTATTCCACAATAAGACAAAATAATTTCCCCCCACAAAGTTGCTTCTTTATTCCATTTTCTTCTCTGACACTAAACAATGCTGTTTCATGGTGTGGCTGAGCTTCTTATTTTTTCAGAAGCATCACAAGTGTTTTTAAGATTAACTCTTGGACTATAATTAGTTTTTCAAATCCTTCAAAAAGGTTTACAACTTTCAAATTCTAAATACAAATGATTCAGTAAAGCAGACTAGCAGTATAATATGAAAGAAAAAAACAACAGTTAAAGTTATGGCTCCTCTATGAGAAGGCCATGTACATCATGCTGACTGCAACCACGCCAGCCTAAGAGGATGAAAAACTAACAAAACTCTTTCAGCAAACGACCTATAACACTGTTTTTTTGCAGGGGGGGTCAAGCCCCATCCTTCATTTCTCAAGTAAGGAGCAATGCCCTGCATACCCCTCTTAAATAGACTAGCTCAAAGGATGCCCGACTATGGGGAAAAAGGAAAAACCCTGGGGGGGGGGGGGGGGGGGCAGCACCTGCAGAAAGTGAGATCTCACCCTAAAAAAATCATCATTAGGGACTCATTTCCTAGAATTAATGCTAGGAAGATTACCTTCAATGAGATCTACTCACTAAAAGATCTCCATGTAATTAACCCCCCTAAGCAAAAGTTCCAAACAAAAAGTCCCCATTCTGGGAGCATGGTAGCATTACAGGGGAGAATGACAGATCAATGGTCAGCTGCTGAAGCTGTATACCTGGCATTTTTATTTATTTATTTATTTTTTTACAGATGTTCAGCAGAAACTGATATTGCCTAACTAGTCTGTGGCTGCCGGCTTTAAATCCTAAAACTTATAAGACGTTTGCTAAGGATATTATTACATCTAGTGATTAAAAATAGCATATGTTTTGGTGATAAAAATGCTGTTAATTACAAGGTTAGGCAGTTCATCACTTGAAATCTACATTGAATTGGTAAAAGAACTTTCCAATTCAATAGTAATGTTGAACAATGTTAGTGGTGTGAAATGCTAAAATGTCAGAATAGATTTTCTCAAGTATAAATATTTAATTCATGATGTTTGAACAAGCTAGGCTGGTGTTTTGTAAAGCATTACACTACCGCTGTATGTTGCTATGTGTCATTATAAATAAATATTATGGGATATTGTTTGTCTAGGAGAACCAATGAGGGGAAAAAAAAAACAGTCTGCTATTTCTTTATTTATTTTTTTGTCCTTGCTTTTACTACAAGTTCTGTAATGAATGCAGTGCTTTTTGCCTAAAGGAAAATGACAGGTGCAGAGCATGAGAACATCATGAAATGTAAATGTCTGATCTGGCACTAGATGATGACATTATTTTTCTGTCAGTTCAAGAGAGTGTGAATTATGATTAGAAATTGTATCCCAAAAGGTGTCACAAACTGGCAACTGTCTTGCTTTGTGTTCTTAACTTAATCTTTGTCGTCTGCTATGTTATATTCTCATTTTGTGTAATCGTAATGGTCAATGCTACTCTGAAAAACAAAGCTTCTTGCCACAAAATAATTTTATGTCTCAGTAGATTTACTGATGATGAATACTATGTTATGGAACTCGAAGCAAAAAACACAGCTGTGTGAACAGTGACAGACTGATCATAACATTAAAACCTACTAGCCTCTGAAATGTTGCTGCTTTTATTGGAAAGCAGGAAAAAGTGTATTTTATGAGTGTTACTAAATCTTTCTACAGTCTGCATGTCCAAGAAAGAAATTTAAAGATCCAGCTCAAGTTCAATGGAATAATCCTGGTATAGAATTTTTCCATCTATTAGGATTTAAATGGTTATTATCAATATATAAGAAAAGTTTAGAGTGTTTTTACATTCATTTTATTATATGGTTGTAAAGGTCAGTGTAAAAGTACCAAATGTGTGACACAGCATAACAGCATATATGTGCGTGCGTGTGTGTGTGTGTGTGGGGGGGGTGTCTCTCATATATATAAGTATATTATATATATCTACAAACACACACACCTATTTCTACCTACACACACACACATTATATATTTATATAATATACATACATTTACTATCACATGTGCGAATACGCACTGCCTGAAAGTCAGGTGTTAGATGTACAGAAGGTAGAGTTATTAAAAATGTTAGTTAATTGTGTGAGTAATGCATTGCGACTGGTAGATTTCATTTGGGAATTAGCAGTCATACATATGTAAGTCAATGTAAAGTACAGTTGTGTACCTACCATAAATGTTGTGTACCTACCATAAATGTAGATGTTAGAGTGTATTCACTGTTGCAGTCATTACACTTGGGTTATCCTGCTGGCAGGCTACCCGCAGTCATCCTGAATTCCAAAGTCTTGGTCCGGCGTCGGTTGCTGTCGCCTCTTCCCTGGCATCAGTGTGCCAGGGGTATAAAAGATGCAGCCGACGCCATTTTCTTCAGTGTTTCTTGCCCCAGATGTCAGGTGCCCCCAAAAGGGTAGGCTAAAAAATTCTGATCATAAAAAAGCATGCACATAACCTTCATCTACAAGCAAATATACCACATAGTTTGTATAGAATAGAGAAGTACAGATAAGTCCCAGCAATGAAAGGGGGATGGTGGGAGGGTAACCTGGACTGCAACAGTGAATACACTCGAACATCTACATTTATGGTAGGTACACAACTGTACTATGTTCATCGTGTTTCACTGTTGCAGTCACTACATTTGGGTTGAATCCCAAAGCTGAGGTTGGGTGGCTGGGCCTAAATAGAATTAGGAGTGGCTATAAGGCCCTGCAGAACTGCAGTGGCAAAGCCTGCTCTGGATTTAGAGTAAAAATGTAAGTGGTAGTGCTTTGTAAAAGTGTGCACTGAAGTCCAGGTTGCAGCCTCCAAAATGTCCTTGGTTGGTACTCCTCTGAGGAAGGCTGCTGAAGTGGCTGCTGCTCTGGTAGAATGTGGCCTAATTTCCTTAGGCACTGATTTGCCATGTTGTGGATAGCAGAAACGAATGCAGTGGCCTATCCATTTTGAAATAGTCTGCTTTGAAATAGCTTTTCCTTGCGATCCTCCAGCATATGCCACTAAGAGTTGCTCAGTCTTTCGGAAAGCTTTAGTTTTGTCCAAGTAAAAGTGTAGCTGTCTGTGTATGTCCAAAGAATGCAGAAGTCTCTGCTCCTTATTCTGTGGGTTTGGATAAAAGGTAGGCAAATGTATGGTTTGGTTAAGAACCACACTGGACACTACCTTAGGCATAAATATTGGGTTTGTCCTTAGAGAAACCCTGTCTGGATGGAAAATAATAAAAGGTTTCACAGCCATTAGTGCCTGTAACTCTGAGACTCTTCTTGCTGAAGTTATTGCTAGGAGAAGAGCTGTTTTCCATGATAAGTATTTTATCTCTGCTGTATTGGCTGGCTCAAAAGGAGGCAGTGTGAGTTTTTCCAAGACAAAATTGAGGTCCCATGCAGGTATTGGATCTCTCCTTGGAGGTCTTATGTTTTTGGCCCCTCTGAGATACTGCCTTAGCAGTGGATGAGAAAAAATAGGTGGGTCCGTATTGTAATGAGCTGAAATGGCAGAGGCATGGATCTTAATTGATGAGAAGGATAGGCCTTTGTCCAGCATCTCAGTTAGGTATTGTAAAATCTGAGGAATATTTGGTACAAGCGT
Source organism: Protopterus annectens (assembly GCF_019279795.1). NCBI lineage: Eukaryota > Metazoa > Chordata > Ceratodontiformes > Protopteridae > Protopterus > Protopterus annectens. Next base: position 165,012,642 of record NC_056735.1, read on the forward strand.
GTCAATTCCTTGTGCCTGGTTCCAAGCACAGAATCTCTTCCATTTTTCTGCATAAGATTTTCTGGTGCTGGGCCTCCTGGCCTCCAAAATAACATCCATAACTGCTTTAGAGAGAGGTGTGTTCTGAATGGTTACATTATCTGTCATGCAGCCAGATTTAGGGTTCTGAGTTGGGTGTGCAGGATCTGATTGTTTTGTTGGGTCAGCAAATGAGGAATTTGAGGTAATGTCCAGGCTGGGCCTTGAGACAAGCTCTTTAGGATTGGGTACCAGTGCTGGCGTGGTCAGTCTGGGGCAATCAGGATAATTTATGGCTTTAGGAGTACCCTGGGGAGGACAGGCAGAGGAGGGAAGGCATATACTGTAAGGGATTTCCAGCTGAATGAAAGGGCATCCACTTTCCATGCTTGTTTGTGATAAGTCCGAGTGCAGAATCTCTGTAGCTGGCAGTTGTGAGGAGAGGCAAATAGATCTACGTCTGGGCATCCCCATTTCCCTGTTATCATGCTGAAGAAATGTAGATCTAGTTTCCACTCATGAGGATCCATGAGGTTTCTGCTTAGTTTCGTCTGCCAAAGTATTTGTCTTTCCTGGCAGGAATTGTGCTTGCAGGTGTACTTGATAAGTCAATGCTGTGTTCCACAAAGTCATGGCTTGTCTCCAGAGGGGGTAGGAATGTGTGCCTCCTTGCTCGTTTATGTACCACATGACTGTAGTATTGTCCGTCTTTATCAGCAGTTGTCCTAGGTCCTTGAAGGCTGTCAGGGCATTCTGTACAGCTAGCATCTCGTTTTGATTGACATGAAGATGCTCTTTTTGATTGATATCAAGATGCATTTGGCTTGTGGGCCATGTGCCCTGAATACATTTTCCTGCCATGCGTACCCCCCAGGCATAATCTGATGCATCTGTTGTTGGTGTCTGCCTGGCTGTGGGTAAAGTGAATGGCTGTCCCTTGTTGTGGTGACAGGCCTGTGCCCATCGAAACTCCTGTTGCAGGCAGGGAATGAGAGTAATTAATGTTTCCAGGTTGTGGCAATGCTGAGTCCAAACACTTTTTAGATACCATTGTAGTTTCGTCATATGCAGTCTTGCATATGGAATTAGTAGAATGCAGGATGCCATGTAGCCCAGAACCTGCAGAATTTTTCTTGCATATAACTGGGTCTTTGTTGCCATGCTTTCGAAGTAAGACATCAGTTGCCTTTGTTTGTCTGGCATGAGATAAGCCATCTGGGCAGTTGCATTTAAGCTTGCACCCAGGAATATTATCTCTTGAGAGGGTACAAGTTTTCATTTCTTTTCGTTTACTGTGTACCCTAGGCAAATTGGTAATCTTTTTACAAACGCCAGATGCTTTAGTAGAACGTCTTTGGTCTCTGCTTGAATAAGGCAGTTGTCCAAGTAAGGATATATTTGAATTCCTCTTTGTCTGCAAAATGCAATTACTGGTGCCAGGCATTTTGTAAAGACCCTGGGCGCAGTAGATAAGCCAAAGGGCAGTGCAGAGAATTGGTAGTGCATTGAGCCAGCTATGAATCTGAGATATCTTCTGCAAGACTGTCTGATTGGGACATGCAGGTATGCCTCTTTGAGGTCCAAAGTTACTAGCCAAGCCTTCTTGCCCAACATGGGCAGAAGCTGCTGCAGAGCCAACATTTTGAATTTTGGAACGTCCAGAAAAGTATTTCGAACAGACAGGTCCAGAATTGGTCTCCAGGCTTTGTTCTTTCTTGGTACTAAGAAAAGTCTTGAGTAAAATCCTTGTCCCTGCTCTTGCTGTGGCACTGGCTGAATAGCCCTCATGTCCATGAGAGATGAAACTTGTTTTTGTGCCTCTGCCCACTGATTGTGTGGCAGGTCTGGCATAACTTTTGCCTTTGGAAGGGTGTGAAAGTGTAACCTGTAGCCCTGAGAGACTATATTTAAGACCCATTTGTCCTGGGTGATCATGTGCCAATTTTGTGAAAAATGTGCTAGCTTTCCCCCTAAGGGTGGTGCCAAAAGATAAGCGCTTGGCATTGGCAGAGAGAAGTCACTGGGACTGTTTCCTATAAGGCTGTGATTTGTCTTCTCCGCTTTTGGAGGTAGAAGCACCCTGTTGTTTGGGCCTGTACGAGCCCTGGGACTGTTGTCTGCCTCTAGAGCGTCTGTATCCGCCTCTTTGTGGCCTGTCTGACACTGGAAAGGACCAATTCTTACAAGGCCAGTTTCTGCTAAATCTGGGTGGCTGTACCTGTAAGTAATCCTTTACTCTCTGCATAGATTTAGCTTTATCCTCCATTTTCTTCAACACCTCTTCTGCCTTAACACCAAACAAAGTATCATGCTGTAATGGAGCATCCAATAATTTTGCTTTAACATGATCAGGCAGATTCTGTTCCTTTAACCAAGCATGCCTTCTAATGACAGAACCTGTAACTGCGGCCCTGCAAGAAACCACATTGCAAAGTATGCTTTCCCACTTGTTCAGCTGCATGCAATAAATCCTGCATTTCCTTGTTCTCAGAACATTCAGAATTTGTCAACATTTTCTGTTTTAACAGTGACATTAAGTATTGCTGATATTTAAGCATATGAAACTGACAATTTAAAGCCCTTACAGCCAAGGTAGCAGAAGTGTAAACTTTTTTCCCCCATCTGTCCAGTGCCCTTGAATCCCTATCTGAGGGGACAGGGCTTTTTGCAGTAGAGGCCTTGACCCCTTTGGGACCCTAAGATATAGTTTCTGGGTCAGCAGCAGGGTTTTTGTATAGAAATTTATGAGAATCTGGAACCCTGTAGTATCTGTCTGGCTTAACATGTGCAGGAGGTAAAGAGTCGGGAGACAGTACCGACTCTGAAAATACATCATCTACAATGTCTAGAACAGGTGGAATAGCAAGAGGTCTGTGCTGAGGTAGTAGAAGAAAGTCTCTGACCCTTTTCTTATATTTTGAGTAATCTTGGCTCCAGTGGAAATGCTCCCGCATGGTATGCAGGGTTTCCCCAAAGGAATAATCCTCAGGAGGAGAAGCTGAAGGAATAGATTCTTCAGCATCAGAATCCTCATAGGGATGAATAGAATATCCCGGTTCTGAAGAGGAGTCAGAGGAAATGGAAACCTGATCAGAGGAATCATATTCAGTGTCTTGCCTAGGCCTCTTATCAGGAGGGGGACGGGAACCCCTGATCAAAGTAATTAGGTCTTCGGCCATTTTGAGCATCTGTTTATTAAGCATGGAAGTCTGTCCTGGAGAATGCTGTACATGTTTCCTTGTCTTTAAAGCTGTTTTAGTCCTTGTCTTGCATGCTGAAGTTGGCTTGATATAAAGCTGTGTAGGTCTGAAAACACCCTCAGAAGCCGATGCCTGCTCAGCGGCTTCTGACCCACTGGAGGGATTAGTTTCCGAAGGCCCAATACCTTGAGTATCCAGAGGCCTAGTTGTCTCCACGTGGGAGTCGGAGGCGGCCTGTGGCTCTGAGGTAGCAGGTGTCAGGGGCTGCGAAAGCGACTCACTGAGAACCGGCGACTGGCCTAGAAGAGGCTTCGTCGTCAGTTTTGGACCTCGGATGCCTGTCCTTTTCTTTATCCTTGCGCTTTTTATGAACTCCAGTCGTCGGCTGTTCCAGAGGCATTATATAGTTAAACCTACGGCCAAAGTAATGAAATGCAAAATCGTACGACGCTTAATAGTGCGTTGGTTAAATCTAGCACAAAACCGACAACTAGCAACGTCGTGGTCAGGGTCTAGGCAAGGAATACAGTAAGAATGAAAATCCTTATGAGGTATTTGCTTCCCACAAGAAATACAATTGTTAACTTTTAATGACATCGGTCTGGAGCAAGAAAAAAGTTTCCCCAACGGGGTACTTAGCTTTATTGAAGACTTTGGATCTGAAATTCAATTTTGAAAATCTCAGGAGTCGGCTGACCGGCACGTGCGAACTGCTTTTGCTTCGGGCACCGTGCGGCAAGAAAGACTGGAGAAAATGGCGTTGGCTGCATCTTTTATACCCCTGGCACACTGACGTCAAGGAAGAGGCGACTGCAACCGACGCTGGACCAAGACTTTGGAATACAGGCCGACTGCGGGTAGCCTGCCAGCAGGATAACCCAAGTGTAATGACTGTAACAGTGAAACACGATGAACATCTGCAAATGGGTAGTGGCTCAACATTCTGACGTCTCATGAATTGTGCTCGGCACATCTAAGTGATTTAGTGCACAGTACTGTTCATAGACTTTCGGAAATAAATATTTTAAAGCTGACAGTAAGGGAATGTAGATTGCACTATGGGGGAATCAGGAAATGTACCCTTTCCCCTCACTGTAGTGCGATCTCGGAGTTTGTATATACAAGTAGCAGGAGGGGATGGGGCACAACCCCCCACATAGGGGGTGCAGGGGTATTGCTGGGTTGAGTTTCAGTTGTACTTTGAAAAGTTTGTACAGCAATTCGACAGATTCACACTCCATTCGCACCAATGGCATTTTTATCTTTCTAACCTCAATTATGTGCTTGCTCAACGTTGCTATTGTTAACCGCAGAACTGATAGCTTTATGTTGTACACTTAAATATTATAACAGTAAACTACACACACACACACACACACACACACACACACACACACCTGGGAAAGGCTGGCACAGGTTTACTAGCTATGCCCCCTGCTGCTCAGACTATAAAGTAGTTTACACTGCCACCAGTCACTCTTAATCAGCTACTTTAAGGCCCTTAACAAAGGGTGTGCAATCTTACTGTGTAATGTTACTATTAATACAAGTGGTAGTTTCTATTATGAGTAGCCCACAGTGTCACCAAATAAATATGCAAGTACTCTCAAAACTTAAACATCTCTAGACAGATCAGCCACAATGAAAGTTTTAAATGTGTTTAATAATAAATAATAAAAGAACAAGGAAATACTCAGTATATAATTACAGTGACATCAGAGTTAAAAATCACAGGAAATATTTAAAACAAGATTGCAGGACAGTCTCAAATAAAGAAAAATATCTTAAGTTAAGCTTTGCTGTATTCCTGACTATATCCAAGAGATTTACTTATAACCTAGTTAACTTAATCAGATCCAAGACAGAATACAGAATGTTGTCTCTCTCTCTCCGAGAGTTCTCAAATTAGTATCTCAAATGTTACTACTGGGCTAACTTGCAGATTGACATCATTGCTTGTCATCTGACTCCTAGTTCCCAGGCTTGAAAACAGCCATTGGAGGCAGCTGGTAGCATTTAGCATCTACCTGTGAAAATACATAGAGCTCAGATCTTTTGGCAGATGGTGGAAGTTATAAAATAATTTATATTATTCCACATTTAAAGACAATACAGAAAAAGTACAGTTTTGTACCTACCATAAATGTAGATGTTCGAGGATTCCATTGCTGCAGTCCTAACTATTGGGTATAGTCCGCATCCAGTCGGCCCGAATACCAGAGTATAAGGCTGACGTCGGTCAGGGCGCATTAGACTGACGTCAGTACGTCAGGGTACTAATGCGCATGACCGGCGTCATATCCTCAGTCTTTTCTTGCCCCAGATGTCAGAAGACCCTAAAAAGACAAGACCCAAAATACCTGCACCAAAACATGAACAATATATACAAAAATATAAGCAGGTAAACTCACCTACACAACCACCCCTAAACACAGAGGGAAGGAGGGAGGGTAATTGGACTGCAGCAATGGAATCCTCGAACATCTACATTTATGGTAGGTACAAAACTGTACTATGTTCTTCGTTTTCCATTGCTGCAGTCCTAACTATTGGGTAGAATCCCAAAGCAGAGGTAAGGGAGGCTGGCAAATCATAAAGAAGCAGGAGCTGACAACATGCCTTGCAAAACAGCTGTGGCAAAACCAGCCCTAGACTTAGAGTAGATAGGAAGGTGATAATGCTTAGAGAAAGTATGCACTGAACTCCAAGTAGCTGCTTCCAAAATATCCTTAGTTGCCACCCCCCGTAGAAATGCTGTTGAAGTGGCAGTAGCCCTAGTGGAATGAGGCCTAATCCCAGCTGGAACCTCCTTGCCATGATGGGAATAACAAAATGCAATGCAAAAGCCAATCCACCTAGAAATAGTTTGTTTTGACACTGGCTTGCCCTGCGAACTCAAAGCAAAAGAAACAAACAACTGCTGAGACTGCCTAAAATCCTTAGTCCTGCTTAAGTAATAACGCAATTGCCTGTGTACATCCAAAGTATGCAAAATCTTCTCCCCTTTATTTTGGGGGTCTGCATAAAAAGTAGGCAAATGAATAGTTTGGTTTAAAGCCACACTAGAAACCACCTTAGGCATAAAGGAAGGATTAGTACGTAATGATACCCTATCCTTATGGAAAATCAAAAGGGCTCGACTGCCATAAGGGCCTGCAACTCAGACACCCTTCTTGCAGAAGTAACAGCCAACAAAAAAGCAGTCTTCCATGACAAATATTTCAATTCAGCAGTAGCCGCAGGCTCAAAAGGTTGTAGAGTAAGTTTTTCCAACACAAAATTGAGATCCCAAGCAGGAGTAGGAGCTCTACATGGGGGTCTTATATTTTTTGCCCCTCTAAGAAACTGCTTGAACAAAGGATGCGAAAACAATGGTGGGTCACAATCATAGTGAGCTGAGATTGCTGCAGCATGAATCTTAATGGAAGAGAAGGACAGACCCTTGTCCAGTAACTCAGTAAGATATTGAAGAGCCATACTCAAATTAGGCTCAGAAATCTCCAAATTCTTTGCTTTACTCCAAAATAAAAATCTCTTCCATTTTGCTGCGTACACTTTCCTTGTACTAGGTCTTCTAGCTTCCATAATCACATTTAAAACTTGTTGAGGAAGTTGAGACCTGCTGTGTTTCAACACAGAATATGCCAGGCTGTCAGATGAAGAGAGTGAAGCTTGACATTGAGCAGATGACCGTCCTGCCGGGATAACAGATGTGGAATCAAAGGTTAAGGCCATGGAGGCTTCTTTACCAGACTCCGTAGGAGAGGGTACCAGTGTTGCTGAGGCCAATCTGGAGCTATCAAAATCATCCGTGGCCCGTCCTGTCTGACCTTTAACAGTACCTTTGGAAGAAGAGGCAGAGGTGGAAAGGCATACACATGAAGGTTTGTCCAACTGAAAGACAGAGCATCCACTTTCCAAGCTGTGTGATGAAACCCCTTTGTGCAAAACTGTGGCAGCTGGTGGTTTAGTGGAGAAGCGAACAGATCTATGTCTGGAGTTCCCCATGACACTGTCAATTTCTGAAATACATGAAGATCCAGTTTCCACTTGTGGGGATCCATGATTTGTCTGCTTAACACATCTGCTAAGGAGTTCTGTGCTCCTGGCAGAAACCTTTCCTGAAGAGTTAGGTGCAAGCGTAGCGCAGTCTCCCATAAAATCATTGCTTGCCTGCAGAGAGGATAAGAATGTGTTCCCCCTTGTTTGTTGAAGTACCACATGACAGTTGTGTTGTCTGTTAGAATCAACACCTGCCCTGGAAGAAGTAACTCCTTGAAAGCCAGAAATGCGAACTGGACTGCCAACATCTCCTTCATGTTGATATGTAGATGCTGTAGTCTGGCAGGCCACTTGTCTTGTATCCACTTTCCATTTAGATGAGCTCCCCAAGCAATGTCTGAGGCATCTGTCGGTAAAATCTGACTCGCCTCTGGCTGGGTCACAGAGAGTCCCTTGTTTAGGTGACATTCCTGAGCCCACCACAAAAATTCTCTTTGAAGGCAAGGTATTATTTGAATGACAGTGTCTAAATCCTGGCAGTGCTGTGTCCATACATTTTGAGATACCATTGTAACTTCCTCATATGCAGTTTGGCATTGGGAAGCACCAGAATACAAGATGCCATGAACCCTAATGCTTGAAGGACTGTCTCTGCAGTCAGCACGGACTGATGAGATAGTTGATGGAAGTAAAGTGATAGACTCTTTAGTTTGTCCGGGGTTAAAAAGGCCATCTGGGCTGCTGTATTCAGTCTCACACCCAGAAAGCACATGTCTGGAGAGGGTACTAGACTGGACTTTATTTCGTTCACAGAATACCCTAGGCATCTTAGCACTGCAATAAGATATTCCAGATGCTGTAGAAGGTCTTCCTTTTCTTGAGCCAGAATCAGGTAGACGTCTAAATAAGGATAGATTGGAAGTCCTTGTAGCCTGAAGTAAGCTATCACTGGAGCCAGAACCTTTGTGAATACTCTGGGCGCAGTAGATAAGCCAAAGGGCAATGCAGAGAACTGATAATGAGAATCTCCAGCTCGAAACCGCAGATACTTCCTGTAACTTAGCCTGATAGGCACATGAAGGTAAGCTTCCTTGAGATCTAAAGTTACCATCCAGTGATCTTTGCCCAGCAGGGGTAAAAGCCGCTGTAACGTCAACATCTTGAACTTGGGAATGTCCAGATAAGTGTTGAGGAGAGATAAATCCAAAAGCAGTCTCCACGTGTTCCCCTTCTTTGGTACTAGGAACATGTGAAAATAAAATCCTAGGCCCCTTTCTGATACAGGGACTGGCTGAATGATGTCCAACACCCATCTGTCTTGAGTAATGAAATCCCAATTTTCTTTGAAAAGAGACAGTCGTCCTTCCAAAGGAGCTGCCAGACGAGAATCTACTGGCAGCTGAAAAGGCAGGTCATTGGGTCTGTTTACGAAAGGACTGACCCCTGCCCTCACCAGAAGTCTGAGCAGGTGAACTACCTGTTCTAGGCCTAAAAGAACCTTGAGCCCTGCCCCTACCACGTCTAGACCTACCCCTAGACTGGGAATCATAAGCAGGATACGTCCACCCCTTAGCAGGCCAATTTCTACTAAACTTCGGTGGCTGTACCTGCAAAAAATCTTTAACAGTTTGCATAGACTTAGCTTTGTCCTCCATTTTCTTTAAAACTGCTTCCACAGGTGGACCAAACAACACATCAGACTGTAAAGGAGCATCCAAAATCCTTGTCTTAACATGCTCAGCCAAATTTTGATCCCTCAACCAGGCATGCCTGCGAAGAACAGAACTAGTGGCAGCCACCCTCGAGGAGGCCTGCACAGCATCAAAACCACATTGCAAAGAATGCTTGCCCACTTGTTCAGACACATAAACTAAATCCAGCAAGTCTTTACAATCAATACCTTCCGCCAAAGCATCCACCTTAGATTTCAATTGTGAAAGGAGATAATTTTGATATTTCAGCATGTGAAACTGACAATTCAACGCTCTCATGGCTAGAGTGGAAGAAGTATACACTTTCTTACCCCACCTATCTAACGCCCTTGCCTCTTTGTCAGTGGGAACAGGATTTTTAACCACAGAGGCCTTAACACCTTTAGGCCCCTGAGAAACAGTTTCTGGGTCCGCCCTAGGACTCTTAAACAAATACTTATGAGCTTCGGGCACCCTATAGTACCTATCAGGTTTAACAGGAGCAGGAGGCAACGAATCAGGGTTCAGGGAAGCCTCTGCAAAAACATCTTCCACTACATTCAACACAGGAGGTATAGCTAAGGGCCTATGCTGGGGTAAAAACAAGAATTCCCTAAGCCTCTTCCTGGAATCAGAGTAATCCTGGCCTTCCCATTTAAAGTGCTCCCTCATGGAATGCAGAGTCTCTGAAAATGAAAAATCCTCAGGAGGAGAAGCCGAAGGAGTGGCATCATCCACATCAGAATCAGAATAATGAGGATACTCCTGCAAATCTTCCGCAGAAGACTCAGAAGCCCCTGAACCCTGTTCAAAACTGTCAAATTCTGGTTCCACTCTAGGCCTCTTATCAGGAGGGCCCATAGAACCTCTAATCATAGTAATCAAATCTTCCGCCATTTTAAGCATATGTTTCTTAGGTACAGAACCCGAAAGGCTAGGAGAAGCCCCTACTGAAGCTGAAGTTGGCCTACCTCTAAAAGAAGTTTTGGCAACAGAAGGAGAGGCTCTAACTACTTTGGGAAGAGAGGGAAGAATAGTTACCTGAGAAGCCCGGTCAGCCTGGCCTGCCTCCTGAGAGGGTACATCCTGTAACAGTAAAGTTTCTGCCTGAGACTCCATAGAAACTCCTGGCAAAACCTCTGGCTCCACTGAGCCACCTAAAGAACCGACGTCCGGGACTGCGGTTCATCAACCCTAGGCTTCGCTGTTTTGTCCTTGCGCTTCTTGGAAGCGGGCGCCGGAGCATCCGACGGCATTTTATAATTGCAACGCTTCCCAAACACTAATCTGGCACAGTCTAACCTCCTCTTAATAGTGCGTTTGTTAAACCTAGCACAAGAGCGGCAACCAACAACGCCGTGCTCAGGCCCTAAACAAGGTATACACAATGTATGGTAATCCCTATGAGGTATTTGTTTCCCACAAGAAATACAGTTATTCACTTTTTCTGACATCCGGTAAAATACTGAGGCAAGAAAAACCAAAATGTTCCCCAACGGGGTACTTAGCCAACTCTGATTCGGTCTGAAACTCCGGTTTCGGAAATATTTCAGAACGCCAACCTGCACTCGCAAAACTGCTTCTGCATCGGACCACGCGGCAAAAAAGACTGAGGATATGACGCCGGTCATGCGCATTAGTACCCTGACGTACTGACGTCAGTCTAATGCGCCCTGACCGACGTCAGCCTTATACTCTGGTATTCGGGCCGACTGGATGCGGACTATACCCAATAGTTAGGACTGCAGCAATGGAAAACGAAGAACATCTTCTACAGTACAGACATTGTGTCTCCTGCTGCACTCAGAATAAAAGATAACATATTTTTATGGCCTAGCCATAAAGTAATTTAATTTCAGCTGCTTTTTCTGAAACTAACCTCCTGCATTCCAGTTTCCACTGTTGTTGTTGTGTCTTTTGGCTTTTCCCGGTTAGGGGTCGTCACAGCGGAACTCCAGTCCGCTAATGATTGGCAGTAGATTTTTACGTGCCGAGTTGCCAGCCCTGACGCACAACCTTCAATGAAGGTACGCCCATTCACGCATGTCTCCACACAGAAGACGCTCTAGCTGAGAATCGAACAGGACAATGTCTTACTGTGAGGCAACAACGCTACCGCAGCACCACCACCGCAGTTAAAATATACATTTAAACAGTTACAATAGTGCACATACATTTCTGTTCCACTTCAGTAGAGTACACTGTGGATACATTTCAAACAGCACTTTGTAAAATACCTCTTCAGCACACGTCTGTACAAACAATCTTATAGGATATGCAGTTCTAAAACATTTGTAACACAAACATCTTACATAATTCATGTTGATATACACAAATGACATACAATTATTTACAAAATTCTAGATAGCTGGGCTGGCAGTATCTCCTCTGTCACACCATTCCCTACCTAGGATGTGTTAAACCCTGAGCATTCTAAGACTTGAATAATTGAATTTGAAAATGTGGCACACTATAAGCTGTTCTGTTTTGTGTCTGAACCCGTGGCATATTATAAACTGTTCTGTTTTTGTATACGAACCCATGGCACATTGTAAGATGGTCTGCATTTCTAGCTGAACGTGTGGCTCATTACAAGCAGCTCTGTTTTTGTATCTGAACCTGTGGCACATTACAACTGTTCTGTTTTTGTATCTGAACTTGTGGCTTATTATAATCTGTTCTGCTTTTTTCTCTGAACCTGTGGCACATTATAATCTGCTCTGTTCTGTATCTGAACCTGTGAAACATTATAATCTATTGTTTTTGTATCTGAACCTGTGGCTCATGAGAGGCTCTGTTTTTGTATCTAAACCTTATAATCTGTTCTCTTTTTATATCTGAAAGTGGCACTATAATCTGTTCTGTTTTGTATCTGAACCCATAGCACATTATAATCTGTTCTGTTTTTGTATTTGAACCTATGGCACATTATAATAGTTCTGTTTTGTTAATTAGTACTAAAACACCCTATTAGTAGTATAATTAATAAAATAAGTGTTATCAGCAAAGGATAAGTAAGAAAAAAAAAGAAAATGATCAGTGGAGTACTGTGAGATTGGAGTAATCAGATTTAAAAATGCTTGCATTCATTCTCAGCCATAAACGTAAAACGTCAGATAATATGAAAATGATAACACTAAGAATGCATAACAATCAGGTTGTCAATCAAACATTTTTTTAGGTATCTGACAAATGGATTCCAACAAATTTATCTTCTGATGAAGCAAGAGTTGTGAATTTCTTAGAATTAAATTTCTAGAAAAATTCACGACCTGAAGTTATGACTGGACACTTGACTGTGATTCTTTATAAGATAGAGAGAGTTCCCAGTGCTGTTGCTACTGTGTGCCATTCAGTACTTGTAGATGAGGTATATAAGTTGTTCATAGGTGAATACTAGGTTAACTGCCTTGAAGGGCCATCTTAAGCCTAGCAAATAACCCAAGATGAGAATCAAACCCTGTACCTTGTGCTTATGATGCAAAGACTTTAACCAATATGGCAAACCTCCATCTTTCTCACCTTTAAGTCAAATACACTCAAAATATGCAAAGGATTCTTTCATTGGCTGAGTTCTCTCTCCCTCCTGTTTGTGATTTTTTTCATGGACAGAATATTAAGACTCTGAGATCTGGAGACTATCCACTTGTGAACATGAAGGTTGCCTCTTTGTTGTTGCAGATGATGCGACTCAAGTGGCTGTGATCTCCCACCATGCAATAGAATGGCTCACTGCTGGATGTGAAGTTGCTGGAATGACAATAAGCTCGTCCAAACAAGTCATGCGTTCCTACAAGGGGAAACATTACCATCTGAAGATGGGAGGACAGTGGCTACATCAAAGTTTGAACATCTTATGGTCTTGCTTCTGAGTAAAGGTACAGAACAACATGACACACTGAGCAGAGAACTGGTATGGCACTCCAAGCATTGTATTGAATTTTAGATAATATGAACAGAATCACAGGACAAAGATCTCACTATAATTTAGTCTTGTCCCCACCCTTTGAGTAGTGACCATAAGAATGAAACTGTATACACAAAGGGCATTACCTAAGTTTCTTTGTAGGCTAGCTGAGCTTATGCATCAAGACAGTATGAAGAGCTAAGCAACACCAAAGGATGTCTGAGTAAAGTAACTACTCCTCTGAGTTAAAAGGAGCCTGATTAGGAGTTTTGGGTACTTTATGAGAAGGTTTCCCCAAGTACATCCCATGTAGAAGCACCTGGCACTGCCCACTGGGAGAAGGCTCTGGGGTAGACCTAGGGCCTGTACATCTCCGATTGCCTGGTAAATACAAGGGAACTACACAGGATGAGCTGGGACTGTTGTTGGGGAGACGGAAGTCTGCTGTCCTCTGCTAAGCTTGCTACCAAGACAGGTGGTTTACAAAACAGTTGGCTGGACAGCTGCATACCATTTCAGCATCACAAGAAGGCAGTGTGAGGATGATCACACAGTGAAAGGCACACAAATAATCTTAAAATGTACTTATTATGGTGAAATCCTTGAATGCCTGTACTATCGTCTCAACCCAAACAAAGGGAAGATGGCACCAAGTAAACATGCCGTGCAGTGCATATGGGACAGAACCTGCATAGCTGTGGATTGACAAACCAAATGTGGACAGAGAAATTGAGGCCAAAGCTTCATAGACCTATACAGCCAAACATTTTTAAAGAAAGTTACAGTAGCAGCTACAATCCTAGTCAAGCAAAGCCTAACTGCTCATTTCAAGGCTATGTGTGCATTAATAAAATGCAGTTGTGTTTTTCTAGTCATTTATAAAGAACTTTCTTGGTTTGTGCCCTACATTATTTTCTTTTCATAAATGGAACCGTCAGAGCTTCAGTTCTTTGTGTATATCACCTTAAAGTTGTGTAGGTAATTATTTACAATGCTACACCTTCAATAACTCTGGGTCCAGAATATGCATAATGGATTATTATCCATAATCACTGGTGCATGTACTGTAAAGTTGTAGGAGTTACACTGTGTACATACAAAAAAAAAAAAAAAAAAACTCCAACATAGCCATTTTTAAAACAGGGAAGGTAGCAGTTTTTTTTTCATTCCATTTGTAAGGGGATTTTTTTTTTTAAATCAAGAGAGATTGTCAGGTTGGGGGAGGGGTAGTGACCTCCTCACAGTAATGGCTGTCAAACTACACTACATTACCTCCATAACATTCTGTCAGCTATGCAAATGCACTGGTGAGATCCGATGTTCTAAATGAACACTATTAGCTATGGCACTCAGACTGTGCAGACTTCATTCCAGTTTATTATCCTGTTTTAAAAAGAAGAATGAAGCTTGCAAGCTTGGTTCAGTGAAGGCAGAAACTGCTTTCAGCACAAACTGGGATTTGTTTAAAAAAAAAAAAAAACATATCCTACTGAAAACCATAAAGGGTTTACTGTGCATCAATGTTTGCATCTCACAGAACTATCTGTAGTTACTGCCTCTAAAACAAGTTTCTTCCAACAAGAAAGTTTTAAATCCATAGACTAGGCATGTTCAATAAGGTAGAAACATTGCTTCTCATTCATAAAAACGTATGAACTGGAAATTATTCTATCAGGAGGCCTCAGATTTAAGATATCTGTAAGAAAACGTTTAACATAACACAAGACTCTAAAGGAGGATAAACTGGTAAGCAAGCAGAAATGACACATAATGGGGTTTGAGTAATATAAAGATCACTGTCAAAACATTGGTCAGACACTAAATATAAGGAAAGAAAAAGAATTCAAGCGCACATGGCACCAAACTGAAAATGAACATTTTGCTAAACACGATTTTCTGCCTGGTACTTAGTTCCTTTTAAAACTAAAAATACATTTTCAGAAAACACCCAACTACTGGTATTAGCTGAACATCCCTTGTTAGTCTAATAGACTTTAGGCTGTGATTAAAAAAACTCTGGCCTGCAGTAATGTTAGCATTCTGCAAACCACTGACAATAGATACGTACGACTGCATAACCACAATCTTGGCTAGAAATGGGATATTATATAGATTTGTTTTCACCAAAAACTGACTGAAACGAATGGAAAGTGCAAAGCAGACTATAACAGCTTTGAGGATTTTAGTGACGTTTTGTAATGCAGAACTAGAGTACTGGCAGCTGTCAAAGGAAAACTCCACCCTAGAACTGAAAAAAAATCTGCTTTTTTCACTGTATCTTTGGTCCCTGACCTATTTTAACACCTCAAAATCACTCTTAAGTGCATTATTTCTAATTCAAACCTGTTTTCCACAACATGGCTAACCACAGCTCTCAACCTTCCATCTCCAAAATGAGGAACACTAGCCCTCATAATGTGGAACACGTGCTAATGGCTTACTAACAACTTCAACTAGGACGGTCATAGGATGGTCAAAATATGACCAATTTACATATATTTATTTCTATTTATCATGGATATCAGTTAAAAACTTCATAACACTGAATGTGTGTCAGACCCTTTCAATGTGGAACTTCAAGGAACATGAATTTTTTAAGACCCCAAATGAGGTATGTTCCTCATAATCAGGTACACTTGAGACTACCTTAAAATCACTCTAAGTGCTTTATTTGTAATTTTAGCCTGTTGTCCACAACATGGCTACCAATGGGGCTTAATGTATCAACGTGGTCTTGTTCTCCCTCAACCCCTTCTCTTTCTCATAATGCTTTGTATGACTCATGCCACACATAAGGATCCGCCACATAACACAAGCACTCAGGTCACTCCAAGGCAAGTACAAACATGACTCAGTCATTGTCCATGCTGGTGTGAATGACCTGAGACGTACCTCCCTGGACTACATGAAAAGAGACAGAGGAGCTCTCTGAGCATGTAGCCCAGGCCGGTATGACCCTGACCTTGAGTAGCAACTTATCCTCACCAAGAATGATGCCACAATATGAAGACAAGATGATCAATTTCAACAAATGGCTTAAGTATTGGTGTCATTCAAAGGGGATCCAATGCCTGTCAGCCTGGGATGACATGCTCGACAAGCCACGATGCTTCGCTAGGGACGGCTTGCACCTGTCACCCCTGGGCTTTCGGATATTGGCAAAGGCTCTTGCCACCCCCATAGTGCCTTTTTTAGGCAAGGCTCAAAAGACAAACCCAGCTCCATAGGTATCACAAGGGATTGAAACTAAGAGTAATGCTACTCAACACCAGAAGTCTGAACTTCAAGATGTACGCACTCAAAACTCTCCTTAGCATGGAGAACATCAATATCTGTGCAGTAACAGAAACCTGGTTCAAGGCTCCCGAGAGCACCCCAGCACTACCAGGTTATACCTCATACCATGCTTTTCGGCCCCAAAACTTGGACCGAACCACAAAAGGAGGGGGAGTATCAATATTCGTCAAAGATACCCACACCTCCAGGTTGGTGGCATAGCACGAAGCATCAGAGACTATCCATGTGCAACTAACAGTGGGTAAAACTGCCTTCCAGTTTATAGCCTGCTACAGACCACCCTCCCAAACCCAGGAACCCCACTCGGCCTTCCTGAGAACACTGGAAAATATGAAGGTCTCTCCAAACACCATTATATTGGGCGACTTCAACTACCCAAACATAGACTGGGAGCATTACTCTAGCTCCAAAACCCTAGCCCAAAGGTTCCTAGAATTTATAAACTCAAATGCTGTGGAAAGTACAGTTTTGTACCTACCATAAATGTAGATGTCCGATAGGTATGCATCTGCAGTCATCACATATGGGTTGTCCTGCCTCAGGCAGCCCTTCGGTCGGCCGGATTCCAAAGTCTGCGTCTGGCGTCGGCTGATGTCACACTTTCCCAGATGTCAGAGCGCCTGGGATATAAAAGCATCAGCCGACGCCATCTTCTTCAGTCTTTCTTGCCCCAGATGCCAGGTGCCCTCTAAGGAAGGCTAAATTTGGAGAGAAGCATTTAAAAATCCAAACATGCACAATAATATAAAAACAAATACACCATAATAGATCCCCCCAGCTAGCTATAAGAGGGGTAAGTACCCAAAAAATACCACAGAGGGGAAGGAGGGAGGGTAAACCTGACTGCAGATGCATACCTATCGGACATCTACATTTATGGTAGGTACAAAACTGTACTATGTACTTCAAGAATGCATCTGCAGTCATCACATATGGGTAGAATACCATAGCCAATCTGGGGGTGGAGGAACTATGTAAAGGATGGTGTAGCTAAAATGCCCTGCAGGACTGCCGTAGCAAAGCCTGCTCTGGATCTGGAATATAAAGGTAAATTGTAATGCTTGGCAAATGCATGCACGGAGCTCCATGTAGCAGCTTCTAAAATGTCCTTGGTAGCCACCTCTCTTAAGAAGGCTGTGGAGGTGGCTGTGGCTCTCGTGGAATGAGGTTTAATGTTAGCTGGCACAGTTTTTCCATGAAAGGAGTAACAAAAACGAATGAAATTCCCTATCCATTTTGAAATTGTCCGTTTGGAAATTGTTTTTCCTTGTGTACCAGCAGCATATGCTACCAACAGCTGGTCAGTTTTTCTGTAACCTTTAGTTCTGTCCAAGTAGTAGCACAACTGTCTGTGTATGTCCAGGGTGTGCAGAAGTTTCTCCCCTTTGTTTTGTGGATTTGGAAAGAAGGTAGGCAAGTGAATAGCTTGATTTAATGAAACCCTGGATACTACCTTTGGCATAAATGTAGGATTGCTTCTCAATGAAACTCTGTCCTGATGAAAAATAAGGAATGGCTGTACTGCCATAAGGGCCTGTAACTCAGATACTCTTCTTGCTGAGGTTATGGCCAGAAGGAAAGCAGTCTTCCAAGACAGGAACTGTAGTTCTGCAGATGCTGCTGGTTCAAAGGGAGGCAATGTTAGTTTTTCCAACATGAAGTTAAGGTCCCAAGTAGGCAGAGGTGGTTTCCTTGGAGGATTGATGTTTTTGATTCCTCTTAGAAACTGTCTTAGGAGAGGATGAGAGAAGACAGATGGATCAGTATTGTACTCTGCTGAAATTGCTGAAGCATGAATTTTAATGGAAGAGTAAGACAGACCATTGTGGAACATTTCTGCCAAGTATTCCAGGATATGTGCCATGTTCATCACTGTCGCATCTAGGCCCTTTGTGGTGTTCCAAATGTGAAATCTTTTCCATTTGGCTGAATATGCCTTTCTTGTGGAAGGTCGGCGAGCTTCCATAATAATATCTTTCACTCTCTGGGATAGCTTGTCCTGAGGAGGAGTCAAGGTATTTTCCAGGCTGTTAGTTGCAAGGTTTTCAGGTTGGAATGCAGAGTTTTGTAATTGTGCTGTGTCAGTAGAAGTGGCCATAGAGGAAGAGGCCATGGTTTCGTGCGTGACAGGCTCTTTAACAGTGGATACCAGTGCTGTCTTGGCCAGTCCGGAGCCATCAGAATCACTTTTGGCTGCTCTGTCCTGATCTTCAGTAAAACCTTGGTCATTAATGGGAGATGTGGAAATGCATACACTGTTAGAGTTCTCCAGCTGAAAGAGAGGGCGTCCACTTTCCATGCTTGTGGGTGGAATGTCCTTGAGCAGAATTTCTTCAGTTGATGATTGTGGGGGGAGGCAAAAAGATCCAAGTCCGGCCTCCCCCATGATTGTGTTATCTGTAGAAAGATGCCTGGGTGCAGCATCCATTCGTGTGCATCCATGATATTTCTGCTTAAGCTGTCCGCCAGCATATTGTCTTTTCCTGGCACAAACTGGGATTGTAGCTGTAAACTGAGTTTCAAGGAAAGTTCCCATAGATTCATTGCCAGCCTGCAAAGAGGATAGGAATGGGTGCCTCCTTGCTTGTTTATGTACCACATAACCGTGGTGTTGTCTGTCCTTATTAGCAGATGGCCATGATGCAGAAAGGGTTTGAAGGCTTCGACTGCATGTATCACTGCCAGCATTTCCTTTTGGTTTATGTGCATGCGTAGCTCTTTTTGTGACCATAGACCTTGAATGCATCTGCCCTCCAAGTGCGCTCCCCATCCGTGGTCTGAAGCGTCTGTTGTAATGGTTTGGCTGGCTATTGGTTTGTTGAAAGGCAGACCCCTGTTTGACTGGGTTGCTTGAGCCCACCACAGAAATTCCTTTTGAAGGCATGGAATGAGTGGTATCAAAGTTTCCAGGCTGTGACTGTGTTGAGTCCATAAACTCCTTAGGTACCATTGTAGTTTCCTCATATGTAGTCTTGCTTGCGGAATCAGAAAGATGCAAGAAGCCATGTAACCCAGGGCCTGCAGGATTTTCCTTGCAGTCAGCTGGGTTTGTCTTGTCAGATTTTTGAAGTAATCTGGTAGTTGATTTTGTTTTTCTTCTGTGAGGAAGGCCATTTGGGTGGTTGTATCTAGATCTGCACCCAGAAAGGTTATTCTTTGGGATGGAACAAGTCTTGATTTGTGAAAGTTGACTGTATATCCCAAGGCCTGAAGTAGGTGGATGGCATAATTCAAGTGTTTTACCAAAGTTTGTTGGCTGTCTGCTTGTATAAGGCAGTCGGCCAGATATGGGTATATTTGAATCCCCTGAAGTCTGCAGTGTGCAATTACTGATGCCAGGCATTTCGTGAATACTCTGGGCGCAGTAGATAAGCCACAGGGCAATGCTGAGAATTGATAATGCTCTGACCCTGCAAAAAATCTGAGGTGTCTTCTGCAACTTTGTCTGATAGGGACATGCAGGTATGCCTCCTTGAGGTCTAGAGTTACCAGCCAAGACCCCTTGCCCAGCATGGGAAGGAGCTGCTGTAGAGTCAGCATTTTGAACTTTGGCACAATGAGATAAGTATTCAGTGCGGACAAGTCGAGAATAGGCCTCCATTGTTTTTCTTTTCTTGGAACAAGGAATAGTCTGGAATAAAATCCTTGGCCTTGTTCTGAGAGAGGAACCTTTTCTATAGCTTTCATTTGCATTAAGTTGGAAATGTGTTTCAAAGCCTCTGCCCTTTGATTCGGTGGCAGGTCTGGCATGCCCTTTCTTTTTGGTAATGTGTGGAAATGAAACCTGTATCCTTTGTCTATTATTTGTAGTGTCCATTTGTCCCTTGTAATACTGTGCCAATTTTCTGAGAATAAAGAAAGCTTTCCGCCCAAAGGTGCTTCCAATTGAGCCCTGGTTGGCGGTGTTAAAGTAAAGTCATTGAGCCTGTCCTTGTGCAGCAGTTGAAGGTCCTGCATTACCTCTCTGGTTAGGAGGTTGCCATTGATGTCCTCTGTAGGAGCCTCTAGCTTGCCCTCTACCTCTGGCACGCCTGTTCTTGCCTCTCTGAAACCTCTCTGTGTCTGGAAAGGACCAATTCTTGGAAGGCCAATTCCTGCTGAATCTTGGTGGTTGTACTTGGAGAAAATCCTTGACTGTTTGTAGGGATTTTGCCTTTTCTTCAAATTTCTTTAGGACCTCCTGAGCCGTGGAGCCAAACAACTTTTGCTTTTCCAGAGGAGCATCCAGCGGCTTTGCTTTAACATGGTCTGGCAGAGATTGTTCCTTCAGCCAAGCATGCCTACGTATGACTGCGCCAGTCATAGCTGACCTACATGAAGCTTCCAATGCATCATAAACACATTGCAAGAAATGGTTGCTAACCTGTTGTGAGTTATGTACCAGATCCTGAAGTGACTTGCGGTCTAGGGGGTCAGGTGAAGACAGTTTTTTATGCAATTCATCTAACAAATACTCTTGGTACTGTATCATATGAAATTGACAATTTAATGCCCTCATAGAAAGAGTAGCAGAAGTATACACTTTTTTACCCCATCTCTCTAAAGCTCTGGACTCCCTTTCAGAGGGGAGAGGATTTTTAGCAGTGGCAGCTGCAACCCCTTTAGGGCCCTGGGAAATAGTTTCTGGATCAGCAGAGTGGGCCTTGTAAAGGTAAAGATGTGAGTCCGGGACCCTGTAGAACCTATCGGGTTTGGCAGGAGCCGGAGGGAGAGAATCAGGGGTTGTGCTAGAGTCAGAGTACACATCATCAATGACATTCAAAACAGGAGGAATAGCTAAAGGCCTATGCTGAGGCAAATGTAAAAAGGTCCTTAATCTTTTCCTGGAATCAGAGAATTCCTGGCCCTGCCATTGGAAATGCTCTCTCATGGAGTGTAGTGTCTCCCCAAAGGAAAACTCTTCAGGAGGGGAGGCAGAGGGAATAGATTCCTCTGCATCAGAATCCTCGTAGGCCAAAAAAGCCTCCTCCTGGTGGTCCGAGAGAGTAGAGCTATCAGAGGTCTCATCTGAGGAGTGGGGATCAGAGGGCTCAACCCTGGGCCTTTTGTCTGGAGGAGGTTGAGAGCCCCTGTCCGGATGAGGTTGAGAGCCCCTAATTAAGGAGATAAGATCCTCTGCTAAGCTTAGAATCTGTGAAGCAATAGAGGGTCCCTGAGGGATAACCTTGGGAGGCAAAGCTTTTGAGAGTTTAGCAGCTTTAGCCCTGGAGAATGCCTTAATGGACATGGATGCAGGAGGCCTGGCTGCACCACGTGCTGGTGTAGATTTGTCTAAGGGAATGGTGTCGGAAGGTTCCAGGACACCAGTTTCTGTTGGAAATTCAATAACCGAGTCAGCCGGGGCCTCCGGGACCGAGGTAGTCGGTTGAGCGGTTTCGGTAATTGGAAGTACCAAGGACTCGGTTTCAGCCGAGACCGAGACACTCGCGGTAGGCCTGGCCGTGGTTTCAGGTGAAACCGCGGCCCGCGTGTGTCGGTCCTTGTCCTTCCGTTTCTTAACTAAATGAGAAGTCGGAGTCTCCGATGGCATTTTATATGAAAAACTAGCCCCAAAAAATTCCTCTGCAAACTCCGCCCGACGTCTAAGAGTGCGTCGGTTGAAGGAAGCACAGGCTGAACAGGCCGAGACTTCATGGTCTGGGCCTAGACAGGGTAGGCAGTAAGAGTGGAAATCCTTATGAGGTATTTGTTTCCCACAAGTTAAACAATTATTAACTTTATCTGACATCGGCTGAGGCAAGAAAGAGTCCCCAACGGGGTACTTAGCTTTTTGAAGTCTTCGGTAGCTGAATTACAGGAGCTGGCCGACCGGCACTTGCGAACTCCTTCTGCTTCGGGCACCACGCGGCAAGAAAGACTGAGGAAGATGGCGTCGGCTGATGCTTTAATACCCCAGGCGCTCTGACATCTGGGAAAGTGCGACATCAGCCGACGCCGGACCCAGACTTTGGAATCCGGCCGACCGAAGGGCTGCCTGAGGCAGGACAACCCATATGTGATGACTGCAGATGCATCCTTGAAGGACATCAACTTGTTACCACTCTCGCAAGAGGGGAAAACATACTGGACCTGATCATCACCAACATGGGGGCTCTATGCTCCAGACCAAAAGTGTATCCCTCACTGGTAAGATCAGACCATAAACTAATCTCATTGGATATTCACATCCCGACCCCACCCCCTGCCCAGAAAACCACAGTGAAAAACTTCTCTAAAGCAAATTTCACACTCCTCAAAACCGAGGTGGAATCCTTCAAAGCCCCTGGGCCTGTGGAAAATATGGCCCAGACCGCAGAATCCTTTATAAATGCATTCTATGAACACCTTCAGGAATGCATGGATCATGCAATCCCAAATAAAACCAAGACCCAATCCTCCAAAGGCAGGCGTCCTGTCTGATGGACCCCAGCCATAAACAAACTATACAATAGAAGGAGGAAGCTACTACATGATGGAGCAAAATCCCAAAAAGGGAAGGCATCTCTGATCAGTAATAGCAAAAAACTACAGGCACTCATAAAATCATCTAAGGCCAGCTTCGAGAGAAAAATTGCACAGGATACTAAGGATAATCACAAGGCTTTCTTTAGTTATGTTAGGAACCTGGGTGGGAATTCCCAGATATGCTCAGAATTAGTCCAAAGTGACAAAAAATACACCGAACCCACAGACATTGCCAACATCCTAGCTGACAGGTTCAGCGCAAACCCCCCCCTCCCCACTAAAAGGGCAAATATCTATCCCAGCAGAGTGCTGCCCACCTGACATCTCAGATGCTCAGGTAAGAGCTGCCCTCTCCAAAGCAAAAAACACAGCATCAATGGGACCAGACAGTGTCCCGGGCTGCGTCCTATATGAACTCCAAGAAGAGCTAAACCCAAACATAAAACTACTGTTCAATCTCAGCCTTACTACAGGATATGTACCCAAAGAGTGGCGTACAGCAACAGTGGTCCCTCTCCACAAAGGTGGAGCCTCAACGGATCCTGGAAACTATCGCCCCATAAGCCTGACTAACTTGGTCTGCAAAGCTATGGAAAGGATCATCATGGACCTCATAAATAAAGATATTGGGGACCTACAGACACTGGATCCTACCCAGTTCGGCTTTGTTAAGGGCAGATCCTGCTTCTTAAACCTGGTCGATTTCTTTGAAACAGTCACCAAGGCCATTGACGAGGGGAAGGTGGTCCACACAGCCTACCTGGACCTCGCAAAAGCCTTCGATACAATACCCCACTCGGGCATTATAGATAAGCTCACCAGCTTAAATATAAACCCCTATTTCACTAGATGGGTTGCAAACTGGCTCAAGGACAGAACCCACATGGTTAGAATTGCTGGAGCCATGTCAGACTCCAAACCAGTTACAAGTGGTATCCCACAAGACTCGGTCCTGAGACCTCTCTTGTTCGGTACATATTTCTCAGAGGTACAGGCCAACACGGAAGGACTGTGGCTGAGCAAGTTCGCAGATGACTGCAAACTAGGCACCATAATTGACTCTCCAGCTGACACAAGCATCCTACAAAGGGGCCTCATAGAAACAGACAACTGGTGCCAGAGCCATGGCCTCAAGCTAAATGCCAAAAAGTGTATAGTCATCCCCTTTGGCAAAAACAAAGTGCTCACAAATTACCACATAGGTGGTAATCCATCAAGTACGGAAGTAGTAATTAGGGACCTGGGAACCCAAGTTGATAGCAATCTCTCATTTGAAAACCACGTGGCCAAAGTGGTTAGAAAAACATTTTATATAGCCCACCTAATCATGAAGGGATTCACATCTAGATCAGGGGAGGTCATCGTGCCCCTTTACACATCCCTCATCAGGCCCATAATTGAGTACAATACCCCTTTTGGGATGTACCTTACCAGACACCTGCAGCAACTGGAAAGACCCCACAAGTACCTCACCAAGAGGATCAAAGGGCTCAAACGGATGCCATATGCTGCCCGGTTAAAGAAACTCCAGCTCTACTCAGAGGCATACCGCCTGCTCAGAGGCAATCTGTGCCCGACGTATAAAGCCATGTCCAACCCGGAATTAATGGACATGCTGCACCTCAGAAAATCCAAATCCCATCGAGCTATGCGCTCGAGAGACTTGAACCTCAGCACTGAAATAAATAGGACATGCTGGAGGGACAGATTCATAACCCAGAGGCTCCCTTCACCCTGGAATAAAATCCCAGTCCAGGTTAGACAGAGTCCCTCACTGACTCTCTTCAAGAGGAATCTTGATGAGTGGATGGGAGATCGTAGGTTTACCCCGGGTATCACTTCTGTGTCACTGTTAGACAGAGGCACAGTATACTAACCTCGAAAAAAGGCCTAGCAAAATTAATTTAAAATGGGTGGCAAAAGCCAAACACACTCTGGCTAGGCTTATAAATGCCCTAGGGCAGATAGCCTAGTATGAACCTATGAACCGATATGGAAGTAACTGTGAATTCCCATGCCACTGACATATAATGGCATTTGTGAGAGTCACTGTTATCTTCTTTACGTTCTGTAAAAGGACTGCTTCTTTTCCGTCTCTAATCACCCACATTTATGTTTGGCTCAGACCTTGTTTTCTGCCATACTTATAAGTTATCCAGCTACAGCCAGAAAAGTAATTAAATTGCAGGCCTTTGCTCAGGGTTTTCTTTTGTAGTCCAAGAGGAATTGATTCTGCAAGGATCTCTCACTGCAGTGACAGTTTTAACACCTCTGCAGTACTGTGGGGGAGGGGAACTACAAATGATCACATTGATACATCAAGCCCAATTGGTAGCCACATTGTGGTAAACAGGCTAAAGTTGCAAATAAAGCACTTAAAAGAGTGATTTTGAGGTGGAAAAATAAATCAGGAAACAAAGAGAGTGAAAAAAAACAGATTTTGTTAGTTCTATGGCAGAGTTTCCTTTAACTGTAATGGGATACAAGCAGAGCAGTCAGTGATTGTTTTCACATTTGTGTGACCCTGGCAAACAACGTACTGTTGAGTGATCCTGGCAAACAACATACTGTTGAGCATCTATTCACACGACTGTGAAACTTATTCCTGCTGGAAAATTCTGATAAATGACAAATGATTTAAATAATAGGTTCATAGGTTCATACTAGGCTATCTGCCCTAGGGCATTTATAAGCCTAGCCAGAGTGTGTTTGGCTTTCGCCACCCATTTTAAATTAATTTTGCTATGCCCTTTTTCGAGGTTAGTATACTGTGCCTCTGTCTAACGGTGACACAGAAGTGATACCCGGGGTAAACCTACTATCTCCCATCCACTCATCAAGATTCCTCTTGAAGAGAGTCAGTGAGGGACTCTGCCTAACCTGGACTGGGATTTTATTTCAGAGTGAAGGGAGCCTCTGGGTTATGAATCTGTCCCTCCAGCATGTCCTATTTATTTCAGTGCTGAGGTTCAAGTCTCTCGAGCACGTAGCTCAATGGGATTTGAATTTTCTGAGCTGCAGTATGTCCATTAATTCCGGGTTGGACATGGCTTTATACGTTGGGCACAGATCGCCTCTGAGCAGGCGGTATGCCACTGAGTAGAGCTGGAGTTTCTTTAACCGGGCAGCATATGGCATCTGTTTGAGCCCTTTGATCCTCTTGGTGAGGTACTTTTGGGGTCTTTCCAGTTGCTGCAGGTGTCTGGTAAGGTACATCCCAAAAGGGGCATTGTACTCAATTATGGGCCTGATGAGGGATGAGTAAAGAGGCACGATGACCTCCCCTGATCTAGATGTGAATCCCTTCATGATTAGGTGGGTTATATAAAATGTTTTTCTAACCACTTTGGCCACGTGGTTGTCAAATGAGAGACTGCTATCAACTTGGGTCCCCAGGTCCCCTAATTACTTCTTCCGTATTTAATGGATTACCACCTATGTGGTAATTTGTGGGCACTTTGTTTTTGCCAAAGGGGATGACTATACACTTCTTGGCGTTTAGCTTGAGGCCATGGCTCTGGCACAAGTTGTCTGTTTCTATGAGGCCCTTTTGGAGGATGCTTGTGTCGGCTGGAGAGTCGATTATAGCGCCCAGTTTGCAGTCATCTGCGAGCTTGGTCAGCCACAGTCCTTCCATGTTGGCCTGTACCTCCGAGAAATATATACCGAACAGGAGAGGACCCAGGACTGAGCCTTGTGGGACGCCACTTGTAACTGGTTTGGAATGCACTGACATGTGTAAAGACAGTTAAAGTTTTTAACGCTCTGCGTGTCAGTATTTCTTTGGAGTTTTTTTTTTTTTTTTTTTTTTTTTTTTGTTATGCTTAAAGACACAGCCAGACCCCAATAACTGTCAATCTGCATAGCAGATAAGAATGGCTCCCCCTTCAGTTTGTTCATAAACCATACTGCTGCTGTGTTGTCTGCCTGCAAATATCTAATTTCATTAATGATCAAAAGGAATACAAAGGTAGATCAAACTGCCATCATTTATTTTATTCTGATATTCATTTTCTGCTGAGCTAAAGTAGTTGTTCTATTTATATTTCGCAAATGAAGCCCAGAGGCTGGCTCTGATGCATCTGCTGTTAAAAAAGCTGTGCGGGTGACATCACTTGAAATTAATTTCCTGCACCAGATTTATAAAATTCATCATTTTGATAATGCAACCAGGAGGAGGAATCCATGGGGAAGAACACTGTTAAGAATCTCAAATCAGAACGAAATAATTCCTGAGGTACCAGTATGTTTTCTTCATTAGCAACCCAGAATCTGGAACCATCAGAACAGTTGAAAGTGTGAATCTCAAAGCCCTGAGAATAATTCTGATTTAAAAGAATTGTTGCAGAACAGCCCATTGCAGGCATCTACCCTACTCATTTCTTGTTAAACCTTTTGCAAGGATGAATTCAGTGAGCCAACAGCAAAAAAACCTTTCCTTCGCCATTTTTAAGTATGACTTTTCTAGGCTGTGTTCCCGATCTAACCTACTGAGGAGAAAAAAATGTCTTATGAACACTGGAGTACAGACACTGAGAACTGTCTGCTTGAATAAGGCAGACATCCAAATGAAAAATGCAAAATCCCTGAAGTTCTTCAGATAAGCCAACATGAGTGGGATGGGGATTTGGCAACTACTTTGGAAGCAGAAGGGGCAAGTGGTAAGTATGCAAAATGGAAATGCTAATTTTTTCTTCTTAAGAAATCTTAGCGATTTTCAGTTAAATTGTTGTGGAAACATGTAGTCAGATATCCTGTAGCTTTAGATTTACCATCCAATACTCATGGGGTAAACCTAGCAGCAGAAGGCTGCAAGATTAGAACTGTGATTTTTTTTCTAAAGAACTTATTCTAACTAAACAAGTCTAGAATGGGGATGCATTTTCCATCTCCTTTGGGGACCAGGAAGAATGGCCCTGATTCATGAGCAAAGAAGCTGGCAGCTTTGCACAAGAGATTACATTCAAGAATGTGACAGCAAAAAGAGGGTATAAATCAGATGCTGGAAAGTGTAACATTCAGTAAAGAAATAACACTACTAATTTATGTAGAAAGAAGAGGATGTAAGTAGTCTACTGTCAAATAATGCATGGTATGTTCAATGCTGGCAGTGTTAGGAAAGACAAAGGAAGGGTAAATCCTCTAGAGACAACACAGGTGGAATCCACATCTGTCTGGTATTTTCATCCTCCCTCATTTTCTTTATAAACAACTGTATCCTCTCAGTGCTAAACAACAACTACATGGTGAAAGCTCTTTTAGTTTAGGCAAGATGAAAGTGCCACAGCTACACTACAGCAACATTTAAAACAATAATAAACATGAGCCTAAAAATTCTAGTTTGGTATTAAAGGCATATTGTATCCTGGCCAAAAATTCAACCCCAACTCTTATATCAATAACTCACCACTTGAAACTGCAACAGATTTCAGCTCTATGTCGCAGACAGTATATGAGGTCTACCCAGCATTTAATCCCAACCCTGCCCAACAGCCACATATGACCACATCCACTTTCACCATTGTACTTGTGCCCACATCCTATACAAAACTATTCTTACACTCAAACAATGCTCTACGTCATCTGATGACCTTCCAAACGACTACCTTAAAACAGCAGTCAGCAGCAGTACTGCCTACCCTTTCTCAATCCAGGAACCTCACGTTCAATCTCTCTGGAAAAAAAAGTCACACATTATCCCTTTACACACAGGAGGAAATTCAACAGACATCACTAACTTTAGACCTATAGCAATCTTATCGCACCTTTCCTAAATTGCTTGAAAAAATTATTCAAAAACAATTCATAAACTATCTCCTGCAGGAAGAACTCCTACCCCCTGCACAACATGGCTTCCATCCCTCCCATAGTATTAACTCTGCACTTCTAACCTTTATAGATGCTGTCAATAAAGCTAGAGAGAACTGCAAACAAGTTTCCTCTTTATTTCTACACTTGTCTAAAGCCTTCTACACGGTATGTCACAGAAAACTACTACCTGAAATGTCGTCATTAGGTCTACCTCAGCCCACCCTTCTGTAGTTTAAAAGCTACTAGTCCAATAGGTATCAGTCAGTAAAGTACTCCACCCTCTCCCCTTACCTCCTGGTCATCACCGGTGTATCACAAGGCTCTATCCTTGGTCCCCTCCTCGTTAACACTCACCAACACTTTCCACACATCCACACAACAGCCCTCCCTAATACAGTGCACAGATAACTCCACACTCATAAGCATATCAGACAACCTGGCACATCTCCAAAAAATCACTTTGGGGATGCTTTAACAGCCACCGAAAGAAAAGTTTAGTTGTGTAAAATCTTACTGTAATGATAGATGTCCTTCTGTTCACTGTTGCATTATTCTTAACATGAGGGATTCCCTACCAAGGGTGGCCCAACATCCGGCCAGTATACCAAAGCCTTTAACTACCTTAAGGTATGCCGTACATCTGATGTATACTCTTCATGTACGTACAGCATAAAAGCGATGTCCAGACGTACCATCCTCAGAAATGAATACCAGGGTAGGAATGTTAGTCCAAGAATAAGGAGGTAAACAATATATCCAGAATGGAAAGAACCAGGTGGTAGGAGGGAGGGAATGAATACTGCAGCAGTAAAGAGGACATCTAGTGTTACGGTAAGATTTTACACAACCATACTATGTCCTTCTGTTCTACTGTTGAAGTATTCTTAACATGAGGGAGAGTGCAAAAGCTCAGGAAGAAACCTGGGCGGAGAAAAGACCAGCAGAGCTCTCTATAAAGCCATGAAGAATGACCCTAGCAAATCCAGCTCTATTTCTGGATATTCCATCTAACTTGTAGTGTTTTGTGAAAGTATGCACAGAAGTCCATGCAGCTGCCTCAAGAATGCAGTTAGTGTCCAAACTCGTGAAAAAAAGCACACAAGAAGCCACAGCCCTAGTAGAATGACACTTAATAGAAAAAGGAAGGGTTTTACCATGAAAAACATAACAAAAGGAAATAGCTTTAGAAATTCAAGAAGAAATGGTCTGCTTGGAAACAGCCAATTCCAAAGATTTGGGATAAAAAGAAACAAAAAGCTGATCAAACTTCCTGACCGCCTTAGTCTTATCTAAATAAAATCTGAGTTGTCTATGCATATCCAAGGTGTGTAGTGCCTTCTCACTAGAAGATTGTGTGACAACTCATTCACCACCATGGGCATAAAAGAATTAGTATACAATGACACCTTGTCCTTATGAAAAGCCAAGAGAGAAGGACAAGACATAAGGGCTTGAAGCTCAGACACCTGTCTGTCTGAAGTAAGGGCTAACAACTGAACAGTCTTCCAAGAACATTGTTGCAAGGAAATTGAAGCTGCAAGCTCAAATGAATCCAGAGTCAGTTTCCACAAAACAAAATTAAGATCCCAGGGAGGAGAAACAGGATTCCTGGGAGGTCTAAAGTGATGAACGCCTTTAAGAAATTGTTTTGCCTCACACCTAGAAGCTAAAGGAGATAAAGGCAGACAAGCAGATCTAGCTGATAAGTGGGACTTAACAGAGGAATAAGCCAATCAAGCACTGAGCAATTCACACAAGAAAGAAAGAACTACAGGAACATAGGTTCATAGGTTGGTACTGGGCTATCTGCCCGAAGGCATATATTGGCCCAGCCATGTTGTATGGTATTCACCGCCCCTTTAGTAGTTCCCTAGACCCTTGTACTAGCAGCTAGTACACTTGGCCCATATCTAGTAGTGCTGTTGGTGTGATCCCCGGTGTGAATTTTCTGTTACCCATCCACTCATCAAGGTTCCTCTTGAAGAGTGATAGTGAGGGGCTCTGTCTTATGTAGATCGAGACCCTGTTCCATAGTAAGGGAAGTCTCTGCGAAGGGAATCTATCCCTCCAGCATGTTCTATTCATTGTTGTGTTGAGGTTTATATCCCTAGAGCGTGTAGCTCGAGTAGATTTGGTTTTGCTAAGATGGAGCATGTTCAACAATTCTGGGTTGGACATGGCTCTGTACGTTAGGCAGAGATCGCCTCTGAGAAAGCGGTATGTAACAGAGAACAGTCTTAGCTTTTTCAATTATGCTGCATAGGGCAACTGTTTGAGGCCAGTAATCCTCTTGGTTAGGTACTTTTGTGGTCTCTCCAGCTGCTGGAGATGTCTAGCCAGGTACATTCCAATTGGTGCATTGTACTCAATAATGGGTCTGATGAGGGAAGAGTAGAGGGGCACCATCACATCCTTAGATCTTGATGCGAACCCTTTCGTGATCAGATGGGTCACATAGAAGGATTTTCTAACCACTTTGGCAACATGGTTATCAAAGGAAAGCTGACTATCTTACTTGGGTCCCTAGATCCCTTATTTCTTCTTCAGATTTCAGGGGATTACTTCCTATGTTGTAGTTTGCGGGTACTCTGTTTTTTCCAAAGGGGATTACTACGCATTTTTTTGCATTTAGCTTGAAACCATGGCTTTGACACCATGCATCAGTCTCATTTAGGCCCTTCTGGAGGATCTCCATGTCGGCTGGAGACTCTATTATAGCACCCAGTTTGCAGTCGTCCGCAAACTTAGTCAGCCACAGCCCTTCCGTGCTTGCCTGTACTTCTGAGAAGTATATGCCAAACAGGAGGGGCCCCAGGACAGAGCCCTTTGGCACACCACTCGTTACTGGTCTGGATTCGGACATAGATCCCGCTACTCTTATTTTATGGGATCTGTCTGAGAGCCAGTTTGCGATACATCTTGTGACGTAAGGGTTTATGCCCAGGCTGGTGAGCTTATCAATAATACCTGAATGGGGAATGGTCTCAAATGCTTTAGCAAGGTCAAGGTAAGCAGTGTGTACCTCCTTTCCCTTATCTATAGCCTGAGTAACCATCTCAAAGAAATCCACCAGGTTCAGGAGGCATGATCTTCCCTTGATGAAGCCGAATTGTATGGGGTCCAGCGACTGGAGGTTCCCAATCTCTCCATTTATGAGTTCCATAATGATTCGCTCCATAGCCTTACAGATCAGACTGGTCAGGCTTATTGGTTGGTAGTTCCCAGGGTCAGTTGTGGCCCCACCCTTGTGTAGCGCGACCACCATTGCCATGCACCATTCTATGGGCACATATCCTGTGGAGAGGCTGAGACTGAACAGGGTATTAAGATACGGGGTTAATTCCTTTTGGAGCTCACGTATGATACAGCCTGGGACACTATCTGGTCCCATGGAGGCAGTGTTTTTAGCTTTAGATAGAGCCTTGTTAATCAATGTATCAGATAATTGGACTTACACAATCCCCTAGAATGGTAATAGGCAATGTAGGTGGTGAGGGGGGGAAATTTGCACTGAACCTGTCAGCCAAGATGTTGGCAATGTCAGAAGCGTCAGTGTATTTTGTTCCATTTTGTACTAGCTCAGAACAGACCTGAGCGTTGCCATTTAGGTTTTTGACGTAGCCATAGAAGGCCTTATGGTTATCCTTGGCAATTTTCTTTTCAAAATTAGCTTTAGTTGACTTGATGAGGGCCCTCAATTTCTTACTAATGCTGATCAGGGATGATTTTTCTACTTGAGATTTGGCCTTTTTTTGTATAAGTCTCCTCTTTTTTATTGTAAAGTTTGCTTATGGCCGGGGTCCACCAGACTGGTTTCTTCTTGCTTGAGGAGGGAGTCTTGGTTTTATTTGGGATAGCACGGTCCATGCAATCCTGAAGATGCATATAGAGTGCCTTGGTGTAGGATTCCGCATCCTGGATATCATTATCCTTCTGCAAGGGAATAGTGAAGCTTTCCACTTTGGATGCAAGTAGTTTGAAGTTTGCTTTGGAAAGGTTTTTTTGATTGGGGGAGGTAGAGGAGTGAGGATGTCCAGGGTTATCAGTTTGTGGTCAGATCTGACCAAGGAGGGGATGATAACGGGTGTGGTACAATGGGCGCCCATATTTGTGATGATTAAATCCAATATGTTGTCTCCTCTAGTGGGGGAACATACTAATTGTTCAAGGGCATTTGAATTTATAAATTCTATGAATCGCTGAGCATAGGAGTTGGAACATTGGTAGTTCGCCCAGTCTATACCAGGGTAGTTGAAATCACCCAAGATTATGGTG
Organism: Protopterus annectens; assembly: GCF_019279795.1. Lineage (NCBI taxonomy): Eukaryota > Metazoa > Chordata > Ceratodontiformes > Protopteridae > Protopterus > Protopterus annectens. Next base: position 165,045,287 of record NC_056735.1, read on the forward strand.
TTGGGTATGACCTTTATATTTTCCAATGTCTCAAGGAATGCAGAGTGAGCATCTTGGGACATGGTCGGCGATCTATAACCGGCTACGACTTGAAATGTGGTTTTGCCTGCTGATAATTGCGCATGGATGATCTCTAGGGCATCATGCTGTGTTACTAACCTGGAGATATGGGTATCCTTGATGAATATGGATACACCTCTGCCCTTTGTACTGCGATCCGGTAACTGAGGCCGGAAGGTATGATATGAATTGTAACCTGGCAGTGCTGGGGTGCTCTCTTGAGCCTTGAACCAGGTTTCCGTCACTGCACAAACATTGATTTTCTCCATGCTGAGGAGAGCCTCGAGTGTGTGCATTTTGAGGTTGAGACTTCTGGCGTTGAGTAGCATTACCCTTAGTTTTTGGTTACCTGTGCTTGTTACGGTGGTTGGTTTGTCCTTTGAGCCTTGCCTAAAAAAGGCACTATGGGGACGGCAAGAGCCTTGGCCAGTATTCGAAAACCTAGGGGTGACAGGTGCAACCCATCTCTGGCAAAACAGCGAGGCTTGTCTATCATGTCATCCTAGGCAGACAGACACTGGATCCCCTTAGAATGACACCAGAAGCTTAGCCAATTGTTGAAATTGATCATTTTGTCTTTGTATTGTGGTATCATTCTAGGTGAAGGTAGTATGCTACTCAAGGTCAGGGTCATACCAGCTTGGGCTACATGATCAGAGAGCTCCTCAATATCTCTTTTCATGTAGTCCAGGGAGGTACGTCTTAGATCATTCACACCAACATGTACAATGACAACATCATACTTGTACTTGTTCTGGAGTGACCTAAGTGCCTGTGTTATGTGGTGGATCCGAGCACCCGACAGGCAGCTGACAGTAACTTTCTCCTTGTTCAGCCTGGTGAGTGGAACATCCGTGTGCCTTACTATAGAGTCTCCTATTACTAGTGTGCTAGGTATGGTGTTTTGCCTTAAGGGCTGTTGTGAGGCACACTGCTGAGGTTAATTATGTGTTTTCTGGCTTATGTTTGGGGGTGCAGGTTGCTTGCTCGTCTGCTTTGGAGGGCACTGTTTCTTTTTCAGATTGGTACCTAGTGCCTCCGAATATGTTTTTGTGTATTTATGAGTATGTTTTGCCGGTGCTTGTTTTGTAGATTCATGTGTGACAGGTGGTGTGATGCAAGTGTGTCCCTTATCCTCTTGACTGTCTGTTACAGTCATGGGGTGAGAGAGCGCTTAGCCTCCAGTCTGGCTGTGTACTTGCATCTCTCACAAGTGTTTGTGTCTAGAGGTAAGAGGAGAGGGTTGTCTATATTCATGAGGCAGTTGTGACACTGCCTCAGGATGCCCAATTCCACCAGATGAACTGGAGAGTACACCTGAAGCTGACCTCTGGACATGCTTTGAAGAGTAAATTGAACTTAAGTACTGCGGATGATAGAGGGTCTTATGCTATATTATAATAGTGCTGTCCAGGAAATTTGAAGAATAATAGTGCTGTCTAGGAGATTATGACAAGTGCTGATTTCTGTTTTGCAAGTGCTGCAATAAGAGCAGCTGATCTGAAGCACTTGAGTTGAGGCTTGTCTAGTTCTAAGGGAAAATTTACAGTGCAGACTTTGTGGGGCCGGGAATAGTATACCCCAGCTAACCGGCGCTGCACGACACTGCTCTGTGAGCAAGACCACGCAAAAACAGAATTGCAGGGTTTTTCCTTTAGATAAGTGAGGAGAAAGTGAGTACAAGAGCTGTTTTTCTCTAAGCAAGTGAGAAAAGTAAGTACAAAAACTGTTTTCCTCTAGGTAATGAGGAAGATTGAGTGCTATAGTAATTACTAGCTTATTTAGTGCTTACAAGTTCTGAACAAGTGCTGAGCATGAACAAGCAAATTTAAGTGCTAAAACTAAGAATCTGTATCTGCACTAGATGAGTTACAGGACAGAAACAAGTGCAAATACAGACTTTCAAATCAGAACGTTGAGAGAGATGGAAGAGATTGCCCAAACGGCCAATAACTACAAATTCTGGGCCAGAACCACTACTTATGTGGTAGACGGGTTACCTAATGCTTACCACTCCCACTGATAAGCTAGAAGGCTTCCCTCCAACACAGAAAGGCTTGGGGGACTCAGAAGCTTACATACAGTCCTGGATACAGCAAATCTGAATCTGGAACACTAGTTACAGGAAAGGTAGGAAACAGGCTTACAGTTTTTTTTTTTTTTTTTTTTTACAGAAAAGTAGCAAAAACAGTAGTAAAAAACAATTCACATACAGTGCAAGCTAGCACACTTGAGTATGCAGCAATATTAGACCAAACACAGTTTAAAAATGCAATTAAATTAAAAAGGACTAAAAGCAAGCGCAGAAAGAGTTTATTAGGTAGAATGTGGTAAATAGATGGGACAGGGGGAGTGTCCCAGATCAAATCTACAGTGGGGCGGGCAACTGCAAAAGCCACCAAATTTAAACTACAAACCAAAAATAAGGAGTGTGGGTGAGACAAAACATTTTCAACAGAGATCTAAGCAAAAACTAACAGTACAAACTTTAAAACCAAAAAAATATTCTCAGCTCTGTATATTTGCCGATCAGTCTCTCAGAACAGTGAGACAACAGTTTCAACACAAATCTAAGCAACAATTAAACTCTATAACCAAGAAAAAATATACTCAGCTCTGTATAATTGCAGATAACATCCACCAACAGTGGTTCTAGGCTACATGAAAAACACCACACAGATAAACCTCTTCCATTTGAATACACAGGATTTCCTAGTATTGGGTTTCCAGGCCACCTGCAGAGCCCTAAGCACTTCCTTAGAGAAAAGGTCCCTAAGCACTTCCTTAGAGAAAAGGTGTCTAAGGAATCAAAATCCTATCACCCATAGAGTCAGATGAAGAGTGGACAGGTGGGGATGGATTAGAGATCATTTTGTCTTGTGTGAATAGGTTGCGATGACTGTCCTTGTCTAAATGCAGAAGAGGGAACCAATTTTGTCTTGATCAAAAGGGAATTACCAAGGTTTGGGGTTTATCCTACTGAATCTTGAACAGAATTTTTGGAATGAGAGGAGGGGATGATGTATATAGAAACATCTCCTTCCAAGAAAATAAGAGGGAACCCACCTTCCAAAGCAGAGGACCTGGGACTCTGGCACAACATTGAGGAAACTGTTTGTTCAGAGGGAAGGTAAATAGATCTATTCGAGTACCAACCCACTTGTGGACAATGTCCAGAAACAGATCTCTGTGAAGCATCCACTCATAGGATTGAGTCAATGACCTGCTCAGAGTGTCTGCTACATAATTTTGACCTAAGAGAATATAAACTGCCTGAAGAGTCACATGACACTGTTCTGCTAGTTCCCAAACCATGAGAGCTAGCCTGCAAAGAAGTTAAGATTGTGTTCCCCCCTGTTGGTTTACATACCACAGGACTGTGGTGGTGTCTGTAACCACTGACAGGCCCTGCAGAGAAGTGGATGGAAAGCTTGAAGGGCCATCAGAAGCGCTCCCACCTCTTTGATGCTGATGTGCTCCATTTGCTGAAGAGGAGACCTGACCACATACCCCCATCGGTACTTTCATAGTGCCAAAGACTACTTCCCCAACCTATGCTTGAAGCATCTGTGAACAGTTCTTGAAATGGAAGAATGGATGGAAGGGAAGGCATGAGTTTAAAGACAACTGCTGAATCCACAAGAGAAGTTTCTTCTTTAGACAGGGAAGAAAGATGAACTGTAAATTCTAAGAGATGCACATCAGTGTTGTTGCCAGGCTGATTTCAGGAACCACTGAAATTTCCTCATTTGGAGTTTGTCTAAAGGTAACATAGGGATAATGCAGACCATAAATCCCAGAAGTCTCAAAAACTCTCTGGTTGTGATAGAGGTCAGAGGAAGAAGATTTTGAAAGAAGGAAATGAAAGTCAAAACCTTTGGCAGAGGCAGGGATGACACCATAGGCATCATCTGAATCCTGCACTCCAGGAAAGTATGACCTTGAGAAGGTATTACTGAAGGCTTTTTGAAATTTATTGTGAACACCAGACTTTGCAAAAGAGTAATGGCAAAGTGAAGACTTTGCAGTGAGGTCTCTGGAGAGGATGCTTGAATCAGGAGATCATCCAATTAAGGGAATATTTGGATGCCTTGCAGCCTGGAAAAATCAATCACAGGACCTATGCATTTGGTGAATACCCTTGGGGCAGTAGAAAGGTTAAAGGGCAAAGCAGAGAACTGAAAATCCCAAGAAGCAACAGAAAAATGCTAACATTTTCTGAAAAGGGCATGAATCGGAAAAGTAGGGATCCTTGATATCCAGAGAAGCCATGACAGACTGAGAAAGAAGTAAAGGGAACACGGCCTGAAGAGAAAACGTGAAAAGAATGAACCTTCAGAAATGTATTTAGGTGTTAAAAATCCAAAATGGATCTACAATGACCCTCCTTTCTGGGCACAAGAAACATTTTGGAATAAAACCCTTTTCCCGCTTTAGGCCTCTGGAACCTCTTGAATAGTTCCCTGATGTAAATGTTCTCAAAGCACCTCTGGGAATAAATGTAACTGTTTCTGAGGTGCCTGAGGAATGCCCCTGAAGGAAGGAAGGGATTTCCAAACCATGAAATGCCCTTGTTAAATTATGGAAAGAACCCATGAGTCTTGGGTTATGCTTGACCAGACTAGACGAGACAAAGAAAGATGAAGCAAGAGAGGAATGAGACTGGGAGGAATGTGGCAGCCAGATACTACCTGGCTTGTCAGGAAAGGGCTGCTTCTGAGAAGTCTGACTAGTTTTAGCTGGAGGTCCCCTCCTTCCAGTTTTTTCTTACTTTTAGGAGGAGGAGGATGGGCCTGTCTTCGAACAAAAGCTGGCTTGGAAGGATAGCTCTTTTGGAACCAAGGCACAGGTGAAACAAAAAGATTTTTCAAGTCCTGTTGCTCCTTCTCTTTGTCCTGCAAGGACTTGAACAAATCAATAGCAGCAGTACCAAACAAGCCATTGTTATCCATAGGAGCATCCATCAACTTGGCTTTTATGTCATCTGGCAGAAGTTGAAGCCTTAGCCAGGAATACCTCCTCAATACTGATCCTGAAGCAGCAGCTCTAGATGAAGCATCTGCTGCACAGCTGCATTTAATAGAATGCCGAGCTACCTGAGAGGAAGCCCCTAACAAAGGCAAGATTGAAGTTTTCTCCTCATAAACTGGAAGGTCAGAGACAACTTGAGTAGCCTGGGAAAGGGGAGCCAAAACATATCTACTCATATGAATTTGGTAATTAATAGCAAGAAAGGCAAGAGTGACAGAAGTACAGACCACCTTTCCCAGTCTTTCATAATCCTGCTTTCCTTATCAGAAGGAAGAAGTTTAGTGGTGGGCAGTAACCTGGAAGACTTATCTGAAACAACAGAAACTACCGAAGGGTCAGCAGATGGCCACTTGTAAAAAAATTTGCAATCATCAGGCATTTTATAAAAACAGGCTTCTTAGGAGCAGGGAGCTGTGAATCCAGAGCCTGAGATGATGAAGAGAAAGCGTCCAGTAAAGCAGGTAAAACTGATGGAACACCAGATGATGAGGGAGACTCCAGGAGTTCATGATACCTCTTTTGCATATCTAAAACCTAGGAGTAATCACATCTAAACTTCCTCATCTTAGTAGTGGTATCTCCAAAAGTAATCTCCACAAAAGGAGAGCCTGCACTGGTAGATTCCTCTTCAGAAGTATATTCCAGAGGAGATAGAATTTGGGTGGAATAAGAAAAGGATTCCTCATCTGAAGAAATCTCTTCCATCAGAAGAATCCTGATCCCTAACTCTCTTGTGAGGGGAAGATGTCCAAGGAGAAGCAGGGACAGAGACACATGAAGGTGGCTTCAGGGCCACAGTGGCATTAAATAAGCCCTGGGTAAAATTTTGCTATTTACTTTGAGGGTGCCTGGAAGAAACATGCTTGTTTTTTTTGCTTCTTTTTTAAGTGGACATCCTCCTTATGAAACATGGAGGGGTCAAAGTCAGCCTGCACTCAATAACTATCATCGGAACTTCCTCTCTCACCAGAACTTGAGGAACCCCCTAGACTCTTCTGTGATAATCAGTCTTGGTTCCCCCTGACCATCTGAAACAGACTTCTGCAATGCCTCCGAGGACGTGCCTTTTGCTGGATCCATGGCAGCCTCTGAAATGGTACCAGCCAAGAAATCCAACTCCAGAACTGGGCAAACCTCTGGACATTCATCAGCCTCGAGAGAGAGAGATGTCCGATATAGGAGGTGCAGCTGAAGAGTCTGACCTAAGTTTTTTGGCCTTTCTTCTTCAATGAAGACTCCATGTCAGGCCTAGAAGTTTTCTCCATAGCATCTTTTGCTAAAAAATTGAGATGCTGTTTTTCCAAGCAAATTGCAAGGGAGAAAAGATGACTTCATAAAATCTTAGGCACAAAGGCCTGACAAATACTGCAAGTTTTATGATCGTGAGTAGGCCCTAAGCAGAACAAGCACTGCTTGTGACTGTCTTTATGTGGAATCTGTCTCTTACACTGGCAGTTGCCTTTTCTGGATATCATGTAAAACACCACAACAAAAAGCAAGAGAAATAAGAAAGAGAAAACTCCAACGGGGCACTTATCTGAACAGCTTGATACACCAGCAAACAACTCGGGCTAGCAGACAGATGATCGAAGATGGCTTTAAGACTGGCAGCAGAGAAGGTCCGAGGATGGTACATCCGGGCATTGCTTTTATGCCCTACATGCATGAGGAGCATACGTGCAACGTACGGCATACCATAAGACAATTAAAGGCTTTTGTATACTGGCCGGACACTGGGCCGCCCCTGGCAGGTAATACCTCATGTTAAGAATACTGCAACATTAGAATAAAAGGACATCATGGCTCTGCAACTCACAACTCATGCGCACCCCCCCCCCCAAAAACAACTTATTAATTTTTCCCCCCGAAATCCCTCTTTTATATAAGTACAGAATTTAAAATCCTTTCTCTTAATAATACAACCACTGAAGTGACTTCTCATAGCAAGTTATTAGGGATGATAATCTTAAATTTGACCCACATATATCTACACAATTGCACAAAAAACAAACCAAAAACTAGGGATACTACACAGCAAAAAACTTTTACCAACACAGCTAAAATTATGCTTTGCCACTAGTTACCTGCTCCCCTGGGTCTATATTATATATTCGAAGCTTAAAAATTTCGAACTTCGTGTGTTCAACAACATATGAGTGAAACTTGAAACCTGGAATATACAATAAACTTACCTTAATGCTCTGCACCCCCACACCCCCCTACTTAAATATACCGACTCCTCCCATTCTGCACATACAGAGCTGTTGCCTTTCACATTCGGACTTTTGAAAGTTCGATCATATGGTGTCGACCATATGACATTTAAACTTCGAAACATTTGGCAATTTAATAGGGGCCCTGCTCCCCTCACTAATTTATCGTGCTCCCATCCTTACTAACCTCCTGGCATAATATAAAGCAAATCTTGCACAATGTTATAATAAAGTGGCTAAATTTGCGGCAAATACCCCCTTCACAACCCACCTCTGTATAGCACTAAAAAGCCTAAATTGGTTAGAACTACCAAATCAACTATTTACACAGCTTCTTGCTACCTATAAAATTATCCAGCGTCTACCTACTTAGTCCAGCACTGAATACCCTTCTACATAACAATGTTCCCACTCGGTCATTACAATCCAAAAACCAAAAACTCCTCTCTCTCCCCTAACTTACCAAATCTAATGGGTATGCTCTGTACTGATACCATGTTGCTAGGGCCTGGAAATCTTTACCTGTATCCATCAAGTCAATACCATCTCCCACTAAGCCTGTAAAACATTCTGAAAGACTTCTTAGCCAAAATCTAACTCTGTTCTTCCTCAAAGCCAAGATAAACTGAATCCCTAAATATTAACAAGTACCTATTCAAAACTTACACCTCCTTGCTTCCCCTTCTTCTGTCACTTCCTTCCTTTAATCAATTTTTCTTCCCTGACTTTACATCTAAATACACCATAACCCTGCTTTTTTTTTCTCACTTCATATTGCAATTCCTGTTTGTAATATACTAACTTACCTTTACTTTTTCTAAACTAGCTAACATTTCTCTAAATATTAAGTTATTTTTTATATAGAGTGTATCTATTTTTATCAATGTTAATACATTATGCCTAATTTGGTATTATTATTATTTAAACTGCAGATGCTTTTGTATTGTTTTTGAAGATTGTACAATTCTTGTTCTTAAAATGTTTTTGCAATACTTTGAAGTTTTTCTTCCCAGGCCTCTGCTGATAATAGGCACATACCCAGTCTGACTTTTCTGGTAATCAAATGTCAAGAAATAAAATAAAATAAGAAATAACGAGACCCAGATCTGTGGGTTGTTATTAAGGCTTACCCATTATTGCGGTGGCTTACCAGTAAGCGCAACGTTTGGCGTGATTACTGTAACCTAAGAGTTACATTTTGATCTGTGGGTTGTTATTAAGGCTTACCCATTATTGTGTTGGCTTACCAGTAAGTGCAAAGTATGGCGTGATTACTGTAACCTAAGAGTTACATTTTTTAAATGTTTCCCTCCCTTCTTAAAGTATTTCTTTGCATGATCACACTTATTTGAGCTTCAGACTCTTTATAATATTGTGATTTATTAGAGATATCACCTAAATGTAAGCTGCATACATATGTTGCTTAGTGTGGAGTCACACACACAATGCATTATCAAAGTTTATTTTGTGAATCTGATATTGTTATTGTTAAAAATTTTCTTCGTTGTTTTTAATTAGGTGAATTTTGTATCATTTCTGTTTATTACAGGAACTACTGAAAATAGCAAAGCAATTTAAGTGAAGGTCTCCAATATTTGTAAGGCACTGCAGTGCAGCTGTGTTTGTATTTTATTTGCCATTTTTGCAATGATGACAAATTCACATTGAATGACTAAAGAAAAAATACAGTTTTGGAGGACTAGCTACATTTTACCACTGTTAGAATTATTTAATTTAGCCACCATTAGAATTATTCCATTTAGCTAATCATATCAGTGACATATACTGACATTTGAGGCACTATATAATCAGTTTTATAAAGCTGTCTCAGATGTGGCTCTCTATCACAAGTGCAGCATCCAAAACTGCAGATCCCACAACTCCAAAATGTAAACTGCAATTTAGTAAATAAATAAATAAAGAAAGAATTATGAAGATCACTGTTAAACCATAAAAGAGATGGGCGTTTTACCTCATCACGTACTCCCTAAGTATGCATGCCGATTCAGATGCAGCTGCCCTTTCAGAATGCAGAGCACTTGGAGGAACCACAGCCTTGGACTTGGTAAAAATTCTCCCCATGTCTACTTGTAGTTTCCCTGGTCTGACAACTGTATTTATGGTCCTTGGAATTTCAAAAGGCACCCCTTGGACATATGCATACCTCTCAACCTGGAAACATCAAAAATCTGGACAAGGCCCATGAAAAACAGGTACAAATCTGTATGCTGATTAACATAACATTTGCATACATAATTATGTAACCCCACCCACTCCAGTGGAATTATGGGATACCACCTTTCAAATGTAAACTGAAGAACAGACAACCAAAATATGGCACCAGAGTCCCCCTGCAGCCATTCCAATGTCCAATTACCTGGCTATTTCGCTCCATTTACCATAAACACTGTGTGCATATTGCTTTACGTCTACAATGATTATTTGGATTTTATTTTTACATTTTATAGCACAATGCACAAACACTAATAGACATCTGCTAAACAAAGCAATACTGTCTCACAATGAAAACAGACTTGGCATTAAAACTTCTCTGCCCTTGAAACTTACATTCATTGAAACAGCATTGAAAACACATTACATCCTATGAAAATGCATCTGGCCAGTGGTGGATAAAGATTGCCTTTGGGCTGTTTTCAAATCATTGGCCCCTTGCACACAAAACAATGAACATACATGTGTACTTTGATACACCTTCCTGCCTTTATTAAATTATATTCCTTGTATAATACAGCACACTTTTTTTCCAATAGGCAATGAAACAAAATGCATGAACCAATGATGACAAAACTACCCAATTCAGAATATTTCCATCATAGAAGTCTACTTCCACAGCTACACAATATATACATAAAAATAGAATGACAGTAGTGTAAGCCACAGGCATCTTGCACAGCTTCTTGCACTTATTTTCAATTTCAGTTTTTTTTTGGGGGGGTGGACAAAAGGCTAAAAAACAAGGACACATTTTAAACATTGCTTGCATAATTTTGGAAAATTGTTAGAATAAAATGTTGTGTTACCACCATGCATTTCAATGCCAAGTCTTGAACCCAAGACCCTGTGCACTACAGTCAGAGCAACATAACACTATGCCATTGCCAAATCAGCAGTTTCCTGAAAGATTGGAAGACTGAAACTTAAATGGCTATCAATTTAGTGAATTCAGTTCTCAGTTCTCACCATAGCTGTCAACCTCTTAGCACAAAACCTGGACAAAGCCAATAATGGGGGAATACAGTCTCAAAATAGGGACGCATTTCAAATACTGACCTTATAAACTTAGAAAATTGCTAGAATAAAAAAAGTGTCTGTAAAGGATGAAAACTTACAATGTCAGTTGACGTGTGAACAGATGGGGATGGATGAGAGATCCCTTGTCTTGTGCGAGTGGGTCCACCTTATGAGGTAACTTGTGATGATTGCCCTTGACACGATGCAGAAGAAGAGGGAACCAATGCTGTCTGGGTCAAAATGGAGTCACCAGCAAGATTTTGGGAACATCCTGTACTATCCTCAACAGGAAATGTGGTATGACAGGAAGGGGAGGGAAGGCATAAAGAAACATCCCCTTCCAAGAAAGAGAGAAGACATCCACCTTCCAGGCCAGAGGACATGGGACTCTGGCACAAAATAATAGTTGTCTATTCAGAGGGTAGGCAAACAGATGAGGAGTACCTCACTGGTTGTCAATGTCCAGAAACACATCCTTGTAAAGCAACAACTCGTTGGACAGTGTTATGGTCCTGCTCAGAGAATCTGCCACTATGTTCTCGCTCTCTCATTTTTTTTTAAACAAGAAACATCTTTATTAAGTTTTCACTTATGACATAGGCAATCATACATTTATATAAATGAAAGCAAACCATGTCGACACAATCCCAGTTGCAAGCATTTTACATCACAAATCATACTGACTCAATTCTAGCTGCAAACATACATCACTTATAATCTACCCAATCACTGTCAGTCAAACATACAGTGGATGTAAAAAGCATACACAACCCCGTTAAAATGCCAGGCTTTTGTGATATAAAAAATGAGACCACAATAAATCATTTAAAAACTTTTCCCACCTTTTATGTGACCTATAACCTGTACCATTCAATTCAAGGGTCCAGGAAGTAAATATTGCGGGAAGAAATATCCAGGGAATTGTTATGGCTAGGCTTGTATAGGGCCAATAGCCTAGTACCAACCTATGAAAAACAAACAAATCTATTAGGGGAATAAATATAAAAAATAAAAAATGTACAATAAGCTGGTTGCATAAGTGTGCACATCCTTAAACAATACTTTGTTGAAACACCTTTTGATTTAATTATAACATTCAGTCTTCTTGGGTAGGAGTCTATCAGCATGGCACATCTTGAATTGGCAATATTGGCTCACTCTTCCTTGCAAAAGCGCTCCAAATCTGTCAGATTGCAAGGGCATCTGTTGTGCACAGCCCTCTTCAGGTCACCCCACAGATTTTCTATTGGAGTTGGGTCTGGGCTCTGGCTGGCCATTTCAAAACTTTAATTTTCTTCTGGTAAAGTCATTCTTTTGTTGATTAGGGGTCACCGTCATACTGAAAGGTGAAATTCCTCTTCATCTTCAGCTAACAGATGCCTGAAGGTTTTGGGCCAAAAGTGACTGGGGTTCTTATGCTGTTTTCTCCACTGTGGTACGATCTCGGGAGTTGGTATATTTAAGTTGGGGGTCCCCCACATTATTTTGTCTGTACATTCTTTTTTTTCCTGGATCAGCGAATTTCTTCCCTGGGAAAAAAATTCGCTGATCCACGCCTTCGACATTTTGAGGTGTCGTAGTTTTTGGTTCGATAGAAGATTGTTCGCTATTTTAAGCATTCACTCTTCTGATATAGATCCGTATTTGGAACTGTTCATAATTCCCTCCACCTTGACTAAAGCCCCAGTTCCAGCTGAAGAAAAACAACCGCAAAGCATGATACTGCCACCACCATGCTTCACCGGGGGGGGGGGGGGAGGGGGTTGCAAAGTGTTGTTTTTGCACCAAACATACCTTTTGGAATTGTGGCCAAAAAGTTCAACCTTGGTCTCATCAGACCATAACACATTTTCCCACATACTTTTGGGAGACTTAAGTATTGTTTTGGAAATTTTAGCTGGGCCTGGATGTTTTTCTGTGTAAGAAAAGGCTTCCGTCTTGCAACCCTACCCCACAGCCCAGAGATATGGAGAATACGGGGAGATTGTTGTCATATGTAGTACACAACCAGTACTTGCCTGAAATTCCTGCAGTTCCTTCAGTGTTGTTGTAGATCTCTTGGCAGCCTCATTGACCAGTTTTTGTCTTGTTTTTTTCATCAGTTTTGGAGGGACGTCTAGTTCTTTGCAACATCACCATTGTCCCATATTTTCTCCACTTTTTGACGACCATCTCCACTGTGTTCCACGGTATATCCAATACTGTGGAAATGTTTTTGTACCCTTCTCCTGACTGATACATTTCAACAATGGGATCCCTTTGATGCTTTGTAAGCTCTCTGCGAACCATGGCTTTTGCTGTAGCAGGCAACGGAGTAAATGTCAGGAAACTCCTACTAGGACAGCTGAACCTTATTTTGGGTTAATCAGAGTCTCTTTAATTGATGGCAGGTGTGTAACCAAGAAGACTGAATGCTGTAATTAAATCAAAGGGTGCTTCAACAAAGTATTAGTTTAAGGGTATGCACACTTATGTAATCAGCTTATTGTACATTTTTTTTTATTTTATTTTTTATATTTATTCCCCTAACAGATTTGTTTGTTTTTCAATTGAATTGTACAGGTTATAGGTCGCATTAAAATTGGGAAAAATTTTGAAATGATTTACTGTGGTCTCATTTTTTATATCACAAAAACCTGGCATTTTAACAGGGGTGTGTACACTTTATATACCCACTGTATATAGCTCATTCAAATTCTGCCTTCTTTTAAACCTCATTTCTCCCTTGTATGTAATGTTCCCACAATTACAATTTGTTCTTATGTAGTTTGCTAAAGATCTCAATTCCAGTTGTTTTATCTGTTATTATACTATCTTCCACTATGTCTTGATCTCAGGTAATGTAAACTGCGTGAAGGGTCACCTTATATTGGATAGCCAGCTCCCAGACCTGAAGGGCTAACCTGCATAGGAGATGAGGCCTTGTCCCCTCTGCTTGTTGACATACCATGTCACTGTGGTATTGTCTGTGAGAATCTTGAGAGGCCTTGGAAGAAAAAAAAAGAATGAAAATCCTTCAGCCAGCAGAAGAGCTCTCATCTTTTTGATACTGCTGTGATCTTTCTTTTATCAAAGTGACCAAAGACCCTGTAACTTTAGAGGGTTGAAGGAGACCCCCATCTCACATCCAAGGTATCGGTGAAAAGTTCCTGAGGGGTACCTGGAAGTTGAAAAGGAAGCCCTAGGTTGAGGGACAGCTGAAGTATCCACCACTGAAGTTCCAGCTTGAAGCATGAAAGTACAGGGACTAGAAAATCTGAAGGATGAGCATGTGGAACTTGGCTAGAGGAAGCATAGGAATGGTGGAAGCCATGTAACTTAGAGCCTTCAGAAAACCTCTGGCTGTAACTGAAGCCAGATGAAGAAGGGACTGAAAGAAAGCAATGAGATTGGGAGGAGGCAGGGATGCCAACATTGGAACAATCTGGATCCTGGAAGCCAGGAAAAACATGATCCTGAGAAGGAGTCAGGAATGACTTCTGGAAATTTACTATAAACCCCAGGCTTTGCAAGAGAGAAATGGTAAAGTGTAGATGCTGATGTAAGATCTCTTGAGAGGAGGCCTGAATAAGCAGGACATCCAGGTAGGGAAATACCTGCAACCCCCTTAGCCTGCAGAAAGCAATAACAGGAGCGAGGCATTTGGTGAAGACCCTTGGGGTAGAAGAGAGGCCAATGAGCAAAGCAGAGAAAAATGCTAGGAAGCAAAAAGAGAGATGTAAAAACTTCCTGAAAAGAGGATGAATAGGAATGTGTAGATAAGCATCCTTGAGATCCAGGGAAAAGTACAGTTGTGTACACTTACCATAAATGTAGATGTTCGAGTATATTAACTTTTGCAGTCATTACATTAGGGTAATCCTGCTGGCAGGTTGCCCTCAGTCGGCCTGAATTCCAAAGTCATGAGTCCTGCGTCGGCTGCTGTCACCCCTTCCCTGATGTCAGATCGTCAGGGGTATAAAAGATGCGGCCGACACCATTTTCTTTATTTTTTTCTTGCCCCAGATGTCAGGTGCCCCCTAAAAGGGTAGCCAAAATTTATATATATATATATATATATATATATATATATATATATATATATATATATATATAAATACATGCACCAATATAAACTTTACCTTCATCTACAAGCAAATACACCACATTGGTTGTATAAATCTGAGAAGGAAAGATAGGTTCCATCAGAAAAAAAGGGGGATGGCGGGTGGGTAACCTGGACTGCAACAGTGAATACACTCGAACATCTACATTTATGGTAAGTGTACACAACTGTACTATGTTCTTCATGTTTCACTGCTGCAGTCATTACATTTGGGTAGTGTCCCAAAGCTATGGATGGGAGGCTGGAGCCAAACAGCATTAGGAGTGGCTATGAGGCCCTGCAGAACTGCAGTGGCAAAGCCTGCCCTGGATTTAGAGTAGAGTGGCAGATGATAGTGCTTTGTAAAGATGTGCACTGAACTCCAAGTAGCAGCCTCTAAAATGTCCTTGGTTGGTACTCCCCTGAGAAAGGCTGCTGAAGTGGCTGCAGCTCTGGTTGAATGTGGCCTAATGCCCTTAGGCACTGGCTTGCAATGGTGTAAGTAGCAGAAACGAATGCAGTGGCTTATCCACTTTGAAATAGTCTGCTTTGAGATAGCCTTTCCTTGTGATCCTGCAGCATATGCCACTAGTAATTGCTCTGTCTTTCTGAAAAGTTTGGTTCTGTCCAAGTAGAATCTAAGCTGTCTGTGCACGTCCAAAGAATGCAGAATTCTCTCCCCCTTGTTCTGTGGATTTGGATAAAAAGTTGACAGATGAATAATTTGGTTAAGAGCAACACTGGACACCACCTTAGGCATAAATGTTGGGTTTTTCCTCAGAGACACCCCGTCTGGAAAAAAAATGATAAAAGGTTCCACAGCCATGAGTGCCTGTAGTTCTGAAACTTGTCTTGCAGAAGTTATTGCTAGGAGCATAGCTGTTTTCCAAGATAAAAACTTTATATCAGCAGTAGCAGCTCGCTCAAAAGGAGGCAGGGTGAGTTTTTCCAAGACATAGTTGAGGTCCCATGCAGGCATTGGTGATGATCTTGGAGGCCTTAAATTTTTGGCTCCTCTGAGGTACTGTTTTATTAAGGGATGAGAAAAGATTGGTGGCTCTGTATTGTAATGAGCCAAAATGGCAGAGGCATGAATTTTAATCGATGAAAAAGATAGGCCTTTGTCCAGCATCTCAGTTAAGTATTGCAAAATCTGAGGAACATTTGGCACAGCTGTATCAGTTCCTTGTGCCTGGTTCCAAGCACAGAATCTCTTCCATTTTCCAGCATAAGATTTTTCTAGTACTAGGCCTTCTGGCCTCCAAAATGACATCCATCACAGCTTTACTGAGAGGTGTGCTTTGTATGACTACATTATCCGCCATGCTGCCAGGTTTAAAGTCCTGAGTTGGCTGTGCAGGATCTGATTCTTTTGCTGGGACAGTAGATGAGGTATTTGAGGTAAGGTCCAAGCTGGGCACTGAGACAAGTTCTTTAGGATTGGAAACCAGTACTGGTGGGGTCAATCTTGGACAATCAGTATCATTTTTGGCTTCTCCTGTCTGACCTTTAGGAGTACCTTGGGGAGGAGAGGCAGTGGGGGAAAGGCATATACGGATAGGTTTTTCCAGCTGAAAGATAGGGCGTCCACTTTCCATGCTTGTCTGTGATAAGTCCTTGTGCAGAATCTTTTTAGTTAGTAGTTGTGAGGGGAGGCAAATAGATCTATGTCCAGGCATCCCCATTTCCTTGTTATCATGCTGAAGACTTGTGAATCCAGCTGCCACTTGTGGGGATCCGTGAGGTTTCTGCTCATTTCGTCTGCCAGAGTATTTTTCCTTCCTGGCAAGAATTGTGCCTGCAGATGTACTTGGTAAGTTAATGCTGTGTCCCACAAAGTCATGGCTAGTCTGCATAGGGGGTAAGAATGTGTGCCCCCCTGCTTGTTTATATACCACATGACCGTGTTGTTGTCCGTCTTTATCAGTAGTTGTCCCGGATGAAGTAGGTCCTTGAAGGCTGTCAGGGCATTCTGAACAGCTAACATCTCTTTTTGATTGATATGCAGATGCATTTGGGTTGAGGACCATGTGCCCTGAATGCATCTTCCTGCCATGTGGGCCCCCCAGGCATAATCTGATGCATCTGTTGTTAGTGTCTGCCTGGCTGGGGGTAATGTGAATGGCTGTCCCTTGTTTTGGTGACAAGCCTTTGCCCACCATCGAAACTCCTGTTGTAGGCAGGGCATGAGAGTAATCATTGTTTCCAGGCTGTGGTAATGTTGAGTCCAAACACTTTTAGGTACCATTGAAGTTTCCTCGTATGCAGTCTTGCATATGGAATTAATTGGATGCAGGATGTCATGAAGCCCAAAGCCTGCAGAATTTTTCTTGCAGATAACTGGGCCTTTGTTGCCAACATTTTGAAATAGGTAGTCAGTTATTTATTTATTTATTTATTTACATTTGTTGACCGGGATTGTCCGACTGGATGTAGGTCCATTTTCAGCAGAGGCCCGGGAAGAAAAGCTCCACAGTTGAAATAAACAGACAGTAGATACATTGGATTACATAACGATTAACAATTTAACATAGCAATTACTTACAACATATTTACAGATGAAGAACATAGTACTTCAGTAGACAACTAGAATCTTTATCTGTGAAGTACATAACAGACATTAACAAATGGTACAGTGAGAAGTTGCCTTTGTTTGTCTGGCATGAGATAAGCCATCTGGGCAGTTGTATTTAAGCTTGCACCCAGGAATATTATCTCTTGAGAGGGTACTAGTTTCGATTTCTTTTCGTTGACTGTGTACCCTAGGCATGTTAGAAGTCTTTTCACGAACGCCAGATGCAGTAGAAGAATGTCCTTGTTCTCTGCTTGAATTAGACAGTCGTCCAAGTAAGGATATATTTGTATTCCTCTGTCTGCAGAATGCAATTACTGGTGCCAGGCACTTTGTAAAGACCCTGGGTGCAATAGCTAAGACAAAGGGTAGTGCAGAGAATTGGTAATGCATTGAGCCAGCCTTGAATCTGAGGTATCTTCTGCACAACTGTCTGATTGGGGCATGCAGGTATGCCTCTTTTAGGTCTAGAGTCACCAGCCAAGCGTTCGTGCCCAGCATGGGCAGAAGCTGCTGCAAAGTCATCATCTTGAATTTTGGTATATCCAGGAATGTGTTCAGAATAGATAGGTCCAGTATTGGTCTCCAGGCCTTGTCCTTTCTGGGTACCAAGAACAGTCTTGAGTAAAATCCTTGTCCCTGCTCTTGCTCTGGTACTTGCTGAATGGCCCCCACGGCCATGAGGGATGAGACTTGTTGTTGTGCCTTTGCCTGTTGATTTTTTGGCAGATCTGGCCAGCCGTTTTCCTTTGGCAGGGTATGGGAATGGAACTTGTACCCTTGTGACACGATATTTAGAACCCACTTGACCTGGGTTATAAAGTGCTAATTTTCCCACTAAAGGTGCTGCCAGGAGATAAGTGTTTGGTGCAGGCAGGGGGAAGTCATTGGGACTGTTTCCTGTATGGTTGTGATTTGTCTTCTCCAACTTTGGAGGTAGAAGCACCCCATTGCTTTGACCTGCAGGAACCTTGCGCCTGGGATCTGCCCTTTGTAGTCTGTCTGACACAGGAAAGGACCAATTCTTTGTAGGCCAGTGTCTACTAAACCTAGGTGGCTGTACTTGTAAAAAATCTTTGACAGTTTGCATAGATTTAGCTTTGTCCTCCATCTTCTTTAACACCTCCTCTGCCTTAACACCAAACAAAGTATCATGCTGTAAAGGTGCATCTAATAATTTAACTTTTACATGATCAGGCAGATTTTGTTCCTTTAACCAAGCATGCCTCCTAATTACAGAACCCGTAACTGCGGCCCTGCAGGAGGCCTCCAAAGAATCAAAACCACATTGCAAAGTATGCTTTCCAACTTGTTCAGCTGCATGCAATAAATCTTGCATTTCCTTGTTTTCTGCACATTCAGAGTTTAGTAACATTTTCTGTTTAAGCAATTCCATGACATGTTGCAGATATTTGAGCATATGAAACTGACAGTTTAAGGCCCTTATAGCCAAGGTAGCAGATGTGCAAACCTTTTTTCCCCATCTATCCAGTGCCCTAGAATCTCTGTCAGAGAGGGTAGGGTTTTTGCAGCGGAAGCCTTAACTCCTTTGGGACCCTGTGAAATAGTTTCTGGGTCTGCAGTAGGGTTTTTAAAAAGGAATTTCTGAGAGTCAGGAATCCTGTAATATGTCAGGCTTAACAGGAGCTGGAGGTAAGGAGTCAGGGGCAAGACTAGACTCCAAAAACACATCATCTACAATATCTAACACAGGTGGAATGACTAGTGGCCTGTGTTGAGATAGTAAAAGGAAATCCCTGAGCCTCTTTTTAGATTCTGAAAAATCTTGGCTCTCCAAGTGGAAATGCTCCCTCATGGTATGCAAGGTTTCCTCAAAAGAATAGTCCTCTGGAGGAGAAGCTGAAGGTATAGATTCTTCAGCATCAGAATCCTCATGGGGGGGGGAAGAGAATATTCCTGATCAGAAGAGGAATCAGAAGAAATGGAAACCTGATCTGAAGATTCATAGTCAGTCTCTTGCCTAGGCCTCTTATCAGGAGGGGGGTGGGAATCCCTGATCAAGGTAATTAAGTCTTCGGCCATTTTTGAGCATCGTTTTTTTGGGCATAGAGGCCTGTCCACGTGGCTCTTGAGTTTGTTTCTTTGCTTTAGAAGGTGCCTTAGTCTTTGCCTTTGAAGCTGAGGTTGGTTTAATGTAAAGATGTTTAGGTCTGACTACACCCTCAGAAGCCGGTGCTTGCTCAGCGGCTCCGTAACCATCTGAAGGAATAGTATCCAAGGCTCCAATACCTTGAGTTTCCAGCGGCATGGAATACAGTAAGAATGAAAGTCCTTATGATGTATTTGCTTTCCACAAGAAATACAATTATTTACTTTTTCTGACATCGGTCTGGAGCAAGAAAAAAAGTTTCCCCAACTGGGTACTTAGCTTTATTGAAGACTTTGGATCTGAAACTCAAAATCTAAGGAGTCAGCCGACCGGCACTTGCGAACTGCTTCTGCTTCAGGCACTGCGCGGCAAGAAAGACTGAAGAAAATAGCGTCTGCCACATCTTTTATACCCCTGATGACCTGACATCACAGAAGGGGCGACAGCAGCCGATGCAGGACCCAGGACTTTGGAATTCAGGCCGACTGAGGGCAACCTGCCAGCAGGATTACCCTAATGTAATGACTGCAACAGTGAAACATGAAGAACATCTAGAAAAGCCAGAGGAAGCAGCAAAGGAAATAAGGTTTAAAGGGACAGCATCCAGAAGGAACCTCCAAAAAAGTGTTTAGCTGAGAAAGATCCAGTATAGGTCTCCAAATGCCTTTTTTCTTGGGGACCAAGAACATTCTGGAGTAAAACCCCTTCCACCTGTGAGGAGTTGGAACCTCTTGAATTGTTCCTTGAGCCAAAAGAACTTGAAGCACTTCTGGAATAAAGGGCAAAGGGGAGAGGAGATTTCCAAACTATGTAATAACCCTGGTGAATTACAGAAAGAACCTTGGAATCCTGGGTGATTTTAAGCCAAATAGGAAGGGACAGGTAGATGCACAGAAAGAGAAATATGACTAAGAAGAACTGAATAGTCAGACAGCAACTGGTCTGTCAGGAAAATGAGGCTTCTGAGTAGGAGTTTGTGTAGCCTTAGCAGGGGAGCCCTTCTACCACCCTTTTTACCTTTGGGGGAGGGTGAGACTGCCTATGGACAAAGGCAGGCTTATTACATCAGTTCCTCTGAGACTTGTAAAAGGGAAACAAAAACATGTTTCAACTTCTGTAAAGCCTTGCTCTTTTCTTGCAGAGGCCTAAACAACTCTGCAGCAGCATCAAACAAATGTTTATTATCCAGAGGAGCGTCCAACAGTTCAGCCTTGAGATCATCAGGTAAAGGCTGAAGTCTGAGCCAGGAATACCTCCTCAAAACAGATCAAAAAGTAGCAGCCCTAGACGAAGCATCAGCTGCATTATAGCTGCATTTAATGTAACGGCGAGCTATTTGGGAGGATGTTCCAAGCAAAGCAAGAGCAGACGCCTTCCGCTCAGAATCATGGAGATCAGAAATAGCCAGAAAGGCTTGACAGAGAAGAGCCAAAATGCACCTAGCCATGTGTGTCTGACAGTTAACAGCCCTAAAAGCTAGGATAACAGATGTATACACTTTCTTACCCAGCCTCTGCTTGGTTCTGCTATCCTTATCACATGGCAACAATTTAGTTGAAAGTAACAATTTGGAAGATTTATCAGAAGCCACTTGACACTACATAAGGGTCAGCAGAGGGACACATAAAAACTTGCAGTCCTCAGGCACTTTATAAAACCTCTCAGGTTTTTTGGGAGCAGGAGCCCGAGAGGCAGTAGAAAAAGCATCCAACAAGGAAGCAAGAACTGAAGGAACAGCAGATGGCCTAGGAGACTCCATCTGCAACAGCTCATAGTACCTCTTCTGAAAATCAGGCAGTTGAGCACAGTCCTGCTTGAAAAATTCTATCATTCTGGAAACAGTATCACCAAAGAAATCTCAAAAGGAGTGTCAGGACTGATAGACTCTTCTTCCTCAGAACCATAGTCCAATGGTGAAGGAATGTGGGAGGAGGAGTAAGTCAGGGACTCTTCATCAGAATCAGCATCCTCCTCAGAAGAAGAATCCTGTTTCCTAGGCCTCTTAAGAGGGGTAGAAGACCAGGAGGGAGCAGGAACAGAAACATCCTGTGGAGGCTCTACAGCCATAAGGGCATTAAACAATGCCTCGAGTGAAGTTCTGCCATTCACTCTGAGGATCCTTGGGAGCATCCAATATATGTTTAGTTTTTTTCTTCTTTTTGAGTGAGACATCAGTCTTGAAAAATTTTTGGAGGCTCTGACCCCTGACAGCACTCAATAATGGTAGTCGGGACCTCTTCCCTAACTAAAGTTTAAGGAACACCCCTAGCACTTCAGTAATAACCAGCCGTATTTCCCCCTGTGCATCTGAGGAGGCCGTCTGCAAAACCTCCATGGAATGTGTATAGCGTTGGGTCCATGCAGGTCTCCACAGCGGTCGTGACAGAAGAATTCAAGAAAGAAATCTTCATAATCAGACTAGAAACCACAACTTCTCCCATATTACAGCCAATAGAAACCCAAGTGACTTCCTTCTACTATGTCTAAATATTAGAAATATATCCAACAAAGTCCATGAACTCCATGCCACCATAGACTTGTACTCCCCAGATATAGTTATCCTGACAGAAACCTGGCTAAAACCTCACATTACCAATGAGCAAATACTCCCTACAGGTTACGGCATACTAAGAGTAGACCGGCTAAACAGAAAAGGAGGTGGTGTAGCTATAATATTTAAACAGCATCTAAACATCCAGATCTTAAAATCATCAGCTCCACAAATAGGCAATGAAGAAATAATATATACCAACCTCAAAATTAACCAAAACAAAACCATCAACATAATTGGATGCTACTTCCCACCTGGCCAAAACATCCCTCCCCTAGAAAACCTCCTCAGCTGGTCTACCCACCATCTCCCCCAAGAAACTATCATCTTAGGTGATTTCAATATTGACTGGCAATCCTGTTCTGGCAACAATCCAACCCATCATGTACACCTTCATGGCTTCACTCAACTAGTCCAGTCACCAACCAGGATAAATAAAAACTCCACCAAGCACACTACCCTGGATTGGATACTAGTCAGTAAGAGCCCCCAGTCATATATAACAGGCTGCTTATCAGATAGCCCCAGTGATCACTCCCCAACATTCCTACTCAAAAAATACCTATACCAAGCTAAACCTGTCATCTACCATCAAATACGTAAAAAACTAAACTTTAACCCACTCACATTCATTTCATCCCTCAAAGAATGTAACTGGCATCCTCTAAAGTACCTCAGTCTAGATGATGCAGTTGAATTTTTTAATACTACCTTCCTGAACATCCTTAATTACCATGCCCCCATAAGATTCTCCAGAACCAAAGCACAACCCTCCCCATGGCTACAGAAAACTACTAAGTCAGAAATGAAAAACAGGGATAAAGCCTGGGAGCACTGGCGCAAAACCAAAACCCCCTCAGCTAGACAGAAATTCCTAGAACTATGCAATAGTCAAAAAGCTAATAAAACAGGACAAATCCCAATACTACCAGTCTGCCCTAGTCTCCTCACAACACAGCCCCAAACAATTCTGGCCCTCCATAAACTCCATCCTCCACCCAGGTAAAGTCAGTACCCCTCCTCCTAACATCCCTCACTCCTCAGAAAATATTGCTACCTCATTCAACACACACTTCACCCAAACCATACTATCACTAGCTAAACAATACAACCCCCCTCCCCTCCAACCCACACCTTCAACTACTAATCTCCCCACTGCCTTCTCTTTTTCTCCTGTACCTACCTCCAACATAAAAAAACTCTTAACTAAACTTAAACCCACCAAATTAGCAGCAGACAACCTCCCAAGTGAATACCTACAAATCGCAGCTGATGCTCTGGCCTACCCAGTATCCATCTTGATTAACCAATCTCTGTCTGAAAGTTACGTTCCCACACTGTGGAAAGTATCACATATAATTCCCCTCCACAAAGGCGGACCCTCCACAGAACTAACCAATTACCACCCCATAGCTATTCTCTCTCCACTCTCCAAAATACTAGAGAGATGCATACACTCTCAGGTTTCAGACTACCTCCTTACTAACAACCTCCTTTCCAGTACTCAGCATGGTTTCCAACCAAACCATAGTACCACCACTGCCTTACTCTCCTTTACTAACACTATCCTTCAGCATAAAAACAATGGCAAACAAAAGCATTTGACATGGTCCCACACAAACAACTTATCTCTGTCCTCAATGACCTATCCTTCTCACAATCGGTCACCAACTGGTTTCAGAGTTACCTGTCTGACCGCCAACAATCCGTTGTATGGCAGAATGACATATCTCCCCAACTACCTGTCTCCATAGGGGTTCCCCAAGGATCCATCCTTGGACCCCTACTCTTCTGTTTACACCAATAATCTAGCCTCTGCCACCAAACATGGCACACTCATACAAAACGCAGATGACTCGACTATCATCTGCTCAGCCCAGTCCCTACCAAAACTGCAAAAAGTCACACAGGAAGCCTTTTCCTCTGTTGAAACATGGTTATCCGATGCCCGATTAATACTCAACCCAAACAAAACTAAACTACTCATCTTCCAACCCACCAAACATACTCAAAACAACTCTCACTTTAACATCACGGCAAAAGACAACATCACTATATACCCAACTGAACACACCAAATTGCTAGGAGTGGAAATAGACAATAAACTAAAATTTGACATTCACATATCCATGACTATAAAAAAAGTCCACAAAAAACTAGGAGCGTTATACAGAAATAAGCAATTTCTCACCAAAGCAGCAAAGATTTCAATAGCAAATTCCCACCTTATCTCCACCCTACTTTATGCCTCTCCAATATATACCAACCTAAGGCAATGTGATCTAAACAAGCTAGAGACCTGCTACAAAGAAATCGCCAAATTTGCCACAGGGGCGTCCTACTGTAGTCACCACTGTCTCTCACTTGCTGAACTGGGCTGGCTTGAACTCCCTCACCTCCTTCAGTGGTATCAACTCTCACTCGCCCACAAACTAGTAAACCATCCACTAAATGTCCCATCCCTCCAGAATCTACTCCAACCCAATCACACCACCAGACCACTAAGATCCAGCAGCAAAAATCACTTGCAGATCACTAAAGCCAATAACTCTGCTGGTGAAGGACTATTCTCTTGCGCCATAGCCAAATTATGGAACTCACTCCCACCCACAATTACCTCCATACCATCATGCACCCACTTCAAAACTTTACTAAAAGTGCAACAAAAAACATGCTGGCTATGCCCTTGCAACTCCCACTCTAATATCATCCACCCCATCCAACCACTACCTTTCTTTCCACTCCACTAACTACCTTAATTATAGCAAGCTCAGATGCTCATAAGCCTAGTACATATACAGCACGAACTTCTTCTTCTTGTAACATTTGTTGACATCTGGTATGCACGTCACAGATAAAGATTTTAGTTGTCTACTGATGTATTATGTTGTTCATCTGTAAATATGTTGTAAGTAATTGCTATGTAAATTGTTATTCACTATGTAATCCAATGTATATACTGTCTGTTTATTTTAACTGTGGAGCTTTTCTCCCCGGGCCTCCGCTGAAAATGGACCTACGTCCAGTCGGACACTCCTGGTCAACAAATTTAAATAAATAACAAATAAATAAATAAATAAGAAATCTGAAGGTCCTCTGGGCTTTCACCAGCCTCAAGAGAGACGTCCAGTGAAGGCTGTACAGCCAAAAAAAAAAAAAAAAAAAAAATCAGACCAATCTTTCTTGGCTTTTTCTTCATAGATGACTACCCCTCAGGCCGGGAAGATCCTTGCATGGTATCCTTAGACAATTTAAGTCGTTGGTTCTCAAGATAAATCACTAGGGAAGAAAGCAGACTCATCAACATCTTAGGGACAATGGCACAGTGACGCAGTGGATAGTGTTGTCCCCTCACAGCAAGAGGATCCCTAGTTCGATTCTCAGCTGGAGTGCCTTCTGTATGGAGTCTGCATGCCCTACTTGTGTTCCCATGGGTTTCCTCCAGGTGTTCCACTTTGCTCCCACATTCCAAAGACATGCAATAGGTGGATTGGGCACACTAAATTTGCCATGGGTGCGAGTGTGTACCGTAGAAGAACAACTGAGGAAAGATTAGCCACCCGGTGATGTAACCCTTGGCTTTAAATTGTTACTGTTGAAAGTGACACCCCATCCCCATGTACAAAACGGGGAAAAAGGGGGTTGTGGACATGCTTTCAGAAAACAAAATACAAGAAACAAGGAGAAATAATCTGTAAATGGAAGGAAGATAGCTCTGGATAAGCTGGAGAATTACTTCTCACACAAAAGGTTGTGGAAGTGTATGGAAGACTACAAACTCAGATGGGAAAAAGTTCCGAGTTAGCATTGTGCAGGCACACCTAGACATGAACAGATGAAGATAAACATCAGACAACTTAAAATGGCAACTATCACGCAGTATGGGGTAGTTGAAAGCCATACTTAATAGGCCCACCTCATTTATCATTACATTTCATTTTATTACAATAAACATTTACACTTTTGTCAAAACAATTTGTACAAACTGTGCATTACAGAACTGCTCCACACAGATTTTTTTTTGTGCTAGTGTATCATGTGCCCATTTTTTTTTCACACAAACACATACTCTAGTACGTGTGTATATTTATCATAATCATTCTTGATAATCAAAGCTATGAACCACAAGCTGGCAACTGCCCCAACTACTACTCACAAACATTCTTGCTGAGGTACTGGCATTTCTGTTACTAGTTTTAAGACTTTCTGGTTTAACACCTGCCTTGCCATGTTGGTTGCTGCTGATCTAACACACATTTGACCACAAAATGGCACGTGTAGTGCTTATTCTTTGCTCTTCTTATCTAACTGCTGACAAATGCTTTTCTGGGTTGCAGCACTTCCCCATCTGAGCAGATGATGACTAAAGTTTCATATCACAGATTTTGACACTGATGGTTCAGATACTGATGTGATTAGTGCTGCAAAACAGTTTCCTCTTTCACCAGCAATTAATATTTCATTTGTACTGTAGGGTGTAATACTTTATCTTTGTTTAATCACAAACAAGGTAGTTTACTGAAAGTTACAATTTAAAAAGAATACATTCTTATGTATGTTTTACATATAGAGATTTTGGGAAATTAAATAACTAAATAATACATTATAACACTTATGAATAACTAAATAATTCACCACAAAATAATAAAAAAAAAAAGATCCCAAAGTAACCCTGAAAATAGTACAAATTACAGCCAATCAGCATTAAAATTCTGGGTCTGGAGTCACAGCAGCCTGCGACATAAATTAAGAGTGTAAAATGTTATTTTGTCTCATTACTACCTACAACAGGGAGTTTAAACAGAAGATGGGTATGCAACAATGGAGATGTCTACACTAGACCACCAATATGACAGCATTTAAATAATAATGAGGATGAGGTGGTGTGGTTGTGACGACCTTGTGGCAACCAATGCCACTAAATGTGAAGTAGATGCTGTTACCAAGTCTGTTTCAATGAATAATCCAGAAAACACAACCTTGGCACTAATAGCATAGAGGTGCGCTACTGTCCTAGGTCTAGGTCTCCAACCTCCACACCCAAATTAGACTGCACACTGTTCACTTACAGAGCCACACAGCTCTCTCCATGAACCAATGTCTCCCAGTACCCCTTTATCCACAGTAACTGCCTTTGATTCAAAGTATTATTTTTCACATTCACACATATGCACAGAATTTCCAGGGAAGACTGTTGAATCCTCCAATTTCACACAGCTTTCTTCCTGTGCATGGTAGTACTGCTACCTTTCTGAAGAAAGTCAAAGACTTGCAGTTACCTGTAAGCTCTGATTGTGCCACTTGATATTTCTTTTACAGGTTGTCAGCCAAGATCGTCTCAAAGACATGGCTCTTAGTGTTTATTACTCCTCAGTGTAAATGTTTACCATCTTCTCGATTAAGCAGCAGTGCATAAATACTCTTATAATAAACAGACACCAGCCACAATAGCTTAAACAGAATTAAAATGGGTTTTACTTAAAGAAAATAACAGAGATACCAAATATATATATAGGTTGGCATACAAAGAAGATTAAAGTTCAATAAACAAAGATAAAATGCATACAGAAAAATCTAACACAGGCTGTTTCCTTCCTAGCTGCTACAAGGAGTACTGTACCTTAAAATGACTAGTGAATTTTCACAGATAGGATTTTCGCAATGCAAGTCCAACACTTGTCTCTCAACACTTAAATAAGTCACAATTATACAGCCAAAGTCCTTGTACGACTTAATTGTTGCTATGGAGACTCGTCATAAACCAGCTAGACCCACACCCATTGCAACAGTTAAAAGAGTTTGTCCCAGTATCTTCACATGTTACTTCTTTAATTGCATCCCAAATGGGTAGAAAAAAGTTTAAATGACCACTGCATTCCAAAGTTGTTTCATCCTCACCTGTTGTCTTAGGAGAAGGTGCCATCCTGTCTGTGAACTAGTCCCTCACTCTGTCCTTCAACATCTGGACAAACAAATGTGTTTACTGGGTAACCTATACATTGCAAAGTAACATGCTAGAAATAGGACAGAAAAGCAACATACAAAGAGGAATACATTTTGATTTCTTCAGCCTAGCATAAGCACATTTCACAAATATTCACTCTTAGCCTGGCATCACGTCTGGCTTCACAGTAGTGTGTGTGAAACAAGATGACTGCATTACTGTGGGTATAATTTCTTTCACTGTGATCAAAGTCAAACAACTAGGTGCATATATTCAAAAGGTGGTAGCTAGAGGGAGCGCTACCCTGTAAAAGCTACTGATTTAAAGTCTTCAATTACAGTTAAAGACAACAGGGGTAAGCGCTGACTGTGCATTAGAAAAAAATTGAATACATTGCTATGGACACAATTTCTTTTACTGATCATGCACTCGTACTAAAGACTGGAAGTTACATTTAAAAATCAGTATAATTCCCAGAGTTAGTCTCATGAAAATTCAATTTAATTTCTATGAACAGCAAATCAGTGTCCCTGAATATGGTTAAGTTATCTTCAGATTTGAACTGCATGAGATGCACTGGGAAAGAAAGGCAGTATCAGGTGCATTACATGCCAGAGAATTTAACCACAATTTAGTGACAGTTTTACCAAGTAATTTCAAAGACCGAGTTAAAATACTGCCTCTTACATACAAGTACCTAGTGCATGCTTTTACAGGCATTTTCTATGATGCAAACTTGCTAATTTACCTTATACTTTCATTTATAGTGGGTGTACGACACCTCTTCAAGTTGAGGAATGTAATATCCAGAATATAAAATGACCCTCTGTATTAAATCAAAACAAATGCTGGCACTTGTCATGATTTAAGCATAGGACCTGTAACACTTTGCTCTCTTTACTGTGTGTTCTTTTGAAAAAAAAGAGAAGTCAGTTGAACTCATATCAGACTCTGGTATTTAACTTAAAAGTACTATTACTGTGGTATTACAGCAATTGTTTTCTTTGATTTTATTCATTTTTTTTAAGCATTGCTCTGGACTTTTCTGAAGTTTTCTCTCTTTGAAGACAGGTGCAGACAGCCCTAAAAACAATAAATATTTGTTATGTTTGTATATTTGCTGAAGCAAATATTTTGTAAGAAATATTAATACACATTGGCTGGCTGTTTTACAGGCCTGTTTCTCAACACAGGGCTTCTGGAATTATACAACAACTGACTATATCCACAAGACTGAGTCAATGCACACAGTAAAGAAAGAAAGACCAGCAAAAAGGAAGAAACAGGAAATAAAGGTAAATAAATTAGCCTAACTTAGGATCCTGTTTAAATGGTTCCCGCTCCATAATGTGGATACTTTACAAGGCTGTGTGCATTTCTCTTTCTTTTGTTCCCCTTCAGTACAAGTCACAGAATGAAAACTACCATAAAAACAGCTATTAAGCTTAGACTATGTAAATACTTCTTTGATATGCATACTGTATATATGTTTACGTTTATGAAAATCAATAAAAATGTATTCAGTAAAAAAAAAAAAAACAGGTACTAAGTTGGGATGGGGGACAACGTATCTCAAGAAAGGGAAGAATCACTGACCGGAATAAAGGTAAATAGTGGTCAGACTGTAGCCCCTTAGCATACCTAGGATAAAGAATTCATGAGGCCAGTGGAGAACCACTCAAATCTTGTCATACTGGGCACTTCTAGCAGAAAGACAGCTAGGATGGGGAGAAGAGGGCAGCCATCATGGGTGCACAGTGTTAGAGGGCATGATCAGCAGATCCTGAGCGGTCTTCAGTATGTACCAGCATTTAAAAATAAATGACATTATTGCATTTCCAGTCTGAACTGAAACACTGCAGTGTTCCACGTGTGTCTGCACCCCCACACCTCCTGCAATTTAAATATACCAACTCCAAGATCGCACTACAGTGCAGAAGATGGGAATCTTCCCATTCCGCACTATACTGAGATGCCCGTTCTGCATGACTGAAATTTCAAAAATCGATCATATGGTTTGGCCATATGGGTTTCGGCTTTCTGAAATTTCGATCATGTATAGGGGAACCGATCTAGCAGGAAGCCTAATTTGTGCAATCAAAAATAGCGTAGCATACCCCCTTACATGTGTTCCTAACACAGCAATAAAAAACTGGTTATGCCCCTATAATCTGGTAGCAGATTTTAGTCCCGATCCAAAAGGAATGCTCCACAGACCCCCAGTAAAGTACAGTTGTGTACACTTACCATAAATGTAAATGTTCAAGTGTATTCACTGTTGCAGTCCTTACTTGTGGGATTTCCTGCTGTGGAAGCCCTTGGCCGGCTTGACTACCACAGTAAAAGTCTCCCTCCTCCTAAGGCTGGCAGACGTCCTCTCCAACGTCACTACGCTTGGGTATAAAGGGAGACAGCTAACTCCATGACATCAGTTTTTTTCTTGTCCTCAAGAAGGTAGAAGCCTCCAGGATGACCCACAAGCAAGAGACCAAGGCAAAAAATGGGCCTGCAGGGAGAACACCCATGGAGTCTTCTGGTTAGTGAAAAATATAGAAGCAGACTACTACTGTAGGCAAAGGAGGAAGGAGGGAGGGAAAGCAGGCTGCAACAGTGAATACACTTGAACATCTACATTTATAATAAGTGTATACAACTGTAGTATGTTCTTCATGTTTCACTGTTGCAGTCCTGACTTGTGGGATG
This sequence comes from Protopterus annectens, assembly GCF_019279795.1. Classification (NCBI taxonomy): domain Eukaryota; kingdom Metazoa; phylum Chordata; order Ceratodontiformes; family Protopteridae; genus Protopterus; species Protopterus annectens. The sequence continues at coordinate 165,075,807 of NC_056735.1, forward strand.
ATTCCCAAAGCTGAGATGAGGATGGAAGGAAGACTATGGGGAAGCGAGGATGCCCTGCAAGATGGCAATGGTGAAACCTGCTCTAGACTTGGAGAAGGCTGATAAGTCATAGTGTTTGGTAAAGGTATGCAGAGATGACTATCTAGCAGCTTCCAAAATTGTCTTTGGTAGGTACTCCCTTCAGGAAGGCAGCAGATGTAGAAATGGCCCTAGAAGAGCGAGTCCTGACAGCCTTAGGTGGCTTATTACCCATGATGGCCTTAAAAAAAGGAAATGCAGTGAGAAATCCACTTGGAGATGCATCTGTTTGGAAACTGGTTTCCCTTCACAGCCAATGGCAAAAGGACACAAAGAGTTGTTCTGACTTCCTGAAAGATTTAGTCCTGTCAAGACAGCGGCAGCGCTGTCTATGCACACCCAAGGAGTGAAGGATTCTATCTTCCCCTGCTTCTGAAGATTGGAGAAGAAGGTAGGCAAGTCTACAGCTTGAGTCAAGGATGTGTTCGTGACCACTTTGGGCATAAAGGATGGATTAGTCCTGAGTGATACTCTGTCTGGGTGGAATATGAGAAATGGTTCCACTGTCATGAGTGCTTGCAGCTCAGAGACCCTCCCAGCTGAGGTGATGGCCAATAAAAGGGCAGTCTTCCAAGTTAAGAATTTTAATTTAGCAGAAGCTTCCGGTGCAAAGGGGGGTACTGTTAAAATTTTTTCCAGAACAAAATTGAGGTCCCATGGAGGAGTGGGTTGTCTCCTAGGAGGTCTGATGTGAATCACACACCTAAGGAATCGTCTCAGCAGGGGGTAGGAAAAGATAAGAGGAAGAATAGAGATGTGGGCTGAAATGACAGAATTTTGATGGAAGAAAAGGAAAGGCCTCTGTCAACCAGGGTAGCCAAGTAATCCAAAATGGCAGAGATGCTGACTGAGTTAGGATTGAGGCCTTGCTGCTGGCACTAAATGGAGAATCTTTTCCACTTGGCTGAGTATGATTTCCTAGTACTAGGTCTTCTAGCCTCCTTGAGAATGTCTTGAACTTGTTTCCTTAGGGTATGTTCAAATGAAGATGCAGAGGGATTATTCAGGCTAAGATTCTGAGAGTCTGCAGGTTGGGATGCACAAACCTCCCCTTGTCCTGAGTTAGAAGGTCTACTCGCTTAGGTAACTGCCACGGATTTTCATTGGTGAAACTTAGTAGCAGAGGATACCAGTGCTGCCTGGGCCAGTCTGGGGCCATCGAAATGATCCTTCGGCTTTCCTACCTGATTTTTAGGACGACCCAAGAAAGAAGAAGAGGTGGGGGGAGACACAAAGGAAATGGTGGCTGTAAAGGAAGGAGAAAGCATCTGTCCTCCGGGCTGTGGGTATTTTGCTCCTGGAACAGAATCTTTTTAGTTGAGCATTTTCTTTGGTGGCAAAGAGGTCTATCTGTAAGGATTCCCCATTTCTGGACTATGCTGAGAAATGTTTCCCGATGCAGATGCCACACATGGGGATCCATCAAGTTCCTGCTAAGCTGATCTGCAGGAGTGTTTTGAGCACCTGGCAGGTATTGTGCCATAAGGTGCAACCCCAGAGTGTGAGCCGTCTCCCAGATCTGCCTAGCTAGTCAACAATGAGGGCAAGAGTGAGTGCCTCCTTGTTTATGTGCCACGTGACTGTAGTGTTGTCTGTTCTGACTAGCAGGACCCCTGGTTTCCATTTACTTCTGAAAGCTAATAGGCCCTTCTGAATTGCCATCAGCTCTTTCCAATTTATGTGCTTGTTTATGAACTGAATTTCCCATCTGCCTTGCGATTGCAGGTGTTGGAAATGAGCCCCCCAGGCTATCTCTGAAGCATCTGTAGTTAAAGTTTGGCCCAGAGGAGTGAACCTAAAGGGTAGACCCAGGTTCTGGGCACATGCCAGTGTCCTCCATGCAAATTTCTCCTTGAAGCAAGGGATCAGCTGAATTTCAGTCTCCAGGGACTGTGAGTGCTGGCACCACAGATTCTTGAAGTACCACTGGAACTTTCAAATGTGTAGCCTTGCCAGAGGGATCATGAGGATACAAAGATGCCATGTAGCCTAATGCTCTGAGGAATTTCCTGGCTGAGAGGCATTGTCTCTGCATAACGTTTTGGAAGTATTGAGTGAGGAAGGAGACCTTTTCTGGAGGGAGGAAGGCCTTTTGAACGGAGGAGTCCAAACGAGCCCCCAGGAAAACCGTCCTAGTGGATGGGTCTGTGTTGGACTTCCGAAGATTTACAGTGAACCACAAGGCAGTGAGGAGGTACTGAGTGAAGGCCAGATGAAGATCTTTGACCGATACATGGCTTGAATAATGCAGTCGCCTAGGTAGGGATAAACTTGGATCTTTCTTGTTCTGCAGAAAGTGATAATCAGTGCTAAACACTTTGTGAAGACCCTGGAAGCAGTAGACAAGCCAAAGGGCAGTGCAAAGAATTTAAAGTGACTGGTACCTGCTCTGAAATGTAGAAAACTCCTGCAAGATTCGTGTATAGGAATGTACAAGTAAACATCTTTTAGGTCCAGGGTGACATACAACGTATGAAAGTCTTGGTGGGACTTGCTTATCGCAGTGGAGACAATTGTTAACCTTATCTGACATGGGTTAAAGCAAGGAAAAGAAAGTTCCCCAACACGGTACTTATCTTTTAGATGACTTTTCTCTGGTGTGGATCGACCAAAGCACTGAAACACTGCTTTGGGCTCTGACTGCAAGAAAGACTGATATCATGGTGGTGGCTATTTCCCATTATACCCAAGCATATTGACGTCAGGGTAGGGGGTCCTCCAGACTTGGGAGGAGGGAGATTTTTACTCTGGTAGTTGGGCCGGCCAAGGGCTTCACCAGCAGGAAATCCCACAAGTCAGGACTGCAACAGTGAAACACTAAGAAAATTTACATACCAATCAGCCTCACAAACATTCTACAAGCCAGATGATACTGAACTGTCATAGAACATTTTCAGGCAAAAACAGGAAATCTCCCTCTCCGTGACTGTACAGTCTTGACAAGGGAAAATTTTTCATGATTAACCTCAAACGTCTTTGAGAGTCTAGCAATGCCATGGATGAAGGGTTATCTATCCACACATCCTACCTGAATTTTTCTAAAGTTTAACGCTATACCCCATGAAAGCATTGTAAATAATCTCAAGGATCTAAAGGTAAATGATGCTGTAATAACTAGGGTCTATAACTGGCTATGTGGTCATACACAATTCACGTCCAAGAACAGGAAAACTCCTCTTCTCCATGTCTTGTCACCAGTAGGATCACTTAAGGCTCTTATCCTGCGGCCACTCCTTTTTTGGAATCTTCCCCTCAAATATCAAAACTGATAGACTCAAGTGTCTGGGTTGGTAAATATACAGATGACTGCAAACATTCAAATGCTGTCCTTAATTACTGCCCACCCTCATTCCAATGGGCCCTCAACACCAAGCTGTGTCAGCCTGTGATCTAGTTCAGTACAGGAGCACCTGGCCTGTCAGTACATAGAATGGAAGTCAGGGTGGAGATGTATTCATGGTACAGAAGTTTGTGGCTAAGCAATTTAAGAAGAAAGATGGCATCTTCAATAACTGGGGATCAAGTAATTGATGTGACTAATGTGCAGAGATGAACACGGAAGTGAGAGGCTTGTGAAAAAAACAGACCCAATTAAGAGTTCTCATTTTTTTTTTTTTTTTTACTATTACTGAAAGGTAAGACCATGGTCAGCTCTGTGCATCAGCACATTCCTACCAGGTATAATATGCATTTCAAGAGGTCAGAAACCTCATGAGTTAGTATGACATTCTGTGCTGTCAAAGCACACACTGCAAGCAATCCAGCTGGATGGCAGGTGATGAACAGTGATGGAAAGGACTAGGTCTAGGCATAGGACCTGAGGTAGAGCCCTTCTTAGAGGTAGCTCTGGCCTTGGGCCTAGGTACATCAGCAATCTCGATGCCAGTATCTTTATAAGGAAGAACCTAAGCAGGCTGAATCCTCAAAGGAATGTTGTGGGTAAAAAATTGCACGTTGGAAGCCAATGTCTGCTGAGCGACTCCGGGCCCGGCTGACAAACTGAAAGCCAAGGCCTGTACAGAAGCTGAGGGACTCAACAGCGTGTTGTCTCCAAACGGGTTTCAACAGAGATATTTGGAGTGGTTCACTTGTTTTACACTTATTTTGTGATCCTTAATGGAAATGGGAGTGTGCAGAGACAACTGTATTTAGTACCACAAACAACCAGATATCTATACCTGGCTCTGTGGCATAACAGTAAGGAGCCTTGACTGTGGCTCAAGGGATCAGGTTTGAATTAGAGGCGACATGAGTAGAGAAGGCAAGCAGGGAGGGGAGGAGTGAAGGGACATGGTCTGTTCACATCTCCTGGAGGGGAGGAAGGTATGCATGCACTTGAGCGTACAGTGAGTGGAGCAATTTCTCCTGGTGGTGGTGATCGAGGAGACCACTGCTCATGCATTTGGATGAGCGGAAACGGGGCTGCCTGGAGGGTGCTCCCTTGTGGAAGTGAGGGGGCATCCTCCATGATAAGTGCAGTGCACATCTTCTCCCCAGTGTTTTACTGGGTGTATGCGGGAACTAGGGCTCAAAAGCTAGGAAAAAAAAATCAATCTCAAACCACCCCAATGGTGATGGACAACCTTTGCTTCAGCAAAACCATAGCTAGGTTATCTAGTACCCTGTGCAGTTCTCCAAACTGACATTCTACCAACTCAAAGTTTATGAACAAAAATAAACAAACTATATCCAAATGTATGAAGCAGGCTATCACCACACACTGAGAGCTTCACTTCACCCATTACCACAGATGGGGTACTGGCATTTATTTATTTATCCTTTGACGTCTGGGTTAGTTCCAGTAGGCTAGTGGCCTCTTTTCACGGTACATACAACTAAAGTACAGTTTTGTACCTACCATAAATGTAGATGTCCGATAGGTATGCATCTGCAGTCATAACATATGGGTTGTCCTGCCTCAGGCAGCCTTCGGTCGGCCGGATTCCAAAGTCTGGGTCTGGCCTCGGCTGATGTCGCACTTTCCCCGACGTCAGAGCTTCTGGGGTATGAAGGCACCAGCCGACGCCATTTTCCTCAGTGTTTCTTGCCCCAGATGCCAGGTGCCCTCTAGGAAGGCTAAATTTGGATAAATGCTGAAAAGTTCCAAACAGTAGCAAAATATATATACATATATACAAACAAACAATACACCATAATAGATTCCCCCAGCTAGCTGAAAGAGGGGTAAGCACCCTAGGAATACCACAGAGGGGAAGGAGGGTGGGTAATCCTGACTGCAGATGCATACCTATCGGACATCTACATTTATGGTAGGTACAAAACTGTACTATGTCCTTCAAGGATGCATCTGCAGTCATAACATATGGGTAGAATACCATAGCCAAACTGAGGGAGGATGTACTAAGAGAAGGATGGTGTAGTTAGGATCCCCTGCAGAACTGCAGTTGCAAATCCTGCTCAAGATCTGGAGTACAAAGGTAGATTATAATGCTTGGCAAATGTATGCACGGAGCTCCAAGTAGCAGCTTCTAAAATGTCCCTGGTAGCCACTCCTCGTAGGAAAGCTGTAGTGGTGGCTGTGGCCCTTGTGGAATGAGGCCTGATATTTTCAGGAGCTGTCTTTCCATGAAAGGAGTAGCAAAAGCGAATGCAATTTCCTATCCATTTTGAAATTGTCTGTTTGGAAATTGCTTTTCCTTGCACTCCAGTTGCATATGCCACAAAAAGTTGGTCAGTTTTCCTGCTGGTTTTAGTTCTGTCCAGATAGTAGCGTAGTTGTCTGTGTATATCCAAGGTGTGCAAAAGTTTTTCTCCTTTGTTCTGTGGGTTAGGGAAGAACGTAGGCAAATGAATAGCTTGGTTCAAGGATACCCTGGATACCACCTTTGGCATGAAAGTAGGATTGGTTCTCAGTGACACTCTATCCTGGTGGAAAATAAGAAAAGGCTGCACTGACATTAATGCCTGTAACTCGGATACTCTTCTTGCTGAAGTGATTGCCAGAAGGAAAGCAGTTTTACAGGATAAAAACTGTAGGTCTGCTGATGCTGCTGGTTCAAAAGGAGGTAGTGTCAATTTTTCCAGCACAAAATTGAGATCCCATGCAGTTAGAGGGGGTCTCCTTGGAGGTTTAACATTTTTGATCTCTCTCAAAAATTGTCTGAGAAGAGGGTGAGAGAAGATAGGGGGATCCATATTGTATTCTGCTGAAATTGCTGAAGCATGAATCTTAATGGAAGAGTAAGACAGTCCATTGTGGAACAGTTCTGCTAAGTATTCTAGGATGTGTGCTAGGTTTGCCACTGTGACATCTGTGCCCTTTGATGTGCTCCAAATGAGGAATCTCTTCCATCTGGCTGAGTATGTTTTCCTTGTGGAACGTCTGCGAGCCTCCAGGATAATGTCCTTGACCCTCTGAGATAAAACAGTTTGGTTTGGGTTTAAGGAATTTTCCAGGCAGTTAGTTGCAAAGTTTTCAAGTTTGGATGCAGGGTCTTGAAATTGTTCTGCGTTAGAAGAAGAGGCCATAGGGGTAGAGGCCATGAGTTCGCCTGAGACATGCTTCTCAGTAGCAGATACCAGTGTTGTCTTGGCCAGTCCGGAGCTATTAGTATCACCTTTGGCTGTTCCTCCCTGATCTTCAGTAGAACCTTGTACATCAATGGGAGAGGTGGAAAGGCATATACTGTTAGGGCATTCCAGCTGAATGAGAGAGAGTCCACCCTCCAGGCTTGTGGGTGGTATGTCCTTGAGCAGAATTTCTTCATTTGGTGGTTGAGTGGGGAGGCGAACAGATTTATCTCTGGCATTCCCCATTTCTTTGTTATAAGTTTGAAGATGTCTGGATGCAGCATCCATTCGTGAGCATCCGTGGTAGTTCTGCTTAAGCTGTCTGCTAGTGAATTCTCTTTGCCTGGTACAAATACGGCCTGCAGCTGGATATTGAGATTCAGGGCTAGGTTCCACAGATCCATTGTCATCCGGCATAGAGGGTAGGAATGTGTGCCTCCCTGTTTGTTTATGTACCACATGACCGTGGTGTTGTCTGTCCTTATCAACAGATGTCCTTGCTGGAGGAATGGTTTGAATGCCTCGATTGCATACTTCACTGCCAGCATCTCCTTTTGGTTTATGTGCATGCTTAGCTGTCCTTGAGGCCATAGGCCTTGGATACATTTGTCTTCCATGTGTGCTCCCCATCCTAGGTCTGAGGCGTCCGTGGTGATGGTCTGCCTTGGTTTTGGTTTGTTAAAAGGCAACCCTCTGTTGGACTGGCAGGCCTGAGCCCACCACAGGAATTCCTTTTGAAGGCATGGAATGATTGGTATCATGGTTTCTAAACTGTGTCTGTGTTGAGACCATACATTCCTTAGGTACCATTGTAATTTTCTCATATGCAGCCTGGCATGTGGGATCAAGATTATGCAGGATGCCATGTAACCCAGGGCCTGCAGGACTTTCCTTGCAGTAAGCTGAGTTTGTCTTGTCAAAGTCATGAAATAATCTGGAAGTTGTTTTTGTTTTTCTTCTGTGAGAAAAGCCATCTGAGTGATTGTGTCCAAATCCGCACCCAAAAAGGTTATCCTTTGGGATGGCACTAGTCTTGACTTTTGGATGTTGACAGTGTATTCCAAGGCCTGTAGCAGGTGTATGACAAAGGCCAAGTCCTTTAACAATTTTGTCTTGTTGTCTGCTTGTATTAGGCAGTCGTCCAGGTATGGGTAAATTTGAATTCCCTGAAGTCTGCAATGTGCAATCACTGATGCCAGGCATTTCGTGAATACTCTGGGCGCAGTAGATAAGCCAAAGGGCAATGCTGAGAATTGATAATGCTCTGATCCTGCAAGAAATTTGAGATGTCTTCTGCAATCTGGTCGGATAGGGACGTGCAGGTATGCCTCCTTGAGATCTAGAGTCACCAGCCAAGACTCCTTACCCAACATGGGAAGAAGTTGCTGTAGGTTCAGCATTTTGAATTTTGGCACAATGAGATATGTGTTTAGTGCGGACAAGTCGAGAATAGGCCTCCATTGGTTTTCTTTTCTTGGTACAAGGAATAGTCTGGAGTAAAATCCTTGGCCTTGTTCCATAGATGGTACCCTTTCTATCGCTTTCATCTGAAGTAAATTGTTGATTTGTCTTAAAGCCTCTGCCTTCTGGTTTGGTGGAAGGTTTGGCATTCCGCTTCTTTTTGGTAAAGTGTGGAAGTGAAACCTGTATCCTTTGTCTATTGTTTGCAATGTCCATGTGTCCTTTGTAATGCAATGCCAGTTGTTCGAGAATAAAGCCAGCTTTCTGCCCAAGGGAGCTTCCAGTTGATCCCTGGTAGGTGGAATCAGAGTCAAGTCATTGTGTCTGTCCTGTGGTAGTGGTTGTAGTTGCAGCTGTGGCACTACTCCTCTGGTTGGCAGGCTGCCACTGACGGCCCCTGTAGGCACCCTTTGATTGACCTCTGCCTCTAGGGCGTCTATTCCTGCCCCTCTGTGCTCTGGAGGTGTCGGGAAAGGACCAATTCTTTGTAGGCCAGTTCCTGCTGAACCTCGGAGGTTGGACCTGCAGAAATTCTTTTACTGTTTGCACAGATTTTGCTTTTTCTTCCACTTTCTTTAGTATCTCCTGTGCATGGGAGCCAAATAAGCTTGGTTTCTCCATTGGAGCATCAAGGAGTTTAGCCTTGACATGGTCTGGCAAGGATTGCTCTTTTAGCCAGGCATGCCTACGAATTACTGCCCCAGTCATAGCTGATCTAAATGAAGCCTCCAGTGCATCATAGCCACATTTTAAGAAATGATTACTGACCTGCTGAGAATTGTGTACCAAATCCTGAAGGGATTTACGGTCTAAAGGTTCAGGAGAAGAAAGCTTCTTATTCAGCTGATCTAACAGAAATTCTTGGTACTGTATCATATGAAATTGACAGTTTAATGCCCTGGCAGAAAGAGTAGCAGATGTATAAACCTTTTTACCCCATTACCCCATCTCTCTAATGCTCTAGACTCTCTTTCAGAGGGAAGGGGATTTTTGGCAGTAGCAGCTGCAACCCCTTTTGGGCCCTGAGAAATAGTTTCTGGGTCTGCAGCATGGGCTTTATAGAGGTGGGAGTGAGAATCCGGGACCCTGTAATATCTGTCAGGTTTGGCAGGGGCCGGGGGAAGAGAATCAGGAGCAGAACTGACATCATTATACACATCATCAATTACAGTCAGAACAGGTGGTATGGCTAAGGGCCTATGCTGGGGCAAATGCAGAAAAGTCCTTAATCTTTTTCTAGAATCAGAAAAATCCTGACCCTGCCATTGAAAGTGCTCCCTCATGGAGTGCAAAGTTTCCCCCAAAGGAAAATTCTTCAGGTGGGGAGGCCGAAGGAATAGAATCTTCTGCATCTGAATCCTCATAAGGCGAGTAGGCCCCTTCTTGTTGGTCTGACAAATCAGATCCATCCGTGGAGTAATCAGAGGAGAGAGGTTCAGAGGGATCAGTCCTGGGCCTTTTGTCTGGTGGAGGTTGGGAGGCCCTGTCTGGGTGAGGTTGGGAACCCCTAATTAAAGATATAAGGTCCTCAGCAAGACTGAGAATCTGAGAACTAGAGGAAGGCCTCTGAGAAGTAGATTTGGCAGGCAAAGCTTTAGAAAGTTTGGCAGCTTTAGCCCTGGAGAAGGCCTTAATAGACATAGAAGCTGGGGGCCTAGCTGCCCCACGTGCAGGAGTAGAAATGTCCAAAGGAATGGTGTCGGACAATTCTTGTGCACTAGCTTCGGTAGGGATATCTGTAGCCGACTCAGCCGGGGCCTCTCTGGCCTCGGTTGTCAGAGGTATGGTTTCGGTCGTAGGAAGAACCGAGGACTCGGTTTCAGCCGAAACCGAGACACTCGCGATAGGCCTAGCCGTGGTTTCAGCCGAAACCGCGGGCCGCGAGTGTCGGTCCTTTTCCTTGTGTTTTTTGGCCATATGCGTAGTCGGAGTCTCCGACGGCATTTTATATGCAAAATCAGTTCCAAAAAATTCTTCTGCAAACTCCGACCGACGTCTAAGAGTCAGTCGGTTGAAGGAGGCACAGGCTAAACAAGCTGATACGTCGTGGTCTGGGCCTAAGCAAGGAAGGCAGTAAGAATGGAAATCCTTATGAGGTATTTGTTTCCCACAAGTTAAACAATTATTTACTTTGTCTGACATCGGCTGAGGCAAGAAAGAGTCCCCAATGGGGTACTTAGCTTTTTTTGAAGTCTTTGGTAGCTGAAATCTCTGGATCTGACCGACCGGCACTTGCGAACAGCTTCTGCTTCGGGCACCGCGCGGCAAGAAAGACTGAGGAAAATAGCGTCGGCTGATGCCTTTATACCCCAGAAGCTCTGACGTCGGGGAAAGTGCAACATCAGCCGAGGCCAGACCCAGACTTTGGAATCCGGCCGACCGAAGGGCTGCCTGAGGCAGGACAACCCATATGTTATGACTGCAGATGCATCCTTGAAGGACATCAATGCCAGTACTGCACTCTCCCACTGCAGACCCCTACCTATAGCATGCCCCTAACAGCTACACCCTGGGCAGCTGCCCCTTTCCCCCACCCTCACTACAGCTCTTCACCCCAATAATTCAGAATGAATGGGCCAATTTAATACAGAATGAATGGGCCAATTAACTGGAAGGGGACTGATGATTGCCAGATCTATATGTCACATAGCTATATTTTGCAAACGTAACCGGTGTGTGGCAGACAGCTCCAATTTTCTGGAGAGCCTTCCAATGTTTCCAGTTGCAAACTCTGAGTGTCTTGGGTGATACAGTAGAAGCTGAACAGGTTCTATAGTCACCTGACTCTTTGGAATGTAACTGGAAACAGCTTTTAAGGTGATGAAAGGCAGTAGCCACATCTTTGCAATGAATGAGTACAGAACAGTCTGTCAGACTGAGTGCCTACAGGACAGCAGGGCTCTTAGATCTGTGAGCATAAGGACGTCTAAATAACCACAAGAATTGTACAGGATTGACTGAGTAAACTGCAATGCATCCAAGTACCCAGACCTTCTTCAAGGGAGTCAGTGATGACTCAGTCCAATAAGGAGCAACTAGCAGGGGTGAGAGTTAACACAATAAAAATATTGGAATGTATAGTTGTGTAAGCTAATTGTCTGTAAAGTTACATGTTGTAATGTTTTCTTTACAAACCCTAAAATCAAGAAAGAAACCAACATACTCAATGTCCACAGACAACTCAGACACTACTTGGACATAACTAAACCCTTCAGGAAAGCTGGTCAGACATTTCCAGATGGTTGTCTCAGGCTATTTCTTTCTCTTATGCTCTCCAAACCAAACCACTTCCAGGCATGGTTACAACCAATTCTTCTGTGGGTTTGGCTTCATCTGTGACTTTTGGAAAAGTGGTGGACTCTTGAAATACTCTGCAGATAGCACCTTGATCCTCTATGCATACTTTCACAAAGCATTACAAACTAGATTCCTTTTCCAAGTCCAGAACAAGCTTTGTAAGGACCATTCTCCAGGGTCTCCTGGATATTTGAATTGTTTTCCTTCCCATATGTGTTTAAGTTATGATGATCTACCTATATAGCTTAAGCTACTGCACCAGTCATCTAAACATTAGATCACAGTAGTACAGTTGTGTAAGCAAACTTACTAATAAGTCATCTAAACATTAATCACAGTAGTACAGTTGTGTAAGCAAACTTACTAATAAGTCATCTAAACATTAATCACAGTAGTACAGTTGTGTAAGCAAACTTACTAATAAGTCATCTAAACATTAATCACAGTAGTACAGTTGTGTAAGCAAACTTACTAATAAGTCATCTAAACATTAATCACAGTAGTACAGTTGTGTAAGCAAACTTACTAATAAGTCATCTAAACATTAATCACAGTAGTACAGTTGTGTAAGCAAACTTACTAAAGTCATCTAAACATTAATCACAGTAGTACAGTTGTGTAAGCAAACTTACTAATAAGTCATCTAAACATTAATCACAGTAGTACAGTTGTGTAAGCAAACTTACTAATACGTCATCTAAACATTAATCACAGTACAGTTGTGTAAGCAAACTTACTAATAAGTCATCTAAACATTAATCACAGTAGTACAGTTGTGTAAGCAAACTTACTAATAAGTCATCTAAACATTAATCACAGTACAGTTGTGTAAGCAAACTTACTAATAAATCATCTAAACATTAATCACAGTAGTACAGTTGTGTAAGCAAACTTACTAATAAGTCATCTAAACATTAATCACAGTACAGTTGTGTAAGCAAACTTACTAATAAGTCATCTAAACATTAATCACAGTACAGTTGTGTAAACAAACTTACTAATAAGTCATCTAAACATTAATCACAGTACAGTTGTGTAAGCAAACTTACTAATAAGTCATCTAAACATTAATCACAGTAGTACAGTTGTGTAAGCAAACTTACTAATAAGTCATCTAAACATTAATCACAGTAGTACAGTTGCGTAAGCAAACTTACTAATAACAGTAGATGCTCTAATGGCGCCAGTGTTGCAGTAGCTGTCTCCTCCTTCCAGACTCCTTACCTTTTTTTTTTTTCTTTTTTGCATACATTGCCAGGGTGTGGATATATAAAAATATACATGTACACATACTCCCATGTATACAGTCACGCTGGTTTTTTTTTTTTTGGTTACTCCTTTCAATATCATAGCCTCCTTTTTTGAGGCAAGAAAGCTTTGAAGCTCTTGGCACCCATAATCCCTCTTATATGGCTCTGCTAGGTTGAGTGGCAGTTTGGCCGAATGGAATGTACCCAAGAGCTTTGAAAGCTGGCCAGTGGTCATAGCCTAAGCAAAGATACAACCCATATAGATTAGGCTACTGCAGCAGTTATCTAAATGTTGAACATTTGCTAGTATAAACCATAGTTTTGCAATGTGCTGCTAAGACTAGGGACAATATTTTCTTTCCAATCAATGTTGATGTCTCCTAGACCTATAAATGCAAATAATTTAACAAAATAATTAAAAATTAATTTTAATATGAAGATATAAAACCAGATTTTTATCAAGGATTTGATCATGCCTTGTTACCTGAAGGAGTAGAGAAGGTATGAATACAGAGTTTAGCATACCTAATTGCAGTAATCTGAAATGTATTTACTGTTTGTTTGTTAACTGTGGCAATGGACTGAGCCATGATGACCAACTTCAGCCCCTGGCAACAACAATGTGCAATATAGGACAACAGCAGCAGTTACGGCATAAGGCAACAATAAAGAGCTATACAAAAGTAACACCATTTTCTATTTATGAAAACTAAATCAGTTAAGTAAAAAGCACAGTAGTGGAAAATTACCAGAATTGCATATACAACAGTATAAAGAAAGACAGCCTGGCATCTGATGATTTATACAATTGTTGAATCATGACATAAAATGTACAGCCCATGATTATTGGCATTCAAGGAGTGATTTGTATCTATAAGGGAGGAATTTTAGGGGCTCTGGACAGGTGCTGGGTCACTATCCATCAGGACATCCAGAAAATCACTCCTTAGCAAGTGGCATTGGATTTTAATTAAACCAAAGAAAGTAGAGTACATTCTTCCCATGACTTGTGATATGGAAATAATACCCAGCCTCTATGAAAAGGATTTATTGTCATTTTGACAAAAACAACCCCATAGAAGACAAAATAATCAAGTACATATAGTTAAAAAAAATCTAGGAAACGAAACAAACAGTGGTGAATCCCAAATGTGCTGAAAATGCACAAAGTACAACCATACCCACAACTATTTACAGTATTTGTGTAGGAGGTAAAGCCTATCACATCTCCATAAACCCGACACATCACTCACCAAGCCCTTGTTTTCATGCAGACTATCACTATTACAAAAATAACTTCCCATACAAACACTTACTTTTTTTTTTTTTTTTACTTGTTTACTAGGTAAGATGTAGGAAGTATAAGTGCCTAATTAAAGTAAACAGTGACCTGCAAATGTGACACTGGTTGAATTATATTCGCAGAATCACATAACATGCAAGTGCAGAGTGAAGAAATCAAATCCAAGACTACAGCATAAAGCTTGTTAGATGTTCATAGCTTAAACCTCCATGTTATAATGCCAAAAAGCAAGATCCAAATGCATATCAAGAGCATCAGGCTGTTGCTTCCCATGCCGTGCAGAGTAAAATCATGTTTTAACTTCAAAACTAAACACAATATATACAGGTGTGATTCTTGGTTATGGCCCATAACCCTAGAGCTGGGGTTTCTGTGGATGGAGAGAGAGGGGGGGGGCAGAGGGAGAGGGGGGGAGGGAGAGGGGAGGAGAAAGGGAGAGAGAGCGGGAGAGAGAGAGGGGGAGAAAGAGGGAGAGAGGGGGAGAGGGAGAAAGAGAAAGAGAGAGAGAGGGAGAGAGAGAGAGAGAGAGAGAGAGAGAAAGAGAGAGAGAGAGAGAGAAAGAGAGAGAGAGAGAGAGAGAGAGAGAGAGAGAGAGAGGGAGGGGGAGAGAAAGAGGGAGAGAGAGAGAAAGAGGAGAGGAGAGAGAGAGGGAGAGAGAGACGAGAGAGGGAGAGAGGGGAAAGAGAGAGAGAGAGACAGAGGGAGAGAGGGAGAGAGGAGAGAGAGAGAGGGAGAGGGAGAGAGAGAGGGGGGGAGAGGGAGAGAGAGGGGAGAGGGAGAGAGGGGGGAGAGGGAGAGAGAGAGAGAGAGAGAGAGAGAGGGGGAGAGGGAGAGAGAGGGAGGAGGGCGGAGAGGGAGAGAGAGAGAGGGAGGAGGGCGGAGAGAGATAGAGAGAGAGAGAGGGAGAGAGAGAGAGAGAGAGAGAGAGAGACAGAGAGAGACAGAGAGAGACAGAGAGAGACAGAGAGAGAGAGAGAGACAGAGAGAGAGAGAGACAGAGAGAGAGAGAGAGAGACAGAGAGAGACAGAGAGACAGAGACAGAGAGAGAGAAGTCTGTTGGAAGGCTGAGTATTAAGAGAGGAACAGTGCACATATCCAAGATCAGGAGTTACGTGTGTGTGTGTGTGTGTGTGTGTGTGTGTGTGTGTGTGTGTGTGTGTGTGGGGGGTATTCTAATTTTTTAAGTTTTCAAGAGGGCCACTATGATGGGTGACCTAGGGCACCTGATTTGCCTCCACCTCCGATCTAGCCCTGACTCAAACTGCCTTTAATCCTTGGCCAGCACAAGCACTGTTCTGCTTTTACTAAAAAGGTACATGTACATTCTGTAACACAACTTTGTTCTTAGTACAAGCAATCTGCAAAAAATTATGTGACAGGTTGGCACCATTTCTACAAAGTCTGGAGGATCCTAGAAATATATTCAACCACATACAAAAAATAAAGGTTAAGGAAATGGCGGTATCAAGAATGAATGGTGAATTTCTGAAAATTGTACTGGGACATTACAGTTGGAGGGGTCATACTCAGAGGTCATCTAGGAAATGAAAGATCACCTGCCTCTTCCTTAAAGACAAAAGGTTGGTACACTTACACCCAGTTAGAAGGTCTGCAGTAGTACTTTTCCCATTTTAAGCAAGACCATCCTGACTTTGACGGCCTGTTGTGCCCGGCTGATGTTTAACCTGCTTCATTTAGTCTTAGAAAATTTACTAATTTAAATCTTACATTCTCCCTGGGACCTTAGCTGACTGGGAAATGGCCATAAGACTGACTTCAGACTTCTCAGAACCGTGCAGTTTGTAAGTGGCAGCTGTAGAAATCTAAACTTTGAAGTACACAATGTTGCTTACTACAAGGTGCTATATTATCTACTAAAATATAATGACAATTATTTAAAACATAAACCAGTTGTAGACAACTGATAACATCAGTAGGTAGGTTAGTTATATCATGAAACAAAACACACAAGAATGCCATCGATGAACATCATTCTGTTTTGGCCATTAGAACTTGTGTCCTCTATATGACAGGCAAGTAAAATTGGCAAATACAAATGCACCTATACATATGTATACACATTTACACTTAAAAAATATTTCACACAGAGAATTATGGTCTGGTCTCCAATCATAACCAGATTACTATGTATTTGAGAAATGGATGTCAAAAAATTCACCTCAAACAGCAGAATCTCCGATTTACAGCAAGACATTAAGTCACAACATTTTATAAACACTGTCCAATAATATATTCCCAGATTTGTTTTTTTTTTTTTATTCTTAACTATATGATTCCTCTTTGAGTGAGTTTCAATACTTATGCCATTAGTTCCTGCTTGCTACTCCCAGACTACATGATTCAAGAAACTATCTGCAAGAAATCCAGTTACTTCTTTTAGAATTTACCCATGTTTCAAACAGCCATTTTTCCCCTGACAACTTCCCATTCCTAGCTCCCTCCCCCTTCCAAGGCAACTAGATTCCTTACAAACAGCATTCACAATGTTCCAGAACAGACTGTAAAAACACTAAAGGTATGAAAAAGAACTTCCTTGTTCACTCCTGATCTGACATTACTGACACCACCAGTCCAAACAAGAAACCAGACCTCAGCATTCTGCAGCAGCTAAGTGGAACAATTCCTGCAGTCAGTGGAAAGAACTGCCAGAACTGAAATGCTCAGTTCGATGGTTTTAATGCTGGTCTGTCCATTTAGCAAATGAAGGTTGCAGTAATTCAATAATTTATAACAAAGTACAGCCGCCTATATAAATACCGGTGGGGCTCTTTGCCAGCTTTTAGCTATTGTTGGGGCTATTACCTTATTGGCCCCACTCAAGACCATGCTTACAGCATGAAGCAATATGAAAAACATTTAGAACACAGCATAGCATTTTTTTATATTAAAATTCAGAACAGCTCTACAGCTGACTGACCCAGGCCTGCTACTGTCTAAGCAATCATTACTCTGGCTTTGCAGGAATACTCTGTATTTGTGTGAAGGAAGATGAAGTACTTTACTATGATTTGGTACAGTCTTGTTTGTATGGAATAAATTACTATAGTAATCATTATGTTTTACTGCAATCTAACATCTGAGGTATATTCAGTCAACAAAGTGGCAATAACTGCAGGGTATGGAGGGTGTGTCTGTGAATGAAAATTACTGATCCTGCTGTTCAAGTTAAAAAGACACTAATCTAGCTTTGCAGTACTAGTCTGTGTTTGTGAAAAGCAAGTTAGAATGCTTTTACTGTTTTTTTTTTTAATTACAACTAGACATCTGCGGTACATGTACACAGTTAATAAAGTGGTTGCAACTGATGGGCACAAAGACCATCTGTGCATAAAAGTGACTTTAGCCTTGTTAATTCTTCAAAGCTATATACTCCTGAAATGGCTTACTGGTTTTGCAGGAGAGTGTCACATTATAAATATATATATATATATATATATATATATATATATATATATATATATATATATACATATATATATATATACACAGATTCACTTTATAGCCTCAAAATACTGAAATTATCGAAATTCAGTATGTCAAGGCTATAAAGTGGAAACCTGAAAAGAACGAAAACTCAGAAGCGCAAAATTCAAATTCTCGCATACTGGAGATTTTGAATTACCACTTCTGGTGTACACAAACACACACCTTCCTCCCCACACACAAACACAAGCTCGGTCCCACACCCCCCCTACTTAAATATTTTAACTCTGAGGTCGCACTACAACAAATAAAACACCACCACACAAGCTACATTCTCCTTGCACACATACATCACAGTTACAAAACACACCAACACACACCACAGCCCCTACCCAAAACCATTAACATATAAACACTTACCTGAATCCATAACCACAGCGAAACACCAGAAGTGCTAATTCAAAATCTCCAATATGTGAGATTTTGAATTTCGCGCTTCTGATTTTTCGTACTTTTCAGGTTTCCACTTTATGGGCTCGAAATACTGAAATTCGATATTTCAGTATTTCGAGCTTCTAAAGTGAATCCATATATACATATATGTATATATCTCCCAGAAACAACCTGTGCGATCACCACAGCTCCAAGCATAAAACAGGAATCTGAAGAAGGGTGGAAGCCGCCCGAAAGATCTCATTCTTTGTTTTTATATGTTTTAACTGTCATCTACAGAATAAAATCATTTTATGCTTGGACCTTTGGTGATCACACTGGTTGTTTCTGAGACATACACTTGTTTTCTACAGTGCTGTTCTTTGAGTGTCGTAGCCTTTGGTTTACTTGTTTCTTGGTTTATATATATATATATATATATATATATATATATATATATATATATACTTATGTATGTGTGTGTGTGTATATATATATATATATATATATATATATATATATTATATATATATATATATATATATATATATATATGTGTGTGTGTGTGTGTGTGTCTGTATTTTAGATATATATAGATTATATATATATATATATATATATATATATATTGTAATTATATACAATTAGCATAAAATAACTGTTGCTCTGGCTTACGCATGTATGTACACAAGAGGGGGGTTGCAGTGAATCCAAGAATAACTAGTTAGCCATACATTCTTTTATTTTCTATCACAGTCAAGCACGAGGGTTGTACACAACAAATGGCTGTCTTTGACAGTCTGGGAAAGTTGTGCGTGAAAGCAAGTGATTATAGCCACAATGCTGCAAGTATGCAGCACTGACATCTCATAGAGGATGGTTCTGTGGTAAAGTTCTTGTCAGAGGATTCATCTGTTTAGAGAATGCATGCCCTCCTTGTCTCTACATACATTTCATCCATGTGCTCTGGTTTCCTTCACAGCAGATAAGCATCCCTTGGGTAAACTTGTGTTTCCCCAATTTGTCTGAAGACAAGTGTACAGCATGTATACGTGCATATCCATCTTGTAATTTACCTGGCTTGTTAAGGGCAATGTTAGTGTGTGTGTGTGTGTGTGTGTGTGTGTGTGTGTGTGTGTGTGTGTGTCTGTGCGTGTGCATGTGTGTGTGTGTGTCTGTGCGTGTGTATGTGTGTGTATGTGCGTGTGTGTGTGCGCACGTACGCATGTGTGAAAGCACAGGGATAAAAATAAGATTAGCAGTCTTATTTGTGGTCACACACAATACTGGAGGGAGGCACGTACATAGTTGCCGTCAGAAATATATAACAGACTTTAAGGGATATACATACCATGTCTCATTACCCCATCTGCATATTCAGATTCCCAAAAGGCCTCCCAGTAGGCCCTTTCACAGCAGGTTCAAATTATCTTGCCACTGCTACAAGAACTTGGGGAACATTTACTTGTGAGTTTGTGATAAAAAAGTAAAATAAATAAACAAACAAACAAAAATAAAAACATCTGAACAGAAGGCTCCAGCATTTCATTGTACATCCCCTTTATAGGATGCATAAGTGAGTTAAGCAGAACCTAAGGCAGGAACTGCAGGAGTTGTGAATCTGGGGTAATCCAGGAGTTCAGTAATCTGCTTCTGTTTTAACATGTTTTCTGACAATATATATATATATATATATATATATATATATATATATATATATATATATATGTGTGTGTGTGTGTGTGTGTGTGTATTCACTTCAGAAACTCGAAATACTGAAATCTCGAATTTCAGTATCTCGAACCCAAGAAGTGGAATCCACAAAACAACGAAAACTAAAAGCCGTGAAATTCAAAAGCTCAAATACCGGACATTTTGAAGGTAATGGTACCTACGTATTATCGCAACCACAGACTTTGCAGCATTCTTGGCAGGAAGTTAGTTTAGTCATAATAGAACATTGCCGAGAATGCCGCAAATTCTGTCAAATTTAAAAGTTAATCGTGTTACGTACAAAATGAATAGGAAGGTAACAAGTAAAAATAAAGTAAAATAAACATAACTTGTATTTCTATACATATTAAGTGTTATACCCACCTATGAAACCCTGACAATTCCAACAGTACAATCAAGATCAGTGAAATAAGAACTAATTTCAATAAATTCTAACATTGATAGCTGTTAAATTTCCACCACAAAAAATTCAGATAGCCAAGCAATAACTTACTATTATAATACTGTCATTGATATATATATATATATATATATATATATATATATATATATATATAAAATAGTTTCATTAAAACTATTTAAATTAATTAAAAGTGTTGTAACTTCTTTTTTATACGTAATATTCCAATTAGAAAAGGTGTGCCTTAACTTATGAAAAGCAGATTTCTATTCTAGCGAGTGTGTGTAATACACTGTGGTCGCATTACAGACATTTTAACTACCTTTATTTTTTTTTAAATTGCAATGTATTTCGCTTTGCTTGTGTTTACTTCATGTGACTTGAAACATATGACAGCTGCTGCCTACTTTTGTTTTAAAACTGCAGACAACTAATTTCTGCCATGTATATCTGTAGTTGTTTTATATCTCACATTCCGGCAGGAGAACTGCTTGTAGATGAGCCATTTCTGTTGTTCACAATGTAGTTGCAATAATACGTATGAATGAAGTGATAGCATTCTCGGCAGCACAATGTTTCAGTTAAGAACAGAATGTTGCCGAGAATGCTGTCAGTGCAGAACAGCAGTGGTTGCGATAATACGCAAGTACTGTTTTGAATTTCACGGTTTTACTACACACACACACACACACACACACACACACACACACACACACACACCATCCACCACACAAACACACACAATCACTCTACTATGAGCACATCACCCCCCCCTACTTAAATATTCTCACTCCGAGATCGCATTACATACAAACACAAACAAAACACCGCCAGACACATCACAGTAACAAAACACACTGAGACACACCACAGCCCCTACCTAAACTACTTAACACACACACACACACACTTACCTGAATACATGACCATAGAGGAACTTTAGAAGCGCGAAATTCAAAACCTCTGGTATTCGAGGTTTTAAATTTTGTGTTTCTAAACTTTCGCTATTATGTGGATTCGGCTTCTTGGCTCGAAATACTGAAATTCGAGATTTCAGTATTTCGAGCTTCTGAACGGAACCCATATAAATATATATATATATATATATATATATATATATATATATATAGAGAGAGAGAGAGATATATATATATATATATATATATATATATATGCTAATAAATCAATATAGTCCTTTAATTGTAATGGCATATATTCCTGAACTGATTTTGAAATAGTTGTAAATGCAGGAGGCCAACAGATGGAAGGAGTAGTGTAGCTGGTTTGGAGGGGGGGGGGTTAAGCTGGTGGGGCCTGGCAAAATGGTCCCCAGAATTGCTATAACTTACCCTGCTTCTCATGTATTAGATAATAAGTTTTTGGGGGGAGGGGGGTTAGCTGGTGGGCCTGACCAAAATGGTCCTAACTGGGTCACATAACTGCTAAATCTGGCCCTGCTTTCGCGTGTACTAAGGATTTAACTTTTCAGATGCCTTGTGCTTACTAAACAAAACCCATTACACATTAGAGTAACATTTTTGACAGATTGTTCAGTTCAGTTACATGCAGCTCAGTTAGCAACATGGAAGAAAGAACCCATTATTTTCCCATTCTGGGTCATCAAAAAGGTGGATTTCAATAAATATATATTGAGTTCCGTAGGTAGACTTTCTGGCCTGATCTAGACAGTCACCAGCACAAGGATGCAGCATCTTTTTTGAATCAAAACTATTCACTGAAACGCTCTTACATCACTCTTCCCCAACCCTCATGTTGCTGAGTTTAGAACTTAACTCAGCCTGCCTTGTTTCTGTAACTATGGCAACCCCATATCATTCATAAGTTGCAGGCTATTTGCTTCAGTCTTAGTTATCAGCAAAATCTTCAATGATACATCGAGATAAGAAAACTATAAGGGCACTTCAGCTGTTCATTTTTCTCTGATAAGGGCAAAGTGTCAGACTGGAAGAGAATATATTTCTACATTCAAGGTAAAAACTTATCCGTTACCAAGGAATTATTATTTGTTGCTCATTAAATCTTAAGAGATTATAGCAGAGTGCTTTAAAAGATGTTTCAGCATGAATACTGTAGCAGACAAGACCATTCAGAGTCACAATCTAATGATGATTAATTTACTTATTAATTGTACGGAAACTAGAAACAGATATGCCACTTTATAGGCAGCTTCCTCGACAAATTACACTTTGGGTATTGTAATGCTGATTGTTTATATTAGGACACGTATTGAAGTTCATGCAGGTGTGGGAGGTGCTGACTCGACTGACACTCAGATGGGGCTGTGAGTTAAGCTTGGTAGAGATTTTTAATTGTTATTTTTCATTCTGTGAAGACTGAAAAATGTTGACAGTACAAGTAAAAATATCTGAAACTCTAATATTGGGCTTTGCTGAAACACTACAGACGTCCAGCAAGGGGGATGCTGTCTCCCCTGCCTGGTGGTCCTATGGATTGTGGGGTACAGGAGGCTAAGGCCAGGATGGGCATTATGCCGTTTATCTTTTTAATCTCTCACCTCATTAAAAACCTAAAATGATAAAATTATATTTAGTAATTATAATTAGATGCTGCTCACCCACAGCACAGTTGGGGAGGGGGTACCTTCATATAAACAATCACCATTCTTAATATTAAAGTGCAATTTTCATCCATTTAAAACGTTCAGTTAATTTTACAATTTTTTCAAAGGGCTAAAAGGTATAACTTAGTAAATTCTATAAAATTTCCTCTGAATGATGGAGTGGATGAGAGACAAAACACAAAGGCTAAATGCTGTAATAAAACATATCAAGAAGCACGACTTGCTTTTAGCATCCATCCCACACCGTTTTTGTGCAGTTTTGAGCATGGCTGACCATGAAAGAGAAAAGCTCACATTCAGCAAGGGGGTTACTACCCCTTTGCACCTCTGTCGTATAAACAAAACGGACTGTTATTAACATGGAGATAATGGGGAACACCGGACCTCACCAATGTTTCTGCGCGGCTCTCCGAATGTTAAGGCAGTTGTGTAACATCTAGGAGCTGCTGCACATCATACCTCAGCCACAACTCTCAACTTCTTTGTTCAATAAAAAGGGTCAAAGCTAAAAATAATTGGTAGAAAACCCATTACTGTTACTCATACCTCTCAAGTGTACCTCATTATGAGGAATGTTACTCATTTTGAGTCTTACAAAAGTCCATCTTCTTCACTGTTCCACATTCGAAGGGCACGTTACACATTCAGTGTTAAGAATTTTTCTAATTAATGTTACAGACAACTGAGAGATCTGCTCAGTAATAATGAAAAGGTTTTTAGTTTTATCATATTTAGTGGAAGAAAACTGTTTCAGGTGATAATGGAGAACACTAGACTTTGTGTAACCACGTTACTCGGTATTCTGGATTTGTAGTTATGACAGACCAAGTGTTCTCCATTACTGTCATTAACACAATTTAAAGAGCCTCACAAACCTAGAGCAGGGGGTGGTGGCACCCCCCCATGGATGTTATGCTGGGTGAGAATGGAGAACACTGAGCTGATTCATATTTCTCAACACAAGTTATGCTCAGTCCAGTGTTCTTCATTATCTCGTAAGTATGAAACACTAATGTCTGGCATCATACATCTCAGTTGTCCACACTTTCCCAGAATGTCTAGATTTTTGCCTCATATTTTTGGTCTGTTCTTCATAAAATTTGTGGTTTTCTAACCAATCACTGTGGACTGAAGTCACTAAATAATGCCATACCTTTGAATCACTGACTTCCTATCCTTAAAAGAAATGCACTCAAATGCAAAACCTGTTATTCTAGCTGCTTTCAAAGTTGCTAAGAGCAATATTTACAATCTTTATTTTGGGCTTGTGCCCCTCAACCCTATTATTTTTGGCTTCATCCAGAATGTTTGCGCTAACAGATTGAGAACTATGTCCGGCATTAATGACTGACTGTAATCCTCATTGTTTTTGAATTTTGTGTGCAACTCGGAGTAATTTCCAAACAGGCAACAATGTGAGGCAAAATCAGGGGCAGTTGAGAGGTACGACCAAGAAGGAAAGAGATTTTTTTTTTTTAATTATTATTTTGATTACAGACAAAACGAGGCAGAAAAGGTGTGTTGTGCAAACGGCAATAAAGGAGAAACCTGGACTAAAATAGTGTCTTTCCGATTGGGATTTAAAATGTTATTTGTCATTTGTTTACCGAGATGGTCCAACTGGGTCAAAAAGAACCCATTTTCAGTGGAGACCTGGGGAGAAAAGCTCTATTACAGAAAAAAAACACGAGATAAAAGTAAAATAGCATAAATAACATAATGTACAAGCATTACAGGTAGTGCAATAGAAAAATAAAATTAATGAAAGCAGTGTGCATGTGTACGACTACACTTCTGCCGTAACACAGCAACTGTCATGCAAAGATGTGATTTCAGTCCAGTGTTCTCCATCATTGCCTTATGCTGTCTGTCTCTTTACACAAAAGTAATTCAGGGTGTGACTACATAGAAGCTGAGGCAGAGTTTGCTACTGTGTGCCTTGTGGGGTGTGTAAAGCAAGTTTTGCCCGTCAGGATAGGAATGGTAACAGTCAAAATTTGGAACTGTGGTACACCTAAGCAAAAGCACTTGAAGTTACTGAGAAGTGGGATACAATGGTACCAATATATATAAATGAGACTTACTGTGAATTCATCAGGAAACCTTGCCATTAACAGAGGTACCAAACATTACTTGCACTTGTCTATTTTACATACACAAGCCATTAGAGTCTGGTGATTCTTATCAACCTGTACTAGCCTTAGACTGCTGTGTTGCCACAACAAGCTAAGAAATTCAGTCACCAAAAGCCCATGTAGAGTGCTTCCAATGGCTTAATCCAATACCTGAACAGGCCAGCAGTACTTGTGTGATTCCTCTCACCACATATAAAACCAGATCCCACACTTGTGTCACTGTTGTGGTATAGCAGTGCTATACAAAAATGTCTAATGAAAGGATTGCATATGTCACTGTGTTTTTCACTGTTCATTCAACTCATCTATAGATTTTCTTTCAACGGTTGCTTTGTCATTATTACCTATTTTCTGACAGGTAGTGTTCCTATACTAACATGGCAACCCGTAGGAGTGAAAGGCTTCGGAGGCTTCAGAATAAAGCACATTGCAAAGAAAACAGCAACGCACAGACTTCCATGATGGAATCAGCAGCTGGGTATGCATGTCTTCTATCTCAGTGTATGAGACAACATGAGAGCACACGCA
Organism: Protopterus annectens; assembly: GCF_019279795.1. Taxonomy (NCBI): domain Eukaryota; kingdom Metazoa; phylum Chordata; order Ceratodontiformes; family Protopteridae; genus Protopterus; species Protopterus annectens. The sequence continues at coordinate 165,101,003 of NC_056735.1, forward strand.
CGCACGCATGCACACGCACGCACGCACGCACACACACACACACACACACTTTAGACGAGTCCTACTCTTCCTGACCTCACTAACATGCCAAGCCCATCTGTCCTTAAAAGTTCCTGTAAATTCGTATTCACTGCTTCAGTAACGCTGTCTATACCCATCATAGCCTATGACACGCCTTATTTCTTTTGTCCCTGATGTTGCCAGCACCAGTGACTTCTCTAGTGAATCCTGTCTTCACATTATGTAGCTAAAGCATTGAGTTTTAGTTTTACTATCAGACCTTTCAGTGAACAATCTAGGTTTATTTGAGTATTGACTGATTTGAGTTGCTGTGCCTGTACTAGATTTATGGTAACTTTTGTTCTTGGATCACAAAAGGTTAGGGACACACGCTTCTTAAACTTCTGCAAATGGCAGTAGATTCCATGCAATAAGTGAACTATTAACATTTCAAAGTGTTACCTCAACCTTAACCCTGAACAAAGATTTGACAATAATGGAGAACACTGGAAATTGTAAAAATGCATTTTCAGAATAGTCAGTGACATCTGCAAAACTGAAATAACCCTAAACAGGACAGCTAGTTTAATGTGGCTTCCAAGCACTGCCGTGATCTAAATAAGTAACTCCTATCATTGACCTGTAGTAAAAGTGGTGTGGTCCAATGACCTCTACTACTGCTGTTAAATGAAAACAGACAGAAAAAAGTAAATAATATAAAAAAAATTAAGTGGACCCATACTGTTCATACATGTCAGTTGCCATGGGAATTGGAAAAGGTCCCTGACCACCTCAACACTAAAGTTTACATTACTTAAACAGATTTCTTGTCCTCTTTCCACCTCACTCATACATTCACATCTTCAACCTGCCACTTATTTCCAACACAACTATTAGTCTTCTCAAACAAGAAGTCACCATCCTGCTACCCAAGGTTCCCAACCCTAAAACTGCTGATGACTTCCACCTCACAGCAAACATCAATCCAAATGCTAAAATACATGAGAAACTGATTTATAACCAAATCCTTGCATACCTAAGAAACTATGACATTTTCCCTGACAGACTGAACAGCCTCAGGCCAAAATACAGAACAGATACATCCATTTTCTCTCTCAATGACCAACAGTACTCTAACATGGAAGACTGGAAACTTACAGGTGCTGTCTGTATAAAATATGCATTTCTTTGTGTAAATCATAGTGTTCTTTTCAAAAAGACTTAAATCTTGGAGTTTCTCAAATGAAGTCTACACCTGGTTATCCAGTTTCCTTCTGGACAGAAAATTCTATGTCTCTCCCCACTCGCTTCCCTCATAGGGTGACCAACACTAGTTTTCCAAGGTTCATTACTTGGCCCTCTACTATTGCCAGTCATTATTTTCTATGTCTCTCCCCACTCGCTTCCCTCATAGGGTGACCAACACTGGTTTTCCAAGGTTCATTACTTGGACCTCTACTATTACCAGTCATTATTAAATGACATACACTGGAATGTCTATGATCTTAACTTCACATTTCACATTGATGACAATCACTAGATTAGCTGCCACTCTGAGGTACACCAACAACTCCAAAATTACTTTAATGTCCTTTGGAATAGGCTCCTTTCAAAAAGAATCTACCTCTTAACAGAAAATACAGCTATGTTCTTTCTGTACCAAGAAAAGGCTAGTATAAACTTTTACCCCCATTCTTTTCAACCCTGCTAGTGCACCCCCCTCCCAGTACTCACTAGCCTGAGATATCCTGGATTAACCCTTGATCCCTCTGTAATATTTATCCTTGTTACTGAAGATCAAGCCCAAAGTCCTAAAACCAATCCAAATCAGCTACAAGCTAACACATTAATAATGATCAAAGCCAGAAAAGTCAAAGCAATCAATGTGTTCTTCCTAACTTTCTACCTTCCTATGCAACATCATGACATATTAAAGAAAAGGGAGCAAATCCCTCAGATTTATTCAACTGAGCTATTCTAATGCCCACCACTGCATCACCACCAGTTGGAATAATTGGCTCCCTTGTCTGTACAAGGGTGACCATTCTCTTCAATACTATGACATTTAAACTCCTCAGTAATCATTACTGCCCCACAAAACAATCACAGACACTTTCAGAATAACTCATCAACATCAGAAACACTGACCATATCCTCTTATTTAAGCCCTACACTCTTTCTATGCAGAAAATGTTCAACAGGCTAGCCCCAAAACGCAATTATAAAAGAAATCAAACAGGCTTCATCATCTGAATAATTAAAAAATATATATAAACAATATCTCATAAAACCCAATCAATGAACACACTGCAAATGTTTGTGTACCCAAAATGGCCGACTCTCTTGCCACCTATCATAACCTAATTTGGCTATCCCTCACCTGATTTTCCACCTCTAATGTCTAACTCAGATAACAAGTAACTTAACCAAGCTCTCTGAAATGACCTGACAATCATTTTTCAAAGCCAACAGTACTAAAATATATAAAAACTTAAAATGTATCGATCAACTAAATTTAGCAAATGTTTCAATTTTCTGTATATAATCTCAGTTAAGTACAGCTCTACACTAGTAAATCTTTATACATATCATACTCGCATATTATTTTACTTCATGTTTTTCCATCTCGGCTGTGACTTGACTCTAGCTACTCTTTCTTGTCAAATGTTTCAGTCATTTGCAAAATGTGCTTTACTTTCTATATTCGTGTTGAGCATTACTGTTGCCTGTTTGCTCTACATCATGCTTGAAAAGGTACTTTGCACTAGTGCACCTACTCAATTAACAAACGCCAGTCCATGGAATTTTCAAAATTGTCATCCAACATAGTAGTTTTCTGGCAACATAGCAAATACAGTGCAACTCTCAAAATGCAAGTCACTATAAAAGATGGCCTTTGACCACATGTACCATTAATGACAATGCAAAATCTCTGCACTTTAAAATCTTTAGATTAAACACAAGTGCTGTAACATCACCACGAAGAGCGAGAGTAGAATGAGTGTTCAGCACATAAAATCAAAATAAAACCAGCACAATTTAATAATGAACAAATAAAATCCTTTAAACAGGATCTAAATCCTCACAAACAAACAGGATGAGCGTGTTTGCAAGACTTCTGGATATTTGATTTGGAGGTAGACAGGAGCCCCTGGCCTTAATGGAGTAGTGCCTTTAAAACCTATACTGAAAAGCAGGAAGCTCAGGAGATGACTTGACTGGATTAGTAAAAATATAAAAAAGGGAGGTGTTTAGTGTGAACAGGATCCAATGAAGGCATAACCGAAAGCGCTCATCCTGTTTGAAGGATTTTATCTGTTCATTATTAAATTGCGCTGGTTTTATCTGCTGAACACGGATTCTACTCTCTCTTTGTGGTGATATTGCAGCACTTGCGTTTAATCTTCAGTCATTGTTTTTAGCACTGCAGTCTACAGTGGTTAGTGCTTTTTGTTTGTTTACTCTTTAAAATCTTAGCCAGCTTTGTCACAGCTTCCCTAAAAATGTCTTAATTTCAATGCAATCACCATCTGCCGAGATCTTTCAGCTCAGGAACAATAAAGTTTCCACTGCCTCCACTTCTTCCCATCTAATTAAGACTAGATAGCAATTTCATTTTTATGATGTCAAGTAATAAGCTTGCATTTTTCACTTTCCCCTTAACAGGATCTTCAGCTCCTTCTCTCCTTCAGCCATTACAGTGATACCATCTGCATATCCAAGACTGTCAACATTTCCTCTTACAATTTTAATTCTGTAATCTGAGGCAGCTAACTCAGCACTTCCATGACATATTCAGCATATATTAAATAAGCAGAGTGACGATATACAGGTGTGTCACACTCCTTTCCCAGTCTCGAACCCATCTCTTATCCCATATCTACTTCTGTGGATTCTTATTCTGTAGTAAACTTCCTCAAGGATGCAAACAAGGTGACATGGTAACGCAGTTTCTCTAAGAACTTGCCAAAGTTTGCTACAGCTACCATACCTAAGGGCTTTAGAGCACTCAACAAAAAGTAAATAATTTACTAGAACTTCCTTGCTTCCTCTACCATGTAGTGGATGCTGGCCATTTGATCTCTGATCTTCTAAAACTAACTTGTACACATGGCTGTTCTCCAGCCATACGTTACTGGAGTTTAGCTTTCAGGATCTTAAGCATTACCTTGCTAACTTGTGTAAACAAGGGCAACTGTTACTTAATTTAAGTATGCTAACACCGGGACTGGAATATAAATTACATTTTCCAGTTAAATGGCCACTGTTATGTTTTCCAAATTGGCTAACAAATCCTAACAGCATCGTTTTGCAGGATTTAAACAATTCAGCTTGAATTCCATCATGCTGCCCTGCAGCCTTGTTATTACTGTATGTATATCACTGATATTATATGTTTTTTCTGTCTGTTCATACCACTTCTTGATATAGGTTCATAGGTAGGTACTAGGCTATCTGCCCGAGGGCATTTTTAAGCCTAGCCAGAAAGTGTCGGCTTTCGCCACACCATTGATTAATTAACTGAGCATCTGTCAAGCAGAGCCAATGAAGTGATCCCAGGGGTGTATTTTCTGTTACCCATCCACTCGTCAAGGCTTCTCTTGAAGAGTGTTAGTGAGGGGCTCTGCCTAATGTAGTTTGGAATTTTGTTCCAAAGCATGGGGAGTCTCTGTGACAGGAATCTATCCCTCCAGCATGTTCTATTTATTGTTGTGGTGAGGTTTAGCTCACTAGAGCGCGTGGCTCGCAGTGACTTGTTTTTCTTTAGTTGGAGCATTTCCATCAATTCTGAGTTGGACATGGCTTTGTACGTCAGGCAGAGATCACCTCTGAGTAAGCGATATGTCACAGAGTACAGCTGGAGTTTTTTCAGTCGGGCTGCATAGGACATATGTTTGAGGCCAGTAATCCTCTTGGTGAGGTGCTTTTGTAGTCTTTCCAGCTGTTGGAAGTGTCTTGTGAGGTACATCTCAAATGGGGCATTGTACTCTATGATGGGTCTGATGAGTGACGAGTAGAGGGGCACTATAACCTCTTTATTTCTAGATGCGAACCCCTTAGTAATTAGATGGGCCACATAGAAGGATTTCCTAACTACTTTGGCAATATGATTGTCAAGGGAGAGATTACTATCTACCTGGGTCCCCAGATCTCTCATTACTTCTTCTGTATTAAGGGGGCTGCCGTCTATGTGGTAATTCGTGAGTGTTTTGTTTTTCCCAAACGGGATGACTATGCATTTTTTGGAATTTAGCTTGAGGCCATGCCTTTGACACCAGGTGTCTCTCTCAGTAAGGCCTTTTTGAAGGATGTCCATGTCAGCCGGAGAGTCAATTATGGCTCCCAGTTTGCAGTCATCGGTGAACTTGGTTAGCCATAGTCCTTCTGTGTTTGCCTGTACTTCTGAGAAATATATGCTGAACAGTAGGCGTCCCAGAACCGAGCCTTGCGGGACACCACTTGTGACTGGTTTTGAGTCGGACCTGGAGCCCGCTATTCTTACCGTGTGAGTTCTGTCTGTAAGCCAGTTGGCAGTCCATCTTGTGCCGTAGGGGTTTATGTTCAGGCTGGTGAGTTTTTCTATAATACCCGAGTGAGGAATGATGTTGAACGCCTTGGCGAGATTAAGGTAGGCTGTGTGAACCACTTTTCCCTCATCTATGGCCTTGGTGACTGTCTCGAAGAAGTCAACCAGGTTTAGTAGGCATGATCTGCCCTTAACAAAGCCGAACTGGGTTGGGTCAAGTGTTTGGAGGTTCCCAATGTCTTTGTTAATGAATTCCATGATGATGTGCTCCATAGCCTTGCAGACCAGGCTAGTCAGGCTTATGGGGCGATAGTTACCAGGGTCAGTTGTGGCCCCTCCTTTGTGGAGCGGAATAACCGTTGCTGTGTGCCATTCTATGGGCACATAGCCTGTGGAGAGGTTGAGGTTGAACAGCGTGTTTAGGTGGGGGGTTTAGTTCGTTCTGTAGTTCGTGCAAGACACAGCCTGGGACACCATCTGGCCTCATTGATGCTGTGTTTTTGGCTTTTGAAAGGGCTGTTTTCACCTGTGCTTCTGTGATTTCCGGGACACTACACTTTTCCGGTATTGTTGTGGGTCCTTTTGAAGGTGAGAGGGAGGTGAAGTTCGCACTGAATCTATCTGCCAGGATGTTGGCAATATCAGTAGGTTCAGTATATTTTGTGCTATTTTGCACTAGCTCAGAGCACATCTGCGAGTTGCCACTTAGATTCTTGACATAGCTAAAGAAGGCTTTGTGGTTATCTTTCGAATCCTTGGCTATTTTTCTTTCAAAATTAGCCTTGGATGATTTTATGAGGGACCTTAGTTTCTTACTGATGCTGATCAGGGATGTCTTTCCTTCTTGGGATTTGCTTTTTTTCTGAACTAGTTTCCTCCTTCTGTTGTATAACTGGTTTATGGCAGAGGTCCACCAGACTGGTTTCCTTCTCTTAGGGGAGCGAGTCTTGGTCTTGCTAGGGATGGCACAGTCCATGCATCCTTGTAGGTGCTCATAGAGTGCAATTGTAAAGGATTCTACATCTTGGGTGGTGTTATCCTTTAGCGTGGGGGCTGTGAAACTTACCACCTCTGCCTTAAGTAAGGTGAAGTTTGCTTCAGAAAAGTTTTTCAATGTGGTTTCCTTGGTTGGGGGTGGGGGTGGGGTGTGGACATCCAAGGTGATTAGTTTATGGTCTGATCTAACCAGTGATGAGTTGATCTCTGGTACGGAAAACCTGTCGCCCATGTTGGTGATGACCAGGTCCAATATGTTGTGGCCTCTGGTAAGGGAGTTTACCAGCTGATCCAGGGCATTTGAGGTGATAAATTCCAGGAAGCGCTGAGCCTGGGAGTTTGTACTCAAGTAGTTTTCCCGGTTAATGGTAGGGTAATTGAAATTGCCCAGTATCAGGGTAATTGAAATTGCCCAATATCAGGGTGATCGGTAGGACCTTCATGTTTTCTAGTATCTCCAGAAAGGCGGAGTGGTGGTCCTGGGTCATGTAGGGTGATCTGTAGCAGGCCACAATTTGCATTGCAGATTTGCCCGTTAGTTACACATGGATGATCTCAGAGGTATCATGCTGCGCCTCTAACTTGGAGGTGTGAGTATCCTTGATGAATATGGATACACCCCCACCTTTTGTGTTTTGGTCCATGTTCTGTGGCCGAAATGTATGGTATGAGTTGTAGCCCAGTAGTACTGGAGTGCTCTCTGGAGCCTTGAACCAGGTTTCAGTTACTGCACAGATGTCGACATTCTCCATACTTAGGAGTGCTTCGAGCACATGCATTTTGAGATTTAAACTCCTGGCGTTGAGTAGCATAACCCTCATTTTTTTACCTGTGCTATTTACGGTGGTGGGTTTGAATTTTGAGCCTTGTCTAAAAAAGGCACTATGGGGGCAGCAACAGCCTTGGCCAGTATTCAAAAACCAAGGGGTGACAGGCGCAAGCCGTCTCCTGCGAAGCAACACGGCTTGTCGAGCATGTCATCCCAGGCTGACAGACACTGGATCCCCTTTGAATGACACCAGATGCTTAGCCAATTGTTGAAATTGATCATTTTTTTCTTTATAATGAGGTATCATTTTTGGTGAGGGTAGGATGCTGGTCAGGGTCATACCCACCTGGGCTACATGATCAGAGAGCTCTTCCATGTCTCTTTTCATATAGCCCAGGGAGGTACATTTCAGGTCATTCACACCAACATGAACAATGACAGTCATATTTGTACTTGTTCTGGAGTGACTTGAGTGCTTGTGTTATGTGGCGGATTCTGGCTCCCGATAGGCAGCTAACAGTAACCTTCTCCTTGTCCGGCCTACTGAGTGGGGCATCAGTGTGCCTGACTATTGAGTCGCCTATCACTAGTGTGTTACGTATGTTATTTCGCCTTAAGGGCTGTGATTGTGCAGCACACTGATTTTGTGTTTTATTTGTTGTGTGGTTTGTGACGGGAGGTGCAAGTTTTGTGGGTGTCTGCTTTGGAGCTCTCTGATGCTTTTGCAGGTTTTTATTTAGAGCCTCAGAGTATAATTTCATGTATATATGTGTATTTTTTGCCAGTGCTGGTTTTAGTATGTCTATGTGAGGCTGGAGGTGTGATGCAAGTGTTAACCTTCGCATGACTGCCTGTTCCAGTCTTGGGTGGAGAGAGCTTAGCCTCCAGTTTGGCTGTATAATTGCATCTCTCGCATATGTTAGTGTTTTGTGGTAGGAGGAGAGGGCTGTGTACATGAGGCAGTTGTAACATTGTACATGAGGCAGTTGTAACATATATTTTTTAAACACTTTCATTGAATTTGTATACGTGACATGAGCAAACTTACATTTGTATACGCGTAATCAAACCATATTAACAAGCTCACATTTACAAACTTTATATAATCACATATATTAAACAACGAAAGTCAGAAACACAAACCTGTAACAAACTGTGAACCACAAAGAAGGAAAGGCGGAATTCACACTGTGTAAATTTAGCACTTTCGTTTTTTAATAAAAACTTCTTCAGAATATCAAACAACACAAGACTGACCCATTTTATATCCCACAACCACTAAAAACATTAATTGGTGACATCATCATAATCACATATATTGTTATATATCATATAATCTAAGCAACATTACATAAACTGTTCAGTTCTTGCCTTTTCTTAAACCTCATTCCTCCTCCAATTTCCATTATGAACACCTTAACCTATTCCCCCTGCCAATATCTTTGCCTAACTTTCAACTAGCTGAACTACTACTACTAAATTGTCACCTCAACCCCCATAAGAAATTCGCCATTGCCTCGGTGTATATCCTACTGGAAACAGCATTGCCATCCTCAAATCTATTCTAGCATGGATTTCTGTTAATATCCCTTATGAGACCTTATTACTAGGTGACATAAATATCGACGGGCAAAAACTATCCTCAACCGGGTCTATATCACGAAATTGAACTTCCAAAATGTTGAACGCCACAAGTTCGAACTTGGAAGATCGAATTTGGATAACATCGAAACTTCAAAACAACAATTTTTTTTCCCAGGGAAAAAATTCACTGTTCTGAAAAACACGCACATAGCACAAGCACACCAAACACCTTCAAAACCTACACTAAACCTAACATACACCACTATCTATGCACTATCCCTAACCCAGCCCTAACCCTAACGTCCATCACTACTGCACACTTACCTGACCCGCGCCCTAACCCTAAAGTCTGTCACTATCGTACACTTACCTGACCCACGGCCTAACCCTAAAGTCCGTCACTATCGCACAATTACCTGACCCGTGCCCTAACCCTAAAGTCTGTCACTATCCATTCATACACTTACCTTGACCCGGTCCGAAAATGCCGAAGCCGCAGAAACAGCCAACCAAATTATTTCCCTGTGAAAGAATTCGGGTTTCCACAGCTTATACATTCTCAACTTTCGAACTACCAAGTTCGTCCTTACGGTATTCAGCGTTCTTAACATTCGATTTCGTGAAAGAAACCCCCTCAACCTGTTCCTCCCTTCAAATCAACCTACACAGTTTCGATCAACTTATCACAACTCCTACCCGCCTCAACAACAACAATACCCAAGGTACCACCTTAAACTGGATTTTTACTTCTGACCCCACCCTATATAATGACCCCAGAGCCCTGCTCAACTCCCTAAGTGACCACCTCCCTATCCAAGTCCAACATTACACTTCCCAAATACCTAATTTCCACTATTTTAGAGAGTGTCACAAGCTTTCTTCTTTCAATCCTGAAACTTTCAATAATAGGCTCACTTCCATAAACTGGGGCGTCCTTAAATACCTTCCTCTTAATGAAGCCATTCTACACTTTAATCACATTTTTCTTGATATACTTGACTCTTTAGCTCCTCTTGGAAATGTAAGAATCAAAGCCAACTACTCACCTTGGCTCACCAAAAATCCCCTCTCTCTCATGAAAGAAAGAGACAAAAACTGGAAGAAAAATGGCTAAAAACTAAATCAGCAACATTCCTTCAAAAATATAAAGAAAGTACAGTTGTGTACACTTACCATAAATGTAGATGTTAGAGTGTATTCACTGTTGCAGTTATCACATTTTGGTTATCTGCCTGCAGGTAGCCCTCAGTCGGTCTGAATACCGGAGTCTTGGGATTTCTGCTTCGAATGCTGTCGCTTCTTCCATGACGTCAGGTCATCATTGGTATAAAACATGCAGCCGACGCCATTACATCAGTTTTTCTTGCCCCAGATTTCAGGAGCCCCCTAAATAGGAAACAATCACATGGTGTGGAACACCCCAGCAAAAAACAAATACCAATGATACAAGGTATGCCAAACAAAAAGGATCGGTAGAAGTAAAGAGAAGCCAGGGGGCTGGAGGGAGGGTAACCAGGACTGCAACAGTGAATACACTTGAACATCTACATTTATGCTAAGTGTACACAACTGTACTATGTTCTTCGTGTTTCACTGTTGCAGTTATCACATTTGGGTCAATTCCCAAAGCTGAGGATAGGTGGAGGCAGTCAAGAAGGTATTTGTAGCAGAAATGGATGCAGTGTGCTATCCATTTAGAAATGGTTTGCTCTGAAATGGCCTTGCCCTCTGCCCCTGCAGCAAAGCTGATTAGCAGATGGTCAGTTTTCCTGAAAGGCTTAGTCCTGCCCAGACAGAATCTAAGCTGCCTTTGTACATCCAGGGAGTGCAGGACCCTTTCCCCCCTTTATTCTCAGGATTAGGGAAAAAGGTTGGCAAATGAATGGATTAGTTTAAAGCCACACTAGATACCGCCTTGGGCATAAATGATGGGTTAGTCCTGAGGGAAACCCTGTCCACATGGAAGATAATGAAGGGTTCCACGGCCATAAGGGCATGCAATTCAGAAACTCTTCTTGCTGAAGTGATGGCTAGAAGTAAAGCTGTTTTCCATGAGAGGAATTTTAACTCTGCTGTAGCAGCAGGTTCAAAAGGCGGAAGTGTAAACTTTTCCAATACAAAGTTAAGGTCCCAGGATGGAGTGGGAGCTCTCCTGGGGGTCTTAAATTTTTGGCTCCTCTCAGGAACTGTTTGACCAGAGGATGAGAGAAGACGGGTGGCTCAGTATTATAATGATCCGAGATGGCAGAGGCATTAATCTTAATTGAAGAGAAGGATAGGCCTTTGTGGAGCATTTCTGTTAAGTAATCGAGTATATGAGGTAAGCTGGGCACAGTTGTGTCCATTCCCTGAGACTGGCTCCAAGAACAGTATCTTTTCCACTTTTCCGAATAGGATTTTCTAGTACTAGGCCTCCTTGCCTCAAGGATGAAATCCAGCACCTGTTTACTGAGGATTGCTAGTGATAAGTTCAGGGGATGAGCTAGGCTGCTAGGTTCAGCGTCTGTAGATGAGGATGCAAAATCTGGCCCTCCTGCTGGGACAGCAGGGAAGGGGTCTGAGGTAGGTGCCATGGTAGTACTACTGTCAGACTGCGCAAAAGAGGGTACCAGTGCTGGCATGGCCAGTCTGGTGCAATCAGGATTGTCACTGGCTTGTTTTGTTTGATCTTTAGTAGAACCTTTGAGAGGAGGGGCAGAGGGGGGAAAGGCATAGATTGAGAGGTTTTCCCATGTAAAGGACAAGGCATCCACTTTCCATGCTTGGCTGTGGGGAGTTTTGGAGCAATACTTGCTCAACTGATAGTTCTGAGGGGAAGCAAAAAGGTCCACCTCTGGTGCCCCCCACCTGTGCCTCAGAAGCTTGAATATGTTGGGTTCCAGTTTCCATTCGTGTGGGTCCATTAGATTTCTGCTTAAGTCATCTGCCAGTGAATTTAGTTTGCCTGGCAGGAATTGAGCTTGCAGGTGCACTTGGTTGCTCAAGGCTGTGTTCCACAGAGCCATGGCTAATCTGCAGAGTGGGTAGGAATGGGTTCCCCCCTGCTTGTTTATGTACCACATAACTGTGGTGTTGTCCAGCTTTACCAATAGTTGTCCTGGAAGAATAAGGCCTTTGAAGGCTGTCAGAGCATTCTGTACAGCTAACATTTCATCTGATGTTGTAAATCTTTGTTCTTTCATTACAGTTAGGACCTCGGTTCCATCCTCGGAACCGATACAGCCGTTTTCCAGCTCGCGAAAACTCTCAGCTAAGACCTACCATAATGCCCCTCCCCTAGTTACTCCAGATCTCGTTTGCCACACTCCTAGTCAGACGTGCTAGACAGCTCTCTTAAAGCTAAGTAGAAAATTGTTAATTTTAAGACAGTTTCTCTTCAAAATTATTTAATTTTTAGTCAAGTTAGCCTTTTCTTACTGTCGACTGTAACCTAAGCCTATTTCCTACCATTTTCCTTGGTAATTTAAATTTTTACCTTTACTGGTACTGTCCCTCTCTCCTGTCTTTGACAGGCCTTTCCTTTCTACTAGTGGTATTTTTTTAAAATAACACCACTGGTATTTTCTCCCTTATTTTTTCTATAGGATAGCCTTGTTGCCTTACTATGTCAGACAAAGCTAAGTTGGGATTTAAACAGTGTGACAAGTGTGGACGTAAGATGCCTAACTCAGATACACATGTTCGTTGTGTCTACTGTTTGGGCATGGATCACATTAGAGCAGACTGACTTTTGTGCTAGTTTTAGTAATTGTACACTAGCATAATGTAATAATAAACTTATCTTAAAATATTTACTCAGGACACCTTTTTCAGAGGCTCTATCTGGATAGGAGGTCTCCCCCATCCAAAGACCAAAAAACATAAGGACAAACGGAGTCACTTGGTTCCTGCATCTCCATCAGTTACGGAACAGAGTCGGGTCCGTGCTTCCTCGGCACAGACCTCTTCGGCACCAAGCTTTGTGTCTTCTCCCTCAGTGCCGTCCATGATATTCACCCCTATTTCGGCTCCGACTGCAGCACCACTGACTTCGGTACTGTCCTTGGATCAGACATCGGCTCCAATGACTGTACCTGCTTCATCACCATCCGCAGCCATGGTGTCACTAGTTTCTTTGGCTCCATTGGCTCCAAAACTCGAACACCTGCCAAAGACAAGATACCTCCGGTGCATACTGTCTCGGTTCTGACAGCAATGTTTTCCCTGTCGGCACCGTCCACCCTTGCTGCATCGGGTCCGGTGTAACCGATGCTCTCCCGAAACAGTGCTTGGACCGTCCGTACCTTGGTACCTAGCCCGGCACCTATTTTCTCACTGGCACCGTCTATGTCCATGGCTCCAGCTTCCAGTTCTCTTGCTCCTCTCCCAACCCTCTATTTCGGGACCTCGGGCATGGGAGTCACAAGAACCCTCTTTGAAGGGAACCCCTTTCACTGGAGTCCTCCTCAGAAGATCCCACTGGGGAGCCACCCCAGAAGAAATGGTACAAGAGGAAGCACCTTGATTCACCAGAGGAATCTATCACTGAAGACACTGATTGTGATGAGGGGGAAGGGTCCCCACAATCTCCCCCAGACAATATTTCATTCGGAGACATTCTCGAAATCCTCAAGCAGCGGGGAGACTGAAAGTCCTGTAACCCTTCTTCTGAGGAATCTGTGTTCCTGTAGGCCTTCCTTGCCCGGCCATCTACTTCCTGGGAGATGCCACCGGCAGATGACCTTGTTAAACTCATTGTGCAGCGTGCCTGGGAGGCCACGGACAACACAGAACCTGTCCCTCGGAGGCTAGACAAAAATTTTATCTACACCTGAAGACCAGCCCCACTGGTCATAGCAGTTGACAGCCGATTCTATGGTCATGGCGGCGGCCACCAAGAGGGAACTGGCAGAAGATAGTTCCAATGTCCGTCCTCCAAACAGAGAGTCCCATACCATGGACAGACTAGGGAAACGGACCTATGCTTCAGCAACATCCACCATTCGGTCGCTGAACTATATGGCACACTTTACTCATCTCCAAAGAGACCTAATTTCCGAAATGTCTTCCTCTTGGTGGGGGTACTGTCTGATGAGGTGCATGATACTGTCGCTTCGCAGCTAGCTACCCTTGAATTCATCTCAACCCCCTCGATGGGTTTGATATCTCACTCCACGAGGGGGCAGCTCGAGCAGCTGGCATCAGGCATTGTCATGACACGTAATGCTTGGATGCGGTTGTGTGACTTCGCAGACCCCTTTAAATCTTACTTCATCAATGCACCTGTTGACGAATCTGTACTTTTTGGACCCAAAGTACGAGATGCACTTACACGTAGTGAGAAAGACGGAAAGACCTTGTCTGCTGTGGGCATATGCCTTTCCAACCCCTAGAGGTGCTACTCCAGGAACCAGAAGGGAGGAAAAATGTGGTTCAAGAAATCACAAGGACCTTTTCAGGACACTCGTGGTGAACAATCCCCCTGGGGCAGAAGGAGCACCTCATATGGAAGATGTCCCTTTCGGGGTAGAGGGGGTCCATGTAACCAGGGCGCTTGAGATTCTTTCTCTGGCAGATCCTACCAGCGCTCTTGCGCAGCGGCCCGATTGTTTCCCTCTGGAAGCTGTCGGGGGGGTCATTTTTCTCTGCATCTACCAGCCTGACATCTTATTACTACCGATGTTTGGGTGCAGAGAATAATATCCAGAGGCTACCAAATACCTTTAGACTTAACACCCAGACCCGTCAAACGAATCACCGATGTACCACCCAATCAGAGAGAATTAGCAGCCTTAGAGATAGAAAAGCTGCTAAGGAAAAGTGTCATCCAACCAGTTCCAGCAGACCAGACAGGATCCGGGTTTTACTCAAGGTCCTTTTTTAGTGCCAAAAATGACAGAGGACTGGAGACCAATCCTGGATCTCAGCCTATTGAACAAATTTATCAACCCACAAAAATTCCAGATGGTCATGATACAGTCCATTTTTCCCTTCCTAGGGAGGGATAACTGGATGTGCTCTACAGACCTCTAGACGACTGGCTCCTTACCGCTCCGACCAGGAATCTTCTAGTCCGCAGCCTCTCTTACACTCAAGCTCTCTCTCTCTGCTTGGGGATTACAATCAACAAAGACAAATCTCAAATGGCCCCAATGAAGACAGTGGAATTTATTGGAGCTGTCTTCGGCACAACATCCTGTCAAGCTTCTCTCCCCCATCACAGGCTTTTGAAAATAAGACACCAAATCCAAGACCTTCTTCCTCAGACCTATGCACTAGCACATCTTGTACTGCAACTCTTGGGCTCCATGGCAGCTGCCATTACATTAGTACCACTGGTGAGACTGCACATGAGAATCCTGCATTGGCTCCTTTCTGCAAAATGGTCGTTGCTAACTCACCCACTCAACCACATGATACACCTTACAAACTGTTGCAAAGAAGAAGTGCTATGGTGGATGAAGCCACAAATGAATCCTTGTTGTTGACCTTTCTGTCTTCCCCAGCCCACGGCCACGGTGACCACGGATGCTTTACTGTTAAGGTGGGGGGGGGGGCCTTTCCAGGGAAAGACTGTCCAAGGCACCTGGTCCCATATGGAGTCCAACTTGCACATAAATGTCCTGGAACTGAGGGCAGTTCTCTTAGCATTGCAAGTGTTCCATGCATCCCTTCTCTCTGGGACCATTGCAATTCAGACATGTCAGTTGTCTGGTATATCAACAAGCTAGGTGGAACCAGGTCTTAGCCCCTGTATCGGGAAGCCATGAGGATTTGGCACTGGGCGACAGTTTCCAACCGCATTCTTATAGCAACGCACATTCCTGGGAGTTGCAACCTTATTGCGGACAATCTGAGCAGGAACATCCTGATGCCTCATGAGTCGTCCCTCAACCCTGTAACAGCAGATCGGATCTTCCAGCGCTGGGGCAAGCCTTGATGCGACCTGTTTGCTTCCCCTCTAAACTACAAATGTAGAAGCTATTTTGCCCTGATCTCTCCTCAGGGGGAACCACCGTGTGACGCTCTAATGCATGACTGGCCCCAGGGTCTTCTGTATGCCTTTCCCTCGTTTCCCTGCATCCCAAAATTTCTCCAGAAAGCTCAGAGGTTGAAAAGCAAAGTGATATTCATTGCCCCCTACTGGCCATGTCAAGTCTGGTTCCCATTTCTATGGCCTCATCTGATTCACAGCCCCTGGATTCTGGATCATTCCCAGGACCTGTTATCTCATCCTCAGGGACTGATTCATCTGAACCTGCACAGTCTCAAGCTCACAGCTTGGTTCCTCCACTTCCAATGATTGCCAGGCTGCCTGACATCCCATCTCCAGTCCATGAAATTCTTCTGGCCTCACACAAACCTTCCACTAGAAAAGTTTATTCTAGTAAATGGACTAGGTTCTCTATTTGGGCCAAAGACCAGAACTTAGACCCTTTCTCTATGCCTGTTCAAAAGATCCTACAATACCTGACTACTCTTTTACATGCAGGAGCCTCAGCTTCAACGATCACTGTGCATTTAGCAGCTATCGCCAATTTTCATAATGGTCTCGATAATTCTTCAATTATGTCACACTGCCTATGCAAGACCTTTTTGAAGGGAGTATTCCATGTTAAAACCTCCGGTCAAGCCTCCCTTAGAACCTTGGGACTTGACTCTGGTGCTTCAGTCTCTCACAGGTTCTCCCTTCGAACCCTTTGATTCATGTGATTTGAAATTTTTGTCATGGAAAACCATACTTCTAGTAGCACTTACCTCAGTGAGAAGAGTATCTGAGCTGCAGGCCTTGAGTGTCGAGTCCTTACTTGATCTTCCACATGGATAGGGTGTCCCTTCGTACTGACTCTTCTTTCTTGCCCGAGGTCATTCCTGGCTTTTCCATTAACCAATCTATTGACCTGCTGGTTTTCTTCCCTTGGCATTCTAATAGAGGGGAGTACCTTTTGCACAGCCTTGATGTGCATCTGCAGCTTCGTTGTTATTTGGACAGGACTAAATCTTTCAGGAAAACAGATCAATTGTTTGCGGCCTTTGCAGGACCAAGATTGGGTAAACCTGTTTCCAAAGTGACTTTCTCCTCTTGGCTTAGAAATATCATTACCTTTATCTACCAACAGAATAAGCTATCCTTACCTTCCAGAATAAAGGCTTATTCTACCAGATCTATGGCTACTTCTGCAGCTTTTCATTCCAGAGCCTCTATGGATGATATATGCACAGCAGCCACTTGGGCAAGACCTTATACTTTTATATCTCATTACAAATTGGATTTGACCTCCAGGGGACGAGCATTTTTTGGTTTTATGGTGCTCGAGAATATCCTTCCTTAGGGTCACACAGGACTCATGTAGCTGGGGACTCAGTCCTAACTGCAATGAAAGAACAAAGATTTACAACATCAGGATAAAGACATTATGTCTTACCATAACGTTCTATCTGTGTTGTAGATCTTTGTTCATTCATTACTTCCCACCCTCCTTCCCCCTGTTTGGACTCCTGGTGTACTTTAGGAACTCCTGGTTAGGGTATTTGCTCAGACAGAGCCTCCTACTATCTTTTCTATTATTACATCTTTTATCTAGGGTGGGCAAACTCGATCTGGAGTAACTAGGACAGGGGCATTATGGGTAGGTCTTAGCTGAGAGTTTTTGGCTTGCGAGAGCTGGGAAACGGCCGTATCAGTTCAGAGGACGGAACCGAGCTCCTAACTGTAATGAATGAACAAAGATCTACAACACAGATGTAACGTTATGCTAAGACGTAACTACTACTTTTTTTTTTTTACTGATATGCAGGTGCATTTGCTTTGGGCTCCATTTGCCTTGAATGCATTGTCCTGCCATGTGAGCCCCCCATGCATAGTCTGATGTGTCTGTTAGGGTTTGGGCAGCAGGGGGGCTGAGTGAAAGGGAGTCCCTTGTTGTGGGAGCAGGCCTCTGCCCACCAAAGGAACTCTGTCCTTAGGCAAGGAATGATAGGGATCATTGTTTCCAGGTCCTGAGAATGTTGACGCCAGAGACTTTTTAAGTACCACTGAAGTTTCCTCAAATGCAGTCTTGCATATGGAATTAGAATGCAAGAGGCCATGAACCCTAGCATTTGCAGTAATTTTCTTGCAGATAGCTGGGGTTTCGTGGCCAGTAGATTGTAGTTTGTCAAACAAATTTGTTTTTCTGGAGTGAGGAATGCCATCTGGGAAGTGGTGTTCAAGCTTGCTCCCAGGAATACAATCTGTTGGCTGAGTACCAGATGTGATTTCTTCTCATTGATGGTGTACACCAGTGAAGTTAGAAGTCTGTTTACAAATATCAGGTGTTGTAGTAGCAATTCCTGTCTGTCCGCCTGAATCAGCCAATTGTCCAAGTATGGGTAAATTTGAATTCTTCTCTGCCTGCAATATGTAATGGCTGGAGCTAGGCATTTTGTGAATACCCTGGGCGCAGTAGATAAGCCAAAGGGAAGTGCAGAGAACTTATAATGCATAGAGCCTGCTCTGAAACATAGATATTTCCTGCATGATTCACTTATGGGAATGTGTAAATAAGCTTCTTTTAGGTCCCGGGTGGCTAGCCAGGAGTCCTTGGTTAGCATAGGAAGCAGCTGTTGGAGAGTAAGCATTTTGAATTTTGGAACCACCATGTTGAGAACAGACAGATCCAGGATAGGGCGACAAGAGTTTTCTTTTCTGGGTACCAGAAACAGTCTGGAATAAAAACCTTGTCCCCTTTGCTCTGCTGGGACAGGTTGAATAGTCTTGATACTGAGAAGAGAAAGTACTTGCTTTTGGGCTTCTGCCCACTGGTTTGGGGGGAGGTCTGGCCACCTGCTTCGAGTTGGCAGTGAGTGGAAGTGGAATCTGTATCCCTGGGAAGCAATGTTTAAGACCTATCTGTCCTGGGTAATGTACTCCCAGTTTTTTGCATGCAAGGCAAGTTTTCCTCTTAAAGGTGCAAGTACTTGAGCAAGGCTTGGAAGAGTTAAGGATAAGTCATTGTGAGATTTTACCATAGGACACTGGCTTACTACTCCCTGTTTTAGAGGTGGGAGCACTCCATTGCTTAGATCTGTGCATAGCCTGAGACTGTAGTCTTGGTGCTCTGCTGCCCCTGGGTTTGGACTGAGAAGGTCTGGGAGGGACTGGAAAAGACCAGTTTTTAGAAGGCCAATGCCTACTGAATCTAGGTGGCTGTACCTGTAGGAAATATTTAACAGTTTGCATAGATTTAGCTTTTTCCTCCATCCTTTTGAGGACTTTTTCTGCTTTATTGCCAAAAAGACGTTCTTGGTTTAATGGTGCATCTAGTAATTTTGCTTTGACATCTCAGATGGCTTAGTGGTAATTTGCTGTGACTATGGTGTGTGTGGTCCTGGGTTTGAGACTTGCAAGAGCTGATTGTTTTCCCCTAGGACTAATAGCCTAGTACCTACCTATGAACCTATATGATTGGATGGGAATTAGGAAATTCACCTCAGGGATCACTTCTGTGGCTCTGCTCGACAGGGGCACAGAAAAATTATTTTCTTGGGTGGTGAAAGCTAGGGTACCTTTTTGGCTAGGCTTATATAGGCCCTTGAGCTAATAGCCTAGTACCTACCTATGAACATGGTCTGGCAAAGTTTGTTCCTTCAGCCAAGCATGCCTTCTAAGAAAAGATCCAGTGACAGCAGCCCTGCAAGTTGCTTCTAAGGCATCAAAACCACATTGCAAAGTATGTTTTCCAACTTGGTTAGCTAAATGCATTAACTCTTGTAAATCCTTATGTTCTGCACAATCAGGAATCAACATCATTTTCTGTTTAATTAGTTCCATAATATGTTGCTGATACTTTAACATATGAAACTGGCAATTTAAAGCCCTGATGGCAAGAGTAGCAGAGGTGTATACCTTCTTACCCCATCCGTCTAAAGCCATAGAGTCCCTGTCTGAAGGGGTAGGGTTTTTGGCTGTTGTAGTCTTAATGCCTTTAGGTCCCTGGGAAATGGTTTCTGGATCCGCAGTAGGATTTTTAGAGAGAAAGTTGTGGGAGTCGGGTACTCTGAAGTACCCGTCAGGTTTCCTGAAAGCTGGGGGTGAAATATCAGGGGTAAGGCTGGATTCCAAGAAGACATCATTTACAATTTCCAGAACAGGCGGTATAGCTACAGGCCTGTGCTGAGGCAAGTTTAATAATTCCCTGAGTCTCTTTTTGGACTGTGAGTAGTCCTGGCACTCCCAGAGGAAATGTTCTCTAAGGGTATGCAGGGTTTCGCCAAAGGAAAAAATCTTCTGGTGGGGAAGCAGAGGGAATGGAATCCTCTGTATCAGAATCCTTGTAGGCGGATAAGGGTATGTCCTGGTAATCAGAAGGATCAGAGTCAACAGACTCACGATCTGAAGAATCAGAAAGAAAATCAGTTCTTGGGTTTTTTGAGGGGGAAGGGTAGCTTCCCCTAATTAAAGTAATAAGATCTTCAGCCATTCTAAGCATTTGTTTCTGAGGCATTTGGGCCTGAGAATGCGCTTTGGTCGTCGGGTTCCTAGGCGTAGTGCGAACTCTGGGCCAGAGAAATTTGGAATTTTTGGTTTGAAATGAAGTCATCGGTTTAATATGAAAATCGAAAGGATTGAATACACCCTCAGAAGCCAGCGCCTGCACAGCGGCTCTGGACCCATCCAAGGTAGAGACATCTGCAGGTTCTATAGTCAAAGAAACCTCTCGAGGCATATCGGACTCTGAATGGGCCTCAGTAGAGGCCTCCGAATTTGTTGAAGCGGGTATCAGGGGCTGCGAAGGCACCTCACTGAGTACTGGCCTATGCGGTCTGTCTCTGTCTTTACCCTTATGTTTTTTCTGCGGATCAGTAGTCAGATGGCTTATTGAAGCCATTTTAGAATACAGAGAATGAGAGCGAAAGAATTCAGCGACAAAGATAGCCCGACGACGAACAGTTCGGGCGTTAAACAAGGCACAAAACAGACAGCGAGGCACGTCGTGGTCTGGGCCTAAACAAATGATGCAGTAAGAATGAAAATCTCTGTGAGTTATTTGCTTTCCACAGGCAAGATAATTGTTAACTTTTTCTGACATCGGTTAGAGCAAGAAAAAAGGATCCCCAACGGGATACTTATCTTTTAAAAGATTACAGGTCTGAAACTTGAAAAACAAAAATTTCAGGATGCGGCTGACCGGTACTTGTGAAATGCTTCTGCTTTGGACACTGCAAAGCAAGAAAAGCTGACGTGATGGCATCAGCTGCATGGTTTATACCCCTGACGTCATGGAAGAAACAGCATCCAATGCAGAAATCCCAAGATTCTGGTATTCAGGCCGACTGAGGGCTACCTGCAGGCAGATAACCCAAATGTGATGACTGCAACAGTGAAACACGAAAAACATCTAAGAAATCTAGCAAAAACAGCAAAGACAATAAAACTTACTTTCATAATCCCCAGTTCTTCCAAAAGTCAATCCCAAAAAAATCTGGCATACCATCAATAAAATCTTAAATCCAGGTCAAACTACCACTCCTAACCCCTACCCTAATAATTCTCTCTCAGAAACTGCCACCTTACTTAATACCCACTTCATCGAATCTATTCAAAAACTTACCCAACCCTCCCAAAGCCATAACCACCCTCACTCCACTCACTACACATGCAACACAATCCCTTTCTCTCTTAACCCCCTCTCCATGGCCTACATCAAGTCACTTCTACTAAAACTGAAACCTTGTTATCCCACTACCGATAATCTCCCTCCCCTCTTTCTTAAATTCTCTGCTCATTCCATAGCCTATCCAATCTCTATGCTAATAAATGTATATATCCAAGAGTCTACTGTCCCTGACAGGGTAACTCCACTGAGCCCTCTAACTACAGACCCGCTGCCATCCTATTTCCTCTAGCCAAAATCCTCGAAAAATCTATTCACAATCGCCTTATTAATGAAAATCTTCTGACACCCCCCCCCCCCCACTACTGAACATGGCCAATGCCCTCCTATCCTTCACTCACACTGTTGCTGAAGCCAGGGACAATAATTTCCTCATGTCTTGCCTCTTTCTCGACCTCTCTAAAACTTCCGATACGGTCTCCCATTCCATGCTACTTACTAAGCTTACTGACCTTAATCTCTCCCCCTCTGCTTTTCACTGGTTCTCAAGCTATCTATCAAATAGGCTCCAGTCTGTCAGACGGCAATCTGCTCGCTCCTCTTTCCTACCTATCAAAACTGGTATCCCTCAAGGCTCAATCCTTGACCCCCTCCTATTCAACATCTTCACCAATCATCTTTACTCCTCCTGCAACACTTCCTCCCTCATACAATACGCCAATGACTCTACTCTTATCTCTTGTGCTGACAACTGCTCTAAACTTCTATCACCCAAAACACCTTTTCATCTGAGGAAAAATGGCTCACAGAGCATCAACTTATACTCATCCCCAAAAAAACTAAGCTCCTACTGTTTTCTCCCAAAAACTCTCCACCACCTTAAATCCCCCTTTACTATTTCTTTGCTAGATAACACTCTCATCAAAGCTGAACCTCACACTAAGTTACTGGGTATAATAATTGATGACTAACTCAAATTCAACATCCCTATCCAACACTGTATCAAAAAACTAACGTGAAACTGGGTCTTCTGTACAGGAAAAATAAATTTCTTGCTCCCAACTCCAAACCCACTTTTGCCGAAGCCCATCTCCTTCCATGTCTCCTTTACACCTCCCCTATCCTAACTTACCTCCAGCCAAACCTTCTCTCCAAACTAGAACATGCTTACAATAACATAGCCAGATTTGCCAGTAACCAACCTTATAAATCCCATCACTGCCTTGCCTTGAAACAGCTTCAATGGCTAGAATTCCTACAGTTCTTACTACTTGCCAGCTGCAGCTGACACACTCCCTACTCAACAAACTGCTATCACACTCTACCTTAGTCCCATTATACCCCAACCCAGTCTCTTCGTAGTTCTGACCAGCACCTTCTAGACATCTATAAACCCAACAAAACTTATGGTAAACTACTCTACAAACACAGTCCCCCTACCACCTGACATTCGCAGCATCACTAGTCCCAGCTGCTTTAAAACTGAAGTCAAGCACTACTTTCTGAACCCAAAAGCCTGTCCTTGCTTAAATCCTCCATAATCTGCATTTTATTTTCTTTTTCTTTTCACTGTCTACATCTAATAATTAAATGAGTAATCTGCTCACTAGACAATACTACATTATGCTACTTGGAAAAGACATGTCATTATTGTAAATACTTTAATGAACTAGTTGTATTTTACTTAATTTTGTATTATTTTTATTACAGTTATTCGTTTCACCTAATTATTGCATATGTAATTTTTGCTTATGTTGTATTGCTGCACTGTTTTTCTTGGGTTTTGTATATTGCCTACTATGCTCTCTTTTTATGTTTGTATTGGTGGAGCTTTTCTCCTCAGGTCTCCACTGAAAATGGGTCATTGGCTCAGATGGACTAACCCAGTTAACAAATGTCAAATAAATAATATGGAAGGCAATCACTAGCCTGCAATCCTAGCGTCTTCTTGCCCTCTTCTTATTCTATTACCTTTCCCTTTCTAATTATTTGTTCCCAATACCGTGACTCTTTTGCAAGCTTCCTCCAGTAAATTCCAGCTCCCTCCTACCCTGCCTATTCTATGTACCCCTAATTGCAGTCATCCCTATTGACAGAATCTCCTTTCTCCATTTCCATGTTGACTTAGTTCTTATAACACTTTCGCCTACTTTATGAATATAATATTTTGTACGACTGTTGTTATTCTCAGGATCTGCATACAAAATTCAATTCTTTCCTTATTTCTTGGATTATCCCCTGCTTCATTATCATCCCTTTCCACTTTGAATTGTAGCTTTCAGCTTGTGTTGTGTCTAAGAACCTTAACTGTGTATAGCTGTAAAATCTATCTTCAAATCAAGTAATCCTAAATCCCTCTATTCTACTGAGAGGATCAAGTTAACCCACTTGACTTTTGCGCTCTTCTCCTCCCAAATAAAATTCAACTCTATTAATTATTCACAACATCTCCTCTGGTTGATAACATGCCTGACCTGTGCATAGAACTAAAGGGACTAAAATAGTTTACTGCTTGTACTTTGCTATCCATATCCATAGATGAGAACTTGCAGTGTTTTAGTTTTTGTACAGCGTCTTCCCACACAGCCTTAGCTACCATAAGCGAATCATTTTTAATCCACACTTCTAAATACTTTATTTTATCATGTCTCCATAAATAGGGTGATTACTGAACCAATTCATGTGTGTGTACTTAGCTTATAGCTATAGTCTTGGTTTTATCTTTATTAAATTTATGTAAAAAGTTTCACCTTTATTAAATTTATATAAAAACTGTCTCAGGATATTCACAACACAGATTTCCTTTTCTGATTCCATCAGGTACAAAATATCTGCAAACAAAACCAACTTTTCCTGATTACAACAAATACCAGCTATGTCCTTGAATTCAGAGTCCCTCATTTTCCTTGCTAATGGTTCTAAATACAGCACAAACAACAGGACATCCTTGCCTGGTTATTACTGAGAAATCTTCCACTTTGATTTTAGCCTCTGGTCCCCAATATAACCTTATTATCATATTAGAAAATGTGGGTCTATATTATGTCAGTGGAACAGCATTACAGCGAACACTGTTTCGCCAACATATACAGACCGAACTCTAAAAAGAGCGAAAGCTCAGGTCAGCAATTTTTTCAAGAGAAAACAATTACTTGGCCTGAGCCGTGACATTGCCCTTTATCCCAATGCAGTGTGATCTCCGAGTTGGTAAGTGTGTTTTGTTGGTTTACCGATTTTTCTCCCAGGGGAGAAAAAAAAAAAAAAACTGTGACCTGGGTTTCGCTCTTTTAGGAGTTTGGTGTATATGTGTCAGCAAAATGGCATTCGCTGTAATGCCATTTCGCTGACATAACACAGACCCGAAAATGCAAATGCTTCTATTGACTTACTCAAAATCCCAGTTTACTCTGTCAATTGCCTTCTCTGCATCAAGACCCATCAATAACAACTGTGTTTTCTTACATTCTGTTTCACTCTGAATCATCATTGTTCTATTAACATTGTCAAATGTTTGCCTCCCCTCTACAAAACAACACTGGTCCATAGCTACCAATTTTGGCATCACCTTTGCCATTCTTTTAACCATTATAGACAAACTTTATAATCATGATTTAAAATTGAAATACACCTATATGAAGCTGGATCTGATGGTTCTTTACTGTCTTTAGGTATTATATAGCCACCACATATTTTCTCCAGGACGTCGGCACCTCCTGTCCTTTTAAAACACAGTTAAATAACGCCTGCCAGATCTTAATCACTTTCTTCCCTTCTAATTTCCCAAATTCCATAGGCATACCAGCTATTCTTGGATACTTTCCTGCAGATTGGTTATACATCACCATTGTTATTTCATCTCATCTCATCTTAATTCTTAGTTGTTCTGTCTCATCTACCTCTTACTTGGCATATTTAAGTTTTCCATAAATATTTCCATTCATGCATTTTCTTGATTTCCCCCTTCTCTGCTTTACACAAATTTCTTAAAATTTCTGAAATATCTCTAACGCCTCTGCAGGGTGTCTCATTTTTCTTGTTATAGCCTCCCTAAGTTTGGCAACAGCCCTTTCTATTTCTGTTGTCCAACTTGTACTAAAAGTTTTTGTGCACTGCAGTAATTGTCAAAAAGCAGTTGCTTACCAATACACTTTCTAAATTCATGTAAATTATCCAAGTTCTACCTTATTTTCTCTTCATCACTCTGCAATTGTGCCGCTTCTTGTTTTGTGAGATTCTCCTCGTTTTGTAATACTTTAACCTTTGTCAGCCCCTTTAAATACTTATTATTACTTCTTAACCAGACCCCCTTCTTTTAATTCTACCTTATTTTTAAACTCCACTTTCAGTTTACCCCACTCACTAGCTGTAACTTCTGGAGTACTTTCTATCTTCCACAATAACTCCTGCATAATTTCCACTATCCAGTCCTTAAACTCCTCTCTTTAACAGGTAGGCAGAGAAGCATCAATGTCTCATTTTTATCTTATTAATTATTAGTGCATGATCTGAAATAGTTATTGGATGTATATCAAAGTTCTCAATTAAGTGCATGTGTTCCTGGGAAATATAATTTTTGTCTAATCCAGCCCAGTTATTATACCTTGGGGAATAAAATGTAAACTCTCTCAGAGTTCCTACTACTGAATGTATGTCTTTAATACCAAATATTTTCAACAATGTCTTCAGAAATCTGTTCTGTTTTGGTACACTTTCCCTTCTAATAAGTAATATTTTCTGCTGAAGGCAGATTTTTTTTTCTCCCAAATTTTTTAAAGCTCCATAATAGCAGTTTTAGGTGGAATATAAATACATGCCAGTGTAATCCTCATCCCTTATGAGTAGCCTCTTAAAAACACAAATTTGCCATAATTATGTTTTCCTCTTCTATTACATGGGTTCATCTAGCACTTAATACATGTACTACTGTTTTCCTTTGTCCCTGATACTCTACAAAATATCCATCCTGAGATCCTTTCTTTATCAAATTCACATGTTCAGCTATTTTCAAATGTCTTCTGCAGCACTGCTATTTGCACTCTGCATTTCTTAATATAATTATTCTTTCCCTTGTGTCTATACCCGTGAGACCATTCACATTCCAAGATAATATGGAAAGTGTCACCATTATGGTAAGAAGTCATTTCTCCCACTTTTTATATACGACAGCTTTTTTAAATGTCTATTTCCAGCCTTTATGATACATGCGCCCATTAATGTTTTGCAGGTCAATCTTTTATTCGATTTTTTCTTATCAACATTGGAACCCATGTCATTTTACAAGACTTTTTGTTTTAATAAAAAGCATCAAACAGAACACCCCATAACCTGTTAATTTAATGCAAACACGCATAACTATGTACATCTTCAAATAATGAAGTTTAACTCTCCCAACAGAAACATTTGTGCCAAACAGACAGCTACTAATAAAGAACCTAGTTAACCTGAAATTGAGGTTATCCATGCTAAGATGCGCATTACTGCCTGTGCTTCTACTTACATTAATTAGTGTCTGTTCTTTTTTTATCTGTATCTCCCCGATGTGAAAACAACTTGCATGCTTTCAGAAAACATTAACTTTTAACCATGAAAAAAACAATGTTCTGTCTTTTATTGCCCTATTACCAGCTTACCTCTATGGAAACAAAAAAATAAATAAATAAAATATATAGTCCTCTACTTTAGCCTGAAAGGTAAGAGAAAATATATCAACTCTACATCATGATGATCTATGTACTTTTATACGGTTACAGCCTATTAAGTTTGTGCTTTTGTTTAGCTTTTCTTCTCTTTTTGAATTGCAAAGCCTACATTAATTAATGCCAAAAACAGGAAAGAAAAGAGGAAGAAAAATAAGTCATCTGTTTACTTTAATAACTATCATATACAAGAACTAAAAATACTTTACTATTAAATATGCCATTTATATTATGAAAAGCTTCATAAAAATACTATTAAGAATATAAATTGTTTTATTTACAGTTACCTTTTTTCTTCTTCTTCCCATCCCCTTGGAATCCTTCCAAACATTAATAACATGAAGTGACAGAAATGCTTTTCAGTTTCTCACAAGTTTAACAAAGCCAACAAAAGTCTACCTTTTCCACTTATTCTTATGCAGCTGAATTTCACAAATGCAACTGAAGCTTTGCAGTCTCACATTTATTCACTAATTTCCTTGCTGTTGGGCTTCTTCCTGTTCGTCTCCATCTCCAAACTCAATATTCCAGTTCAATTCTAATGCACTCCTGAGTCTTCTGTTCAACTCCTGTGCTTGTCTCTGTCTCTCTAGTATTTTCCTTTGGAACAATGCAAAATGTTTCACTGGCAAAGTCACTCCATGTGCTTTATTATCAGAAGAATGAAAAGCACAGCCCGGTTTTGATCAGTGACTCATTTTATTGGCCAAGCTTTTACTTTTCCTCCTTAGGCTGTTCTGCATCAAAAACTTGACTTTGATCTTCCAGGAGAAATATTCTGAAGATACATATGGATACAGCAGCTTGAATCTTGCACTTGCCTCTCAACATTCCCCGATTACTGGAATAAAATTGTTTCTGTTCTGCCTGATGTACGGTGAATAATCATTTTTCACAAACACTTTTGTCTCCAACGTTTAACACTTTGTCCTTTTGCCACAGGTTTGGTAGGATCAACGGTTTCTGTTGGTAGGTTTTCAGCTTTTCCAATAAAAGTCTCTGTTGCTTTCTCATGACCAGATTTGGAGCATACACACTGTGTGCCCTTTCAATTAACATCTGTTGTGGAATACCAGTCCAGTTGTTATTTATGCCTTCATAAAATTAATACAGTCTGTTGCTTTTAGTTTATCTGGTACAGCAGAAAATATCAGATTTTCACTACATGATCTGTCCTCTAACAGTGTCATACTCAGACCACCTTTTCTTCATTTCAACCTCTGATTTTTTGCAGTTTTAACAGCTCATATGTATATATCCATTTAAAGCTTCTTCTATTTTTTCCAGCCGTTTCTTATACGAATTAATATAATATTTCAGCATTTCATCAATTTTAATCATCTCTGAGCACATTTGACTTTTTTTCCTCCAGATCATTGGAAGCCACGCCTTGCAACAAAGCTGGAGTTTGAACTGCTTTTTGATGAAAGCTGCAGGATTCTTCCCGGTCAATGTTTTCTCTTCACCTTTTCACGTTGATTTTCTTTCAGGCACTCAGTTTCTTCTTTGCAAGCGTCCCGACAGTGTACCTAACAGCCAGTGTGTACTTACTAGCCAGTAAATTAATTTTACTCAAACCTGACACTATTCACTGGCTGTTTCTCAGTTTCTGTTTTCACACTGGAAGAGTTGAAGTTAATCTGTTGATCAGTGTGCAGCCATCCTGGCTGCCTCTTCCTCTTAATATATTCGGTCATGTCCTCCAGTCTTTGTCTTTTATTATTCCCATTTTAACCTACAAGGTTTCCCTAATATCATAAATCTTCATGAAGAGAGGTCTTGTCTTTATTATTTTATCATCTTCTTCCAGTTCTTTGCACTGCTCATTTAAATATGCCTAATTTATCTCTTCTTGCAATGGTCTGAAACGCTGCATTTAGTTTGAAATATTTCTCTATCTTCAATTCCTTTTGCTCTACTTTCTTCAGCTACAACTAAAGCCTCTGCAGTCAGCCAATTTGACTTCTTAAAGTACACTGGCCATGTTCAGAAGCATTACTGTTTGCATTTCATTTCATTTCCTTTTATAAACTTCATGTAAAGTTGCAACTGATCTTGTAAAATGCAAAGATTATGGTAATTTTTTGTGTTTTAATTTCACTATTTACCCATTTTTTTCTTTAACACCCACAACATAATGCCATGGCAAGCACTGGGCAGTGATCTGCATACAACTGGAGAGCATCATGGGTAAGCAATAACAACTTAATCCTTCAGAGGTAGAGCTTCTTATTTAGTGTGATTTCACTATTACATAATCATGTATTAATCTTCAATGTGAAATGTTCTACCTGCAAGAACTAGTTGACAGTTTGTCTTTCTATTAAGAAACTACTAATGATGCATTTAGAGTGGAAATACAGTACACTATACATTAGTTTAGGTGGTGACGCATCGCAAGTTCAGTCGTTTTGGATACCACACTGCAGAGACTTTCAACTCTAAATAAAATTTAGGGGACATCTAGACACTAGAGACAGACTCAAGATCATGTTGCTTAATGCTAAGATTTTAAGCAGTAAACTGCACTACTCCCTGGGAGCACTCCTCACCATGGAAGATGCTGATGTCTAGACAGTCACTGAGACTTGGTTCAAGGCAGCAGACAGCACCCCAACCATACAAAGCTACAATGCCTCTCACACTGTCAAACCTCAAAGTGAGCGTGAAAGAACCAAAGGTGGAGGTGTATCCAAAATTCAAATACATCTTGGATACTGGTAAACCAGTACGACTCTCGAGCTACTCCAGGTTCAAATAACTATAGTCAAAATACCCTGCAACATCATCGCTAGCTACAGGTCCCCCCACCATGTACTAGGAGAAGCACACCGCCTACATGGACTTGCTACAGTTGCTCAATATACAGCCAAACACCTTGGTCATGGGAGATTTCAACCATTCTTCCATCGACTGGGCCAATTACATGACCACAAACACGATCGCTCTGGGGTTCCTGGAACAGTTGGTCTGTACCCCAACAAGGGGTTCAAATGTCCTATACCTAGTACTCACCAGCATGGGGGGGGGTCACTGCACTACCCTCTGTGTGCTGCCCTCCCTGGTAAGGTTAGACCATAAATCAGTCTCATTTGAAATAAAGATCAGACCAGACACCCCCACAGGAGCAAAAAAACTGAAGAATTTCTTCAAAGACACTATACCTACTAAGCAATGGTATAAAAAGTTTCAAAGCCCTTGCTAACACAGCCAACAATGACTCCTATGCAGAAGAGTATACAAATGCCCTATGTAGCCACTTAAACAAATGTATTGACTCAGCTGTACCTGACATGACTAAAGCCAGGTCCTCACAGAAAAAAAAGCCACCTTGGTGGACTAAGTATAAATAATTTATATAAAAGAAAGACATTAGGAACATACAGCACAATAAGATTATCCTCTGCAGCTGGAACAAGCAAATCAAATACCTTGTAAAGTCCTCTAAGGTTAGTTACAAGACTAAATTAGCATTCCCAACTAAAAACAACCATAAGGCATTCTTTAGCTACAGCTGAAAACCTAAAAGGGAATGCCAGCTGTGTGCAGAACTTATAGTGGATGGTACCACTCACACTGAACCTGAAGAAATTGCCAAACTGCTGACAAAATTGGCAATAACTTCACCCCCCTGTCCCCATCAGCTATACCCCAAAGCATTCCTGACACAAGACCCCTACTGAGTTCTCTCCAAAGAACAGGACATACAAGCACTATCCAAGGCCAAAAACATAGCCTCTATGGGACCAAACAACATCCCAGGTTGCTTACTAAACAATCTAAAACAAGACATAGCGGAACCACTTGTCACTCTCTTTAACCACAGCCTGAGCACTGGCTTTGTTCCAGAAGAGTGGAGAACAGCAACAGTAATCACCTTGCACAAAGTGGGTCCATCAACCGACAAAAGAAACTATCGACTCATAAGCTCAACTAGCCTTATCTGCAAGGCCCTAGAAAGAATCATCATGAACTTTATCAACAAGGACACAGGCAACCTTCAGACTTTTGACCCAACCCAGTTTGCTTTAATCAAGGGTAGATCTTGCTTATTAAACCTGGTGGACTTCTTTGAGAATGTCACCAAAGCCATGGATGAGGGCAAAGCTGTACATTCCGCCTATCTTTCATTTAGCGAAGGCTTTTGACATAATCCCCCACTCAGGGATCATTGAAAAACTCTCCCATCTGGGGATTAACCCATGTGTCACTAGATGGATAGCCAGTTAGCTCACTGACAGAACACACTGTCAAAATTGGTGAGTCCATCTCCACCAGTAGACCAGTTACCAATGAGGTACCACAAGGATCTGTGCTGGGCCCTCTACTGTTTGGACTCTGAGGTCCAAGTGAAAGTACATGGCCTGTGGCGTACAAAGTTTGCAGATGATTGCAAACTAGGTGCAATCATAGAGTCCCCCAACAATGTAAACATATTACAGAAGAGGCTGATGCAGACAAATGATTGGTATCAAAGTCATGGACTAAAACTAAACACGCAAAAAATGCCTCATTATCCCCTTTGGCAAAGTAGTATCCCCTGCTAATTATGATATAGACAGCACCCCTGTAAGTTCAAACCCAGTGATGTGAGACTTGGAAACGCAGGTTGACAGCGATCTAAACTTCGATCACCATGTGTCCATAGAGGTAAGGAAAGCCTTCTACATTGTGCATCTCATAAATAATGGCATCGCATCCAAGACTAAGGAGGTTATAAACTCTGCTGTACTCGACCCTTATCAGGCCACTAATTGAGTACAATGCCCCCTTCTGTAGGCATCTCACCAGACACATGCAGCATCTGGACAAACCACAGGGGTTTCTAACAGAGAATCCAGAGTCTCCAAAACTTGACTTGCATGAAAACACTGAAAGCCCTGTCACTGTACTCTGTATCATACAGGCTGCTGAGAGGCGACCTGTGCCTGGCCTTCAGAGCAGTCTCGGAGTCTGCCCTAATGGAAATGCATTATGTTGCATATCCATAAATCAAGTGGGACAAGAGTCATTCGCCCCGGGGATCTCAACCTAGCCAGGAGAGACAAATATCTCCCAAAGATGGTCACTCCTCTGGAATAAGCTCACACTTCATGTGAAGCAGAAATAGTCAATTTAAGCGCAACCCTGACAACTGGATGGGTGACCATAAATTCATACCAGGGGTGGCACCTATGTCCCTCATGGACAGGGGTAGTCAGTGATGATCACAGAATAGCTCTGCTCACAGCAATTATCTAACTATGGTCAATTAGGGTACATGTTTTTTTTTGTTTTTTTTACATGGCTAGACTTGTAAAGCCCGTAGGGCCATTATCTTAGTAACCTCCTATGAACCTATTAACATCCTTATCAATAAAATACAATAAAATGCAAATTAAACATTTTTTGGCATCAAAACTTTTAACATTTGGTACTGTATATGGTAAGAAGATTATATCCAACTGATCAGGTTTGCTACTTAGACTTGCTTCAGGACATGACCAAGACACTTTAAACCTTTTTGCCACCTCCTAGAGAGTATCGCAGACTTCCTATCAACAGTTCTTCAAGCACTCTACTGCCAGGTCTAATCATTTAAATCTCTTCTTCACATTGACTGCATGGTGACTGAAATACTGCTGAGCTCATATCTTGGTCTAAAGAATTTTCTTGTTTTCTTTATTTTAGTTGTAAACCCTGATGGCCAGAGCCAGTCATCCTCCAATCCTCTTTTTACTGACTGTGTAGAACTCCTCTATCTCCAACTGCAAAGTATACAGCCAATCAATTTCAGTACTGGGTATCTGGTTACATCCATGTGCAACAACATCTATTAGACTGCTGAAAGTAGTGTTTCCTATGACCAGTGAATTATCCTGGCAAATAGTAGTCTGTGTTGCACTTCATTTTGTACTCCAAGGCCAAATTTGCCTGTTATTTCAGATATTTTTGGCTACTAATTTTACCATTCCAATCATGCACAATAAATGTTAATAGCCTTCTTTGGTGTTATTGTCAAAATGCCACAGATCCTCATAATACTTGCTGACATCCTCCTCTTCTTTATCTGTTGTTAGAGTGCAGACTTGTATCACGGTTATGCTGATTTGCTTGCGGCAGAATCTGATTTGAGACCCTGTATCATTTTTGAGAGCAGACTTGTATCACAGTTATGCTGATTTGCTTGCGGCAGAATCTGATTTGAGACCCTGTATAATTTTTGAGTGCAGACTTGTATCACGGTTATGCTGATTTGCTTGCAGCAGAAACTGATTTGAGACCCTGTATCATTTTTGAGTGTAGACTTGTATCACGGTTATGCTGAATTGCTTGCAGCAGAATCTGATTTGAGATCCTATCACTTTGGGGGCTGTAATCATGCACGGATGTTGATACCTTTTTATTAACGAGGATGAGTAATCTACTACTTCTGGAAATTATCATCAACAAGAGATCTGATGAACATTGTATGTAAAATGACCGACCCACATTAGTCCATTTTATCTTACCTTGCTACACACACGCACGCACACACACACACACACACACACACACACACACACACACACACACACACACACACACACACACACACACACACACACACACACACACACACACACACACACAATTCTAATCACTTTAGTTGGCTTCTCTTTCATCAACTGCTAAAAACCCTAGACCAAAACATTGATTCCTGTTCTGTCAAAACACAAAGAAGTTAAAACATGGGTCCTGTAGGGAGGAAAGTCCTGCCCTCTATGCAAAACTCATTCATAAACACCACAATGGGCTTTAGCATGAGTTTTGCAGGGGGGTTCTATCCTCTGACTTGGCAAAAAGTACAGATATGTACCTACCATAAATGTAGATTTTAGAGTGTATTCACTGTTGCAGTCATTACACTTGGGTTATGCTGCTGGCAGACTACACGCAGTCAGCCTGAATTCCAAAGTCTTGGTCCGGTGTCGGTTGCTGTCACCTCTTCCCTGACGTCAGTGCGCCAGGGGTATAAAAGATGCAGCAGATGCCATTTTCTTCAGTTTTTCTTGCCCCAGATGTCAAGTGCCCCCAAAGGGGTATGCTAAAAATTTGCAAATAAAAAAGCATGCACTAACATAAACATTACCTTCCTCTACAAGCAAATACACCACATATATTGTATAGAATAGAGAAGTACAGATAAGTCCCAGCAATGAAAGAGGGGATGGTGGGAGGGTAACCTGGACTGCAACAGTGAATACACTCGGACATCTACATTTATGGTAGGCACACAACTGTACTATGTTCATCATGTTTCACTGTTGCAGTCATTACACTTGGGTTGAATCCCAAAGCTGAGGTTGGGCGGCTGGGTCTAAATAGAATTAGGAGTGGCTATGAGGCCCTGCATAACTGCAGTGGCAAAGCCTGCTCTGGATTTAGAGTAAAGAGATAAGTGATGGTGCTTGGTAAAAGTGTGCACTGAACTCCAAGTTGCAGCCTCCAAAATTTCCTTGGTTGGTACTCCTCTGAGAAAGGCTGCTGATGTGGCTGCTGCCCTGGTAGAATGTGGCCTAATATTCTTAGGCACTGATTTGCCATGCTGTGCATTGCAGAAATGAATGCAGTGTCCTACCCATTTTGAAATAGTCTGCTTTGAAATAGCCTTTCCTTGTGATCCTGCAGCGTATGCCACAAAAAAGTTGCTCAGTTTTTCTGAAAGCTTTTGTTTTGTCCAAGTAGAATCGTAGCTGTCTGTGTATGTCCAAAGAGTGC
This sequence comes from Protopterus annectens, assembly GCF_019279795.1. Classification (NCBI taxonomy): domain Eukaryota; kingdom Metazoa; phylum Chordata; order Ceratodontiformes; family Protopteridae; genus Protopterus; species Protopterus annectens. Next base: position 165,135,890 of record NC_056735.1, read on the forward strand.
AGAAGTCTCTCCCCTTTACTCTGGGGATTTGGATAAAAGGTTTGTAAATTAATGGTTTGGTTAAGAGCCATACTGGATACTACCTTTGGCATAAATGTTGGGTTTGTCCTTGGAGAAACCCTGTCCGGATGAAAAATGATAAAAGGTCCCACTGCCATTAATGCCTGTAACTCTGAGACTCTTCTTGCTGAAGTTATTGCTAGGAGCAGAGCAGTTTTCCATAAGAATTTTATCTCAGCTGTATTGGCTGGCTCAAAAGGAGGCAGTGTGAGTTTTTCCAAGACAAAGTTGAGGTCCCATGTTGGTATAGGTGCTCTCCTTGGGGGGTCTTATGTTTTTTGCCCCTCTGAGGTACTGTCTTAGTAGTGGATGAGAGAAAATAGGAGGTTCTGTATTGTAATGAGCTGAAATGGCAGAGGCATGGATCTTAACTGATGAGAAGGATAGGCCTTTGTCCAGCATCTCAGTTAGGTATTATAAAATCTGAGGAATATTAGGAACAAGCTGTTAAAGTCCTTGTGCCTGGTTCCAAGCACAGAATCTCTTCCATTTTTCTGCATAGGATTTCCTGGTGCTGGGCTTCTTGGCTTCCAAAATGACATCCATAACTGCTTTAGAGAGGTGAGTTCTGAGTGGCTATATCATTCGCCAAGCAGCCAGATTTAAGGTTCTGAGTTGGCTGTGCAGGATCTGATTGTTTTGTTGGGTCAGCAGATGAGGAATTTGAGGTAAAGTCTAGGCTGGCCCTTGAGACTAGCTCTTTAGGATTGGGTACCAGTACTGGCGTGGCCAGTCTGGGGCAATCAGAATCATTTTTGGCTTCTCTTGTCTGACTTTTAGGAGTACCTTGGGGAGTAGAGGCAGTGGTGGATAGGCATAAACTGTTAGGCTTTTCCAGCTGAATGACAGAGCATCCACCTTCCATGCTTGTGAGTGATGAGTCCTTGTGCAGAATCTCTGTAGTTGGCAGTTGTGAGGGGAGGCAAATAGATCTATGTCTGGGCATCCCCATTTCTTTATCATGCTGAAGACTTGTGGATCTAGTTTCCACTCGTGAGGGTCCATGAGGTTTCGGCTTAGTTCGTCTGCCAGAGTATTTTTCTTTCCTGGCAGGAATTGTGCCTGCAGATGTACTTGATAGGCCAGTGCTGTGTTCCACAAGGTCATGGCTTGCCTGCAGAGGGGGTAGGAATGTGTGCCCCCTTGCTTGTTTATGTACCACATGACTGTAGCATTGTCTGTCTTTAGTAATAGTTGAAGTCTGTCGGGCATTCTGTACAGCTAGCATCTTTTTTTTTGATTGATATGAAGATGCATTTGGTCTGTGGGCCACGTGCCCTGTATACATTTTCCTGCCATGTGTGCTCCCCAGGCATAATCCGATGCATCTGTTGTTAGTGTCTGCCTAGCTGTGGGTAAAATGAAAGCTGTCCCTTGTTGTGGTGACAGGCCAGTGCCCACCATCGAAACTCTTGTTGCAGGCAGGGAATGAGAGTAATTATTGTTTCCAGGCTGTGGCAATGTTGAGTCCAAAAAACTTTTTAGATACCATTGTAGCTTCCGCATATGCAGTCTGTCATATGGAATTAGCAGGATGCAGGATGCCATGAAGCCCAAAGCCTGCAGAATTTTTCTTGCGGGTAGCTGGGTCTTTGTTGCCATCATTTGAAAGTAATGAGTCAGTTGCCTTTGTCTGGCGTGAGATAAGCCATCTGGGTAGTTGTATTTAAGCTTGCACCCAGGAATATTATCTCTTGAGAGGGCACTAGTTTTGATTTCTTTTCGTTTACTATGTATCCAAGGCAAATTAATAATCTTTTTACAAACGCCAGATGCTTTAGTAGAATGTCCTTGCTGTCTGCTTGAATAAGGCAGTCGTCCAAGTAGGGATATATTTGAATTCCTTTTTGTCTGCAAAATGCAATTACTGGTGCCAGGCATTGTGTGAAGACCCTGGGCGCAGTAGATAAGCCAAAGGGCAGTGCAGAGAATTGGTAATGCATTGAGCCAGCTATGAATCTGAGGTATCTTCTGCAAGATCGTCTGATTGGGACATGCAGGTATGCCTCTTTGAGGTCCAAAGTAACTAGCCAAGCCTTCTTGCCCAGCATGGGCAGAAGTTGCTGCAGTGTCAAAATGTTGAATTTTGGAACGTCCAGGAAAGTATTTAGAGTAGACAGGTCCAGTACTGGTCCCCAAGCTTTGTCCTTTCTGGGTACCAAGAAAAGTCTTGAGTAAAATCCTTGTCCCTGCTCTTGCTGCGGTACTTTTTGAATAGCCCTCATGTCCATGAGAGCAGAAATTTGTTTTTGTGCCTCTGCCCATTGATTGTGTGACAGGTCTGGCATACCTTTTGGCCTTGGTAGTGTGTGAAAGTGGAACCTGTAACCCTGGAAAACAATATTCAGTACCCATTTGTCCTGGGTGATCATGTGCCAATTTTGTGAGAAAAGTGCTAGTTTCCCCCCTAAGGGTGCTACCAAAAGGAAAGTGCCTGGCATTGGTAGAGGAAAGTCATTGGGACTGTTTCCTATAAGGTTGTGATTTGTCTTCCCCGCCTTTGGGGGCTGAAGCACCCCATTGCTTAGGTCTGTATGAGCCTTGGGGCAGAGATCTGCCTCTTAGGCGTCTGTATCTGCCTCTTTGTGGCCTGTCTGACACTGGAAAGGACCAATTTTTAGAAGGCCAGTTCCTGCTAAATCTGGGTGGCTGAACCTGTAAGAAATCCTTTACTGTCTGCATTGATTTTGCTTTATCCTCCATTTTCTTTAACACCTCTTGTGCCTTAACACCAAAACAAAGTATCATGCTGTAATGGAGCATCCAACAATTTTGCTTTAACATGATCAGGTAAACTTTGTTCTTTTAACCAAGCATGCCTTCGAATGACAGAACCTGTGACTGCGGCTCTGCAAGAAGCCTCTAATGAATCAAAACCACATTGCAAAGTATGTTTTCCCACTTGTTCAGCTGCATGCAAGACATTCTGAGCTTGTAAGCATTTTCTGTTTTAGCAAAGACATTAGGTATTGTTGATATTTAAGCATGTGAAACTGGCAGTTTAAAGCCCTTACAGCTAAAGTAGCAGAGGTGTAAACCTTTATCCCCAATCTGTCCAGTGCTCTAGAATCCTTATCAGAGGGAACAGGGTTTTTTGCAGTGGAACCCTTGACCCCTTTGGGACCCTGAGGAATTGTTTCTGGGTCAGCAGCAGGGTTTATAAAGACATTTATGAGAATCTGTGACCCTGTAGTACCTATCTGACTTAACAGGTGCAAGGGGTAAAGAATCAGGAGATAAACTGGATCCAGAAAACACATCAACAATATCTAGTACAGGGGGAATAGCAAGGGGCCTATGCTGAGGCAGTAAAAGAAAGTCTCTGAGCCTTTTCTTGAATTCTGTATAATCCTAGCTCCCTCATGGTGTGCAGGGTTTCCCCAAAGGAGGAATCCTCAGGAGGAGAAGCTGAAGGGATAGATTCTTCAGCATCAGAGTCCTCATAGGGAGGAAGAGAATATCCCTGTTCTGAAGAGGAATCAGAGGAAATAGAAACCTGGTAAGAGAAATCATAGTCAGTATCTTGCCTAGGCCTTTTATCAGGACGGGGATGGGAACCCCTGATCAGAGTAATTAGGTCCACGGCCATTTTAAGCATCTGTTTCTTTGGCATGGATGACTGTCCAGGTGAATGCTGTACTTGATTCTTTGTCTTTAAAGGTGTTTTAGACTTTGCCTTGGTTGCTGAAGTGGTCTTGATAGTAAGCTGTGTAGGTCTGAAAACACCCTCAGAAACCGATGCCTGCTCAGCGGCTCCGGACCCATCTGAGGGAATAGTTTCCATAGGCCCAATACCTTGAGTTTCCAGAGGCCTAGCTGTCTCCATGTGGGAGTCGGAGGCTGCCTGTGGCTCTGAGGTAGCGAAAGAGCCTCACTGAGAACCGGTGAACCCGCAAATGGCCTAGAAGAGGCTTTGTCGTCGGTTTTGGACCTCGGATGCTTGTCCTTTTCTTTGTCCTTGCGCTTTTTATGAACTGCGGCCGTCGGTTGTTCTGACGGCATTATATAGTTAAACCTTCAGCCAAAGTAATGTAAAGAAAAATCGAACAGACACTTAATAGCGCGTTGGTTGAATCTAGCACAAAACCGACAAATGGCAACGTCGTGGTCAGGGCCTAAGCAAGGAATACAGTAAGAATGAAAATCCTTATGAGGTATTTGCTTCCCACAAGAAATACAATTGTTAACTTTTACTGACATCGGTCTGGAGCAAGAAAAAGTTTCATCAACGGGGTACTTAGCTTTATTGAAGACTTCGGATCTGAAATTCAATTTCGAAAATCTCAGGAGTCAGCCGACCAGCACTTGCGAACTGATTTTGCTTCGGGCACCACGCGGCAAGAAAGACTGAAGAAAATGGCATCTTCTGCATCTTTTATACCCCTGGCGCACTGACATCAGGGAAGAGGTGACAGCAACTGACGCCGGACCAAGACTTTGGAATTCAGGCTGTCTGCGGGTAGCCTGCCAGCAGGATAACCCAAGTGTAATGACTGCAACAGTGAAACACGATGAACATCAAATATTAAATAATTCCACGTTGATCATTTGCAAATTGATGAAATACAAGCCAACCAAAGTGACTACAGCTAGCTTACTTAACTGGTAATAAGGATGAATGTGTATCTGTATTTCCTCTATTCTCACTAATCTGTTTATATATAGAAACACATATATGGTATACAACAGTTGTGTAAAAAACTGGGCTTGATGTTTGAATCAGTGAATCACTCTAAAATGTATTGATCTAAATTCCCCAAACAAAACTAGTTTACTATGACGTTTTGATTTTTTTCCTAATCATTAAAATCATTAGATATTTCCTCTGTTATAATTACTGATAGTAAGTATATCATACATTAATTTAATTTAACCTTTAGGTCTGTAATGAACACCATTAAGTTACTAGACAAGAAAGGGATCTTTTTTATGCAACTTCTTTGAAAGTAAAGTTGCACTACATTGCTTGGAAAAATGAACACCAACTATTATGTAAGTATTACGCTAAGACTACAACGCAACATGCTCTCTTTAGATGTCTAGATGCTTTGTGCATCTATAAGGACTACTGCAGGAGGGAAGAAACCTCACTGGGTGTGCAACTTTAGCTGCTGTGTGGATGACGTACTACAGCTCAGCCCTGAATCCAGTTGGATTTCAATACTTAGTACTCATGGAAGTTGTCCCAGCACACTGAAAGAAGTCAAAACAATGGCCACTGCTCATCAGTCATCAATATTACATTAAATTTAAAACACCTGCAGTGGTACACAGAAGACTTGTAGCTAAACAGTTAAATCAGTGCAGACAGCTGCAGGTGTCTTGTCCCAGGTCACATACTGCATTTTTGACATGGCCAATGTCACTCTCTTCACAAGGAGCTTCAACAGACACCTGTGATAATTTGAATGGTATCATTTATATTTTATGCTGACTATTCAGCTTCCCTATTGCAAGTGCATAGTGTCCTACCTAACACCCTGCTGAAGGGATTGCAGGACTACACAGTAATTTATACTACTGAGGAAATGGCCAACAGTAAAGTGAATATTCATAGGTAGGTACTAGGCTATCGGCCCTAGGGCCCATACAAGCCTAGCCAAAAAATGTACCCTGGCTTTCGTCACCCAAGAAAATTATTTTCCTGTGCCCCTGTCGAGCAGAGCCACAGAAGTGATCGCTGGGGTGAAATTCCCATTTCCCATCCAATCATCAATATTTTTCTTGAAGAGTGCTAATGAGGAGCTCTGTTTGACATGGATAGGTAGTCTGTTCCAGAGTATGGGAAGTCTCTGGGACAGGAATTTATGCCTCCAGCATGTTCTGTTTATAGTGGTGACAAGGTTTAGGTCCCTAGAGCGTGTAGCTCGGAGGGATTAGGATTTCTTTAAGTGGAGCATGTCCAACAGCTCTGGGTCTGACGTAACTTTGTATGTTAGGCAGAGATCGCCCCTGAGTAGGCGATATGCGATGGAGTAAAGCTTGAGGGTCATGCTGCTCAATGCTACAAGTCTAAATCTCAAGATGCACTCCCTCAAAATGGAGAACACTGACATTTGTGCTGTAACGGAAACCTGGTTTAAAGCAGCAGAAAGCACCCCTGCTCTACCAGGCAATAAATTATTCCACATTTTTCGCCCACAGAACATGGACCGAAGCTCCAAAGGTGATGGTGTCTCCATATTCATAAAGGACATGCACACCTCCAGACTAGCAGCCCAGCACAATGCATCTGAGATATTTCAGGTACAACCAACACTGGGTAAGACTGCGATTCAGTTAGTAGCCTGCTATAGGTCCCCAACCATGTCCCAAGACTCTCACTCCACATTCCTAAGCACCCTGGAAACTATTAGGGTCCAATCCAACACTCTCATACTAGGTGATTTCAACTACCCCTCCATCAATTGGGAAAACTACTCATGCACCAATACACTGGATCAACGCTTCCTGAAATTCATCAATTCCAATGCCCTGGAACAGATCGTTCTTACCCCCACTAGAGGAAGCAACATCCTTGACCTGGTTATTACCAACATGGGCAACCATTGCTCTACACCAATAGTCAATTCCTCCCTGGTAAGATACGACCACAAACTAATCACCTTGGAAATCCACCCCTCACCCCCCCCCCCCCCCCCGGTAAAGGTAACCACCATGGAAAACTTCTCCAAAGCTGACTTTGGGCTCCTAAAAACAGAGGTGGCTAACTTCACGACATCCATGCCAATGGAAACTAGAAGCACAACTGCTGAATCATACAACAATGCACTGTACGAACATGTACATGAATGCATGGAACTAGCCATACCCAACAGAACCAAGATGCTCTCCTCCAAAAAAAAAAAAAGGAAGACAATCTGGTGGTCCCCTGCCATTAATAAACTCTACAACAGAAGGAAGAAAATGTTTCAGAAAAAGGTGAAGTCCCAAGAATGGAAAAACTCCCTTATTAGTGTCAACAAAAAGTTGAGATCGCGCATCAAAACCTCTAAAGCTAGCTATGAAAACAGAATTGCAGCAGTACTAAAAACAGCCACATTGCCTTTTATAGTTCTATCAAGTATCTCCACAGAAATACCCAGGTTTGCTCTAAGTTACTGCACAATGGTACCTCCTATAATGAGTCAACAGATATTGCCAACATACTGGCCAACAGATTCAGTGCCAACTTTACCCCCTCCCCAAAGGGCCAATCACAATACCGGAGGACTGCCAGGCACCCAGCATTACTGCAGCACAGGTTAAAGCTGCATTGTCCAAGGCCAAGAATACAGTTTCCATGGAACCCGACAATAGCCCTGGATGTGTTCTGTATGAACTACAAAGTGAACTGGTACCACATCTGTAAGCCCTGTTCAATCACAGCCTCACCTCAGGCTTTGTCCCTACCAAATGGTGCACTGCTACAGTCATCCCTCTCCATGAAGGGGGAGCGACTACAGACCCTAGGAATTATTGCCCCATTAGCCTAACTAGTCTGATATGCAAGGCTATGGAGCGTATCAACATGGACCTAACTAACAAGGGTATAGGGAATCTACAAACTCTAGATCCCACGCAATTTGGTTTTGTGAAAGGTAGATCATGCCTGCTTAACCTGGTTGACTTCTCTGAGTCAGTCAAAAGAGGTGTGGATGAGGGCAAGGCAGATTATACAGCCTACCTTGATCTGGCCAAGGCCTTTGATACCATTTCCCACTCAGGAATTATTGATAAACTCACAAAACTAGGCATCAACCCCTATATCACTAGGTGGGTTGTAAACTGGCTCACAGATATAATCCACAGTGTGAAAGTAACAGACTCCAAGTCAGACTGACGACCAGTCATGAGTGGAGTCCCACAGGGATCGGTCCTGGGTCCTCTCCTGTTTGGCATCTACTTCTCAGAAGTCCAGGCCAACATGGTGGGACTCTAACTGACCAAGTTCAGAGATGACTACAAGCTAGAAGCCATTATTAATTCCCCAAGTGATGTAGACATCCTACAGAAAGGCCTCACTGAGACCAATGACTGGTGTCGAAACCATGGCCTTAAGCTTAATGCCAAAAAATGTATCGTCATCCCCTTTGGGAAAAACTCAGTTCCCACGAATTACCACATCAATAGGAGCCCAATGAACACTGAAGGCGTTATAAGAGGTCTGGGGACACAGGTTGACACCAATCTCTCCTTCGACCACCACATTGCCACTGTGGTTAGAAAGTCCTTCAATGTGGCACATCTCATTACCAAGGGTTTTGCATCCAGGACAAAAGAGGTCACCATCTCTCTCTCTACTCTTCCTTAATTAGGCCAATCAGAGTATAATGCACCATTCAGCATGTACCTCACTAGACATATGCAACAGCTGGAAAGGCCACAAAAGTACCTCACGAAGAGGATCCTAGGCCTTAAACACATGTCCTACATGGACAGACTCAAAAAAAACTCCAGCTAGTCTCTGCCTCATATTGTCTAAGAGGCAATCTCTGCTTGACTTACAAAGCCATGTCTGACTCTGCTCTGTTAGAAATGCTACATCTAAATAAATCCAAATCCCTCTGCACCACACGCTCCAGAGACCAAATCCCTCTGCACCACACGCTCCAGAGACCTCAACCTCATTATCACAATGAACAGAACATGGTGGAAGGACAGGTTCATAACCCAGAGACTGCCCATGCTATGGAATAGACTTCCCATAAATGTCAAGCAGTGCACCTCAGTGGCCCTCTTCAAGAGAAATCTTGATAAGTGGATGGGAAATAGAAAGCTCACCCCGGGGATCACTCCAGTGGCTCTATTTGATGAGGCACTAGGAAAGTACAGTTGTGTACACTTACCATAAATGTAGATGTTTGCCCTCCATCCTCAAGCATGGCTGGTGGCTTGCTTGGTCTCCACAGGAGAATCAAACCACTACCCTATGTGCTCTGCAACGGCCTGCACCAAGCCCTCCTGCTAGAAGTGGTGAGTGTGAAACATTTCACTCCGCTCCCCCCCGCCTCACTCCTCCACTGCTGGGCAGAATCAGGAGCTTCATTCCTTTCATTCCTCTGCACCACTGAGTAAATCAAAGGTTACTAATTCTTAAATCAAATGGAAAGAATGTATTTATTTTCCTTCAAAATCAAGTTTCCCCATTTCTTCCACATCTGACAAGTCTCCAAAATAAAACTCAAACAGAATATGTGATCAGCAAAACAATACTTTATGAGCTGCTGTTAAAATGCCCTACATCTGAACAACACAGATAATGTGGAGATGGCTAGTTCCTAAATAAAGTGCTTGCCATTGGGCTAACACCCACGAATCAGCTGGGTAATTATTACTAAAGCCATGTTAGCACCACTGCTTGTCAGCTGTGATCCAGTGCTATTTAAATTGGCCTGAAACATCAAATTCCAACAGAAATTATCTAATTTTCAGTTCAGGAACACAACACATGACTATCTCATGTAGAAAATATTATTATTGTTACTATTACTACTATTATGGCTACCATACAGGACACTGCTGTAATTATGTGAATACTACTAATTTTATTTTTCAGGGCATCTGGCAAGACAAACTGTGACCCATGCTGTTCATGGCTCAAATATGCAAACATTTCAGTGGCAAATGCCCCAAAAGGCACCAGAGTAAAACCTAGGAGAAGGAGCTTTCCATCATCATCATCATTATCATCACCATCATCACAAACAGCAGAGCACAATTACTTCTGGGGGAGGCCACCATCACCACCACCACAAATGGCAGAACATAATTACTTCTGGGGTAGGTATACATTTTGATTAACAACTGTACTAACACTTTGTGGCAGCTTGTCCAGTGCTGATGTAACCTATTCATGCTAAAATCAAGACTAGGATTAAAATCAGTGAGAATCGACAACAGTTTGAGGTTCTTCTTTTTAAAGCCTACATGATATATCCAAAAAATACAGCTGTGTACACTTACCATAAATGTAGATGTTCCGAGTGTATTCACTGTTGCAGTCATCACATCTGGGTTATCCCTGCCAGGGTAGTAATCCAGGATGAGAGGGATGGAGGGCTATGGCATATTGGCCCCCTTAGCCTGGATCCAGATGCAGAACCTGTTCCATTTATCTGCATACGACTTTCTGGTTCTAGGACGTCTGGCCTCAGGGATAAAGTACAGTTGTGTATATTTGCCGTAAATGTAGATATTCCAGTGTATTCACTGTTACAGTCATTAAATTTGGGTTATTTGCTTGCAGGTAGCCCTCAGTCGGCCTGATTAACAAAGTCTTGGGTCCTGCATCGGTTGCTGTCCCTTCTTCCATGACGTCAGGTCGTCAGGGGTATAAAACATGCAGCCGATGCCATTACATCAGTTTTTCTTGCCCCAGACGTCAGGTGCCCCCTAATGGGAAGCAATTAAATATAAAAGTACAATGATATACCTCCAACAAAAATGCAAATACACCAAAAAGGCTTTCAAGCACAGTAAAGGAAAGTAGAGATATAGCCAAAAGAAGTTCGGGGGCTGGAGGGAGGGTAACCAGGACTGCAACAGTGAATACACTCGAACATCTATATTTATGTTAAATGTACACAACTGTATTATGTTCTTCATGTTTCACTGTTGCAGTTATTACATTTGGGTAGATTCCTAAAGCTATGGTTGGGAGGAGGAATTTAGACAGCATTAGGACCAGCTATAAGGCCCTGCAAAACTGCAGTGGCAAAGCCAGCTCTGGATTTAGAGAAAATTGGCAAATGATAATGCTTGGTGAAAGTATGTACAGAACTCCAGGTAGCAGCTTCTATAATGTCCCTGGTAGGGACGCCTCTGAGAAAGGCTGTAGAGGTAGATGCAGCCCTGGTGGAGTGAGGTCTGGTCTGATCTGATCCCCTGGGGGATAGGTTTTCCATGGTGCTTATAGCAGAAATGAATGCAATGGCCTATCCATTTAGAAATGTTTTGCTTTGAAATGGCCTTTCCCTCTGCCCCTGCAGCAAATGCCACCATCAGTTGTTCAGATTTCCTTTGAGGTTTAGTCCTGTCCAAGTAGAATCTAAGTTGTCTGCGCACATCTAAGAAATGCAGTATCCGTTCCCCTTTGTTCTGTGGATTGGGAAAGAAGGTTGGCAAATGAATGGACTGATTAAGAGCCACACTGGATACCACCTTGGGCATGAAGGATGGATTGGTTCTGAGGGGCATGAAAGATGATGAAAGGTTCCACTGCCATAAGGGCCTGTAATTCAGATACCCTTCTAGCTGAAGTGATTGCTAAAAGGAAAGCTGTTTTCCAAGAAGTCTGCAGTAGCAGCTGGCTCGTAAGGAGGTAGAGTGAGTTTCTCCAAAACAAAGTTCAGGTCTCAGGCTGGGGTTGGAGCTCTCCTGGGTGGTCTCAAATTTTTGGCCCCTATGAGGAACTGCTTGAGCAGTGGATGAGAGAAGAGGGGAGATTCTGTGTTATAATGAGCTGAAATGGCTGACGCGTGGATTTTAATGTTGGAAATAGACAGGCCCTTGTGAAGCATAATATGTAATATGAGGTAAATTGGGCGCTGCTGCGCTCATCCCTTGAGAGTGGTTCCAGGCACAGAATCTTTTCCATTTTTCAGCATAAGATTTTCTAGTACTAGGCCTCCTTGCCTCTAAAATGATATCCATCACAGGTTTACTGAGGGGATGGTAAAGGAGATATTATGTAATTAGCCAAGCTGCAAGGTCCAGTGTTAGAAGTTGAGGGTGCAGAATCTGGTTCTCCTGCTGAGACAACAGGGAAGGAGTCTGACGCAGGTGCCATGGGGATAACCGTGACACACTGTGCAGGAGGGGGTATCAGTGTTGGTGCGGCCAGTCTGGAGCAATCAAAATCATCCTTGGTTTGTTCGGTTTGATTTTAGTAGTACTTTGGAAAACAGAGGCGGGAAGGGGGGGGGGAGACATAGACTGATAGGTTTTTCCAGCTGAAGGACAGAGCATCCACTTTCCAGGCTTCTTTGTGGAGAGTCCTTGTGCAAACTTTGCCCAACTGGTAGTTTTGGAGAGGCAAACAGGTCTATATCTGGGCTCCCCCATTTGCTTGTCAACATGTTGAAAATCCTTGGCTTCAGTTTCCACTCGTGTGGGTCCATGAGGTTTCTGCTTAGTCCGTCTGCCAGTGTATTTAATTTTCCTGGCAGGAATTGAGCTTGTAGGTGCACTTGGTAGCTCAAGGTTGTGTTCCACAATGCCATGGCTAGTCTGCAGAGTAAGAATGCGTACCCCCCTCCTTGTTTATGTACCACATAACAGTGGTGTTGTCCGTCTTTACCATTAACTGTCCTGGAAGAATGTGGTCATTGAAGGCTGTCGGAGCATTCTGTACAGCTAACATTTCTTTTTGACTGATATGCAGGTGCATTTGACTTGGGTTCCATTTGCCCTGAATGCACTTCCCTGCCAAGTGAGCCCCCCATGCTGTCTGATGCATCTGTTGCTAGGGTTTGGGCGACAGGGGGTGGTGTGAAAGGTAGTCCGTTGTTTTGGTGGCAGGCCTCTGCCCACCAAAGGAACTCTAGGTGTAGGCAAGTTATGATAGGAATCATTGCTTCTAGATCCAGAGAATGTTGACACCAGAGGCTTTTTAGATACCACTGTAGTTTCCTCACATGCAGTCTTACATATGGAAGTAGAAAAATGCAGGAGGCCATGAACCCCAAGGCTTGCAGTATTTGTCTTGCAGACAGCAGGGTTTTTGTGGCCACTCGTTTGAAGTAGGTTGTCAAATGAATTTGTTTCTCTGGCTTGAGACAAGTCATCTGGGAAGTTGTATTCAAGCTTGCTCCCAGGAATATAATTTGTTGACAGGGTACCAGGTGTGATTTCTTTTCGTTTATGGTGTACCCCAGACAAGTTAGAACCTTTTGTACAAAGGCCAGATGATTCAAAAGTATGTCCTGGCTTTCTGCCTGAATTAGACAATCATCCAGGTATGGGTATATTTGAATATTTCTTTGCCTGCAAAATGCAATAACTGGAGCTAGGCACTTTGTGAATACCCTGGGCGCAGTAGATAAGCCAAAGGGCAGTGCAGAGAACTGATAGTGCATGTAGCCTGCTTTGAAGCACAGGTATCTTCTGCAAGATTCCCTGATTGGGATGTGCAGGTATGCTTCTTTTAAATCTAGTGATGCCAACCAGGCATCTTTGCCTAGCATAGGAAGTAATTGGTGAAGAGTCTGTATCTTGAATTTTGGAATCTCCAAAAAGGTGTTTAGAGTAGACCGGTCCAGGATAGGACGCCATGAATTGTATTTTCTAGGTACCAGGAAAAGTCTCGAGTAGAAACCTTGCCCCTTTTCCTCTTCTGTTACCAACTGAATACCCCACATGCTTAAGAGAGAAAGTACTTGTTTTGGGGCCTCTGCCCACTGATTTGGGGGTAGGTCTGGCCACCCTCTTGGTGTTGGCAACATGTGTAAGTGAAATCTGTATCCCTGGGACACTATATTTAAAACCCATTTGTCCTGGGTAATGAGTTCCCAATTCTTTGCATGAAGAGCAATCTTTCACCCCCAAAAAAGCAGTCAGTTGATAAGTGCTTGGAAATTTTAGAAGGAAGTCATTGAGACAGTTTAACATAGGGAGGAGTCTTATTACTCTGCGATTTGGAAGTGGAGGCCCCCCACTGCTTAGTCCTGTGTGTCCCCGGGACTGAAACTTGGGGTTTTTCTGTGTCTGGGGTTTGGCTTGAGAAGACCTGGAAGGGGCTGGAAAGGACCAATTCTTACAGGGCCAGTGCCTACTAAATCTAGGATGCTGAACTTGCAAGAAATCTTTAACAGTTTGCATAGATTTAGCTTTATCTTCCATCTTTTTAAGAACTTCCTCAGCCTTGTTGCCAAACAGGCGGTCCTGATTTAAGGGAGCATTCAACAATTTAGCTTTAATATGATCAGGTAAAGATTCCTCCTTAAGCCAAGCATGCTTTCTGAGCACAGACCCAGTAAGAGCGGTCCTGCAAGAGGCCTCTAATGAATCAAAACCACATTGCAAAGTATGTTTTCCAACTTGTTCAGCAGAATGCATTAAATCCTGTAATTCTTTGTTTTCCACACAGTCAGGAATCATCAGTTTCTGTTTAAGCAATCCAATAACATGTTGCTGATACTTTAACATATGAAACTGGCAGTTTAAAGCCCTAATGGCCAAGGCTGCAAAAGTGTAAACCTTCTTACCCCATCTATTCAGCACCCCGGAGTCTCTATCAGAAGGGGTAGGATTTTTAGCAGTAGAAGCCTTAATGCCCTTGGGCCCCTGTGAAATAGTCTCTGGATCTGCAATAGAATTTTTAAAAAGGAACTTTTCTTGGAGCAGGAGGCAAAGAATCAGGGGCCAAACTAGATTCCAAAAAAAGCATAATCAACAATGTCTAGTACAGGAGGAATAGCTAAAGGCCTATGCTGAGGTAGGAGAAGGAAATCCCTAAGCCTCTTTTTTGAATCAGAAGAATCCTGGCTTTCCCAATGGAAATGCTCCCTTAGAGTATGTAAGGTTTCCCCAAAAGAAAAATCCACAGGAGGGGAAGCAGAGAGAATGGAGACCTCTGCATCAGAGTCCTCATAAGTAGATAAGGGCAAATCCAGATCATCAGAAGAATCAGAAAAAAACAGAATCCTGTTCAGAATATTCATAATCAACTTCAGTCCTAGGTCTCTTAGAAGGGGCTATCCCTGAATAGATTTATTATATCTTCAGCCATTCATATAATTTGTTTTTTAGGCATAGAGGACTGAGCATGTGGCCTGGGCATCAGTTTTTTAGGCATGGTTCGAGATTTAGGCCTAAGTAAAGGAGGAGGCACTTGTTTAATATGCAAGTCCGTAGGCCTGAATACACCGTCAGAAGCCGGTGCCTGCACAGCAGCTCTGGACCCATCCAAGGTAGAGACATCCGCAGGTTCCATAGCTGAAGCAAGCTCGTGGCATACTGGAGTCCGAATGGGTCTCAGTAGAGGCCTGCAAATCAGAAGTAGCAGGTATCAGGGGCTGCGAAAGTGTCTCACTGAGTATTGGTGAACTGGTGACTGGCTTAGGAGAAACGTCGTCAGGCAGTTTTGGACCTCGGAGGCCTGTCTCTGTCTTTATCTTTGCGTTTTTTCGGAATTCCGGTAGTCGGATGGCTAACCGATGACACCTCTGGATAATTAAACCAAGAACCGAAATATTTAGAGGCGAAAATATACAGACTACAGATAGTGCGCTGATTAAATAAAGCACAAAACCGACAGCAAGGTATGTTGTGGTCAGGGCCTAGGCAAGGAATACAGTATGAATGAAAATCTTTACGAGGTATTTGCTTTCCACAAGTAATGCAATTATTAACTTTTACTGACACCGGTAAGGAACAAGAAAAAGTTTCCCCAACGGGGTACTTGGCTTTAGTTGAAGACTTCGGTTCTGAAACTTGAAAATGAAAATTTCAGGAGCTGGCCGACCGGCACTTGCGAACTGCTTCTGCTTCTGGCATCGAATGGCAAGAAAGACGGATGCAATGGCATTGACTGCATGTTTTATAACCCTGATGACCTGACGTCATGGAAGATGGGACAGCAATCGACGCAGGACCCAAGACTTTGTTAATCAGGCTGACTGAGGGCTACCTGCAAGCAGATAACCCAAATGTAATGACTGCAACAGTGAAACATGAAGAACATCATCCAGAAGCTGTTTACTGAGGATGGCAGATTGGTTCGGGGTTAGGGAATAAGCCAAGCTGCCAAATTGAGTATCTGCAATTGGGGATGCATGAATTCCACTTCCCTCTGGGTCAGGAGGTTTGGAATCTGAGGAAGATGCCATGGAGGCACAGCAAGACGTACCAGTGTTGTTGGAGCCAGTCTGGAGCTATAAGAATAGTCCTTGGTTTTTCCTCTCTTATTTTGAGCAGTACCCTGGGGATGAGAGGAAAGGCATAGACCGAGAAAATGACCCAGAGGAAGGACAGAACATCCACTTTCCAAGCCCTGTAGTGATGCTCACTGGTGCAGAATTTGCTGAACTGATGGTTGGTGTGGGAGGCAAATAGGCCGATCTTCGGTGTTCCCCATTTCTGAGTTATTAGGTTGAAAGTACTTCTGTTGAGCTGTCACTTATGTGGGTCCAGAAGGTTTCTGCTTAATTGGTCTGCCAGGGAGTTGAGAGATCCTGGTAGGAATTCTGCTAGCAGGTGTAGTTGCAGGGAAGAGGCTGTGAGCCAGAGGGTCATAGCCAGCCTGCATAGAGGGTAGACGTGAGCCCCTTCCTGCTTGTTGATGTACCACATCACAGTGGTGTTGTCTGTTTTGATCAGGAGAACCCCTGGAGAGAGAAGGTGTTTGAAAGCTATCAAGGTGTGAACAGACAATCTCCTTTTGACTGATGTGCAGCTGGATTTGCTGTGGGCTCCATTGGCCCTGTATGCACCTGCCATCTAGGTGTGCACACCCCAAGCATATTCTGATGCATCTGTGGTGAGGGTCTGGGCGGTGGGGGTGGGGAGAAGTGCACTCCCTTGCTGTGGGAGCATGCTGTTGGCCACCAAAGAAATTCCTTTCTGAGGCAAGGAATTATACATAGAAGAGTTTCCAGGTCTTGAGAGTGTTGACACCAAAGGCTCTTTAGGTACCATTGAAGTTTCCTCATATGCAGTCTGGCATATGGAATGAGTATTATGCAAGATGCTATAAACCCCAGATCTTGCAGGATATTCCTTGCAGATAGTGGGGCCTGGTGGCCAGTTGAGAGATGTAGGCTGTCAAGAAAATTTGCTTCTCTGGTGTAAGGTATGCCATCTGGGATGCTGTGTCCAGACTTGCTCCCAGGAAGAGTATCCTTTGGGTGGGCACCTGTTTGGATTTATTTTCGTTGATTGTGTACCCTAGGGAGGTTAGTAGGGTCTTTACAAAGGCCAGGTGCTCATGCAGCATTTCCTGGCTGTCTGCTTGAATAAGGCAGTCGTCTAAATATGGGTAAATTTGAATACTTTTGTCTGCAAAAGGCAATGACCAGAGCCAGACATTTTGTGAAAACTCTGGGAGCAGTTGAAAAGCCAAAGGAAAGTGCAGAGAACTGAAAGTGTTTAGATCCTGCCGTGAAGTGGAGATATTTCCCGCATGATTCCCTGATAGGAATGCAGAGATAGGCCGTGGCTAGCCAAACGTCCAAGCGTCCTTGGACAGCATGGGTAGCAGCTGCTGGAGGGTAAGCATTTTGAATTTTGGGATCACCAGAAAGGTGTTTAGAATGGATAGATCAAGGATTGGGCACCAGGTGCCCTCTTTTCTGGGCACCAGAAAAAGTCTGGAGTAGAAGCCTTAGCCTGTCTGTTCTGCAGGAACGTGCTCTACTGCCCTCACAGAGAGCAGGGAAAGGATTTGCTTTTGAGCCTCTGCCCATTGATTTGGTGAAAGATCTGGGAAGGGGTAAGTGAAGGTGGGCAGAGGGTAGGTCGGGAGGAGGAGAGTCATTGTGAATTCTTACCATAAGGGGGTGGCTTAGAACTCCCTGGTTTTGAAGTGGAGGTAGTCCACTGCTTAGATCTCTGCATTCCCTGGGCCTGCTGCCTGTGGGGGGGGGGGGGTCTGTTTCCTTGGGACCTAGGCTGGGCCTGTTTACTCGGAGCAGGAAAGGACCAGTGCTTGGAGGGGCAATGTCTACTGAACCTAGGGGGCTTGACCTGTAAGAAATCTTTAACTGTTTGCATAGATTTTGCTTTTTCTTCCATCTTTTTTAAGACCTCTTCTGCCTTAGTGCCAAATAAGTTATCTTTGTGCAAGTGGGCACCCAACAATTTAGATATGACATGGTCTGGCAGGGGTTGTTCCTTAAGCCATGCACGTCTTCTAATGACAGATTCAGTGACTGCTGCCCTGCAAAAAGCTTCTAGGGCATCAAAACCAGAGTGCAAAGTGTGTTTAGTTACTTGACTTGCAGAATGCATTAAGTCTTGTAAATCTTTAGATTCTGCCCAAGCAGGAAAGGAAGACATTTTTTTGCTTGAGGAGTTCCAAGGTATGTTGCTGATATTTCAGCATATGGAACTGACAATTTAGTGCCCTGATAGCAAGAGTATCTGAGGTGTATACATTTTTACCCCATCTGTCCAATGCTCGGGAATCCCTGTCTGAGGGGGTGGGATTCTTAACAGAGATTGCTTTAATCCCTTTTGGCCCTTGAGAAATGACCTCAGGGTCAGCTGTTGGATTTTTAAAAAGATATTTGTGTGAGTCATGGACTCTATAGTACCGGTCTGGTTTTCTGGGAGCAGGAGGTAGGGCGTCAGGAATCAAGCTGGATTCAAGGAAAACATCATCCACAACATCCAGGACTGGGGTGATGGCCAAGGGTCTGTGTTGAGGCTGTGAGTCTCCTTTTAGACTGAGGGCAGTCTTGGCTAACCCATTGGAAATGCTCCCTTAAAGTATGCAGGGTTTCCCCAAAGGAAAAATCCTCTGGGGGAGAGGCTGAAGGAATGAAGTCCTCTGCATCAAATCCTCATAAGTGGAGAGGGGTTGCATGTCTTCATAGTCTGATGCATCAGATTAATCTGACTCTTGTTCATACAAAACTACAGGGGACAGATCTCTTCTTTTTTGACGGGATAGCTTGGCTTCCCCTGATCAGCATGATAAGGTCTTCCACCATTTTAAGCATTTGAGAGTGAGGCAAGGTAGCAGGCGCCTGAGAGTGGTCGTCGGTTTCTTGGGTGTGGTTTGAACCCTGGGCCTAAGGATAGTCATGAAAAAAAATTTGGTTTGCGTCTAGATTCAGCAGTGCGAAGGACTTCCTTGGAAGCCGGTGCCTACTCAGCGGATCCAGACTCATCCAAGGTAGAGATGACCGCAGGATCCTTAGTCGAAGAAGAGTTTTGCGGCATACCAGACTCCAAAAGGATCACAGTAGCAGCCTGCGAATCAACTGAAGTGGGCATCAGGGGCTGCGAAAGCGCCTCATTGAGTACTGGAGTGACAACTAGCTTAATGGAAGCGTCGTCGGTAGGTTTGGACCTGTGCAGTCTGTCTCTGTCTTTATCGTTACGTTTTTTCAGAAGATCTGCTGTTGGATGGCTTACTGAAGCCATATCGGAATTTGAGGACTGTAAACGAAAATATCTGGCTACAATAAAGGCCCAACGACAGACAGTTCTGGCATTCAACAAAGCACAGAAGTGACAAAGGGGGACGTCATGGTCTGGTCCTAAACAAGTGACGCAGTAAGAGTGGAAGTCTCGGTGTGGCATTTGCTTTTTACAGGTGAGACCATCATTAACTTTTTCTGACATCAGTTAGTGCAAGAAAAAAGGATCCCCAATGGGGTACTTAGCTTTAGAAGACTTAACTTCAGTTTGGAAACGAAAACTCAGGTAGCAGCTGACCGGCACTCATGCAAACTGTTTCTGCTTCGGGCTCCATGGCAAGAAAGACTGATGTAATGGTGTTGGCTGCCTTACTTTATACTACTGACTACCTGATGTCAATCCTCAAGTGACAGCAACCGACTCAGAAATACTAAGTCTCTGGTATTCGGGCCGTCCGAGGGCTAGCCTGGCAAGGATAACCCAAATGTGATGACTGCAACAGTGAAACACGAAGAACACCATCCAGAAGGGAAAAGAACCAGGGGGAGGAGGGAGGCCATTTCACTGTTGCAGTATTCTTTACAATAGGGAGAGTGCCAAAGCTCAGGAAGTACAGAGGGAAGAAGGACCAGTACAATTGTCTAGAAACCCACAAAGGTGGGACAAGTTCCCTGGGAGGTCTAACATGAAGGATGCCTTTCAGAAAAGTACAGTTGTGTACACTTACCATAACTGTAGATGTTCCAGTGTATTCACTGTTGCAGTCATTACATTTGGGTAATCTGCTGGCAGTTTGCCCTCAGTCGGTCTGAATTCCAAAGTCTTAGGTCTTGCGTCAGTTGCTCTCTTCTCTTCCATGACGTCATGTTGTCAGGGGTATAAAACATGCAGCCGACGCCATTTTCTTTAGTTTTTCTTTCCCCCAATGTCAGGTGCCCCCAAAAAGGTAGCAATATTTTATATATATATATATATATATATATATATATATATATATATATATATATATATATATATAAATACATGCATCAATATAAACTTTACCTTCATCTACAAGCAAATACACCACATAGGTTGGAGAAGATAGTGAAGGAAAGATAAACTTCAGAATAACAGGGGGATGGCGGGAGGGTAACCTGGACTGCAACAGTGAATACACTTAAACATCTACATTTATGGTAAGTGTACACAACTGTACTATCTTCTTCGTGTTTCACTGTTGCAGTCATTACATTTGGGTAGAATCCCAAAGCTATGGTTGGGAGGCTGGAGCTAAACAGCATTAGGTGCGCTATAAGGCCCTGCAGCACTGCAGTGGCAAAGCCTGCCCTGGACTTAGAGTAGAGAGGCAAATGGTAATGCTTTGTAAATGTGTGAAACAAGTAGCAGCCTCTAGAATGTCTTTGGTTGGTACTCCTCTGAGAGAGGCTGCTGAAGTAGCTGCAGCTCTGGTGGAATGAGACCTAATGCCCTTGGGCACAGGTTTACCATGCTGTAAGTAGCAAAACGAATGCAGTGGCTTATCCACTTTGAAATTGTCTACTTTGAAATTGCCTTTCCTTCTGATCCTGCAGCATATGACACTAGTAATTACTTAGTTTTTCTTAGAGCTTTAGTCCTGCTCAAGTAGAATCTTAGCTGTCTGTGAATGTCCAAGGAATGCAGAATTCTCTCCCCTTTGTACTGCGGATTTGGATAAAAAGTTGGCAGATCAATTGTTTAGTTAAGAGCCACACTGGAAACCGCCTTAGGCATAAAAGTAGGATTTGTCCTCAGAGATACCCTGTCTGGGTAAAATATGATAAAAGGCTCTACAGCCATGAGGGCCTGTAGCTCTGAAACTCTTCTTGCTGAAGTAATTGCTAGCAGCAGAGCTGTCTTCCATGATAAGAACTTTATATCAGTGGTAGCAGCTGGTTCAAATGGAGGCAGGGTGAGCTTTTCCAACACATAAATGAGGTTCCATGCAGGTAATGGTGATCTTCTAGGGGGCCTTAAATTTTTGGCTCCTCCAAGATGCTGCTTTAGTAAAGGATGAGAAAAGATTGGTGGCTCTGTGTTGTAATGAGCCGAAATGACTGAGGCATGGATTTTGATTGAGGAGAAAGATGGGCCTTTGTCAAGCATCTCAGTTAAGTATTGTAATATCTGAGGAATATTTGGTTCTGCTGTATCAGTTCCTTGTGATTGATTCCAAGCACAGAATCTCTTCCATTTGTCAGCATAAGATTTTCTAGTACTAGGCCTTCTGGCTTCCAAAATGACATCTATCACAGCTTTACTGAGAGGTGTTTGAAAAAATTATATGGAGCTGCTTACTGCTTGGTGCACATGGTGTGATGGATCTGCAGTGTTCTTAAGACACTCAGTCTTGCTGGCTGGAATCAAAGTCTGGTTATAATTGCATTCACAGTCTGTTGCATACAGAAACTTGCAGAATATACACTGATGAAAGAATATACTTTGCAGCACTTGTCTTTAAGAGCAGTAACCAATAACTTTTATAATAAATAAAACTGGACAAACGTTGCAGCTTAAAAGTACTGTTCCAACTTTACTTCTCATATAGTACAGATGATGTGAGAGATATAACATTTACCTCAGAACACCAAATGTGTTCCTACCATATCCCTAAACAACTGGATTTATACAACTCTTTATATACTCTTTTTTAGTCATGCATAAACATATTTTGGAGAATTGCTTATCCTGTAGAAACAATACTAAACTTCCTTGTTTAACAATGTCTTGTAAGAGACCAGCTTTTCTGACAGTGTGAATATCCTGTAACAGTGTCCTGATGTCCATGTAGAAAAACATATTTTTGAGGAAACACATTGTCCTGTATTCTATTTGAATCTGTGTATAGAAACATGTGTTCTTATGTCAATGCTGATAAGCATATCCTGTTTTTATGAAGAAAAACATATTTTTGAGAAAACACATTGTCAGAGATCAGCTTTTCTGACAGTGTGAACATCCTGTATTTTATTTGGATCTTTGTATCTGTTCTTATGTCATATCCTGTTTTTCCATGCAGAAAAACATGTCATTGTTCTTTAAAAGCAGATTTTGCATTTTTGTTCTTGCATAACATCCTGTTTGAGTCTGTAAGGGAATAATGTCCATTCAGCAGATTCCTTTTCCAAGCCATGGTCATTTAGTATGACTGCTGATCACATTTTACTTAAACATTGTTTCTGCATTTAAGCAAGCCTTTTCTTTCAGCATATTTACAACATAATTAATTTCAGATTTATATTCATAAAATCTAACAGTGTTGTTTGTATGATTACCTGATTAGCCATGCTGTCAGGTTTAGAGTATGTAGTTGATTGTGCAGGATCTGACTGTTTTGCTGGGACAGTAGTTGTGGTGTTCGAGGCAAGGTGCAAGCTGGGTACTGAGACAAGTTCCATAGGATTGGGTACCAGTATTGGCGGGGCAAGTCTAGGGCAATTAATATAATCTTTGGCTTCTCTTGTCTGACTTTTAGGAGGACCTTGGGTAGAAGAGGCAGAGGAGGAAAGGCGTTAACTGAGAGACTTTTTCCAACTGAAGGATAGGGTGTCCACTTTCCATGCTTGTCTGTGTTAAGTCCTTTTGCAGAATCTTTTCAGCTGATAATTTTGTGTAGAGGCAAATAGATCTGTGTCTGTGCTCCCCCATTTCCCTGTTATCTTGCTGAAGACTTGTGGATTTAGTTTCCACTTGTGAGGATCCATCAGGTTTCTGCTTAAATCATCTGCCAGAGTGTTTTGTTACTTCATTAGTTCTTTATATCTTTTGGGAAGGTGGAAGTCTGTTTCCACCTTGTTGATGGCTGTGTTTGTTTTCCCAGTTAATTAACAGGGTGGAAATCATGGAGGCAGCTTTTACCTGTAACAGTTACAGTTGGCCGGATTTGTTGCTGTGGGAAATGCTAGATTTATAGCAGGCAAAATGATGCTTTCACTAGTCACTGTGTACATATTTGCATATCAATTAGTTTGTATTGTACAGTACTGCATTAGACTGTAATACATGTAATTATGCCAATAACAGAACTGGAGGAGGACAGCATGTCAAACTGCAGTTCCTCAACCCACATTCATAGCTCTATGAAGAGGACAGATAAAATGTAATCAACCTGTGATCTGTCCTAAGCTCGGTATTTTATTTATTTATGAAACAGTGAGGCTATGGAGAAACAAGACATAAGAACAAAGATGATCTACACAAAGGGTGACACTAACCAGTCTAGGTAAGTCGGCAGAGATGAGGCTAAAGGTACACACCGTGCTAGGTGAACACATTCATAACAGAATGGATGTGTCCGTCAGTGTAATCCAAAGGGGAAGATTCAGGCTAGACAGGCAGATTAACAGAAAAGTATAACAAGCTGAAATTCTTATGTATTAAAATCACTTTTGTTCTCTTATTTCTTACTTTAGATGACCACTCAGAGGCTTCAGAAGTAGTTTCAGAGTCATGGTTGCAGTGTTTTATCTCCAAAAACTTTCCCTTTATTACCACTCTACTGTCAAAAGGTAAGATGATATACATTGAGTTTCAAACATAATAAGCCAAACTCTTGTGTGTTTGCAGACAATTCGTAGACAGGGTATGTGAAGTGAGACCACATATAGGTTTCTGGTATGCTTTATTGCTGAGTAATGTCAAAGCACAATATATACTTTGGTGGTAGTTCATCCTGCATGACCTTTCGACCTCCCCTTTGCCAATGGGGGATTCCTTCCCCATAGCTGCTCTCTGAGGATTCGGATGCCCCTCTACCTATATAGTTGAAATGCTCCTGAATATATACTAACTATACTCTAGTTCAGCCCCTTGTTAATCAGTGGACAACATGCTAAGCCTAGATAACTAGAAAGCACAGTGCTTTTCCTCAGAGGTGAAGGTTCATTGTGTGTAATAAGGAAACATCCTCCTAAGAGAACGAATGGTTGCCTGAGGAGCATGTACAATGAAGGCAATCAGGGTTTGGCATCTCTGTATGCGACTCCATCTGACATGGGGTAACAAGGAGTTATAGGTCAAAACCAGCAGAAGACTCAATTGCTGCCATTCATCTGTTGTATCTGATGTAATGAAAACTGGACCACAGTGAATGAATTACAGAAAGCATGATATTTATTTAGACAAATGTTTTAATGTATGACTGCATGTGCAGAAATGAATATTGTTATTTAAAAAATTACACTAAGGTTCAACCAATTTTTTTTCAAAGATGCCTCCAAAGCAGATTTTCTAAAAAAAAAAAAATAAATAAAAAATAAAAACACAAATCTAATTTACTAATCCAAGGTATACTGACCTTGGAGTTAAAACAGCTAGTATTGTGGGTGGGGGCTGAGTTTTCTCCAGAAAAGAGGCAAGGGGCTTTGAAGTGCTACTAGTTTTTTTTTCCTCTTCTGGAAAATATGCAAATTCTTTGGTATTCTTTCCTATGTTACTGCTGACAATCAGCCTCTTCTATCAGCCAGGCAGACATTTTGTCCCAGTGCTCCATCAATGCATTCAATAACACTCCATGAGTGGACTCTATTATTAAATGGAAATTTACTTCATGGTGCTTAATCTTACAGGCCATTTGGACAGGATAAAAGTTGACCACTGGAGACTGATACATTCTCAGGGCATAGGTTTCTGTCCATACTTCTTCCTGCTTGTGGCACAATCAACACACGCGCGCACGCGCGCACACACACACACACACACACACACACACACACACACACACACACACACACACACACACACACACACACACCAGTACAGTAGTGCCTACAATACTGGTACCAAGTGCATAGCTCCAGACACCCACAGTGCCAGTCAATGCTCAAGACTGACACGATTTCCTGACTGCAGAGTTCTGCTTAGCCTCTCATGTCTTCCAAATTTGTGTACCCAGTAGCCAGTGTGCTGCAGGATTTTTTGCAGAGGGTGCAAACCAAGAGTACCCCCCCCCCCCATCGCAGTATCCCATTACTTGGCTATTTCTTCCCAACTGCCATAAACACTGTCCAAAACTCTCAGTGTGAAAACTGTTTTATATTTTACATCTACGATTACACATATTTGGATTTAATTTACAACTTTTATTTCAAATTTTATAGCATAAAAACTGATAGACATTTGTTAAACAAAGCAATAGTCTTACAATGAAAACAGACTTTGCATTAAAACTTCTCTATCTCTGAAACAGCAAGTTCTGTACTCACCATAACGTTAGATGTATGTAGTCCATCTCACCTCACATTCACCTGTGGGTTCGGAGCAGAGTATCGGCTCCGACTTGGCCTATTTACTAGCTCGAAAGTCTTTGATTGGCTGGGCTAAGATGGTATCCCACAATACACTGCTCCACATCCCCAGATCTAGTTTGCCGCCAACAGAAGAATAGTATACATCACCCCAACACACACACAACCTTAACAACGAGGTCCAACAAATTATCCAAAGGGACTCTGCAACACGAGAAGGACATGGTGTTCCTCCAAATCCTCCAGGCCTGGGGGACGGTGGGAGGGTAATGAAGAATGTGAGGTGAGATGGACTACATACATCTAACGTTATGGTGAGTACATAACTTACTGATGTTATGTAGTCCTATCTCGCCTACATTCTTCACCTGTGGGACAGCGTCCCTAGCACCTACATCCTGGGTGGCTCAATGGAAAATACTCCTGAGCACTGTGGAGCCAAAAGATGATCTGCCCCTGGACACCACATCCAATTTGTAATGGGAGACAAACGTGTGAGGAGAAGCCCATGTTGCAGCTGCACATATATCATCCATCGATAACCTAGCCTGAAAGTCTGTGGAAGTGGAAACAGCTCTTGTAAAATGTGCCCTGACTGGAAAGGGCAGACTCTTTCCCCCTGCCTGATAAATAAAGGAGACGCAACCAGCTATCCACCTAGAGATGGTGACCTTGGAAACCGCAGACCCCAAGCGATTCTCTGAAAATGAAACAAAGAGCTGGTCTGACGTCCGCCAATCTTTTGTCCTATGTAGATAAAAGCGCAGTTGTCTATGAACATCCAACAGATGAAACTAGTACTCTGCCTTGTTGGAAGAAGACCAGCAGTTCAATGGACTGATTAATATTAGATAAGGAAGCCACCTTGGGAAGAAAAGACGGATTTGGTCTTAGAGAGACTCTATCTTTATTTGAATATCAAATATGGGGGCTTGACTGATAGGGCCTGGATTTCTGAGACTAGTCTAGCTGAAGTGATAGCTATCAAAAAGGCAGATTTCCATGTAAGAAATTTTAAGTCGAAAGGAGGTCACAGGTTCGAAGGGTGGGAGAGTGAGAGCCTGCAGAACGAAATTGAGGTCCCAGGGCATAACAGGTTGAGATACAGGGGGACGAAGCAGAAGAGTGCCTTTCAGGAATGCTTTACACAGTCTGTGTGCCATTAAGCTAGGTTCATAAGCTACATGAAAATTTGAAATAGCCGCCAGCTGAACTTTGATGGTGGCTGAGGCAGACCCTTGGTAGAACAAAGCAGGCAGAACTTTCAAAACAGAATTGATGGGGGCTGTGTAGGGGTCAATACCTTTGGACTGGGCCCATATCGAGAACCTTTTCCACTTACTAGAATAGATCTTCCTAGTGGACGGTTTATGAGAGGATGAAAGAATATGGACCACGTCTGGAGAAAAATCATGATATATGACTAATGATGGAAGTGGAGTAGCCAGGCAGTCAGCCGGAGGGTCCCCAGGGAGGGGTGGAACTGCCCCGACATATGTGTCAGCAAGTCCGGACGAGGGTCCAGAATCCAAGGAGTATCCACAATGTAAGGTTGAAGGAAGGGGAACCATATGTGACGAGGCCAGTGTGGTGCGATCAGAATCAACCTGCTTTCCAAGGATAGCGCTTTCTGAATCACCCTTGAGATAACGGGAAATGGAGGGAAAGCATAAAGTAGACCCGAGGACCAATTGTGCGCAAGGGAGTCCCTTGGACATTCTCCTGGTGGAGGGATCAGCAAGAAGTAGCTGCTGCATTTCGCATTGAGGGGACTGGCAAACAGATCGCAGCAAGGCTGACCCCATCTGCTGAATATGCTTTCTGCCACCCGGCGGTTCAGGGACCACTCGTAGGGCATGAGGATCGCTCTGCTTAAACTGTCTGCAATCACACTGGTTTTCCCCGGGATGTGCGTTGCCACCAAGGACCATTGGGAAGCTATCGCCCAATTCCACACTCTCATGGCCTCCCTACACAGAGGGTAAGATTGGGTTCCTCCTTGCTTGTTGAGATACCACACTACTGACATGTTGTCTGAGTGTATTGCAATAGTCCCTAGAAGGAGGACATCCTGAAGTGCCTGCAACGCAAAAAGCACTGCCCTCATCTCCAGGACATTTATGTGCAAGTCTATCTTGTGCTCCTGCCACGTGCCTTGGACCATCCTGCCGAGATAATGCCCTCCCCCCCACCCTATCTGGGAGGCGTCCATCGTCACTGTGGCTACCGGGTTGGGTGGTACAAACGGTTTTCCTACATTTAAGTTGTTGGTGCATAGCCACCAACAGAGGTCCTGCTTGCATTTGCCTGTGATTAAGATTGGATGGGATAGCGGTAGTCTTTGAAAGGACCAATGGGCGAATAGGAGCCATTGCAGGATTCTCATATGTAACCTCGCTAACAGGACCATCATGATAGTAGACGCCATTGTCCCCAGTAACTGAAGAATTAGCCTTGCCTTCACACGTCTCCTAGGCATCATCGTACAAACCTGTTGTTGCAACTCCGTGATCCTCTCCAGTGGCAGGAATGCCCTCAATCGAATAGTGTCCAACTCTGCTCCTATAAATGAAACACGCTGTAAGGGTAGCAAGGCAGATTTTTTCCAGTTTATTGTAATGCCTAACTGGTGACATAGATTGATGGTAGTATCTCTGTTTTGAAGAAGTAGATGCTTGGTGGGGGCAGAGAGGAGCCAGTCGTCCAGGTACGGAAACACTTGGAATCCTTGACGTCTCAAGTGAGCCATCACCACTGCCATGCACTTGGTGAACACCCTGGGGGCTGTGGTGAGACCAAAGGGTAGGGCTTGAAACTGGAAATGCCTGGCTCCCATCTGGAAGCGTAGATGACATCTGGATGCTCTGTCCATTTTGATGTGGTAGTAAGCATCCTTCAGGTCGATGGAGCACATCCATACTTCTTTTCCCAACAATGGGAGAATCGATTGTAGCGTGACCATCCGGAATTTGGACTTGCATACATAATGATTGAGTTGGCTGAGATCCAAAATGGGTCTCAGGTCCCCCGTACTTTTCGGCACCAAAAAGAATCTTGAGTAAGTCCCTAATCCGATCTGGTCTGGGGGGACTGGTTGGATAACTCCTTTTTCTAGCAGCTGAGAAACCTCTGATGCTGCTTGATCCCTTTGACTGGGTGGAACGTCTGGGATCCGTTTGACGGGAGCGGGTGTGGCGTAGAATGGGATGGTGTAACCTCCGGCGATTATCCCTAATACCCATCGGTCCTGGGTGATGTTGACCCAGGCTTCCGGATACCGGGAAATTCGACCCCTGACTGGCTCCGGAGAAGCACAGTCGGGCACACTCTCAGGAATGAGAGTATGGGGAACCACGAAAGGAATCGCAGTCCCCAGAATTGCGGGGGCCCCCTCTGCCTCTGGGGCGTCTCCTGAATCTGACCCTCCCCTGCCTCAGGAGGGGGTCTCACCTTGTGCGGCAGGAAAAGGCCTTTGTGATTTCTTGAACCACATCTTTCCCCCTCGCTGAGCCTTGGGATAAGGTCTCGACGGGAGGGAAAAACGGACTCCTACGGCAGACAAGGTCTTTCCTTCTTGCTCGCACCTGGTGAGGGTGTCTTTCACTTTGGTCCCGAACAAGGAGGAGCCATCAAAGGAGGCATCAGTGAAGGAAGACTTAAAAGGCCTCCGCAAAGTGACATAGGCGTAGCCAGGCTTGCCTCCTGAGGGCCACCCCTGAGCTAGCCACCCTACTCACTCCCTCGGCCGTGTACGAAATAAGTAGCATGGACGAATTAGCGATGGAGTTGAGGGTAGAGAGCTGAGCATTGACAGTCTGGGCCATCGCCTCAGGTAAGTTACCCGCTAGAGTATCTCCTAACTCCTTAAGGAGATCTCTCTGGAGCCGCATGAACTGAGACAAATAATTCAGCGACTGCAAGGTAAAGGTAGCTGAAGACAGGGTACGCTTCCCGTACTGGTCCATAGTCCTAGACTCCTTGTTAGGAGGATGGACCGAAGAGGAAGACTCAGCAACTTCCTTCTGGGTGGCTGCCGCTACCACCATAGCATCTACCGGGACTCCCTTAGTTAAACATTCTTTTCCTTGGGGAGTGGACAAAAACTTGTTGGGGCTCCACAGAGTCAGGAATCTCCCACACCCTTCTACAAATAAGGTCAAGGAGCTTGTCGAAAGGTGGAGACACCCAGGAGGTGGAGGGCTGAGCGCCAAAAGCCTTAAGGAATACTGACTCCTCCTCGGAGGGGGTTTTGGAGGGCCAGTCTCCTCGGTTTCAGGATCTTCAGGATATCGAAGAATGAAACGTCCTCACAGGAAGACGTGGGGGACCCCTCCGATTCCTCGAGGTCAGTATCGGAAGTGAGGGACTCGTCCTGGGAGTCTATGTGCTTCCTCTTGCACAATTTCTTTCTGTGGGATTCCTCAGGCACAGGCTCTGAGGGCCCCTCAGAAAGAAGGGGACCGCTCATGGGGGTATCCTTAGGCCCTGGCGCTCTGCTGTCCAAGGATAGGTGGGCGTCAGAAGCTCTCGCCGGTGTAGTGGTGGAAGGTAGAACTGATCTGAGAAGTAGCTGACCTAGCCAGCACGCTCCGCATAGCCATGAAGGTGGGACCTACCGAATCGGAGGACCGACCACCCTCCAAGGCCATGACCGGGATCGGTGTCCCCACAGCAGAGGCACGGAGAGGGAGGCTTGGAACCGAAGGGTGTTCCGAGGCATCCCCCTCGGGCCCGGGCGAGGAGACCCGAGTCTCGAATCCTGTGGACGGAACCGACAAGGTCAGAGCCGATGTGGGCACCGATAAACCCGCTGGGGGATCGGAGCCAGTGCAGGGATGTCCCTCGGAGTGCAGCTTACCGGCTCAGACGACAAGGATGCACTCGGAGGAGGAATAGCAGAAACAACCTTAGGAGCCAGCTCTGCAGCCGACTGGGTAGGAGCCGAGAAAAGTTTGGCCAACACCGGCGACTGTAGGAGCCTCTGCACCACCCTATCTACATCCAAATCAGAAAGTCTGGAGAACTTGGAGGAGATGGATGGAGACCTAGACCTCCTATCTGGAGAACACTGCCTCAAACTTGGCGACCAGCTCCGAATTGGTTCCAGTACGATTGGAGTGGATGCAGACTCACTAGACACAGCTACCTCCTGTGGCCCCGATGATGGTGGAGCCGAGGAAAGTACAGTTTTGTACCTACCATAAATGTAGATGTCCGATAGGCATGCATCTGCAGTCCTTACAAATGGGTTGTCCTGTCGTCAGGCAGCCCTTCGGTTGGCCGGATTCCAAAGTCTGGGTCTGGCCTCGGTAGATGTCGCATTTCACCCGACGTCATAGCTGCAGTTATTCGGGTATAAAGGTATCAGCTGACGCCATCTTCCTCAGTGTTTCTTGCCCCAGATGCCAGGTGCCCTCTAGGAAGGCAAATTTGGATAATTGCAAAAGTTTCCAAATAAGAGAGAGCAAAATCAAAATAAACATGTATATACATATATACAAACAAATACACCATAATAGATTCCCCCAGCTAGCTAAAAGAGGGGTAAATACCCTAGGAGTACCTCAGAGGGGAAGGAGGGAGGGTAATCCTGACTGCAGATGTATGCCCATCGGACATCTACATTTATGGTAGGTACAAAACTGTACTATGTCCTTCAAGGATGCATCTGCAGTCCTTACAAATGGGTAGAATATCATAGCCAAACTGGGGGAAGAGGAGTAATAAGATTATGGTGTAGTTAAGATCCCTTGCAAAACAGCAGTGGCAAAACCTGCTCGGGATCTGGAGTATAAGGGTAAATTATAATGCTTGGCAAATGTATGCACGGAGCTCCAAGTAGCAGCCTCTAAAATGTCTTTGGTAGCCACTCCTCGTAAAAAGGCTGTGGTAGTGGCTGTAGCCCTTGTAGAGTGAGGTCTGATGTCTTCTGGAATTTTCTTTCCATGGTAAGAGTAACAAAATCTAATGCAATTTCCTATCCACTTAGAGATTGTCTGTTTCGAAATTGCTTTTCCTTCCATTCCTGTTGCATATGCTACCAGCAGCTGGTCAGTTTTTCTATTATTCTTGGTCCTGTCCAGGTAGTAGCGTAATTGTCTATGTACATCCAAGGTATGCAACAGTCTTTCTCCCCTGTTCTGTGGGTTGGGGAAGAATGTAGGGAGGTGGATAGCTTGGTTCAAAGATACCCTGGAGACCACCTTTGGCATAAAAGTAGGATTAGTTCTCATGGACACTCTATCTTGATGGAAAATCAGGAAGGGCTGTACTGCCATTAATGCCTGTAGTTCAGAAACCCTTCGTGCTGAAGTGATTGCAAGCAGGAAAGCAGTTTTCCATGATAAGTACTGTAATTCTGCTGTTGCTGCTGGCTCGAAAGGAGGTAGTGTCAGCTTTTCTAGCACAAAGTTCAAGTCCCATGCTGGCAATGGTGGCTTTCTTGGTGGTTTTACATTTTTAATTCCTCTCAGAAACTGCCTGAGCAGAGGATGTGAGAAGACTGGAGGATCCAAGTTGTATTCTGCTGAAATAGCTGATGCATGAATCTTAATGGAAGAATAGGACAGGCCATTGTGGAAGAGCTCTGCCAAGTATTCCAGGATGTTAGCTATGTTTACCAGTGACACATTTTCTCCTTTTGCAGTACTCCAAATAAGATATCTTTTCCATTTTGCTGAATAATTTTTCTTGTTGAGGGTCTGCGAGCCTCCAAGATAATGTCTTTAACCCTTTGAGATAATTCTGGATTATTTGTTCTTAAGCAATGTTCCAGGCAGCCAGCTGCAGTGTTTTCAGGTTTGGATGCAGGGTTTTGAAGTTGTTCTGTGTTAGCAGCAAGGGAACTAGGGGCAGAGGCCATGTTTGTTCCCGAGACATACTCCTCAGTAATGGGTACCAATGTTGTCTTGGCCAGTCTGGAGCTATCAGGATGATCCTTGGACGGTCTTCTTTGATCTTCAGTAGCACCTTGTGCATCAAAGGAAGAGGTGGGAATGCATATGCTGTCAGGTTTTTCCAACTGAAAGATAGGGAGTCCACTTTCCAAGCAAGGGGGTAGTACGTCCTCGTGCAGAATTCCTTCAGTTGGTGATTGTGTGGGGATGCAAATAAGTCTATTTCTGGTAGTCCCCATTTTCCTGTAATGGTTTTGAAGATGTCCGGATGCAGCATCCATTCGTGGGCATCCGTGGTAGTTCTGCTTAGGATGTCTGCTAGAATATTTTCTTTTCCTGGCACAAAAATTGCTTGTAACTGAATGTTGAAGCTCAGGGCCACGTTCCAATAAGTCCATTGCCATCCGGCATAGAGGGTATGAATGTGTGCCTCCCTGCTTGTTGATGTACCACATAACTGTGGTGTTGTCCGTCCTTATCAACAGTTGGCCCTGTTGAAGGAATGGTCTGAATGTCTGGATTGCCAGTTTTACTGCCAGCATTTCCTTTTGATTTATGTGTAGGTGCAGCTGGTCTTGAGTCCATAAGCCTTGTATGCACTTGTCCAGCATGTGCGCCCCCCAACCGAGGTCTGAGGCGTCCGTTGTGATGGTCTGGCTTGGTTGAGTGCTGTGGAAGGGCAGCCCTTTGTTTGATTGACAGGCCTGAGCCCACCATTGGAATTCTTGCTTCAGGCATGGAATTATTGGAATTTGGGTTTCTAGGCTGTGCTTGTGCTGAGACCATAAATTCCTCAGGTACCACTGTAGTTTTCTCATGTGTAGTCTGGCATGTGGAATCAATATTATGCAGGATGCCATGTAACCCAGGGCTTGCAGGACTTTTCTTGCTGTTAGCTGGTTCTGCTTTGTTAATGCCATGAAGTAGAGAGGGAGTTGTTCCTGTTTTTCTACTGTTAGGAATGCCATCTGCTTTGATGTGTCCAGCTCTGCACCCAAAAAGGTTATCCTTTGGGATGGAATCAGCCTTGACTTTTTTATATTGACTGTGTATCCCAGGGCTTGCAGTAGATGAATGACCCTTTCCAAATCTTTTGTTAATTTGTTTTTGTTGTCCGCTTGTAACAGGCAGTCGTCCAGGTAAGGGTAAATTTGAATTCCCTGAAGCCTGCAATGAGCAATTACTGATGCCAGGCATTTCTTGAATACTCTGGGCGCAGTAGATAAGCCAAAGGGCAATGCTGAAAATTGATAATGCTCTGATCCTGCAAGAAATCTGAGGTATCTTCTGCAATTTGGTCGTATGGGGACGTGCAGGTATGCCTCCTTGAGATCTAGAGTTACCAGCCAAAACTCCTTGCCCAGCATGGGAAGAAGTTGCTGTAAGGTCAGCATTTTGAATTTTTGTACAATGAGGTATGTGTTTAAAGCGGACAGGTCGAGAATAGGTCTCCATTGGTTTTATTTTCTTGGTACCAGGAAGAGTCTGGAGTAAAATCCTTGTTCTTGTTCCATAGATGGTACCCTTTCTACAGCTCTCATCCTTAGTAAGTGAGTTATTTGTTCTAGAGCTTCTGTCTTCTGATTTGGAGGTAGGTTTGGCATTCCTCTCTTCCTTGGTAGAGTATGGAAGTGAAACCTGTAACCTTGGTCTATTGTCTGTAAACTCCATTTGTCTCCTGTGATGTAATGCCAGTTTACTGAAAATAAGGCTAGCTTCCCGCCTAAGGGTGCTTCTAGTTGTTCCCTGGTAGGCGGTGCCAGAGCCAAGTCACTGTGATTGTCCTGTGGTGGTGGCTGGATCTGTGGCTGTACCTCGCTGGTTGTTAGCCTGCCACTGACGTCCCCTGTAGGCACCTCTGGATTGACCCCTGCCTCTTGAGCGCCTATTCCTGCCTCTCTGAGCTCTGGGGGCGTCTGGAAAGGACCAATTCTTGGAAGGCCAGTTCCTGCTAAACCTTGGAGACGACCTGCAAGAAATCCTTGACTGTCTGGACAGATTTCGCTTTCTCTTCCACCTTCTTGAGCACCTGTTGTGCAGGGGAGCCAAACAAATTGAGCTTGTCCATGGGAGCATCTAGGAGCTTTGATTTGACATGGTCTGGTAAGGGCTGCTCTTTTAACCATACATGTCTTCTGATCACTGTACCAGTCATGGCTGATCTAAAGGAAGCCTCCAGTGCATCATAGCCGCATTTTAAAGAATGATTACTGACCTGCTGAATGTTATGTACCATTTCCTGAACAGATTTTTTGTCTAATGGTTCATCAGAGGACAGATTTTTAGTTAACTGGTCTAACATGAATTCCTGATACTGAATCATGTGGAATTG
Source organism: Protopterus annectens (assembly GCF_019279795.1). Lineage (NCBI taxonomy): Eukaryota > Metazoa > Chordata > Ceratodontiformes > Protopteridae > Protopterus > Protopterus annectens. The sequence goes on from NC_056735.1 coordinate 165,170,509, forward strand.
ACAGTTCAAGGCTCTAGCTGAAAGAGTAGCAGAAGTGTAAACTTTTTTACCCCATCTCTCTAAGGCCCTAGATTCCCTTTCAGAGGGAGGGTTTTTGGCAGAGGTAGCTGCTACAGCCTTGGGTCCCTGGGAGATAGTTTCGGATCTGCAAGAGGAGCCTTATACAAATGATAATGTGTGTCCGGAACCCTGTAGTACCTATCGGGCTTAGCAGGGGCCGGAGGAAGAGAATCAGGGGCAGTACAAGCATCATTAAATGCATCATCCACAACAGTGAGTACTGGAGGAATGGCTAAAGGCCTATGCTGTGGCAAATGCAGAAAGGTTCTAAGCCTTTTCCTAGAGTCTGTAAAATCCTGGCCCTGCCATTGAAATTGTTCCCTCATAGCATGCAAGGTTTCCCCAAAGGAAAATTCCTCAGGCGGAGAGGCAGAAGGAATGGACTCTTCTGCATCAGAGTCCTCATAAGGAGAAAAAGGGCCCTCTGGAGGGTTAGAATTATCTGATTCATCAGAGGAGTCATCTGTAGAAACTGGCTCAGGGGGCTCTGCTCTAGGCCTCTTCTCTGGAGGTGGGTGAAAGGCCCTGTCTGGGTGAGGTTGGGATCCCCGGATCAAAGAAATGAGATCCTCGGCAAGACTAAGCATTTGTGCACTAGAGCTAGGCCTGTGAGAGGGGGTCTTAGCAGGCACAGTTTTGGTAGATTTTGCTGCTTTAGCCCTGGCAAAGGCCTTAATCGACATGGATGCAGGTGGCCTAGCAGCTCCACGTGCAGGGGTAGAAATATCCAAAGGGATAGTATCAGATAAATCCTGTGAACCTGCAAGAGCGGGTGGGATTTCAGAAGCAGATTCCACCATGCTGGATGAGGCCTCGGTAGGAGGAACGCTTTCGGCCGAAGGAAGAACCGTGGACTCGGTTTCAGCCGAAACCGAGACACTTTCATGGTTATTTAACCGCGGTTTCGGCCGAAACCGCGGACCGCGAGTGTCGGTCCTTTTCCTTGCGTTTTTTAGATATTTGCGTTGTCGGAGTATCTGACGGCATAATGTAAGCAAAATCGGAGCCGAAAAACTCCTCAGCAAATTCCGACCGGCGTCTAAGCGTCCGCCGGTTGAAAGAAGCACAGGCTAGACAAGCTGCTACATTGTGGTCTGGGCCTAGACAAGGTAAGCAGTAAGAGTGGAAATCTTTATGAGGTATTTGTTTCCCACAAGTTAAACAGTTATTCACTTTTTCTGACATCGGCTGAGGCAAGAAAGAGTCCCCAACGGGGTACTTAGCTTTTTTGAAGTCTTCGGTAATCTCTGGTTCTGACCGACCAGCACTTGCGAACAGCTTCTGCTTCGGGCGCCACGCGGCAAGAAAGACTGAGGAAGATGGCGTCGGCTGATACCTTTATACCCGAATAACTGCAGCTATGACGTCGGGTGAAATGCGACATCAGCAGAGGCCAGACCCAGACTTTGGAATCCGGCCGACCGAAGGGCTGCCTGACGACAGGACAACCCATTTGTAAGGACTGCAGATGCATCCTTGAAGGACATGCAGACTCAACAATAGTGATTTTAGAAGGTGGCTCCGAAGCAACAGATGGAGCCGGAGGACCTTTTCTTAGATTTTGAGAATTTAGACTTTGACTGGGAGCTGGGAGCCGAACCTAAATCCTCCTCAAAGGACGGTTTTAGCAGTCCCTTTAGGATTAATTTGTTTTTCCTCTCTTGGAGCACCCGAGGACTAAAGGCGTGGCAGAAACTGCACGACTCCTGCAGGTGGATGGCTCCAAGACAGTAAACACAGACCGAGTGTCCATCTGTGATGGACATCTTATAAGCACACTTCGTACACTTTTTAAAGCCTGAGGGCTTATGCTCTTTCTGCTCCTTAGACATTCTAAGGCCAACAACCGTAGCAGCCGCTACTGACAAAAGGCGGGAAAACCTCTAACACAGAGACCGAGAGTCAACACAAGTACAACAAACAACCAAAGCACAGGGGAGAACCTCTAACTAAAACGTTTCTCCACTTAGGTTCTCCACTTAAAAAAACTACAACGCACCAAAACGACAGCCAGACAAACACCACAATGGAGGACTAGGTCCACTAACTGAAACGGGCCTAGCCCGAGGGAAGTTAGGGATACCACAACACACAAAAACACTCACAACTCACAAAACAGTAACGCAGCAAAAATAGCTATGAAAAAGCTCTATTAGGATAACAACAATCAGCAAAAAATTTTTCAGGAAAAAGGTTTTAGCAATACTTAGCCACAGCCAAGTCGAGACAACGTCCGGGCTTTACAAGTGGCAAACGAGATTGGGGATGTGGAGCAGTGTATTGTGGGATACCATCTTAGCCCAGCCAATCAAAGACTTTCGAGCTAGTAAATAGGCCGAGTCGGAGCCCACAGGTGAAGAATGTAGGCGAGATAGGACTACATAACATCTCATGTTCATTGAAACCCACATTCAGAGAAAATTAATCTGGCCAGTGGTGGGTTAAGTTTACCTTTGGGTGGTTTTCAAATCATAGGTCCCTTGCACAGGACCATGCAAAAGTTCTTTGATTCACCTTCCTGATTGTATTAATTATAATATATAATAATTGAATTATATCCCTTGTATAATACAGCACCACTTATTACAGTGCGTTTTAAATTTATAGTTTTGAACATTTTTCCAGTAAGCAATGAAACAAAACATATGAACCAGTAATGAAAAACTGCCCAATTCAGAACATTTCAACCATAAAAAGGTCACTCAAACTTCTGTCATTACAAACCGCCAATATCAGTCAAGATGTACAATCTCTGTAGAAGTAAAAGTCTCCTGAATAATTCCACATTAAAGATATCTGAAACTAATGAAGAGGTTGATGCAGGAAAACAACTTTATATTTCAGTGTTTCATCCACAAATTCAGTTCCTGCTGCCCTTGAATAAATTGCTTATGTTACATTAAAAAAATGGTAAGCTGGTATATTGCAATAGGGAATGGGTGGCAAGCTGAAAAACAGGTTCATAGTTACTAGGCATCTCATCCAAAGGAGAACATACTCAGGACTGTGACACCCTACCCCCATAAAATACAAATCAACATGCTGTGGGAGTAGAACCTACAGCCATCGGCATCAAGATGCAGTACAGTAGAGAGTCAATTATCCAAATCCAGTCTTCCAAAGTTTTTGGGTAGGAAAAATCAAAGTCTGACTATGCAAACGTTATACGTATTAGCTTGTGCATGTTTTTTTTTAACCTGCAGTCTGCTTGTGTGTGAAAAATATAATTTATTGTCCGCTGGACTTGCTGAAAAGTGTATTCCTTGAGTGCAGAAAAAAAACAAGATTTTAGAAGTCTTTATGTAGTTCAACGTACGTTTGATTATCCGAACAGTTTGATTATCTGAACTGCCCTTGGTCCCAATAAGTTCAGATAATCAACTCTCTAATGTATGCATCCTGCTGTGCTGCTAATACTGCTTTAAAATTCTATACTATAACAGTGATACCATTTGCTCAACAAAACAGTTGCACATTTTAAGCAGATTTAGCATGAGCAGCAGTAAACTTCTCTTCTCTTGAAGCTCACAATTCCTTGAAATGTATATGATAATAAAGTCCACCTGCTGTACCTAGGGCATCACACAGACAGACACACACAGACACACACACCTTACACACTTAAATACATACACGCACACCTAACTCTCATTTGTATATTTGTCCACAGTTCAAATGTCTTCTGGAATTCAAATCCTGTGCGGGTGTGGAAGATGAAGACATAAACCATAAGTTGCACAGACGTCAGAAGACGAAAACAGGTCACAAACACCTGTTGCTTCTGTGTGACTGGACACAAAGGGCATTCTTAAAGAAAAACACCCTTAAAAACATATTTATTTTTTAACTAAAAGAAAATGAATCTCATGGACAGCCGGTTCTAAGGGGTGCAAGTGCACCCCCTGTCACCTGTCTGCAGGCGCCCTTGCCAGTTGCAAGGTTACACAGCAACCATTCCCCCAACACTGGCAAGCTTAACCTAACTATTCATTCTCATGTTATCTCTACGAACTCTCAAGTTTATTCAACACCTGGGCACATTGAGGGCTGTACTCCTGACTGTTGCAAATACAATTCAAAACAGAGACATCTAACCTGATGTGGAAATTTAAGCTTTTTTCAAAAATTGTCAGGTGGTTGTCATTTGACTTTATCATTCATTAATTTAGTATGTAATAGCTTGAAACATCTGATATGCAGGAAATAAGAAGTTATGTACCTACCATAACGTTCCATGTTAGTTGTCTTCTCTCGCCTTCTTTCTTGCTTGATGGGTTCGGAGCCGATCCCTCGGCTCCGACTCGGCACTTGCTTTAGCTCGAGAACTCCTTTTACCAGCTCGAGGCAGCCCCATATCCCATGATGCAAGGCAGGAAGTACCCAGATCTCGTTTGTTGACAAAAGGGCAATAACACCAAGCATAAAATACTTCCCAAAGGAAGAAGAAACTTACAGATGGAAAAAGGACCAGGTCTGAATGGTCTTTAGCATAACAGTTTCTTATACAAGGTCTGTCCAGGCCAGGGGGAAGGAGGGAGGGTCGCAAGAAAGAAGGCGAGAGAAGACAACTAACATGGAACGTTATGGTAGGTACATAACTTCTTAATGTTAAGTTGTCAATCTCGCCTTCATTCTTGCTTGATGGGACCGCCCCTAGCACCTCTATCCTGGGTGGCTCAATGGAACAAACTCTTGAGGACTGTAGTGCCAAAACTGGCTCTGTCCCTGGAGGCCAAGTCCAATTTGTAATGGGAAACAAAAGTGTGAGGAGTGGCCCAAGTGGCCGCTGCACAAATAGTGTCCAAAGGTAGTCTAGCTTGAAAAGCTGTAGAAGTAGCTAAACTCCTAGTTGAATGTGCTTTAGGTTTTGAGCACAGCTGTTTTCCCCTGATTGTATAAATTTCAGTGATGACCGAAGAAAGCCATCTGGACAAAGTCACTTTAGAAACAGGTAGGCCTTTTTTATTATCCGCATAGGAGACAAAAAGTTGATCAGATTTTCTAAATTTTTTTGTTCTGTCCAAATAATATCTGAGCTGACGGTGGACGTCAAGATAATGAAGCTTTTGTTCAGCTCTATCTGAATAGTTAGGAAAAAATACGGGGAGATCAATGGATTGATTCAGGTTGTTTTTTGAAGCGACCTTAGGTAAAAATGATGGATTAGTTCTCAAAGATACTCTGTCTTTGTGAAAAATCAAATAGGGGGGTCGAACCGAAAGAGCCTGAAGTTCAGACACCCTCCTGGCAGATGTAATAGCCACTAGGAATAAAGTTTTCCAAGAAAGATATTTCAGGGAACAAGAAACAGCTGGCTCGAAGGGGAAGAATCAAGGATGTCAGCACTAAATTTAGATCCCACTGAGGAGGAGGATTCCTGATTGGAGGCTTTAGTAGGAAAATTCCTTTCAAGAAGGCCCTGCAGAGCCTATGGGACATAATATTATGATCTGCTATCCCGACATGAAAATTAGAAATAGCAGCCAACTGAACTCTGACTGTTGAGGAAGAGGAGCCTGCATGAAAAATCTCTGCTAAGAAGTCCAGAACTGCCTGGACAGGGGCAGTAAAAGGATCAATATTTTGGGCCTTAGCCCAATAAGAGAAACGTCTCCATTTGCTTGTGTAAATCCTCTTGGTAGAGGATTTTAGTGAAGCTACTATGATATCTCTAACTGGGTTAGAGATCAAAGGAAGCCTGGCTAAGGAAGGAAGTGGAGCAACCATGCTGTGAGGTTGAGAGAAGGAATTGACCGGTGCAGCTGACCGGATTGGTGAATCAGTAGATCTGGCACTGGGTCCAGATGCCACGGCTGCACCAAAAGGTGACGATGGAGGAACGGGAACCAAACTTGTCGAGGCCAGTAAGGGGCAATGAGAATCAATTTGGCTCTCAAAAGGTAGCTTTCTGGATCACCTGAGGGATCAGAGGAAATGGAGGGAAGGCATAAAGAAGTCCCTGGGGCCAATCCTGGGTCAGAGCGTCTCTGAGGGGATGGCCTGATAGAGGGAAGAGGCTGAAGAAGTCTGGACATTTGCTGTTTTGGGGAGTAGCAAAAAGATCGCAACATGGACGACCCCATTCCAGAAAAATCTCTTCCGCTATGGATTGCTTGAGAGACCACTCGTGAGGCATGAGAATAGCTCTGCTCAATCTGTCCGCTATAATGTTGGTTTTCCCAGGGATATGCGTTGCTACCAGAAACCGATGAGAGGAGATCGCCCATTGCCATAGTCTGAGCGCTTCGACACAAGGGGTAGGACTTGGTTCCGCCCTGTTTGTTGATATACCAAACTACAGACATGTTGTCTGTGAGGACTGCAATTGTCCCTACGGGAAGAAAGTCGTTGAGGGCTTGCAACGTTAAAAGCACTGCTCTCATCTCCAGGACATTTATGTGCAGATGGTACTCGAATGGTTGCCACGTCCCATGAACCATCCTGCCCTGATAATGACCCCCCCACCCGATCAGGGAGGCATCCGTGGTGACAGTGGCTATCGGGGACGGAGGTACAAAGCACCTGCCTTGGTGAACCTGAGACGATGTGATCCACCAAGCAAGATGTTCTTTGCATGTTTGTGTCACCAGAATCTGGTGACGCATTGGGAGTTGCTGGTATGACCACTGTGTGAACAGCATCCACTGAAGGAGGCATGTAGAATCGAGCCAAGGGAAGAAGAGTAATGGCCGCAGCCATGAGACCTAATACCTTTAGAACCATTCTGGCCTGTACCTTCTTGCTGGCCAGAATGATCCTGACATGAGTCTGAATGTCTGAAACTCTTTGTTCTGTAAGGGTAGCTGACATCCGAACAGTGTTTAAGTTTGCGCCTATGAAGGTAATAGACTGGCAGGGCGATAAGGATGACTTTTCGAAGTTGACTGAGATGCCCAAATGAGAACAAAGGTCTATTGTGTAATCCCTGGCTTGTATAAGCTGATGCCTGGTGGTGGCTGACAGGAGCCAGTCGTCGAGATACGGAAACACCTGGAATCCTTGACGTCTCAGGTGAGCCGTGACCACTGCCATGCATTTGGTGAACACTCTGGGGCTGTAGTGAGACCAAAGGGCAGGGCTCTGAACTGGAAATGACTGGACCCCAGCCACAAGCGGAGAAATCTCCTGGAGCGTCTGTGAATTTTGATGTGATAGTACGCATCCTGAAGATCTATTGAGCACATCCAGTTGTCCTTCTGTAAGAAGGGCAGAATTGACTGAAGAGTGACCATTCGAATCTTGTCTTCCTGACAGACTTGTTGAGTCTGCTGAGATCCAATATTGGTCTCCAGTCTCCCGTCTTTTGGGGACCAAAAGAACCTTGAGTAGATTCCGGCTCTGAATGGTCTATTGTAACTGGCTGAATGGCTCTTTTGCAGTAGTTTTGCGATTTCTAACTCTGCAATGTCCCTTAGACCGGGTGGTACATCTGGAAGGGAACTTGAGGGAAGGGACTTTCCTCGAAAGGAATTATGTAACCCTTGGATATGATCGACTGTACCCATCTGTCTTGAGTGAGGGAATGCCAGGCTTCTGGGTACAGTGATAATCTTCCCCGACTGCCTCCAAGGAGGGACAGCCGGGCAACACCTCAGGGATGCTGAAAGGGCTTCTCAGGAAGAGACTCCCTGTTGCCCTGGTTCTTCGGAGCCCCTGCCTCTAGAGCGTCTGTTGTTGTTACCCCTCTGCCTCTAGGGGTAAATTGACCACGTGAATCCGGCGTGACTCCTTGGGATTTACGGAACCACATCTTCCCACCCTTCTGTCCTTTGGGATAAGGCCTAGAAGGGGTGGAAAACGGACTCCAACAGCAGAAAGAGTCTTGCCGTCCTGCTCACACCTGGTCAAGGTCTCCTTCACCTGAGGGCCAAACAAAGCTGACCCATCAAAGGGAGAATTTGTGAAGGACGCCTTAAAGGATCCATAAAATCACATAGCCGCATCCAGGCTTGGCGTCTAAGAGCCACACCTGTGCCTGCGGCTCTACTCGCTCCATCCGCAGCATAAGATATTAGCCGCATGGAGGAGTTAGCAATGGAATTGAGGGTTCCTAGCTGCGAAGCAATCTTTTCTTGGGCCCCTGCAGCTGTAGGATCCTGAACTACTTCTCCCAGCTCCTTCAGGATATCTCTCTGGAGTCTGGTGAAGTGACAAAGATAATTCAGTGAACGCATAGCAAAGGTCGCTGAGGAAAACATCCGCTTGCCGTACCTATCCATGGTCCTAGAGTCCTTATTAGGAGGATGGACGGGCACGGAAGGATCTGCAAGTTCCTTTTTGGTGGCCGCAGCCACCACCATGGCATCAGCAGGGACACCTTTGGTAAGGAATTGTTTGTCACTAGGGGCAGTGATAAATTTAGAAGGCCTCCTAGGGACTGGCTCTACAGAGTCAGGAGCTGTCCACGCCTTTCGTGCAATAACCTGCATAAGGGGTCGAAGGCGGAGACACCCAGGAGGTGGAGGGCCGAGATCCAAACGCCTCTAGGTATACTGACTCATCCTCAGAGGGATTGTTGGTGGGCCAGTTTCCCTCTGTTTCAGAAGTTCTAGGATGTCTGAGAAGGAGACATCCTCAGAGGGGATCTAGGGGATCCCTCTGACTCATCAAAGTCAGTATCCAGTGACAGACTCAGGGAGTCTACATGCTTCCTCTTACAAGTCCTCTTCCTAGGAGGATCTCCCGAAACATCAGGAGAATCCTCGAAGAGGGGAAATTCCCAATGGGGAAACCTGAGGCGGAGGATCTCTGGGTCCTGTAGCAAGAGAAGTGGCAGAGATGTCAACAGGTACAATAGAGGGAGGAGCTACGGGAAGAGACTGCTGACTGATACCAGTGGCCAGTACACTCTTCATCACCTCGAATGCTCCCCTCCCAGGCAGGTCCGAGAGAACCCGCTCCAAAGAGCTAGGAACTCCAGGGGCCACCGAAAAGGAAGTCTCCGAGGCAGATGTCGGAGCCGAGCTCACCAAGGCCGAGGCTCCAAGGGGAAGAGCGGGCTCGGACAAGGGTCCGATGCCACTCACCCTCGGAGGAGACCATGGAAGCCCGACCACGAATCCCTCTAAGGAAGAGGAGATAAGAGTAGGGGCTGAAGGGACAGAAGGAGGTATCCGTCCTCCAGCCGTAGCAGTAACCATGCCCGAAGACTCCAACTCCAAACTCTGGGGTAGAGTCGAAGGAGGAACAGTAACGGGGTGTGGACCAACAGTCGTCTGCTGAGACGGACTGTGTAGCATTTGGGCCAGTACCTGTGACTTGAGCAATCTACTGACCACTCTCTAGGTCATGATCTGACAACCTGGATGACCTTGAAGATCGGCTCCGATGGCTCCGCTCCGATAGAAGAGGCGGCCGAGCCGAAGTATCGGCTCCAAGGAAGGAGACCCCGACCACTTCCTGGAATGGCCCAGCGGACCCGATACTACTGATCCTGTCGGCACCGATTTCGGAGCCGGCAGAACGCTCGATGTATCGGCTCCAGCCGGAGCCGATACAGCTACCAGGTAACAGTGTCGGAGCCGATCGGAGCCGACACCGATGCCTGTGCCACATGGGTGTCGGAGCCGATCGAGCCGACACCGATGCCCGTGCCATGTGGGTGTCGGAGCCGATCGAGCAGACACCACAGTGGTCAGCAGATTCGGCACCGATAGCCATCGGCGAAAGCTTTGTGGATCAGAATCGGCTCCAGCCGAGCGATCTCGACTCTATACGAGTCGGAGCCGAGGCCGCAGGCTTAGAAACAGAAGCCTGGGCCTTGGCAGTTTTGGTTGATTTTGTGGGGCTGACTTAGCGGAGAGCCCTCCGGCTTAAGAAGACCCCTGAGAATCAACTTATTGCGTCTCTCCTGCAGGACTCTCTGGCTGAAGGAGTGACAAATAGCACAGGAGTCCTGCAGGTGAAGAGGGCCCAAACAGTACAGGCAAGAAGTGTGACCGTCTGTCAGAGACATCTTCTGACAGCACGAGTCACACTTCTTAAAACCTGAAACCCTCTCCTTAGACATGGTGCCTAAACACAACAGACACACACACACCAGTCAAATTAAATTAAACTAATACCAAGAGGTATTTAGTAAAAAACACCAACACACACACCCTAACAGGGGGGGGGTGGGATAGGGAAAATTGACTGACTAAAATATAAAAGAGACAGGGATTTCTGTCAGAAAAAGGTTAAAATTTAAAATTAAACTATCAAAAATTAGTTTTAACTAAAAAAAGGGGCTTAAATATCACAAATGTGAACAACTTACCAGGAGCTGGTAAAGAGAAGACCTCCCAAGCGAAGTGGCAAACGAGATCTGGGTACTTCCTGCCTTGCATCATGGGATATGGGGCTGCCTCGAGCTGGTAAAAGGAGTTCTCGAGCTAAAGCAAGTGCCGAGTCGGAGCCGAGGGATCGGCTCCGAACCCATCAAGCAAGAATGAAGGCGAGATTGACAACTTAACATAAAGAAGTTATGTTCTTAACATAACGTTCTAGGTTTGTTGTCCTTTATCTCGCCTTCCTTCTTTCTGGTTGGGTTCGGAGCTGATCTCAGCTCCGACTTGGCCACTTCTAAAGCTCGAAAAGTCGTTACTGGCTTGAGGCTAGCCCCTTATCCCAGCATGCTTAGCTGTAGCTACTCAGATCTCATTTGTGACAACTAACCACTAGATAGGAGAACTATAAATTACCAAATAAAGGAGATAACCAAACAATACTGCTTCCTTGTACCGAAAAAACAGAACAATGGTGACAAGGACTATATCAACAGCTGAAAAGCAAAGGAAACTCAGCCAAATCACCCAAAAAAGGCAATTCCTTTCAATCATCCAGGATGTGGGCAGGAGGGAGGGACGCAAGAAGGAAGGCGAGATAAAGGACAACAAACATGGAACGCTATGGTAAGAACATAATTTCTTTATGTTAAGTTGCCCATCTCGCTTTCCTTATTTCTGGTTGGGACAGCATCCCCAGCACCTAAATTCTTGGTGGCTCACTGGAAAAGAGACTTCAGAACCGTGGAACCAAAAGATGCCCTGTTCCGAGAGGCCATGATTGAATGGGTAATAGGAAATTCACGCTGGGGATCATTTCTGTGGTTCTGCTTGACAGGGGCACAGGAAAATAATTTTCTTGGGTGGCGAAAGCCAGGGTACCTTTTTGGCTGGGCTTGTATAGGCCCTAGGGCCAATAGCCTAGTACCTACCTATGAACCTATGGGGAGTAGCCCATGTTGCTGCTGCACAAACAGCATCCATGGAAGCTTGGCTTGAAAAGCTATGGAGGTAACCAAGGACCTAGTAGAGTGTCCCCTTACCTTTCCCGGCACAGGCACATTCCACGACTCATAAGTAATTGTACTAGACAGCCATTTTGACAAAGTCACTTTGGAAACTGGTGAGCCTTGCTTACTCTGTGAGAAGGATAGAAACAGCTGATTTGATTTCCTGATGTCCTTGGTTCTTTGAAGATAAAATAATAACTGCCAGTGGACATCCAATTGATGTAGCTTATACTTTGCCTTGTTGCCATAATATGCCATAATATGGAAAGAATATAGGGAGTTCAATTGACTGATTCAAATTATACTTTGAAAAGACTTTTGGTAAAAAGGAAAGATTTGTTCTAAGAGATACCTTGTAAAAAAATCATACAGGATGGGCGGATGGATAGTGCCTGTAACTCGGGAACCCGTCTAGCTGATGTAATTGCAATCGGGAAGAGGGTCTTCCACGATAAGAATTTTAGAGGACAAAAAGCGGCTGGTTCAAAGGGAGGGAGGATTAGAGATGCTAGTACTAAATGTAAATCCCAAGGATGGAGAGATTCTCGAATGGGAGGCCTTAATAGGGTAGCACCTTTCAAAAAGGCCCTACATAGCTTGTGGGACATGACATTAGAACCTAGAAGGCCCACATGAAAATTGGAAATAGCAGCCAGCTGAGCTAGAATCGTAGCAGCCGCTGCTCCTTTCTCAAAGGTTTCGGCCAAGAAGTCCAAAATGTTTGAAATTGGTGCTGTAATGGGATCAATGTCATTTGGCTCAGCCCAGAAAGAGAACCTCTTCCATTTACTAGCGTAAAGTTTCCTAGTAGTTGGTTTGTGAGAAGAGACTAAAATATGTTGAACCATAGGTGAGCTATCCGGAAGCCTGGCTAGGACTGGACGTGGAGAAACCAAGCTATCAGTTTGAGACTTTGAATGGAGGGATGAAGAGCACCCGACTGATGTGTCAGGAGATCTAGAACCAGGTCCAGAATCCAAGACTCCTCTTGCAGGTAATGCCAAAGGAACGGGAAAGTACAGTTTTGTACCTACCATAAATGTAGATGTTCGAGTGTCTTCACTGCTGCAGTCATTACACTTGGGTTATCCTGCCGTTAGGCAGGCCCGCAGTCTGCCAGAGTTCCAAAGTCTTGGTCCGGCGTCAGCTGCTGTCGCTTCCTCCCTGACGTCAGGGCACCAGGGGTATATAAGATGCAGCCGACATCATTTTCTTCAGTTTTTCTTGCCCCAGATGTCAGGTGCCCCCAAAAATGGTAGGCAATACATATTGATAATAAAACATACAATAATGTAAAAACAAAACCTTCAGTAACCAGCAAATACACCACATAGGTAGTATAGGGTTGAGAAGTATAGATAAGTCCCAGCTAAGAAAGAGGGGATGGCGGGTGGGTAACCTGGACTGCAGCAGTGAAGACACTCCAACATCTACATTTATGGTAGGTACAAAACTGTACTATGTTCATCGTGTTTCACTGCTGCAGTCATTACACTTTGGTTGAATCCCAAAGCTGAGTTAGGGTGGCTGGTTCTAGAGAGGATTTGGTGTGGCTATGAGGCCCACTGCTGTGGCGAAGCCAGCTCTGGATCTAGAATACAGAGGCAAATGGTAATGCTTGGTAAAGGTGTGCACTGAACTCCAAGTTGCAGCTTCCAAAATATCTCTGGTAGGTACTCCTCTAAGGTAGGCAGTAGAAGCGGCAGTTGCCCTGGTGGAATGTGGTCTAATGTTACTAGGTACAGGCTTCCCATGCTGTGTGTAGCAGAACTGGATACAGTGTCCTATCCACTTTGAAATGGTCTGCTTTGAAATAGCCTTTCCCTGTGATCCTGCAGCATATGCTACAAACAATTGCTCAGTTTTTCTAAAAGCTTTTGTTTTGTCCAAGTAGAAACGTAATTGTCTGTGAATGTCCAAGGAATGAAGAAGTCTCTCCCCTTTATTCTGGGGATTTGGATAAAAAGCTGGCAAGTGGATAGTTTGGTTAAGAGCCACACTGGATACCACCTTAGGCATAAATGAAGGGTTTGTTCTTAAAGAAACCCTGTCTTGATGAAAAATGATGAAAGGCTCCACTGCCATTAGTGCCTGTAACTCTGAGACTCTTCGTGCTGAGGTTATTGCCAGAAGCAGAGCTGTTTTCCATGATACATATTTTAATTCTGCTGAATTGGCTGGTTCAAAAGGAGGTAAAGTGAGTTTTTCCAAGACAAAATTGAGGTCCCAAGTAGGTGTTGGTGCTCCCCGGGGCGGTCTTATGTTTTTAGCCCCTCTGAGGTACTGCTTTAGCAATGGATGAGAGAAAATAGGAGGATCTGTATTGTAATGAACCGAGATGGCAGAGGCATGGATCTTAATGGATGAGAAGGATAGTCCTTTGTCCAGTATCTCAGTTAAGTATTGTAGTATCTGAGGAATGTTTGGGACAAGAGAGTCAAGGCTTTGAGCCTGGTTCCAGGCACAGAATCTCTTCCACTTTTCTGAATAAGATTTCCTGGTGCTAGGCCTCCTGGCCTCCAAAATGACATCCATAACAGCTTTAGAGAGAGGTGTTGTCTGTTTGACTAATGAATCTACCATGCTGCCAGGTTTAAGGTTTTGAGCTGACTGTGCAGGATCTGATTGTGTTGTTAAGTCAGAAGGTGTGGAATTTGAGGTAAAATCCATGGTGGTCCTTGAGCTAAGTTCTTTAAGATTGGGTACCAGTGCTGGCGTGGCCAGTCTGGAACAATCAGGATCATCTGTGGTTTTTCTTGTCTGGCTTTTAGGAGTACCTTTGAAAGTAGAGGCAGTGGTGGGAAGGCATAAACTTTTAGGTTTTTCCAGCTGAACGAAAGAGCATCCATTTTCCATGCTTGTGTGTGATAAGTCCTTGTGCAGAATTTTTAGAGTTGGCAATTCAGTGGGGAGGCAAAAAGATCCATGTCTGGGCACCTGCATTTGTGCGTTATCATGCTGAAGACTTGTGGATTTAGTTTCCACTCTTGAGGATCCATGATGTTTCTGCTTAAGTTGTCTGCCAGAGTATTTTTCTTTCCTGGCAGGAATTGTGCTTGCAGATAAACTTGATAAGTTAGAGCTGTGTTCCACAAGGTCATGGCTTGTCTGCATAGGGGGGTAAGAATGAGTGCCCCCTTGCTTGTTTGTGTACCACATTACTGTGGTGTTGTCTGTCTTTAATAATAATTGCCCTGGATGCAGAAGGTCCTTGAAAGCTGTTAGGGCATTTTGTACAGCCAACATCTCTTTTTGATTGATGTGAAGATGCATTTGGTCTGTGGTCCACTTGCCCCGAATACATTTTCCTGCCATGTGTGCTCCCCAGGCGTAATCTGAAGCATCTGTTGTTACAGTCTGCGTGGCTGTGGGTAGAGTGAAAGGCTGACCCTTGTTGAGGTGACATGCCTGTGCCCACCATCGAAACTTCTGTTGTAGACAGGGAATTAGTGGTATTACTGTTTCCAAACTGTGAGAGTGTTGAGTCCATACACTTTTTAGGTACCACTGTAATTTCCTCATATGCAGTCTGGCATATGGAATTAGTAGTATGCCGGATGCCATGAATCCCAAGGCCTGCAGAATTTTTCTTGCAGGGAGTTGGGACTTTGTTGCCATCAATTGAAAATACTGAGTCAGTTGTCCTTATTTGTCTGGCGTGAGATAAGCCATCTGGGCCGTTGTATTTAAGTTGGCACCCAGGAATATTATCTCTTGTGAGGGCACTAGTTTTGATTTCTTTTCATTTACTGTGTACCCTAGGCAAATTAGCAACTTTTTTACAAACACCAGATGCTTTAAAAGAGTGTCCTTGCTCTCTGCTTGAATAAGGCAGTCGTCCAGGTATGGATATATTTGAATTCCCTTTTGTCTGCAAAATGCAATTACTGGTGCCAGGCACTTTGTGAAGACCCTGGGCGCAGTAGATAAGCCAAACGGCAGTGCAGAGAATTGATAGTGTATTGAACCAGCTATGAATCTGAGGTATCTTCTGCAATTTTGTCTGATAGGGACATGCAGGTATGCCTCTTTGAGGTCCAAATTAACAAGCCAAGCCTTCTTGCCCAGCATAGGTAGAAGCTGCTGTAGTGTCAACATTTTGAATTTCGGTACATCCAGGTAAGTATTTAGAGTAGAAAGGTCTAGTATGGGTCTCCAGGCTTTGTCCTTTCTGGGGACCAGGAAAAGTCTTGAGTAAAATCCTTGTCCTTGTTCTAGCTGTGGCACTTTTTGAATAGTTCTCATGTCCATGAGGGCTGTAATTTGTTTTTTGTGCCTCTGCCCTTTGATTTTGTGGCAGGTCTGGCATTCCTTTTAGTCTTGGTAAAGTATGAAAGTGGAACCTGTAACCTTGAGACACAATATTCAGAACCCATTTGTCTTGGGTGATTGTTTGCCAATTTTGAGAAAAAAGTGCTAGTTTTCCCCCTAAGGGAGCTGCCAAAAGGGAAGTGCTTGGCATTCGAAGGGGGAAGTCATTGGGACTGTTTCCTGTAAGGTTCTGACTTGTCCTCACCTCCTTTTGGGGTTGAAGCACCCCACTGTCGTGGTCTGTAAGAGCCTTGGGGCTGAGATCTGCCTCTTGGGCGTCTATCTCCTCTTTGTGGCCTGTTTGACACTGGAAAGGACCAATTCTTTGTAGGCCAATTTCTGCTAAATCATGGTGGCTGTACCTGTAAGAAATCCTTCACTGTTTGCATAGATTTTGCCTTATCCTCCATTTTCTTTAATACCTCTTCTGCCTTAACACCAAATAAAATATCTTGCTGTAAAGGTGCATCCAATAATTTTGCCTCAACATGATCTGGTAAACTTTGTTCTTTTAACCAAGCATGCCTTCAAAACACAGATCCTGTAAATGCTGCTCTACAAGAAGCCTCTAATGAATCAAAACCACATTGTAAAGTATGTTTTCCCACTTGTTCAGCTGCATGCAATAAATCCTGCATTTCCTTGTAGTCAGGATGTTCTGCACTAGTAATCATTTTCTGTTTTAATTGAGACATTAAGCATTGTTGTTATTTAAGCATATGAAACTGGCAATTTAAAGCCCTCACTGCTAAAGTTGCAGAAGTGTAAACTTTCTTCCCCCATCTGTCTAATGCTCCAGAATCCCTGTCAGAGGGAACTGGATTTTTAGCCGTGTAAGCCTTTACCCCTTTGGGACCCTGGGAAATAGTTCCTGGGTCAACAGCAGGGTTTTTATAAAGAAATTTGTGAGAGTCAGGGACTCTGTAGTACCTGTCTGGCTTGACTGGAGCAGGGGGCAAAGAATCAGGATTTAAACTGGATTCAGAGAACACATCATCCACAATATCCAACACTGGCGGAATAGCAAGAGGCCTGTGCTGAGGCAATAAAAGAAAGTCTCTGAGCCTTTTCTTGGATTCTGAATAATCCTGGCCCTCCCAATGGAAATGCTCCCTCATGGTATGTAAAATTTCCCCAAAAGAATAATCATCAGGAGGAGAGGCTGAAGGAATTGATTCTTCAGCGTCAGAGTCCTCATAGAGGGATAAAGAGTATTCCTGGTCTGAAGAGGAATCAAAATATATAGAAATCTGGTCAGAGGAATCATAGTCTGCATCCTGCCTAGGCCTTTTATCAGGAGGGGGATGGGAACCCCTGATCAGAGTAATTAAGTCTTCGGCCATTTTGAGCATCTGTTTTTTAGGCATGGAGGCCTGTCCAGGTGAATGCTGTACTTGCCTCTTTGTCTTTAATGGAGTTTTAGACTTGGCTGTAGTTTTAATGGTAAGTTGAGAAGGAATGAAAACACCCTCAGAAGCCGATGCCTGCTCAGCGGCTCCAGACCCATCTGAAGGGTTAGTCTCCGTAGGTCCAACACCTTGAGTATCCAGAGGCTTAGGTACCTCCACGTGGGAGTCGGTAGTGGCCTGTGGCTCTGAGGTAGCGGGTGTCAGGGGCTGCGAAAGTGCCTCACTGAGAACCGGCGACTGGCCTAGAAGAGGCTTTGTTGTCAGTTTCAGACCTCGGATGCCTGTCCTTATCCTTGTCTCTGCATTTTTTGTGCATTCCGGACGTCGGTTGTTCCGACGGCATGGTATAATTAAATCTTCGGCCAAAGTAATGGCGAGCAAAATCAAACCAGCGTTTAATAGTGCATTTGTTAAATCTAGCACAAAACCGACAACTAGTGATGTCGTGATCTGGGCCTAGGCATGGAATACAGTAAGAATGAAAATCCTTATGAGGTATTTGCTTCCCACAAGAAATACAATTATTAACTTTTACTGACATCGGTCTGAGGCAAGAAAAAGTTTCCCCAATGGGGTAATTAGCTTTATTGAAGACTTCGGATTTCTGAAAATCGAATTTGATATCTCAGGAGTCGGCTGACCGGCACTTGCAAACTGATTTTGCTTCGGGCACCACACGGCAAGAAAGACTGAAGAAAATGGCATCAGCTGCATCTTATATACCCCTGGCGCATTGACGTCAGGGAGGAAGCAACAGCAACCGACGCCGGACCAAGACTTTGGAACTCTGGCCAACTGCAGGCCTGCCTGATGGCAGGATAACCCAAGTGTAATGACTGCAGCAGTGAAACACGATGAGCATCCATATCTGATGAGGCCAGTAAGGGGCAATGAGGATCAGCTTGCGACTCAACAACTTTGCTTTCTGAAGAACTTTTGGAATTAGAGGAAAGGCGTAAAGAATCCTGGGGGGGGGGGGGGGGGGCAATCGTGGATAAGTGCATCTCTGGGTGACTGTCCCGGTGGCGGAACTAGGGCAAAGTAGCTGCTGCATTTGTTGTTTAGGTGTGAGGCAAAAAGATTGCAGCATGGCTGGCCCCATCTGCGGAAGATCATATCTGCCACATCTTGTTTTAGAGACCACTTGTGGGGCATGAGAATCACCCTGCTGAGCTTGTCCGCTATCACATTGGACTTTCCCGGGATGTACGCTGCAATCAGAGAATGCTGAGAGGAACTCGCCCATTGCTATACTCGAACAGCTTCCCGACACAAGGGTTAAGATTTGGTTCTACCCTATTTGTTGATGTACCACACCACTGACATGTTGTCCATCTGGATTGCTATATGGCCCAAAGGAAAAGAGTAGTGAAGTGCTTGCAGTGCTAATAACACTGCTCTCATCTCCAGGACATTGATGTGCAAATGATACTCGTAAGGCTGCCAAGTTCCATGGACTGTCTGTCCCAGATAATGCCCCCCCACCCTATTTGGGAAGCGTCTGTGGTCACTGTGGCTATCGAATGAGGGGATACAAAAGCTCTGCCTAGAGTGACTAGGGGAGAGTGGAGCCACCACTTTAGATCTTTCTTGCAAGCGTCCATGATTAAGATCATGTGTGACATTGATAGATCCTGATACGACCATTGGGTGAAAAGGAGCTACTGCAAAATCCTCATATGGTAATGAGTTAATAGGACTAGAGTAGAGTAATGGCAGCCGCCATCGAACCCAAGACCTTTAGGACTAACCGTGCCTGAACCTTTGACTTTGACAAGAGGAGAGAGACCCAACGTTGAATGGTAAGCACCCTTTCCTGTGGGAGCTTGGCTATCATACCTCTTGTATTTAGTTGTGTGCCTATGAAAGTAATACACTGAGAGGGCAACAAAGCAAATTTTTCATAGTTTATTGTGATTCCCAGATGTGCACAAGTGTGAATCGTGTGGTTCCTGGCCCTTAAGAGATGATGCTCAGTGGTGGCAGCGAGGAGCCAGTCGTCTAGATAAGGAAACACCTGGAATCCCAAATGTCTCAAGTGAGCCGTCACTACTGTCATGCATTTGGTGAACACCCTGGGGGCTGTAGTGAGACCAAAGGGCAGAGCTCTGAACTGGTAATGAGTGGCTCCCAGCCGGAAGCTTAAATGTCTCCTGCCTGTCCATTTTTATATGGTAGTGCACGTCCTGGAGATCGATATAGACATCCAATTATCCTGACCCAAAAAGGGTAGACTGGACTGCAGTGTCACCATCTGGAACGTGGTCTTCTTTACTGCCCTGTTTAACTTGCTGAGATCCAGGATAGATCTCCAGTCCCCTGTCTTTTTGGAACTAAAAAGAGCCTTAAGTAAGTTCCGGATTTGATCTGGTCTGCGGGGACTTCCTGAATGGCTTTTTTGTA
Source organism: Protopterus annectens (assembly GCF_019279795.1). Lineage (NCBI taxonomy): Eukaryota > Metazoa > Chordata > Ceratodontiformes > Protopteridae > Protopterus > Protopterus annectens. The sequence goes on from NC_056735.1 coordinate 165,189,967, forward strand.
GCAAACTTTTCACTTCCAAGGCTGCTTGATCCTGAAGATTGGGTGGAACATCTGGGATTGATAGTTTTTGACTTCTTGGAGGTGTTTGGGACAAGGGAATTTTGTAACCCCAGGATATTATGCACCATACCCATGCGTCTTCTGTTATATCTTGCCAGGCTTTTGGGTGCAGTGATATTCTGCCCCCGATTGCCTCCAGAGGTGGGCAGCGGGGCAATCCTTCAGTGATTCGTGAAAGGGCTGGCAGAGAACGTATCCCTGTTGTGGACCCCCCCCCTGCTGCGAGGACGGTGTCTCCCATTATTATTCCCACCTTTGCCCCTGGGGAATTATCTCCACGAGTGTCCGGCGAAGCTCCCTGGAATTTACGGAACCACATTTTACCTCTTTTGGCCTTTGGGATAAGGCCTGGATGGAGTAGAAAAACTGATTCTTACGGCAGAGAGAGTTTTGCCATCTCGTTCACTCCTAGTATGAGTCTCTCTAACTTGCGGCCCGAACAAGGCTGAGCCGTCAAAGGGGGCACTCATAAAGGAGGACTTGAAGGGCTCCACAAACTGACAAAGGTGCAGCCAGGAATGTCTGCGAAGAGTCACTCCTGTGCCTGCAGCCCTAATTGCTCCATCTGCTGTGTAAGAAATCAGGCACATGTAGGAGTTAACAATGGAGGTTAGGGTCGCTAGCTGGTTAACCGACCTGGAAGCCGCTCCCTCAGCTGAAGTATCCTGGAGGGGATCTCCCAGCACTTTAAGGAGATCCCTCTGAAGTCTTGTGAAATGTGTCAAAATAGTTCAGCGACCAAAGAGTAAAGGCCTCTGAAGAGAAAATACTCTTCTCATATCTATTCATGGCTCTAGACTCGTTTGGCGGATGGATAGAAGAAGAAGTCTCCGAGAGTTCCTTCTTGGTGGCTGCTGCCACCACCATAGCATCAACTGGCATGCCTTTAGAGAGAAATGACTTGCCCTCTGGCGCAGTAATGAACTTGTTAGGCCTTCTCGGAACGGGCTCCATGGTATCTAGAGCACTCTACGCCTTTCAACTCACTACAGACAAAAGTGGGTCGAAAGACGGAGACACTCAGGAGGTGAAGGGTCAGGAACCAAACGCGTCCAGATACACAGATTCGTCCTCAGAAGGGACAAAGGACTTCCAGTTTCCCCTCTGCCGAAGGATCTCCAGGATGTCTGAGAATGAGACATCCTCAGAGGGGGACCATGGGGACCCTTCTGAGTCATCCAAGTCCATGTCAAAAGTGACAGACTGAGGGGAGTCCACATGCTTCCTCTTACATTTCTTCTTCCTGGAAACCTCCTCTGAGGCATGCACAGGAAAGGTCTCGGAAGAAGAGGGGTTGCCCTGTGGGGCATCAGTTCCCTACACTTGGGATGGAGAGGAAGATCCGAGGCAGACACCGGTATCGATGGGGACAGAGCCGAGGGTGGAGAAGTCTCAGTAGGCAGCACACACTCATCACCTTGAAGGAACTGCTGTCTGGAACGGAAGGAGGCTCCGGCGAGCCTGGAGACCTCCTTCGCACCGAAGGCAACGGCTCCGAGGCAGATGTGGGAGCTGAACTCACCTGAGCCGAGGCTCCGAGGGGGAGAGCAGGGTCGGACAAGGGTCTGATGCCACTCCCCTCCCCTCGGAGCTGATGAGAGAGTCTCGGTGCCCAGACCCCTTGACAGAGCAGATGTCGGAACAGACAAGGCAAGGGTTGTCGGAACCAACGGTTCCACCACTACTACTTCCATGCACTCTGGCTCTGAACTGGATGCAGTCGGAGGAGGAAATGAGAAAGGGACTGATTTGGACAATGGCGCCACTTCCTTCTGAGCTGGGCTCGACAATAATTTAACAAATACTGGTGTCTTGAGCAGCCTCTTCACCACTCTCTCCACATCATCGAACGATAAGCTCCTGGATGATCGAGAGGAGTGGGCCGAGGACCGGTGACTACTTGCCACTGACTGCAACAGTGGAGATTGAGGCACAGACCTCACCAGGTCCAACAAAGGAGATCTCGCTCTCTTTTGGGTCCAGGACAGCTCTGAAGACACTGATGGAGCTGACAGAGAAAAAGACTCTTTGGAGCCAAGAATCCGCTCCGAAGGTTTTGAAGATTTGGATCTAGACTTTGTCGGCCCTGAAGGAGGAGCCGAAGATGCCAGTTTGTCATCGGATTTTTTTTTTTTAAAGGCTGAGTGTTCGATGGTTTTTCAACCTGGGGTTTCAATAACACTCTCAAGATAAGTTTGTTGCGCCTCTCCTGCAAAACCCGTGCGCGAAAGGCATGGCAAACAGAGCATGAGTCCTGCAGGTGGACCGCCCCTAGACAATGCATACAACTCATGTGCCCGTCCGTAAGGGGCATTTTCTGGCAACACGAGTCGCATTTTTTGAACCCTGATTGCTTAGGCATTTCTTTAGACATTATGAACACCACAAACAACAGGACTAACAACTTGCAGAGAGTTTTTTTGGTACTTGCGTATTATTGCAACCAGATTTTCGCGGTTGCAAAATTCACATCGTGGAATCAAAATGAGTGCAGGAAACACAGTAGGGTATCATTGTAAGTCTTTATTGCTGAAGAATAACTTTGGATTACCTTCAGGAAGAAAAAAAAATTGAAAAATGTCTCTTCCTGTTTTGCGTGCATTACACACTCATGCTTGAATTGTCATGGCTGCTCTCTTACTGACAAAAGGAATTTTTTCAGTGTGTCTGGAAGGAATCATGCTTTTGGTAAAAACATTTTCTCACAATTTTTAAAAATATTTGAAAAAAACCCTTTCAATGAGAAAGTTGTAATAAGTAATGCTTTTCAAAAGGGAGAGCGGATTATGTGGGCAGCTGATTCTGGAGTCTTTTTCATGGAAGAAGTTCGCAGTAGTGGTTTTGTTTTAAGGATAGTGGCATGTTCGGACAAATACAGATTGTACTTCTGATTACTGATTTTCTTACTGTTGTAACGTTGTGGAGTGCTCATTCGCTCATTTGGTCTTTCTGTGTGGTGGTAAAATGTCAGCAATTGCAGTTAGTAGTGCTTTATGCGGCTTGCAATAAGCGAGATTCCGGTGGTAAAGCGCATACATAAAAACAGGACATTTTTCAATTTTTATTGATACTGCATAAAACAAACTGCAGTGATAAAGAGAACACATTAGATTACTTTTTTACAACATTCACAAACAGATTCAATGAGTGGGAAGCAAACACTATTCCTGCAAAAATCTGGTTGTGATAATACGCAAGTACCGTTTTTTTTTTTTTTTTTTAAGAAGAAAAGGGAGGAAGAAGAGGGAGTATAGCCTCAAAGTTAAATGGCGACTGCTCCCAAAGGGAGAAGGCCTCTAACTACAACAGCTTCTCCCTAGGTAGCAAGTAGGGATAACAAGACAAGAGAACAACCCTCAAGAAAAAACAGGCCGCCAACAACAACACACAGGTAAAGGCGTGAGAGAAAATGATGGCCTAACAGCAAAAAAAACGAAGGCAACGAGGACAGGGGTGATATAGAAGGAGTAATCACTAAACTCTAAAGAAATTTAGCTTTAAACAATAAGAATTTTAATTAAAAAAATATCACTATTTAGCCTGAGCCAGCAGAAGACAATCTCAACGCTGCAAGTGGCAAATGAGATCTGGGTAGCTACCGCTAAGCATGCTGGGATAAGGGGTTAACCTCAAGCCAGTAAGGATTCTTCGAGCTTTTGAAGTTGCCGAGTCGGAGCCGAAATCGTCTCCGAACCCAACCAGAAAGAAGGAAGGCAAGATGGACAACATAACATATACTATTTAGTAAATAAAATCAACACGAACTATGTTAAATTAAATTCATGCACACGCAAGTAATCAGGTTTCAGTCATTTGTTTTCTGCTTTACATCACTGTACATTTTTTATAGCCAGACAAGGAAATTCTGTGGGGAAACATGGGCACCATTTTTATTAAATTCGCCAAGTAATTTGACTTAATGTATGTTGCTTTTCATGCAAACTTTTTTAGGTAAGACCCTGGTACTTACATTCCATTCTCGCTATGCATCACCATGGCTCGGGATGACTGCAGTGGAATCAAGGCTTTTAAGGCATCGACCAAGGTTAGTAATCCTCAGCAGGATCTGAACATTAACTTTTTTGATGCTTTTTGGAGTGTGGGCATTGCAGTGGATCAATCTCAACATAAGCCATGAGAAAAGTAGTGACAATAAGGCACAAAATGAGAGAGTAATTTCTGTAACAGGGCAGAGTAAACATTTTGCTTGTTGTCGAAAGACATTAAAAAATATAAGCATGAAAAAACATCTTTAGAGAAAAAAGAGCCAGGAAAATGGCGATACAAGAAAATACAAAAATTCCAAAGCAAATAGTTTGACCAAGATTCAGTAAAGAACATAAATATGTGGTTGATGCTAACTACTGCGCCCTGGACAAGGGAATTGAGAGCAGTCACTTGAGGGAAGACAGGGCTGAAAAAAAATCCTAAACACCACATCAGCAAACCAATAGTGCCTAATGGGATGTAAGTGGTAACAATCCTGAAAACTTGTATAATAACTTGTGTCATAACTGACTGCGCATTTTATCAGTTTATGGCCCTTTGTATTTCCTGTTACTGACAGTACGCACTGGACAGAACATGTGAAGTGGTAACTTATATAAGCTGCCTTCTACCATTCTTTCGTGGTAAAAATAAATAAATAAAATCCCATCAACAAAGCACTTTGCTGGCAAGTGCTTCTCCATGATCTCCCTCTCCCCCTTGGAAAAGGAAATTACATCCTCCCCCACAGCTATTGCCTGTGGATTTTGACATCTGTCTAAAGATCTAAAATGCTGCATAATTTTTCTTTGGCTACTGTGTACCATCAGCCTGCTCCATACCACTCTGCAGGGGGTCCTCTACCTAAAGGTGGAAGACTGCAACCCTCTCTGACTTGGTTTCTTATTCTCATGCCTCACCTGCGAGCACAGCAGTTCTACCCTATAACATCTGGTCCAGCTATTCTAACCCAGCTTACCGACAACACAGTTAGACCTTCATCACTGTGTGACATAAAACCAACTCAAGAGAACCCTTAGCTTTCCTTTACAGGCATCTACTCCCTATATCCTCTGGCTGGTAGACATGACTGCCACAGCATGGCCTGTAATATTAGGCTGCAGTAACATGCTTCTATTTATTTGGCTTGATTACATTGCGCATGTACTGTTTGACAAGCTAAGGTCCTTCAGTCTGTGGATAAAGCCAATGCCTGCAGTCATCTAACAGGTGGTGACCATGCACACTGACCCTGCCAGCTCACACTCCTTAGGATGGGCAAGTCAGTGTTAGTGGCTGGCTCACATCCCTCCACAGCGAGCATCAATGCTGACTTGGCATGCTATTTGAGCCCCCAAGTTACCAGGGCTGCAGTCAGGATTCCATTCTTCTGTGCTATGCAGCAGATGCTTAAAGCACATCTTAACAAATCTTGGGAAAGAAACTATAAATTGCATCCATAAGGGAGTGGGACAAAGGATGAAAGCAGGTACTAATAGTTGGGAAAAAAAAGTTAGTGATACGAGGCTCTCACCTGTCTTTAACTGCATGACACAGATGTGTGTAGCACCAGTTCATGGTTAATACTTACAAAGCAATTTAATGCTATGATTGGTCTATTAAAAGTTAAGCTGCGGTATTAAACTTTATTGAAACTTCTGCAGTATTAAACTTTATTGAAAATTTCACCATCAACAAAATGACTACAGAAATTCTCCAGATTGTCAATATGATTCTGTGCGGTTAAGGAATTATTAATATGAACTAGTTGATTTAGTCTTTTCTGTCTCTTCACAGGCTCTGCATTTCAAAAAGGATAGTACGTGTTCTCCTGGCTCTAGAACTGTTTGTAACGGGTAAGTTTTAATCTTTACTACAAAATGCAGACATAAAATAAGTATAATGACTTCCTTCTGTTTCTTTCTCTGCAACAGAGGACCATGAGGGGGTTTCCATCCCTCTGCCCTTCTATATATGTCACATTTGGTTCTGCCTGACACACATTACACCGGCTTGAGTCAACAACTGGGGGGTAAGTAACCTGTTAAAAGTGGTGTGTGACCAGATCTCTGGGTATCTTTTTTCACGAACTGACATACTTTTGAAACCTTCCAGAAGCAGTGTACTGTGGAACTGGAGATATTTTTAAATGCCAGAATGTTAACCACCTAAACAGATGCACATGACATCTGGGAAACAGGAGGGGATGAAAGTGTAAAGACCGTTTTGATTGTACGTCTAAAGACTGCACTCTCTTCCCTTTTGCTTCCATTTTATAACGACCTGTTGACTTAAACAACAACACTCTTAAGGCAATGAGATACTGTTATCACATTATGCCTGACACACAGCAGCATCAGTATAACTTATACGTTCTGTTGCTATCAATAGATGTAGATCAATTTTAAATGCTTTCATAACTTTGTTTTTCTGACAGGTCTGACAAGCAGTTTCAATATTTTTACCATGCACTAGCTGAACCAATTGCTCATTCTTGACACATGGTAAACTGAACTTTGTAGTCGGTCTGTAAAACCTCTGGAAGATAATACTCAAAGCCCCGGATGCATATACTAAATTTACAAACAAAGACATTTACTAGGCTGTTTACTGTAATCTTACTTTTATTTTTATGAATGTACATATGTATTTATTAAATGTATTTATTTTTGCAGGACTTTGGTACGCACTCTACTGGGGACTCGTACAAGATCAAACATGCTACCCTACAACAGAAAAGGTTCCAGGGTTTAGAACAGCAAATGCTGAAAACTACAAAGAAGCACTAGACAAAAGCTACATACTTAAGGTATTGTCTTAGCCAAGTTTTCTTAAAGGATGAAATCCTGAAGCAGCATTCATTTACAAGGACATTTTAAATATGAACTCAGGATATCAATTTAAGAATTTGCTAATTTGAAAAAAAAAAAATAACAGAGCTGCCTTTGTTAGACCCATACCAAAAATAAGTGTTTTGTTTATCGTGTATTAAATACCCCTGTGTTGTAACCTTTTCTTTCCCCCTGCTGAGGCAACGGTAGCTTGTTTCCACTCTTCTACAGTTTTTTTTTTTTTAATTTGTTCTCTTCTACTAAGCAATCTGCATTACAGAGTTCTCCTGCTGCCTGCAGAAAGATGTCATACAACTCTGAGTTAGTAGCAGACCTATTTACATACAGTGTGACTGCTTTATTCCCTGATAAGTCTATGGATCTTTTCTGGAGAATCCCAACCTTGGGAACACAGCGTCATGCTTGGGTACACTTCACCACCCTACACTACTCTACTCCTATTCCCAGCCCCCTCCCCCCCACACACTACTGTACTCCTATTCCCAGCCACCCCCCCACACACACACTACTCTACTCCTATTCCCAGCCACCCCTCCACACTACTCAACTCCTATTCCCACCCACCCCGGGTGCACTTCACCACCCCACACTACTCTACTCCTATTCCCAGCCACCCCGGGTGCAATTCACCACCCCACACTACTCTACTCCTATTCCCAGCCACCACCCCACACTACTCTACTCCTATTCCCAGCCAATCTGGGTGCACTTCACCACCCCACACTACTCTACTCCTATTCCCAGCCACCACCCCACACTACTCGACTCCTATTCCCAGCCACCCCTCACATAATTTCCTTTGTACTTATTTCCCACCTATAACCTCACTCACTGGCCTGTTCCATTCCACCCCAATCTACCTACTTCATAAATTTTCACAAATCAAACACAGACTGCACCTAACCCCCCCCCCCCCCGTATTCAAAACAGGTCAGCATCTATGCCCACAGAGTCCCACAACCCTGGCATAAATGTACTAGAGGTGCTCACCATCCAAACACCATATTCATAGGGGGTTTTAACTACCCTTCTACAGACTGGGGAATACACTGCCTCAAACTTACAGGCAAAATGTGTCCTGGACTTTATTAATAATCACCCTTAGCTGGATTTTCTGGGTTTATTTTTACTTCAAATGAGACAGTTTTGTGATCCAACCTCACTAGTCTGGACATGATGGGGGGGGGGGTTATAAAGCTCTATGTTACTGAGTAACATATCTAGTAAGTTTGAACAGATAGTGTATGATCTATATAAAGTACAGTTTTGTACCTACCATAAATGTAGATGTTCGAGGATTCCATTGCTGCAGTCCTGACTATTGGGTATAGTCCGCGTCCAGTCGGCCCGAATACCAGAGTATAAGGCTGACGTCGGTCATGGCGCCTTAGACTGACGTCAGTACGTCAGGGTACTAATGCGCATGACCGACGTCATATCCTCAGTCTTTTCTTGCCCCAGATGTCAGAAGACCCTAAAAAGACAAGTCCCAGAAAACCTGCACCAAAAACATGTACAATATATACAACAATATATACAAAAACATAAGCATGTAAACTCACCTACACAACCACCCCTAAAAACAGAGGGGAAGGAGGGAGGGTAAATTGGACTGCAGCAATGGAATCCTCGAACATCTACATTTATGGTAGGTACAAAACTGTACTATGTTCTTCGTCTTCCATTGCTGCAGTCCTGACTATTGGGTAGAATCCCAAAGCAGAGGTAAGGGAGGCTGGCAATTTATAAAGAAGTAGGAGCTGACAACATGCCTTGCAAAACAGCTGTGGCAAAACCAGCCCTAGACTTAGAGTAGATAGGAAGGTGATAATGCTTAGAGAAAGTATGCACTGAACTCCAAGTAGCTGCTTCCAAAATATCCTTAGTTGCCACCCCCCTTAGAAATGCTGTGGAAGTGGCAGTAGCCCTAGTGGAATGAGGCCTAATCCCAGATGGAATCTCCTTGCCATGATGGGAATAACAAAATGCAATGCAAAAGCCAATCCACCTGGAAATAGTTTGTTTTGACACAGGCTTGCCCTGTGAACTCAAAGCAAAAGAAACAAACAACTGCTGAGACTGCCTAAAATCCTTAGTCCTGCTTAAATAATATCGTAATTGCCTGTGTACATCTAAAGTGTGCAAAATCTTTTCCCCTTTATTCTGGGGGTCTGCATAAAAAGTAGGCAAATGAATAGTTTGGTTTAAAGCCACACTAGAAACCACCTTAGGCATAAAGGATGGATTAGTACGTAATGATACCCTATCCTTATGGAAAATCAAAAAGGGCTCTACTGCCATAAGGGCCTGCAACTCAGACACCCTTCTTGCAGAAGTAATAGCCAACAGAAAAGCAGTCTTCCATGACAAGTATTTCAATTCAGCAGTAGCCGCAGGCTCAAAAGGTTGTAGAGTAAGTTTTTCCAACACAAAATTGAGATCCCAAGCAGGAGTAGGAGCTCTACGTGGGGTCTTATATTCTTTGCCCCTCTAAGAAACTGCTTGAACAAAGGATGCGAAAACAAAGGTGGGTCACAATCATAGTGAGCTGAAATTGCTGCAGCATGAATCTTAATGGAAGAGAAGGACAAACCTTTGTCCAATAACTCAGTAAGATATTGAAGAGCCACACTCAAATTAGGCTCAGAAATCTCCAAATTCTTTGCTGTACTCCAAAATAAAAATCTCTTCCATTTTTCTGCGTACACCTTCCTTGTACTAGGTCTTCTAGCTTCCATAATCACATTTAAAACTTGTTGAGGAAGTTGAGACCTGCTGTGTTTCAACAGAGAATATGCCAGGCTGTTAGATGAAGAGAGTGAAGCTTGACATTGAGCAGATGACCGTCCTTCTGAGATAACAGATGAGGAATCAGAGGTAAAGGCCATGGAGGCTTCTTTACCAGACTCCGTAGTAGTGGATACCAGTGTTGCCGAGGCCAATCTGGAGCTATCAAAATCATCCTTGGCCTGTCTTGTCTGACCTTTAATAGTACCTTTGGAAGAAGAGGCAGAGGTGGAAAGGCATAGACATGAAGGTTTTTCCAACTGAAAGACAGAGCATCCACTTTCCAAGCTGTGTGATGAAACCCCTTTGTGCAATACTTTGGCAGCTGGTGGTTTAGTGGAGAAGCGAACAGATCTATGTCTGGAGTTCCCCATGACACTGTCAATTTCTGAAATACATGAAGATCCAGTTTCCACTCGTGGGGATCCATGATTTGTCTGCTTAACACATCTGCTAAGGAGTTCTGTGCTCCTGGCAGAAACCTTGCCTGAAGAGTTAGTTGCAAGCTTAACGCAGTCTCCCATAAAGTCATTGCCTGCCTGCATAGAGGATAAGAATGTGTTCCCCCTTGCTTGTTGATGTACCACATGACAGTTGTGTTGTCTGTTAGAATCAACACCTGCCCTGGAAGAAGTAACTCCTTGAAAGCCATCAATGCAAACTGGACTGCTAACATCTCCTTCATGTTGATATGTAGATGCTGTAGTCTGGCAGGCCACTTGTCCTGTATCCACTTTCCATTTAGATGAGCTCCCCAAGCAATGTCCGAGGCATCTGTAGTTAAAATCTGACTCGCCTCTGGCCGGGTCACAGAGAGTCCCTTGTTTAGGTGACATTCCTGAGCCCACCACAAGAATTCTTTTTGAAGGCAAGGTATTATATGAATGACAGTGTCCAAATCCTGGCAGTGCTGTGTCCATACATTTTTGAGATACCATTGCAGCTTCCTCATATGCAGTTTGGCATTGGGAAGCACCAGAATACAAGATGCCATGAACCCTAATGCTTGAAGGACTGGAAGTAAAGTGACAGACTCTTTTGTTTGTCCGGGGTTAAAAAGGCCATCTGGGCTGCTGTATTCAGTCTCACACCCAGAAAGCACATGTCTTGAGAGGGTACTAGACTGGACTTTATTTCGTTCACAGAATACCCTAGGCATCTTAGCACTGCTATGACATATTCCAGATGCTGTAGAAGGTCTTCCTTTTCTTGAGCCAGAATCAGGCAGTCGTCCAAATAAGGATAGATTTGAATTCCTTGAAGCCTGAAGTAAGCTATCACTGGAGCCAGAACCTTTGTGAATACTCTGGGCAGTAGATAAGCCAAAGGGCAATGCAGAGAACTGATAATGAAAATCTCCAGTTCAAACCGCAGATACTTCCTGCAACCTAGCCTTATAGGCACATGAAGGTAAGCTTCCTTGAGATCTAAAGTTACCATCCAGTGATCTTTGCCCAGCAGAGGTAAAAGCTGTTGTAACGTCAACATCTTGAACTTGGGAATGTCCAGATAAGTGTTGAGGATAGATAAATCCAAAATTGGTCTCCACGTGTTCCCCTTCTTTGGTACTAGGAACAGGCGAGAATAAAATCCTAGGCCCCTTTCTGATACAGGGACTGTCTGAATGGCCCCCATCTGGAGTAACTGAGAAACTTGCTTGTGAGCCTCTTTTCTTTGTGGAGGAGGAACGTCTGGCATGCCTTTGAAAGGGGGCATTGTGTGGAAATAAAATCTGTAACCGTGATGAATGATATCCAACACCCATCTGTCTTGAGTAATTAAATCCCAATTTTCTTTGAAAAGAGACAGTCTTCCTCCCAAAGGAGCTGCCAGACGAGAGTCCACTGGCAGCTGAAAAGGCAGGTCATTGGGTCTGTTTACGAAAGGACTGACCCCTGCCCTCACCAGAAGTCTGAGCAGGTGAACTCCTGATCTAGGCCTAAAAGAACCTTGAGCCCTGCCCCTACCACGTCTAGACCTACCCTAGACTGGGAATCATAAGCAGGATATGTCCACCCCTTAGCAGGCCAATTTCTACTAAACTCGGAGGCTGCACCTGCAAAAATCTTTAACAGTCTGCATAGACTTAGCTTTGTCCTCCATTTTCTTTAAAACTGCTTCCACAGGCGATCCAAACAACACATCAGACTGTAAAGGAGCATCCAAAATCCTTGTCTTAACATGCTCAGCTAAAATCTGATCCTTCAACCAGGCATGCCTGCGAAGAACAGAACTAGTAGCAGCCACCCTCGAGGAGGCCTGTACAGCATCAAAACCACACTGCAAAGAATGCTTACCCACTTGTTCAGACACATGAACCAAATCCAGCAACTCTTTACACTCAATACCTTCCGCCAAAGCATCCACCTTAGATTTCAATTGTGAAAGGAGATAATTTTGATATTTTAGCATGTGAAACTGACAATTCAACGCCCTCATGGCTAGAGTGGAAGAAGTATACATTTTCTTTCCCCACCTATCCAAAGCCCTTGCCTCTTTATCAGAGGGTACAGGATTTTAACCACAGAAGCTTTAACACCTTTAGGCCCCTGAGAAACAGTTTCTGGGTCCGCCCTAGGACTCTTAAACAAATACTTATGAGCTTCGGGCACCCTATAATACCTATCAGGCTTAACAGGAGCAGGAGGTAAGGAGTCAGGATTCAGGGAAGCCTCTGCAAAAACATCCTCCACCACATTCAACACAGGAGGAATAGCTAAGGGCCTATGCTGGGGTAAAAACAAGAATTCCCTAAGCCTTTTCCTGGAATCAGAGTAATCCTGGCCTTCCCATTTAAAGTGCTCCCTCATGGAGTGTAGAGTCTCTGAAAATGAGAAATCCTCAGGAGGAGAAGCTGTAGGAGTGGAATCATCCACATCAGAATCAGAATAAGTAGGATACTCCTGTAAGTCTTCCACAGAAGACTCTGAAGCCTGTGAACACTGTTCAAAACTATCAAACTCCTGTTCCACCCTAGGCCTCTTATCAGGCGGGGGCATAGAACCTCTAATCATAGTAATCAAATCTTCTGCCATTTTAAGCATATGTTTCTTAGGAACAGAGCCCGAAATGCTAGGAGAAGCCCCACAGAAGCTGAACTTGGCCTACCTCTAAAAGAAGCTTTGGCAACAGAAGGAGAGGCCCTAACTACCTTGGGAAGAGAGGGAAGAACAGTTACCTGAGAAGCCCCTCAGCCTGGCCTACCTCCTGAGAGGGCACATCCTGTAACAGTAAAGTTTCTGCCTGAGACTCCATGGAAACTCCTGGCAAAACCTCTGGCTCCACTGAGCCTTCTAAAGAACCGGCGTCCGGGACTGCCGGTTCATCAACCCTAGGCTTCACTGTTTTGTCCTTGCGCTTCTTGGATGAAGCGGGCGTCGGAGCATCCGACGGCATATTATAATTGCAACGCTTCCCAAACACTAACCTGGCACAATCTAGCCTCCTCTTAATAGTGCGTTTGTTAAATCTAGCACAAGAACGGCAACCAACAACGTCGTGCTCAGGCCCTAAACAAGGTATACACAATGTATGATAATCCCTATGCGGTATCTGCTTCCCACAAGAAATACAGTTATTCACTTTTTCTGACATCCGGTTAAATACTGAGGCAAGAAAAAACCAAAATGTTCCCCAACGGGGTACTTAGCCAACTCTGTTTCGGTCTGAAACTCCGGTTTCGGAAATCTCAGAACGCCAACCTGCACTCGCAAAATTGCTTCTGCATCGGACCATGCGGCAAAAAAGACTGAGGATATGACGTCGGTCATGCGCATTAGTACCCTGACGTACTGACGCCAGTCTAAGGCGCCATGACCGACGTCAGCCTTATACTCTGGTATTCGGGCCGACTGGACGCGGACTATACCCAATAGTCAGGACTGCAGCAATGGAAGACGAAGAACATCCATAAAAACTGTAAACAAACTTTTGGTAGTCTATACAGAATAATGCTCTATCCCAACTCCCATGGGCAAAGAAAAACTAGTGTCCACGCCAATGCACGCTGAATTATTTTATGGCTGCATAACTTACAGAGGCTTATCAAAGCCTCCTATCTCAAAACTGGAAAAAAATAGCACAAAATTGCCAAATCCATTCTTGGCTGTCCATTTAAAACCCACTACGATACTTTCCCTACAAACTTATCCTAGCCGTCCTTCGAAAACAAAGTAGGCCATGTCTCTGTGCATAAGTTATACACATTTCTACATCAAAATCCAGGATGGTCAACCATTACACCACCTGAAACCTAACTGGTTAAGTGACTTGCTCAGCGTCACACTGACACCACTCCCTGAAAAGGGCTATGGAGGCCATTTGCTCTACCCCAGAAAACAAATACACATAAAATAAAAAGACCACAACTCTGTGCAGACACACGGCAGGCAAAAAGTACAAAATTCACTGTTGTTCAAGGAATAAAAGACTTTGATGAAGCACTTTGCGGTGAAAGCGCTTACTATTACATTAGACTAAGTAGTGCAGTGAGCTACATAAACTAAATTCCTAGTACTACAATCAGCTTGTTTTCTCAGGTACAAAGTGCGTTTAGTATCAGGATGGAGACAAGTATTACTTTCATCAATATATTGGCAAAAGTTACATTTCATACATTTCTTGGTCCCTATACTGACCATCTCATCAACTCTACTGCCCCTAGGGTAGCATGTTTAAGTGTATCCTTGTTTTTATATATTATTCTAGGATACACACCTACCACTTCTCCTAACTTACTCTCAGTTTGTAAAATCTGCCAATTATTTCTCAAAATATTTTTAATACAGCCCGTATCCTTAGTATAAGATAACTGGTACCCCATCTACTTGCCTTCTATCAGTATTCCTTACAGAGGGAGATCTAAAAAATTAGGGTTTGGCCCTACCTCTCCTGTCTCCTAAAGTGGTCATCACTGTTTTAGATACCTCAGTTTCAGTATAACCTCTTCCTATAAATTCAGACTAACTCTGCAAAACTAGCTCTCAAATCAGTATCATCACAAGTCAATCTAGCAACCCGCAGTGTCTGTCCTTTAACCACACTAGAAAATGCTGTCTGGCCACTGTTCAAAATGTGTAGATGTTCCCATTCGGCCATTGCCAGGTTGGCATAGCTATTGGCACAACTGGTGTCCATAGCTACTGCAGCCACCTGGCAATAGTATACGTCTTCAAACACAAAAATATTATTTTCTACTACCACGTCCAATAACAACACACAAAATCGATGTGTTCATTATCAAAGCACCTGTTCCTGAGTAAATATGTTCTAATCATATTAATTCCTTCCACATTAGGGATAGATGTAAATAAAGAATCCACATCTAAAGTTGTTAATACTAACGTTTGGTTAGAGCAGCCACCCATAATTACATAAAGATCGTGCAAAAAATGTTCAGTATCCTTTAAAACTACAGTGCACTTTTCTAACACTGATCTAAGCTGTTTATCTACATACATAGATATCAGCCAGCACCTGATACGATGGGTCTAAAAGTGGGACATGTTGGATTCTTGTGGATCTTTGGTAAGCCGTATATTTTCAGCACAATAGGAAATTCCACATTAAAATAATCTAACAGTTCATGTGTTATCACCCCCATACACAGGCATTCATGTAAGGGATGGGAGGGTGGCCTAAAGGTTAAGGTGTTTGCCTTACAAACACAAGGTGCAGGGTTTGAGCCTCACAAGGGATAATTGGCTAGTCTTACAAAGGCTCGCAAGGGCAGTTAGCTTAGTAATAACCTATGAATCTAAACTCAAACACTTGTTGTTGCACAATTTCAACTGTATATCAACTGACTTGTACACTTCCTGATTTGAAAGCATATCACTCACTCGCATTACATAGTACTCCATTAAAGTAAAATAAAATAAACCTACCATCTCACCTGAACACTGTACTCATCTAACAAAGTGCTAATAAAATTAAACAGCAAATCTAGCAATTCATATGGAGACACACTTCAAAAAATATATAGGCAACATCTGCAATAAGCTTCCACAATTAATCACTGAATTAATTACACATCCTTAAAAACAATTAAATAGTACTTACAAGCACTATGCAACTGCTATTTCTCAAGTGAAATTACATAATATTGAATTCTGACATTTACATAGTTTGTTTGTTTGTGTCTTTCGGTTTTTTACATGCCGAGTTACCAGCCCTGATGCACAACCTTCAACAAAGTACGCCCATTCACGCATGTCTCCACGCAGAAGATGCTCTAGCTAAGAATCGAACCGCACAGCGTCTTACTGTGAGGCGACTAGTATAAGTCACAACATAACTTCCTAACAAACTCAATTCTAAACTCCTTTTACTGTACATATGTAAGTCATGTATATACCTTCAAATTACATCACTACCACTTTCCTTCTCTTTAAAGATTTTCTTCTCCGGTTTCCGATTTTCAGAATGTTTATTGCTAATTTATCCCTTCTAGTAATATTCCCTGAAACCCACAAACAGAATTCCTAAAACTCCAAATCATCCTAAGCAATACAAACCACCAACTCATAGCCTGCAAGGACACCCTCCATTTTCATCTGGTATAATAAACTTAGATTCTTAAAAGTACATGAAAAACTCCCTAATAACAAAAAAAAGATATTTTGGGAAGACATCAACTACCCCTCAATTAACTGGAGTACTTATACCTACACAGTATGATAGGCCCAGAAGATCTTGGACTTAAATTACTAAAACTCCCTGGAACAGACAGTTAATAAACCCTCTAGAAGACAGCATATTCTAGATCTGGTCCTTACAAATACAGTCTCAACATGTGCTATTCCCCAGTTAAGCCTGGACATAAATTTGTGCCATTTGGTTTCAACATCTCCAAAGCCCTTGAATCCAATATTTCTGAATTTAAGGATTTTAAATGGTCAAATCTCATACATATAGTTCCAAGACTAAATATGAAAATTTGTCTTTGTCAGTACCGGCTCTGGTGCTGACAGTTTTGAGCAACACAGAGAAGTTCTATGCTTACTTTGATAAATTCATAGAGTTGGCAGTCCTAAGTAAAGCAATATATAATGGTGGATTCAAAAACAAACCATCCAGGCAGTTTGCCAACATAAATTTCACAAGAGAATAAAAAAAAAATCAAATTATGCAGCAGATCAAAAACTCTGCTTGACAAGTACAGTATTAAAGATATTACTACAGAACTGAAAGAAAAATAAAACTATTAGTACTATTAAAGCAACCCATGAAGTTGGCTACTGAGGCTAAAGATAATTATAAATCCTTCTTAACTAAGGAATAATACCAAAGAATGGTCAGAGCTCTTCCAAAAGAGCACCACCCTCTCCAACCCGATAGACACTGCCAGTGCACTAGCTAACAAGGTCACTGCATTTTTTAGCCTCCGAACATCTACCCAAACTCCTCTTGCTCTAGAATCCTTTACACCCCACATTATCGTCAAAAGATGTACTATGAAGGTGCTATCAAAGGCTATATTTAAACATCCAGATATGTTGTCAGGGTCTACTAAATAATACATAGTGCTAACATGCCTCAAACTAACCTCTCCACCAGCTGTTTAACGTAAGCTTAGCTAAAGGATATGTTCCACAATTATGGCACACTACAGTGGTGATATTCCTCCATATGGGTGGTCCTACAATGAATCCCAGTAATGCTAGACCCATCAGCCTGATGAGCCTGATGTGCAAAGCTATGGAATGCATTATAACTGGCTGTATCAGTAAAAACTTCAAAGATGTTATTATCCTCAAAACTCAGCAGTTTTACTTCAACAAAGGGAAATCCTGCCAAACATTTTTAAAAGACCCACAGAGGCTGCTCATAGTGGTCATGCTATTCACACAACAAATCCTTATCTGGCCAAGGTATACGACACTATGACCCCATGCGAGCACAGAAAGAAAACTACATGGTCTGAACACAGATAAGTAGAAAGATGGACAGCAAACTGCCTAAAACATAAAACCCATATAATTGGCGTAGAAGGTGCTTCATCTGAGGCCATGAAGGTAACAATTGGAATCCCACAAGGCTCTGTGTAGAGACCCCTTCTTTCAGCATTTACTTTCTGATCTCCAGAATGGGAACCAACACCTCCTGTTAATCAAGTTTGTAGATAACTGCAAACTAGGTGTTATTCTTAATACCCTTCTGACCTCTGTAACCTTAAGAAAGAGCTGCCCTAGTAAATACATTGTGTTTTGAAAATAGGCTCAAAATGATATGTGAAAAGGTGCAGTATCGTTGCATTTGGAAAATAACTCTTATCCTCTACTCTCAATATATAGTACAGACAATACCCACTACAAAACAAAAAGAAGTGGGACACCTTGGAACGTAGGTTGATAATTCCCTCTTCTTTAATCATGCGACAATTACAGTTAGAAAATTCTTCAGCTCAACATAATCGGCAGCAAAAGGTAGGTCATCCAGATATAAAGTAATCTGCAGTCCCTTACATTCAGTATTGATTACACCAATCACAGAGTACATCCCCTTTGAGATTATGTACCCACTCATGACTCAGTTCAATACCCATATTTATGGGGACACAATAAGATGAAGTATTTAGGAGTATGGATTAAAAGGCTTCTGATGTGGCAGCTAAAGACATGTGGGAAGAGACTAAACAAAAGACGATACAAAAACTGAGAAAGTGGAAGCTCCTACTTATGGACACAGATAGCAAGGCATGCTGCGAAAATATTTTTAGTCCCTTTAGTTTTATATACAGGTCGGGCATATTTTTATCAACCAGAGGAGAAGATGGACACAGTAATTAAAAAAAGAGTTGAAGGAATTTACCTGGTCAAGAAAGAGGGCAAGAGTGAAGTGGGACAAGTTGATCCTGTGAATAGAATGAGGTGGTTTAGGATTACTTGATTTGAAGGGATATTTTAGAGCTACACAGTTGAGGCTGGTATGCACAACACAAGCAGAAGGTTATAATTGAAAGTGAAAAGTAGTGATGACGACGAAGCGGGGGGGGGGGTCTAGAAATAAAGAGAA
Organism: Protopterus annectens; assembly: GCF_019279795.1. Taxonomy (NCBI): domain Eukaryota; kingdom Metazoa; phylum Chordata; order Ceratodontiformes; family Protopteridae; genus Protopterus; species Protopterus annectens. Next base: position 165,208,668 of record NC_056735.1, read on the forward strand.
ACAGTGGGATTTTGGATGCAGAGCCTTAAGGAGAACAGCCACCAAACAGAATATTATATTCATCAAGCTGCAAAAGTATTCTAAGAATTAAGCCAACGTGGCAAAGGAGAAAGGAGATTTTGCCAATATAAATAAAGTACAGTTTTGTACCTACCATAAATGTAGATGTTCGAAGATCCACATTGCTGCAGTCCTTACTTATGGGGTAGCCCACTGTCCTCGGTCGGCCCGAATACCAAAGTATTAGGCTGACGTCGGTCATGGGTGCCTAGATCTGACATCAGAGCATCAGGGTATAAAGGCACATGATCGACGTCATATCCTCAGTCTTTTCTTGCCCCAGATGTCAGAAGGCCAAACCAGAAAGGCCACAGCCAAAAACAGAATACCTCCCAAAAACATGCCTAACAACAACCATCACCTAAAGCATAGCACCAAGTCAAACTACAGTGGGGAAGGAGGGAGGGTAAATTGGACTGCAGCAATGTGGATCTTCGAACATCTACATTTATGGTAGGTACAAAACTGTACTATGTTCTTCATCTCACATTGCTGCAGTCCTTACTTATGGGTAGAATCCCAAAGCAACAGGAAAGGGAGGATGGTAAAAATCATAAAGCATTAGGGGCCGCTAAAATGCCCTGTAAAATTGCAGTGGCAAATCCAGCCCTAGACTTAGAATAAAGAGGAAGGTGGTAATGTTTAGAAAAGGTATGCACTGAACTCCAAGAAGCTGCCTCCAAAATGTCTTTGTAGCTACCCCCCTTAGAAAGGCCGTAGAAGTAGCAGTAGCCCTAGTGGAATGAGGCCTAATTCCAGCAGGAATCTCCTTACCATGATGGGAATAACAGAAAGAAATACAAAACCCAATCCATTTAGAAATAGTTTGTTTTGAAACAGGTTTACCCTGTGAACCCAAAGCAAAAGAAACAAACAATTGCTGAGACTGTCTGAACTCCTTGGTTCTGCTCAAATAATAACGCAACTGCCTGTGAATATCCAAAGTATGCAAAAGTTTCTCCCCTTTATTTTGGGGGTTTGCATAAAAAGTAGGCAAATGAATAGTTTGATTTAAGGCCACACTAGAAACCACTTTAGGCATAAAGGAAGGATTAGTACGCAAAGATACCCTATCCTTATGAAAAATCAGGAAAGGCTCCACTGCCATGAGGGCCTGTAATTCAGAAACCCTTCTTGCAGAGGTAATGGCCAACAAAAAGCAGTTTTCCATGACAAATACTTTAACTCGGCAGTAGCTGCAGGCTCAAAAGGTTGTAGAGTAAGTTTTTCCAACACAAAATTGAGATCCCAAGCAGGAGTAGGAGCTCTACGGGGGTCTTATATTCTTTGCCCCTCTAAGAAATTGCTTAAACCAAGGATGAGAGAATAAAGGAGGGTCACAATCATAGTGAGCAGAAATGGCTGCAGCATGAACCTTTATTGAGGAGAAAGACAAACCCTTGTCCAATAGCTCAGTAAGATATTGAAGAGCAACACTTAAATCAGGTTTGGAGACATCAAGGTCCTTTCCTTTGCTCCAAATAAAAATCTCCTCCATTTATCCGCGTAAACTTTCCTGGTACTAGGCCTCCTGGCCTCCAAAATAACATTCAAAACTTGTTGTGGAAGCTGAGACCTTCCAGAGTCTAAAACAGAATATGCCAGGCTGTTAGATGCAGAGACTGAACCTTGACATTGAGGAAGTGACTGTCCTCTTGTGACAAAAGGTGCGGAATCAAAGGCAGAGGCCATGGAGGTTCTCGTACTAAACTCCTCAGTAGTGGGTACCAGTGTTGTCGAGGCCAATCTGGTGCTATCAAAATCATGGTTGGCTTGTCTTGTCTGGCCTTCAAAAGTACCTTAGGAAGAAGAGGCAGAGGTGGAAAGGCATATACATGCAGATTGTTCCAACTGAATGATAGAGCGTCCACCTTCCAAGCTGTGTGATGAAACATTTTGTGCAAAACTTTGGCAACTGGTAATTTAGTGGAGAAGCGAACAGATCTATGTCTGGAGTTCCCCATAACACTGTCAACTGTTGAAATACATGAGGATCCAATTTCCACTCGTGAGGATCCACTATTTGTCTGCTCAATACATCTGCTAAGGAGTTCTGTGCTCCTGGTAGAAACCTTGCCTGAAGATTGAGGTGTAGATTGAGAGCAGTTTCCCACAGAATCATCGCTTGCCTGCAAAGAGGGTAAGAATGGGTTCCCCCCCTGCTTGTTGATGTACCACATGACAGTAGTGTTGTCTGTTTGAATCAACACCTGCCCTGGGTGAAGTAAATCTTTGAAAGCCATCAATGCAAACTGGACTGCTAACATTTCCTTCACGTTGATATGCAAATGTTGGAGTTTGACAGGCCACGTGTTTTGCACCCATTTTCCATTGAGGTGTGCTCCCCAAGCCTTGTCCGAGGCATCTGTCGTTAGAATCTGACTCGCCTCTGGCGGGTCACAGAGAGTCCCTTGTTTAGGTGACATTCCTGAGCCCACCACAAAACTCCTTCTGAATGCAAGGTATTATCTGAATGACAGTGTCTAGATCTTGGCAGTGCTGTGTCCACACATTTTTGAGATACCATTGAAGCTTCCTCATATGCAATTTGGCATTGGGAAGCACCAGAATACAAGATGCCATGAACCCCAAGGCTTGAAGGACTGTCCTTGCAGTCAGCCTGGACCGTAGAGACATTTGCTGGAAATAAAGAGAAAGGCTTCTTTGTTTGTCCGGGGTCAAAAAGGCCATCTGGGAAGCTGTATTCAGTCTCACACCCAGAAAGCACATGTCCTGAGAGGGTACTAGACTGGACTTTGTTTCGTTCACAGAATACCCTAGGCATCTTAACACTGCCATCACATACTGCAGATGATGAAGAAGTTCGTCCTTGTCTTGTGCAATAATCAGGCAGTCGTCCAAATAAGGATAAATCTGTATTCCTCTTAGTCTGAAAAATGCTATCACTGGAGCCAGAACCTTTGTGAACACTCTGGGCAGTAGATAAGCCAAAGGGCAATGCAGAGAACTGATAATGTAAATTTCCAGCCCGAAAACGCAGGTACCTCCTGCAACTGGGCCTGATAGGAACATGAAGGTAAGCCTCTTTGAGATCCAGAGTAACCATCCAGTGATCTTTTCCCAACAGAGGTAAAAGTTGTTGTAAAGTCAGCATCTTGAACTTTGGAATGTCCAGGTAAGTGTTGAGGATAGATAAATCCAAAATTGGTCTCCACGTGTTCCCTTTCTTTGGAACTAGAAACAGGCGAGAATAAAATCCTAGGCCCACTTCTGACAGAGGAACTGGCTGTATAGCTCCTATTTGAAGAAGTAAAGAAATTTGTCTGTGAGCCTCTATCCTTTCCAATTTTGCTTGAAAAGAACCAACTTTCCTCCCAAAGGAGCTGCCCGGCAAGAAGAATCTGGCAGCTGAAAATGCAGGTCATTGGGCCTGTTTACGAAAGGAGTGGCCCCTGCCCTCACCAGCAGACTGAGCAGGCGAACTCCATTGTCTCGGCCTGAAGGTACTCTGAGCTCTGCCCCTACCAAGCCTAGATCTACCCCTAGACTGAGAATCAGAAGTAGGGTACGTCCACCCCTTAGTAGGCCAATTTCTACTAAACTTTGGAGGTTGTACCTACAAAAAATCTTTAACAGTCTGCATAGACTTAGCCTTGTCTTCCATTTTCTTTAAGACAAGACTCCACAGGAGGACCAAACAAAACTTCAGACTGTAAAGGGGCATCCAGAATTCTAGACTTAACATGCTCAGACAAATTCTGATCCTTAAGCCAGGCGTGCCTACGAATAACTGAACTAGTGGCAGCCACCCTAGAAGAAGCCTGTAAAGCATCAAAACCACATTGCAATTCTTTACACTCTATGCCCTCTGCCAAAGCATCCACTTTAGATCTTAGCTGAGAAAGGAGGAAATTCTGATACTTCAACATATGAAACTGGCAGTTCAAAGCTCCCATTGCTAAAGTAGAAGAGGTATACACCTTCTTACCCCATCTATCCAAAGCTCTAGCTTCCTTATCCAGAGGAACCGGATTCTTAACAACAGAGGCTCTAACACCCTTAGGTCCCTGACTAATAGTTTCTGGGTCCGCCCTAGGACTCTTATACAGATATTTATGAGCCTCAGGCACCCTGTAATACCTGTCCGGTCTGTGGTAAAACAAGAACTCCCTAAGCCTCTTCCGTGAATCAGAGTAATCCTGTTCCTCCCACTTAAAATGCTCCCTCATGGAATGCAGAGTTTCTGAAAATGAAAAAATCCTCTGGAGGAGAAGCAGAAGGAGTGGAATCCTCTGCATCAGAATCAGAATAAGGAGGGAAATCTTGAATGTCTTCAGCAGAAGACTCTGAATCATCTGAGGCCTGCTCCAAACTTTCCAACTCTGGCTCCATCCTGGGCCTCGTATCAGGAGGGGGCATAGAACCTCTAATTAAAGTAATCAAATCCTCTGCCATTTTAAGCATGTGCTTTTAGGCACAGACCCTGAAGAACCAGAACTGACACCAGAGGAAGGCAAAACAGACCTGCCCTTAGAAGGAGCCTTAGAAACAGTAGCAGAAGGCCTAACCACCTTAGGCATAGAAGGGAGAATAGTAACCTGAGAGGCCCCTTCAGCCTGACCTGCCTCCTGAGAGGCCACATCTTGTAAAATCAAAGTTTCCCCCTGGGACTCAACAGAAACTTCAGCCGGATCCACCTGTTCAGCAGTAGCTTCTAAAGGTCCAGCGTCCGAAACGGACGAATCATCCTGCCTAGGCTTAAAAGATTTGTCTTTGCGCTTCTTAGTAGAAGCAGGCGACGGAACATCCGACGGCATATTATAATTACACCTCTTGCCAAAGACTAACCTAGTGCAATCTAACCTCCGTTTTATAGTGCGCTTATTAAACCTAGCACAAAACCGACACCCGACTACGCCGTGCTCGTCCCAAACAAGGAATACAAAGCAGTGGTAATCCCTATGCGGTATCTGTTTCCCACAAGAAATACAATTATTCACTTTTTCTGACATCCGTAAGTAACTGAGGCAAGAAAAACAAAAATATTCCCAACGGGTACTTAGCCCAACTTGGTATCAGTCTGAAACTCCAAACGAAAATTTCAGAACGCCGAACGGCACTTGCAACGCTGCTTCTGCATCGGACCATGCGGCAAAAAAGACTGAGGATATGACGTCGATCATGCGCCTTTATACCCTGACGCTCTGATGTCAGATCTAGGCGCCCATGACCGACGTCAGCCTAATACTTTGGTATTCGGGCTGACCGAGGACAGCAGACTACCCCATAAGTAAGGACTGCAGCAATGTGAGATGAAGAACATCTGCAAACAGGGGTACAGAAAATAGGCAAGACGCTGATAGAATGTACCGGATAAAACTGGCAAAGGAACCAATGTATTGCAGCAAATACCTAGACAGGGAAAGGTAAGAGAGTGGGATGAGGCCAAGAAGTAGTCTGGCTTGCGAGTTAAATATCATCTTCCCTCTCAGGGACTGATAACAGAGTATAGGCAAAGACAAAGAGATAGGGAAGTCAAGTGAAAGACCTAGTCTGGTAGAGTTGTTTAGTCCAATCGGAAGGAAACTATTACAAAGGGGGTAATTAGTAGGGCGTATATAAGGCTGCATGATAAATATAAGAATCAATCAGAAGTTTGAAAAGAGTGGGAAGAGAGACTGGAGAAGCAATTTACAAAGGAACAATGGGGAGGATATATGTATGGCTACCAAGTACACAACAAAGTCCAAAAGGTTTAGGATTTTTGCTTGGAATTGTTTGCATAGATATTTTTATCCCTTAATTAGACTTCAAATAATTTTTCCTCGTGCAGACAGCAAATGTTAGAGGTGTTATGGGGAATAAAGAAGTAAATGCCTGTAGTCAAGGAAATGATTCTTTTGACCTGGGACATAGGATCTCAATTGTCTAAACATAGTAAGTCCTTACCAAATTTAATTCTGTTGGCTGTCAAAAAAGGAATTGCTAGAAAATGGAAATAAAAATCTAAACATGTATTTGCAGTACTTATTATTGCAAACGATATAAAAGAACTGGAAGAATGATTTTTAGAAAAAAGAAAAAAAAAACTACATACAAATAAAGTGAATTTGTGGGAACAATACATGTAAACAATGTTCCGGTGGAGATTTAAGAGATTGCAAGAAATTAACTATTTATTTAATGCCGGAATGAAATGCAGCTATTTTAAAGAAAGAAAATGTAATGTATAATGTGTGTAAATGGAGAAAATGTTAATATGGTTTTCTTTCTAATAATGTGTGTGTGTCTTAAGTGAAAAAAAAAGAAAAAAACTTTTTGAATGTACATCAGATATATCAAACAAGCAGAGAAGTGCCAAAGGCTGAGTTACAAAGACAGGCTAGAAGCTCTATTCTTTTATTTATTACCTAATAATTGATAGGTAATCTGTTCTTCTCCAACTGTGTCCATTAGAGATTCTGATGTGCTTGATTTCTTGTACCTCATCAAGTCTAACTGCTGCACAAACACCAGAACCAGGGAGGTAAATCTTTATCAGTACACAAACAGAATGCAACGGAGACATACATTCATTAAATGCATCTCCCCAATCTCTAGAATAACTTCTATTGCATGTTAAGCACCGAGACACAGCACCATCCTTCAAAGAGAACATTTACTACACAGAAATCTACCCCAGGACTGACTGGCTTAGCCCTCTCTGTGAAATGGAGGACAGACTGGCAAGGAATTAATGGGAGTGAGACTAAGTTGCCCTGCAGCACCTATAAATTAAGCATGTTTTAACACCTGAACACCCTCATCCCAAATTCTGTATCCCAGCATCACACCCTTCAAAATTTTCTTCTCAACTTGTAACAGCAGCCCAACACAATATTCAGCTCAATTGTCATATGGCTACACAATGGTACACTAAGGCTTTCTAATAAATTCATACCTATGCTCTAGGCTATCTGCCCTTGCTGGCCATTTTAAGCCAAGACAATTCTCTTTTCAGTGCTTGAATTACCTATCCTTTTTGGTTAGAGATTAGTCTTACACATCTCATGGCCAATAACTATACATATTACCTTTAATGAGAACAACGGGGATCATACCACAGATAATTTGAAGGTTCCCCATGCATGTGATAAAACAATTTGGAGTGGTCTATGTCCTTTATTAGCACCGAGGGGCAGTCCCAGGGTACATTTTCTGTTTTCCTTCCATTTATCCAAGCTGTGTTTGAATATGTACAGGGATGAGCTTTGTTTTACACGTATGGGGAGTCTGTTCCAGAGCAGAGGTATCCTTTCCGAGATAAACCTGTCCCTCCAAACCATTCTGTTGCTGTTACAGAAGAGGTTTAGATTCCTTACACCAAGTACTTCTGGTGCCATTTGACTTTATGTTCGGTAAATCTATCAGTATTAGGTTGGAGCATGACTTGTTATGCTGGACACAGGACAGCTCTTAGCAGTCTGTAGGATACACAGTATAGTGACAGGGCATGGAGTCAGTCTATGTAGGACATACTGTTTAAGCCCTTGTACCATTTTACTAAGGTATCGCTGTGGGCATTCCAGTTGTTGCATGTGTTTGGACAGATACATATCAAAGGGGATATTATACTCAATAACTGTCCTAATGACAACTGACTAAAGGACGGAAAATGACATCCCTAGATCTAGACATAATCTCTTTGTTTATAAGCTGTGCAATACAGAATAATTTTCATACAACAATGGACACATGTTGGTCGACAGTTAAGTCACTGTCCAGATAAGTTCCCAAATCCCAGTCAACTCTTAGGGATGTACTGTCAAATGTGGTAGTCCCCTGGGTTAGATGACTTCCCACAAGATACAGTAATGCATGTTTTTTGGCATTCAGTTTCGGTCCAATTATTTATTTGGGGCATACCTTCCTAAAGGACAACCAAGTCATTTGGAGATTCGATGACTGCTGCTAGCTTGCAGTCATCTGCAAATGTAGTCACACAGAGCCTTTTGGTGTTGGCTTTTACTTCATAAAAGTAGATGTCAAACAGGAAAAGTCCCAGCACAGAACCCTGGGAGACTCTAGTGGTGACTGGTTTCTTTGTGGTAGTAACGTCTCCCATTTTGACTTCCTGAATCCCATCTATGAGCCAGCTGGCAAACCAGTGGGTGACACAGAGGTTTCTTTCCAGTTTACTTAGCTTTTCTACTATGCTGCAGTGGCGGATTGTGACAAAAGCTTTGGCCAGGTCAAAGAACGTAGTGTGCAGAGATCTGATTTCATCCATTGCTTTGGTGACCTTTTCAAAAAAGTGTCCACCAGGTTGAGTAAGCATGACCTGCCCTTGACAAATCTAACGTGAGACAGGTCCAGCGTTTGGAGGCTCCCTATGTTCTTACTGATTAGTGCCATAATAAGTCTTTCCATGGCTTTGCATATGATGCTGGTCAGGCTTATGGGTCTGTAATTGCTTGGGTCTGAAAAAGATCCTCAGTTACACAAGGGAATAACTGTGGTTGTCCCCCATTCACTTGGTACAAAACCTGTATGGAGGCTGATACCGAACAATGTTGTTAGTGGTGCGGCTAAATCATGCTTCATGCCATTTATGATGCATATAAGGATATTGTCAGGACCTACTGATGCACTTTTATACCTTGGTCTAACACAGAAATTTACCCGTAACCTTAGCATTTTGTACTGTATACTGACCTATACAAAACTCTAAATGAACAAGGACTTTTTTTTAAATATGTTAGAAGTACTGATTTGTATCTGTTACTGTCAACTATCTGTTAAATGTTTGTTTTACATATTTACACAGTGGCTTTGGAGTTTTTCCCTTGATCTCCAGCTAACTTGGTAAACAAAACAGATACTGATAGTGCAGACTGCATGTAACCTTTGTAGGAAACATCTTTAAAACAAGTGTAATAATAAGAACAGCACAACAGCCATATGTAACCAAACTGCGGAGCAACTTTACAGCACAAGCACAAACGTAAGGTACAGAACTGTGGTGCACAAACGTTTCTGTCATTACAGTGATTCAAAGTAAAATGGAATGTTAAGTTGTCTATCTCGCCTTCATTCTTGCTGGTTGGGTAAGGAGCCGATCCTCGGCTCCGACTCAGCCATCTTCAAAAGCTCGAGAGCTGCCCACTTGCTTGAGGTCCCCTATATCCCATGATGCCTGGCACTAGACACCCAGATCTCATTTGCCGATTCTGCTGCGAGGTTGCATTTACTGGCTCAGGTCATATTTCTCTTTTTTATTGTTATCTAAGAATACAATTTACTAAAATGTTGTAGTTAGTCTTTAGTGTAGTATTTCCAGACAGTCTACTTAACGATCTTTAGTTTAGTCTCCTTTCCTTAGCTTTTAGAGACCCCCCCCCCTCAATTCTTCAAGGTAGCCATTTTAGTTAGAGGCTAATCCTTGTTCTTTTTTTCACAGTAGTTTTTCTAGTTCTAGTTATATAGTGTGTAGTTCTAGTTATAATGTGTGTGTGCTGTTAGGGTGTGGTAACTTGTGTTGTGTGCTGTGTGTTGTGCTAGTTACCTACTTCCCTTTTGTTGTTTTTTTCCTTTTGTGACTAATATTTACTTTCTTTTCAGAATGCCCAAAAATGCAAAAGTGTCTGGATTCAAGAAGTGCGACTCTTGTTGTCAAAAGATGTCATTGACAGATGGTCACACTTCTTGTGTCTACTGTTTGGGCTCCCTACACCTGCAGGACTCTTGTTCGGTGTGTCATGCCTTTAGTCCAAGAGTCCTGCAGGAGCATAGGAATAAGCTCATCCTTAGGGGTTTACTCAAACCTCAGGGATCACCGGCTAAGGACCAGCCAGTGAAGCCCTCTAAGCCAACGAAGCCATCGGCTCCCAGTTCTGAGCCGTCGTCACGTGTGGCTTCTGTTTCAACTTCGGTTCCGGCTGGAACTGAAGTATCTGTCTCCCAGCCGGCCCCGACTCCGGTGTCGGAGCTGTCAGGGAGCCGAAACCGCTCCAGATCTCCACCCCTAGAGTCAATACACTCGGCTCCGGGGTCGCCTCTCTTACAGTCAGAGCAAAGTCACCGATCCCACTCTTCTCGGTCCTCTAGACTATCGGACCAGGATGTGGAGAGAGTGGTCAGCAGGCTTCTAAAATCACAGACCCTGGCTAAAATGTTATCCAGCCCCCCCCCTCATCAGGGTTCGGCTCCGCCCATCTCTGCAGTAATTCCTCCTTTGACTCATCCTTTGAGTTTGGAGCCGGAGCTTGTTGGGGCTCAGATCGTGGAACCATCGGCGCCGAGACCTACCGTTTCAGTTCCGTCGTCGGCTCCGATCGCCTCAAAGGTGCCGTCCTTGGAGGGATCTGGGCGCCGGGACTCTCTCGTCGGCTCCGAGGGGGCGAGTGGCATCGGACCCTTGTCCGACCCTGTTCTCCCTCTCGGAGCTTCGGCGCAGGTGAGTTCGGCTCCTATATCGGCTTTGGAGCCATCTCTCTCGGTGCCGGGGAGGATTCTGGTCTCTTCGGAGCTGGAGCCTTCTCCACTATCGGGAAGGGGCGCCTTAGAGGTCATGAGGAGTGTGCTGGCCTCTGAGTCAGCCCCACGGTCAGCCTCATCGGCTCCTCCCCCCATGGTGCCTGCATCTGCCTCTGCCCCTCCTCCAGACCCCAAGCGTGGGGAACAAGCGCTCCAGGGCACCCCATTGGGTGCATCTTCCTCTTCCGAGGCCTCTCCTAGTCATTCAGAGGAGCCCCCTCGAAAGAGGAAATGCAAGAGGAAGCATGTTGACTCCCCTGAGTCTGTCACTTCAGATACCGACTTAGAGGATTCAGAAGGGTCCCCGAGATCCCCCTCTGAGGACATCTCTTTCTCAGACATCCTTGAGATACGTAGGCAGAGGGGGAACTGGACTACCCTTAACCCTTCTGAGGATGAGTCGGTATTCCTGGACGTGTTTGGTTCCTGACCCTCCACCTCTTGGGTGTCTCCACCTTTCGATCCACTGATGTCGGTGGTGGCTCGGAAGGCGTGGTCAGCCCCAGACACAGTGGAACCAACCTCTCGAAGACCCACAAAATTCATTAATTCATCACAGGACAAGCAATTTCTGACAAAGGGTGTTCCCGTTGACGCCATGGTGGTAGCAGCGGCCACAAAAAAGGAGTTGGCTGAAACTTCATCTGTCCATCCCCCTAATAAGGAATCTAGGATGATGGACAGATATGGGAAGCGGATGTTTTCCTCAGCGACATTCTCAATGAGGTCTCTGAATTACTTGTGCCACTTTACCCGTCTTCAGAGGGATCTCCTTAAAGAGCTAGGAGATACCCTTCAAGATCCATCAGCTGCGGGGGCCCAGGCTAAAGTGGCCTCCCAGCTGGCGACTCTTAATTCGGTAGTAAACTCCTCCATGCGGCTCATCTCTTATGCAGCCGATGGTGCGAGTAGGGCCGCAGGCACAGGCGTGGTCCTAAGGAGGCATGCTTGGATGCAGTTATGTAACTTTGTGGAATCCTTCAAGGCGTCTTTCACCAACACCCTCTTTGACGGTTCTGCTCTTTTTGGACCACAGGTGAAGGATACCCTTACCAGGTGTGAGCAGGAAGGCAAGACTCTCTCTGCTGTGGGAGTCTGTTTTTCCACTCCTTCTAGACCATACCCTAAGGGTCAGAAGAGTGGAAAGATGTGGTTCCGGAAACCCCAGGGAGCCGTGCCTGACACATGTGGAGAGTTCCCCTCCAGGGGCAGAGGAGGGAACAACAATAGACGCTGCCCTTGGGGCAGAGGGGGTCCGCAAAATCAGGGCAACAGAGAATCTTTCTCTGACAAGCCCTTCCAGCATTCCTGGGGTGCTGCCCGGCTGTCCACCTTCGGAGGCAGTCGAGGGAAAACTATCGCTGTACCCAAAAGTCTGGCAAAGAATAACACAAGACAAATGGGTACTGTATATCATTTCCGAAGACTACAAAATCCCCTTCTTTTGCACCCCCTACATTCCCAACAAATCCCTTCCAGATGTTCCACCCAATCTAAGGGATCAAGCAGTTCAAGAGATATCAAAACTGCTAAGAAAAAGAGCCATCCAGCCAGTCCCAGCAGACCAGCAAGGATCCGGAATTTACTCAAGGTTCTTTTTGGTACCAAAAAAGACAGGGGACTGGAGACCCATTCTAGATCTCAGCAGACTAAACAAGTCTGTTCAAAGAACGAAGTTCCGGATGGTCACGCTACAGTCCATTTTACCCTTTCTGGGTCAGGACAATTGGATGTGCTCCATAGATCTTCAGGACGCGTACTACCATATCAAAATGAACAGATGCTCCAAAAGATTCCTCCACTTCCGGCTGGAAGTCAGTCATTATCATTTCAGAGCTCTGCCCTTTGGTCTCACCACAGCCCCCAGGGTGTTCACCAAATGTTTGGCAGTGGTTACCGCTCACCTGAGACGGCAAGGATTCCAGGTGTTTCCATATCTAGACGACTGGCTCCTTACTGCTACCACTAGACGTCACCTGCTGCGAGCCAGAGACTACACCATCCAAAATTGCTCCAAACTAGGTATCACAATAAATTTCGAAAAGTTTGCTTTGTCGCCTTGTCAATCTATTACCTTTGTAGGTGCAAACTTAAATACAAAGGACATGTCAGCGAGACTGCCATTAGACAGAGTGTTAGACATTCGCCGACATGTGCAGGTCTTATTAGGATGCAAAAAAATTCAAGCCAGATTCAACCTAAAAACCTTGGGTCTCATGGCAGTGGCTATCATACTAGTTCCCCTTGCTTGTCTTCATATGAGGATTCTTCAGTGGATGCTGTTCACCCAATGGTCTTTCCAGCAACTTCCAATGTCTCACAACATAATGATCACACAGACATGCAAAAATCAACTTGCTTGGTAGATGGTTTCCCCATCAGTACTCCTGGGCAGACCATTTGTTCTTCCTCCTCCAGTGGCTATGGTGACCAAGGATGCCTCCCTGATCGGGTGGGGTGGGGGGCATTTTCAGGGCAGAACAGTCCAAGGCACCTGGCAGCCTCACGAGTACCATCTGCATATCAATGTCTTGGAGATGAGGGCCATGCTTTTGGCATTGCAAGCTCTTCAGAACTCTCTTCTCACCGGGACCATTACAATTCAAGCAGACAATATGTCGGTAGTGTGGTACATTAACAAGCAGGGCGGAACCAGGTCCTACTCCCTATGTCGAGAAGCACTCAGACTCTGGCAGTGGGCGATCTCTTCCCAACGGTTTCTGACAGCAGCGCACATCCCTGGGAAGTCCAACGTTATAGCGGACAGGCTGAGCAGAGCAATTCTCATGCCTCACAAGTGGTCTCTCAATCAGACGGTGGTGGATCAAGTCTTCTGCAAATGGGGTCAGCCTTGCTGTGACCTTTTTGCCACCCCTTTCAACAGCAAGTGCAACTTCTTCTCTCTCCTCCCTCTTCCCAGACATTCCCCCAGAGACGCTCTAGTTCACGATTGGCCTCAGGGACTTCTTTATGCATTCCCTCCTTCTCCCCTGATTCCCAAACTAATACAGAAAGCCACCACACCTTGGGATGCAAGATGATCCTCATTGCCCCTTACTGGCCTCGGCAAATTTGGTTCCCGTTCCTGCATCATCACCTTCTGGAGCAGCCCTGGACCCAGTTCCAGACCTCTTGATCCATCAATTGGGCAGGCTGTACCAATCCCTTCACTCTCTCCAGCTCACTGCTTGGTTGCTCCACTTCTGACCTTAGCCAGGCTTCCAAACATCTCCCATTGAAATTATCTTATCATCGCACAAGTCTACCACTAGAAAGACTTATGCTAGTAAGTGGAAATGTTTCTCTTTCTGGGCAGAGGCTAGAAATATAGATCCCTTTTCAGCCCCTGTGCACCATATTTTGGAATTTTTAGCGGAACTTTTTCATGCTGGATCTTCTTCTGCCAAGATTAGAGTTCAGTTAGCTGCAATCTCAAACTTTCATACAGGCCTATCAGATACTAGTATTATGTCCCATAAGCTTTGTAAAGCCTTTCTCAAAGGGACTACCTTACTCAGGCCTCCAGTGAGAGATCCCCCGCCTCCGTGGGATCTAAATTTGATTTTAGCTTCCCTGATATTGCCCCACTTTGAACCTGCAGCTTCTTGTGCTTTGACATTTCTTTCTTGGAAAACCCTTCTTCTGGTAGCAATTACTTCAGCCAGAAGAGTGTCTGAACTTCAGGCTCTTTGTGTTCGCCCCCCTTTATCTAGTTTTCAACAATGACAGAGTTTCTCTCAGGACTAATCCTTCCTTCCAAAGGTCTCTTCTGAGATTAATTTGAATCAGTCTATTGATCTCCCTGTGTTTTTTCCAAATTACTCCGACAAGGCGGAGTACAAATTGCATCAGTTGGATGTTCACAGACAGTTAAATTTTTACTTGCATAGAACTAAGCAGATCAGAAAATCAGACCAACTTTTCCTGTCCTATGCGGAGGGTAAACGAGGTCTACCAGTGTCCAAAGTAACCTTATCTAGGTGGTTGACGTCTGTTATTACCTTGATATATCAAATAAGGAATAAAGAGCTTCCTGCTAAACCGAAAGGTCACTCCACTAGAGCTCTAGCTACTTCAGTGGCTTTTCAGGCAAGATTGCCAATGGAAACTATTTGTGCGGCAGCTACATGGGCCAAGCCTCATACCTTCATTTCACATTATAAGCTGGATGTGGCCTCCAGCAACAGAGCTGATTTTGGTTCCACTGTTCTGAAGAGTCTGTTCCGATGAGCCACCCAAGATTGAGGTGCTAGGGACGCTGTCCCAACCAGCAAGAATGAAGGTGAGATAGACTACTTAACATTAAGAAGTTATGTACCTACCATAACGTTCCATGTTAGTTGTCTTCTTCTCGCCTTCTTTCTTGCGTCCCACCCTCTATCCCCCTATCCTAGTGGACCGAGAAGAGTTCCTCTTGAATTTCACTGGCTGAGTCTTCTCTGGCTATTACTTACTGACTAGTAGTCTCTCCAGTAGGGTTTATGCTTCTAGGATTGAATTACTTTCCTATTATGTCTGCAGTCAGTCTTACCAAACGAGATCTGGGTATCTAGTGCCAGGCATCATGGGATATAGGGGACCTCGAGCCAGTGGGCAGCTCTCGAGCTTTTGAAGATGGCAGAGTCGGAGCTGAGGATCGGCTCCGAACCCAACCAGCAAGAAAGAAGGTGAGAAGAAGACAACTAATATTGAACGTTATGGTAGGTACATAACTTCTTATTCCACTGTAACCAAAGGTCTTCCAACAAAAAGCACAGTAAAACAAAAAACAGCCAATGAACACTTAGTAAAAACTTAATAAAAGCAGCTGGCAACCAAATCAACCAGTTGCCTTGACGGCAAATTAGTGCTTAATCCTACGTCCCTTTAGGAAAGGCCCTAGGGAAGCATTTTCATTTAAACCAAGATTTCTATCTGCTTGTAAAGTGATGATTCATTTTAATTCATGAATTAAAATGGTATTTAAAGTTGGCTCGAGTTGTTTGAATAGTCTAAAGAGGTGCTTATGCAAAAAAGCCAAACCTTCAGTGAAGTCACGCCCATTCACGCATGTCTTTCAGAGGCCACTCGACCATGGGGAGGACATGCAGACTCCACACAGAAGGCAGTCCAGCCGAGAATCGAACAGGAGAACCTCTTGCTGTGAGGCAACAATGCTACCACTGTACCACACTTACATTTGTATTTAATACATTTTCAGTTGCTTTTAGCTGTGCTGGTTGTTCCTTCTTTTTGTATTACAGTGATTCAGCTTTGGAAAGGTCTAGAGTAGATCTAGATCGGTTCACTGAAATCAACAATGAATACAAGTGTGAACAACTCCTCCCTGAAACCACACATCACTAAAAACTAATTTAATCAGCAATACATACAGTAAACTTGTTTTATGTAAGAGCACAGGGCCTCCCCAAAAGTAAAGCAGGGGACTGTGCCACTCTGCTTATTGCAATCAATTCCAAAGTCAGTGCAAATAAGTGAACTGAATACCTCCCCATAACAGACACCTTTCCCAAAGCATTATACTTGTGCGATAAACACAAGCATGGCAAATATAATGTCCTTCCGTCATTACACAATTACCTCTGTCACAGAATTTGAAACTTTTCCACAGCACTGCTCTGTGAACTCACTCACAGCAAACGGTTTCAAGAAATTTCCACTTTCAAAGAGCAACATAGTCAAATGCATGATGTTTGATTATGTAGCTTTGGCAACACTGATACTGTCCTACTGCAGTCTACAATACTAACATGAAATAACCACATTCCACTATATCAAAGACATTAGTACAGAACTGAAAAAACACCTTCTATAGTGAAGTTAGCCTGCATCAGCAATCCACACGCTTTCTCCGTCACTAGATCCTACAGCATCTGGAAGCTATCTAACCCTGTGATATCAGTTAAGAGTCGCACCACTCCAATTCCTTCAAAGTTAGGCAGCATGTACTAACAGCTCACTCCCACACACTCTATTGAAGATGCCTTGCTTTTCTCAAAGCCTGATGCAAGATATACATTTTCACTACCTCTAAGGTTCTGGCAAGTGCATTCTGTGCCCTACATTAATCCACTGGAAGATGTGCCATTACAAAATCTAGTCAACTCCCTGGCCCATATGTTGTGGTGCAGTACACCTCTGTCTCCGGCATGTGAAAACACTTCAGCAGACCAAATCACCTCCCTCCCTCCTCCTAAGGCAAGTTAGCTTGCATCGGCAGCTGACTTCCTCTGTCACTGGATCCGATAACATCTCGGAGGTATTCAGCCCTGTGATATCGGATCAAATTTATGAATTTATCCACTCTGCACTGTGAAAGAGTCAGGATGAGCTCCAGACTTGTGATACAAGCACACAACCTGACAGTATGAAAGGAAAGATTAGCTGGCCCACTCAGTCTTCCAGTCTTTCTTGCTTGCAATGGTTCTGCAGATCTAACTTGATGCAGCCCCCCCCCCCCCCCCAAATTAAGACTTGATTCATGACTCTTGTCATTCATTCTCAATATCAACATTTTCTATAGCAGGTTCAACTAACCACATTGGGGAGACCTTCTGAATCTTCCATTCTTTACCTGTACTATACATCGCATCTCCTGCTCTTAGCTGCTTATCTCGTTTAGTCTGTTACTGCCCGTTACCTTCAATACGTCGCACCTTTTACTGGTTATCTGCTGATCCATTAGTTTCATACATTTCACTAGGGAACTGTTACTACTGTGAGTTTTTCCCATATTTAAAGTTTATATGGATTGGCACTTCATAGAAATAGGCTGTCCATACGTTACCGGATCCGTTATAGAAGGTCATTAATTTAAAGCGTCCAGTAATCTTTAATGGAAAAAAACTCAACAGCTACTTAACAGTTTTAATATACATGCAGGGTGAGAATAAAGGGAGCTATACATCTAACTTGTCTAACAAAAGTAAAGTAACCATGTACTGTAAAAAGGGGCAACTACGTGTAGTAAACAGGAGTAGCGTAACTTCTCAGTGTAATACTATCACTGGGAGAAGCATTTAGGCCACACATTAGTTCTCCGTTAAAGCCTTTACAGGAGATAGGAATCTCAAATAGTCCAAGTACTTCAGTATGCTTACTGATCAACATTATTTGACACGATTCACCATTTTCTATATGTAAATTTATATAACCTTACAGGCAAAATTTGTTAGCTAATACATCACTGTTTGGTAGACATATAGACAGATCAACAAGAGCATATTCTGGATATTGAATTTCTCCTAACAAAACTTAACAGAATGGAACTAGAACACAAGAACTTCATAAAAACAGCCAAAATTGGTGATACAAGGTCAGTATATAGTAGCAATATATAGAGTTAAGAATAATCAACTCTTGGGGAAGGGGGTTCTACTAAATCTAGTGCAGTACATAAAATAATGTGCATACAACCAACCAACCCCAACAAACTTTCTGTTTATAAATGACAAAGCATATAAGATCGACACTTAAAGAAATTGACTCTTAGCTGCTTAACTAGGGGAAAACATTAGGGACATTGCCTGAAAACTTACTGTTTCGATACAAAAATAACACAATGGGATCAGAGGGCTCGTATACTTGTCATACTAATTACAACATGATTAGGAGTAAAGACATTACCAGTACTTAAGTGCCCTCGAAAATAACAAGCCAAGGTCTACGCCACAAATCAAAGCCTGGGATACCCACTGGTCAGATGACTAGTGCTGTAAATGATTAATGACAGTCAAAGATGAGAGACAAGTGTTTTGTGGTGGAAATTCAGTATCTTACAGACTGAAGTCTGTTTAGCATGTGAGTGCTGTATACCGGTCGACGTGCATGCATCATTACAAACAGTGTTTTTCACACAAATCCTGAGGCTGGCATTTGATCAAATATGGTGCCACTGTCACAGTCAAGGAGGCATCTCTAGACTCCCCCCCTTCTTTCTTTTGATTCTCAGGAGCACATGCCAATCTTCTTTGTTACGTACTGCATTGGGTTCCCTTTACTCCAACAGACAAGCATTCAAGGAAGCTAAATACATGACATTATGTGAATGTCACACTTTGGGACCAAGAGCTGGGGTTTCTGCAGTTAACTTGCAGGTAGCCACGATTTTGTACCATCCGCACAATTATGCTACTCAGACATTCTCTCAGCAGGGACGGCACCACCTAAGTCCTGGGCCCATCACGTCATGCACCTCTGAGTTAAGACATAATTACATTTATAAAGGAAAAGTGGGAGGTTACACAGGACTGAGCTTAGACCATCTTGCAGAAAAAGTGAAAAGGTAGCTAGAAATAAATAATTTCAGCTTTCATCATCCCAATAAGGTGACAATGAGTCTAATCACTGCACCATAATGAAGAACAGTTCAGCTTTTAGGGTCAATATTCTGACCTGCATCAACAACTGGAAGATCATCTGCTATACTACGGAGCTGTAAAAGCTCTTTATAAAAAATATATACTGCAAACAGAATTGTGTATAACAGGTATCATAAAATAAGGTTATAATTATTCTTAATATAAAAAAAATAGTATAACTCAAGAATTGTAAACAGTGCTATTTTGAGAATTAAATGAAGGTAGTATTAATGGATTTGAATTGTGCATAAACAGGCAGTTTTGTAGACAGCTAACTTGGTCAATCTTAACTTGTAGCAATACTATACATGTGCATTACTGGTTTTTTTTTACTTTTTTTCCCCACTAGGTGAATGCTACCATTGAAAAATACCTTAACTGGTACACTGAACAATTAATTACAAGGGTAGATTATGCCCTTGAAAGTGGAGGTGCGTAGTTATCATAATTATCAGGAACTTTTCAGACTTGTGGCTCTTTTTCTCATAAAATAAACGAACATGAAAAAAAAATTCTGTTTTGATTAATTACAAGGACAGAAGTAACTAATTTTTAAAATATGGCAACCACAGTTTAATGATGTGCTGTCAACGGGTCATTATTGTATAATCTCTCACAACACACACAGCCGTAAGAAAGGTATTACTTAAGTCCTTACCCATGTGCTGTCAACGGGTCATTATTGTATAATCTCTCACAACACACACAGCCGTAAGAAAGGTATTACTTAAGTCCTTACCCAGTACCTTCCACTGCTTCATTTGTGAAGGCCAGGATGGGCAGATACGTCAAAGCCTGAACAAGAGGCCTGCTCCCTTGGTGTAGAGAGACAAAGCCCTGCCTACGACCTGGGCAACCAAAGTTTGACTAACAGCTCAAGCACCTGTTGTAGCTGGCATGGTGAAGGATTGATGTGGTTTTGATGGCTTGCCTGTCTTTAGGAGGAAGGATGGGCCATACATATGGGCTGGGCAGGAAAAAGATTCCACAAAAAAAGCCTGAATAAGACACTGCACTGGGTGAAGATTTTTATCCACTCTTAACCTAAGGGATTACCACATAGAAGTATCGGTACAGTTACTGGGGGTAAAATGGTCTGTTTGAGGTTCAGACTTGTATACCTCAGGGCATGCTGCCATCACAGGGAGAATAGACTAGGTGTGTGTGAGGGGAGAACTACTATCTTACAATGCTGTACTCCCTAGTGACCCCTCTTGGAGAAGTCCCCCTTTTTCCTGTTCTGGCAATGTAAATTCCAAGACTGTAACGGCAGAAAAGTAAGTGAATGGAGCTAGTTCCCTTAAGTGTTAACATACATAAAAGTGTTATCAATGCAGCCTAGATTACTGCAATCAAACAGAACATGATATTTGGAGATGTAACCTGAGTGACTAGAAAAAAAAAGGAATATCAGAATATAATGTTTCTGAGAATTCAACAAAGCACCTAAATGCATGTAATTCATCTTTTTCTGTTTTGTACTAAGGTGCTTGGATACCGAAGTTTTGCTGTTCAAGAAACCACTATATCCAGCCTCCAGAGTTCATGATACAGGTATATCGATTCTCACATTATGATCAAGACTTTTTTTTTTACATCTTTATTTTTGTGGACAAGAAAAACCTTTCAGCCAACTCTACATGATTAATTGTGACTATAAATTATTGTGTAGCTATGCTTTAACTGCTAGTATGGGTAATACAATTGTAAGAAGACAGTTATAATCCCATAATGAATTCTAATTAAAGTTAAGTATTTATTACAGAATTGCTAAAAGGTTTAAGAAAATGAGAATACCTATTGCTGTATGTACATTCATCAGTCAAATGTAAATGTACTTGAATGGGTGATTCCAAAAAACAAACATGCTGAGGATTTCAAACACAGAAAATAAAACTTCTGGCAGTGTAGTCTTTAAATCACTCCATGATTTAAAACAGCATTACAAGTTTCCTCTGCCAGGCTAGTAGCTGTAAGATCTCTACTTTATACAAAATTACCATTACTATTGGAGCATCACTGGGGTTGGGAGTTGACATAATGGCTAAGGTGTTTACCTCACAGACACAAAGCACAGGGTTTGATTCTCACAATCGAGGGAACTTGGCTAGACTTAAAATGGCCCACGAGGACAGCTAACTTAGTACTTGCTTATGAACCTCAAGTTATATTTTGAAGATATACCTGACATTACAGACTGAATTCCCATAGTGCTATTCAATGCAGGTAGCAATACTACACCTTTCTCAGTGGCAATATGGAGTGTATAATGAATAAATGCATAATGTCCATACAATCACAAAATTATTTTGAATTTACACACAGGGTCACTACTCTCTCACTCATGACAGTCCATTCCTATAGTATGAACAGTCATTTTTAAACAACAGTGCTCAATGGGTCACCTGACCCCAGGGACTTATCCATGTGAGCCATAAGTATGACCCAGATTAACAAAGTTTGATTACAGTACCTTGGGTGCTTGAGCAGTTTAACATAAGCCTTCTCATCTCAGATGGACGGGCACATGCTTGGATACAATGCTACAGAAGGGCGTCATGTGGGGTGGGAAGATTGTTCAAAAGGGAGGAAAGGCACGGAGTACTGGCACATCCTGCAATGCCCATTACGTGTCAACTCCTTGGAAAATACATGCATACACAAGGGGAGGGATTAGGCTTTAAAGGAAAAAAACCCCTCCCTTGGCAGTAGTGTAACAGAGCTCGAAGATACCACAATCTTCTCACTGGTCTTGAATGTGGGTGGAGTGTGAGCAGGAGGACAGGCTGGTTTAGTTGACTTAATGAATGAAGGAAAAGGAATGGCAGCAGCTGGCAGTCAGTTGTACAATGCTCAAAAGTCACAGAATGACTTAAAGTAAACAGGTCTGCTTGCAAAATATAACACAGGTCGATTTCTCTTCTTCCCAGGGCTTTTTTTTTTGTCGTTTTTCTTGGGGAAAAAATCTCAGTTTTAAATGGGCAGGTACGAGGAAAGCAAAGAAAAATAAAAGGTAGGGTTCATGTAGGAAATGTTTGCACTGCTAGATCTGCTATCACAGGAAAAGAATACCTATTCCCGTGTTACTGCTGTAGGGTGTGCGATTCTTTACTCCCAACAGATATGGATATAGTGTATAATAATGACAAATGACCAGTACCCAAAAAGTACAGTTTTGTACCTACCATAAATGTAGATGTCCGAACTGGATAGCATCTGCAGTCATAACAAGTGGGTTGTCCTGTCGTCAGGCAGCCCTGCAGTTGGCCGGATTCCAAAGTCCGGGTCCGGCCTCGGCTGATGTCGCACTCCACCCGACGTCATCTCTGTTGGTCTTCGGGTATAAAAGCATCAGCCGACGCCATTTTCCTCAGTGTTTCTTGCCCCAGATGCCAGTAGCCCTCTTGCAGGGTAAAATTTGGATAGATGCCAATGTTTCCAAATAGATAGAGGTAAACACAACAATAAGCATATATGTACATATATACAAACAAATACACCATAAAAGACTCCCCCCCAACAGCTAGCTATTAGGAGGGTAAACACCCTAGGAGTACCACAGAAGGGAAGGAGGGAGGGTAATCCTGACTGCAGATGCTATCCAGTTCGGACATCTACATTTATGGTAGGTACAAAACTGTACTATGTCCTTCATGGATGCATCTGCAGTCATAACAAGTGGGTAGAATACCATAGCCAACTAGGGAGGAGGATAAAGGTAGATTATGGTGTGTTTAGGATCCCTTGCAGTACAGCAGTGGCAAACCCTGCTCGGGATCTGGAATAAAGAGGCAAATTATAATGCTTGGCAAATGTATGCACGGAGGTCCAAGTAGCCGCCTCAATAATG
The DNA here is from genome assembly GCF_019279795.1 of Protopterus annectens. NCBI lineage: Eukaryota > Metazoa > Chordata > Ceratodontiformes > Protopteridae > Protopterus > Protopterus annectens. The sequence continues at coordinate 165,231,414 of NC_056735.1, forward strand.
TCTTTGGTTGCCACTCCTCGTAAGAAGGCTGTGGTAGTGGCTGTTGCCCTTGTAGAATGAGGTCTTATGTTCTGTGGAATTGGTTTTCCATGGAAGGAGTAACAGTATCGTATGCAATTTCCTATCCATTTGGAGATTGTCTGTTTGGAAATAGCTTTTCCTTCCCTTCCTGTTGCATAGGCTACAAAAGTTGGTCAGTCTTTCTGCTATTTTTGTTCTGTCCAAGTAGTAGCGTAGCTGTCTATGTACATCCAAGGTATGCAGTATTCTTTCCCTCTGTTTTGTGGGTTGGGAAAGAAGGTAGGTAGGTGGATTGCCTGGTTTAAAGATACTCTGGATACCACCTTAGGCATAAATGTAGGATTAGTCCTCAAGGACACTCTATCTTGGTGGAAGATTAGGAAGGGTTGCACTGCCATTAAGGCCTGTAGTTCTGAAACCCTCCTTGCTGAAGTAATTGCCAGTAGGAAAGCAGTTTTCCATGACAGGTGTTGTAGGTCTGCTGTTGCTGCTGGTTCAAAGGGTGCTAGTGTCAACTTTTCTAGCACAAAGTTTAAGTCCCAAGCTGGTAATGGTGGTTTCCTTGGAGGTTTTACATTCTTGATTCCTCTGAGGAACTGCCTGAGCAAAGGGTGCGAAAAACAGGTGGATCAAAGCTGTATTCTGCTGAAATAGCTGATGCATGTATCTTGATGGAGGAGTAGGACAGGCCTGAATGAAGAAGTTCGCCAGATACTCCAGAATGTTAGGCATATCTATGTTTGACACATCTTTTCCTCTTCGGTACTCCAAATGACAAACCTTTTCCATTTTCCAGCATAGTTCTTTCTTGTTGAAGGTCTGCGTGCTTCAAGAATAATGTCTTTAACTCTTTGGGAAAGTTCTGGATTAGCTGCTGCTATGTGATGTTCCATGCAGTCAGTTGCAGCGTTTTAGGTTTGGATGTATGATGCTGTAGTTGTTCTGAGTTGACATCAAAGGCATCAGGGGTAATGGCCACATGTTGATCCGAGACATGCTCTTCAGTAGTGGGTACCAGTGTTGTCTTGGCCAGTTTGGGGCTATCAGGATTATCCTTGGACGTTCTTCCTTGATTTTTAGTAGTACCTTGTGTATCAAAGGAAGAGGTGGGAATGCATATGCTGTTAGGCCTTTCCAGTTGAAGGAGAGTGAGTCCACTTTCCATGCTAGTGGGTGGAATGTCCTTGTGCAGAATTTTTGAGCTGGTGATTGAGAGGTGATGCGAATAGGTCTATCTGTGGCATTCCCATTTCTTTGAGATGGTCTTGAAGATGTCCGGGTGCAGCTTCCATTCGTGGGCATCGAAGTGGTTCTGCTTAGTATGTCTGCTAGAGTATTGTCTTTCCCGGTACAAATATTGCCTGTAACTGAATGTTGTAGCTGAGTGCCAGGGTCCACAGCTCCAAGGTCATTCTGCATAGGGGTATGAATGAGTGCCTCCCTGTTTGTTGATGTACCACATGACTGTGGTGTTGTCTGTCCTTATCATCAACTGGCCCTCTTTGAGGAATGGTTTGAACTTTTGGATTGCCAGTTTTACTGCCAGCATTTCTTTTAGATTGATGTGCAGGTGAAGTTGATCCTGTGTCCACAATCCTTGCACGCATTTGTCCAGCATGTGGGCCCCCATCCTAGGTCTGAAGCGTCTGTTGTGATGGTCTGGCTTGGTTGACATCTGCGGAAGGGCAGGCCTGGGTTTGACTGGCATGCCTGAGCCCACCATAGGAACTCCTGTTTTAAGCATGGAATTAGTGGGATTTCTGTTTCTAGACTGTGTCTGTGTTGGGACCATAAATTCTTTAGGTACCACTGTAGTTTCCTCATATGTAGTCTGGCAAATGGGACCAAGATTATGCATGATGCCATGAAGCCCAAGGCCTGTAGAAATTTTCTTGCTGTTAACTTGTTCAGTTTTGTTAGTGCCAAGAAGTAAAGAGGAAGTTCTATTTGTTTTTCTGTAGTCAGGAATTCCATTTGTTGTACTGTGTCCAATTCCGCCCAAGAATGTCCTTGTTTGGGATGGTATCAGCCTTGACTTTTGTAAATTGACTGTGTATCCCAGTCCTTGTAGCAAGTAAATGAACCTTTGTAAATCTGTTGTCAGCTTGCTTTTGTTGTCCCCTTGTAGCAGGCAGTCGTCCAGGTATGGGTAAATTTGAATTCGCTGTACTCTGCAATGGGCGCTTACTGATGCCAGGCATTTTGTGAATACTCTGGGCAGTAGATAAGCCAAAGGGCAATGCTGAGAATTGATAGTGCTCTGATCCTGCAAGAAATCTGAGGTATCTTCTGCAGATTGGTCGAATGGGGACGTGCAGGTATGCCTCCTTGAGATCTAGAGTTACCAGCCAAGACTCCTTGCCCAGCATGGGAAGAAGTTGCTGTAGGGTCAGCATTTTGAATTTTGGGACAATGATGTATGTATTTAAGGTGGACAGGTCGAGAATTGGTCTCCAACTTTTTCCTTTCTTGGAACTAGGAATAGTCTGGAGTAGAACCCCTTTCCTTGTTCTGCTGTTGGCACTCTTTCCACAGCTCTCATGTTTGCTAACTCCATTATCTGGCGTAGAGCCTCTGTTTTTGATTTGGAGGTAGATTTGGCATTCCTCTTTTGACTGGTAAAGTGTGGAAGTGAAACCGTAACCTTGATCTATGGTTTGTAAAATCCACTTGTCTTTTGTTATGTAGTGCCAGTTCTTTGAAAATAAGGTTAACTTTCCGCCTAGAGGAGCTGCTATTTGTTCCCTGGTAGGCGGATTTAGGATTAAGTCACTGTGGTTGTGCTGATGTAGTGGCAGTGGCTGTGTCTGTGCCTCTGTTGTTACCTTGCCACTGTCGTCCTCTGTAGGCACCTCCTCTGGATTGGTTTCTGCCTCTGGAACGCCTATTCCTGCCCCTTTGAAATTTTGTGGAGTCAGGAAAGGACCAATTTTTGGCAGGCCAGTTCCTGCTAAACCTTGGGGTTGAACCTGCAAGAAATCTTTAACAGTTTGAACAGATTTTGCCTTTTCTTCCATTTTCTTCATAACCTGCTGGGCAGGTGTACCAAACAAACTTGTCTTGTCCATAGGAGCATCTAGCAACTTAGCTTTAACATGATCCGTAAAGCTTGTTCCTTTAGCCATGCATGCCTTCTTATCACTGTGCCTGTCATGGCTGATCTAAATGAAGCCTCCAGTGCATCATAGCCACATTTTAAGGAATGGTTGCTAACCTGTTGTATGTTATTTACCATCTCTAATACATATTTCTTATCAAGAGATTCATCAGTAGTTAGTTTTTAGTTAACTGATCAAGCATAAACTCTTGGTATTGTATCATGTGAAACTGACAGTTTAAAGCTCTAGCTGAGAGAGTAGCTGAAGTGTAGACCTTTTTACCCCATCTGTCTAGTGACCTTGCTTCCCTTTCAGAAGGAATAGGGTTTTAGCTGTGGTCGGCTACTGCCTTGGGACCCTGGGATATAGTTTCTGGGTCTGCAAGTGGGGCCTTGTAAAGGTGGTGATGAGTATCTGGCACCCTGTAAAATCTGTCTGGTTTGGCAGGGGCTGGGGGTAAAGAATCTGGAGCGGAGCAAACATCATTGAAAGCATCATCCACCACAGAGAGAACAGGAGGTATAGCTAAGGGCCTGTGCTGTGGGAGGTGCAGAAAGGTCCTAAGTCTTTTCTGGAGTCTGAAAAATCCTGTTGCTGCCATTGGAACTGTTCTCGCATGGCATGCAAGGTTTCCCCAAAGGAGAATTCTTCTGGTGGGGAAGCAGCTGGAATGGATTCTTCAGCATCAGAATCTTCAAAATTGGAGAAGGGAGCCTCAGGCTGGTCAGTTATGTCTGATTCATCAGCAGAATCATCAGAAGACACTGGCTCAGGGGGCTCTGCCCTAGGTCTCTTCTCTGGGGGCTGAGAGGCCCTGTCTGGGTGAGACTGAGATCCTCTAATTAAAGAAATTAAATCTTCTGCCAAAGAAAGCATTTGAGAACTAGAAGAGGGCCTGGATGAGGGGGGTTTAACAGGCACTGATTTAGTAGTCTTGGCTGCTTTAGCCCTGGCGAAGTCTTAATGGACATGGCTGCTGGAGGCCTAGCAGCACCACGTGCTGGGGTAGAGACATCCAAGGGGATGGTGTCTGATAAGTCAACCACGGTAGTGGGTAAAATTTCTGAGGTCGATTCAAGAATTGTAGCAGGGGCCTCAGTTGTAAGAATAGGTTCAGCTGTACTTTGAGCAGTTTTCTCGGTTTCAGCCGAAACCGAGACACTCGCGGTTTGCTTTGCCGTGGTTTCGGCCGAAACCGCGGACCGCGAGTGTCGGTCTTTATCTTTGCGTTTCTTGGAAGATTGGGTAGTCGGAGGATCCGACGGCATAATGTACGCAAAAACAGTACCGAAAAACTGTTCTGCAAACTCCGACCGACGCCTAAGCGTTCGTCGGTTGAAAGAGGCACAGGCCGAACAGGCTGCTACGTCGTGGGCTGGGCCTAAACAAGGCAGACAGTAAGAGTGGAAATCTTTATGAGGTATTTGTTTCCCACAGGTTAAACAATTGTTAACTTTTTCTGACATCGGCTGAGGCAAGAAAGAGTCCCCAACGGGGTACTTAGCTTTAGAAGTCTTCGAAGTAGTATTCGGTAGAAGTAATCTCTGGATCCGACCGACCGGCACTTGCGAACAGCTTCTGCTTCGGGCGCCACGCGGCAAGAAAGACTGGGGAAAATGGCGTCGGCTGATGCTTTTATACCCGAAGACCAACAGAGATGACGTCGGGTGGAGTGCGACATCAGCCGAGGCCGGACCCGGACTTTGGAATCCGGCCGACTGCAGGGCTGCCTGACGACAGGACAACCCACTTGTTATGACTGCAGATGCATCCATGAAGGACATCGGAATACATATAGTGTATGTTTACATTTTTGTAATCCCTCTCATACAGCTAACCTTTATACTTACAATGACAGCACATCATGGTCCAGACAACAGAAGTGATACGTTATTGTATAAAGTTTTAAATATGCATAACTTAACATATAACTGATTTTGTTTTTCTTTTTATATTCACAGCCTGAAATTCTACCTGGTAAATGCTGGGCAATCCGAGGCTCTAAAGGGTTTGCCATAATCAGTCTCTCTTCCAAAATAATAATAACAGGATTTACTATAAATCACATTCCAAAATCCGAGAGAGATATTGCCACTGCACCTCGAGAGTTTGCTGTGTATGTAAGTAGGGTCAGTGGGGAAGATCACGTTATACAACTATTTATTTTGACCATATTTTACCTAATAGGAAGATGAATGGAGAGACAAGATAACCTACCATGGCTGATATAAGAGCATGGGCCAGAACCATGCATAAGGATAAAACTGCAACTACACTCTGGCTGACCGCTGCATGATTAGTATGCTCAGGGTCAGTTCTGCAGTCTGTCTTTCAGCCCTGACCCACTGACCATCAACTTGTGCAAAGTAACAATTAACCTCAGTAAGTGAGTGCGGGCATGGCTATCACAGCATGGGGGAGGAATAGGGAAAAAAGTGATATCTACCCCTCACCACCAGATGGCGTCACCTCTAGTACATTATGGTACAGGAAAATGGAGGAAGGAAAAGGTAAGCATTTGATCAAGGGAAGCTGCACTGCATCCCAGAAAAATTAGATATTCAAATTTCAAATGTATGTTCGAGATAGACAAACACATTGTCCAAAAGTCAGGGTAAGGCAGTTGCACCTGATACCATGTTGCATGATCTACAATGTGAATTTTCTTCAGCACCAATATGCACTGAATTTAATTTATTCTTTTCAATTCGTTTCTGAAAGGGTCTAGAAGATATAAATGAGACAGAAGGGACACTCATTCACACCTTCACCTATCAAGAAACTGGACACCTCAATCAAACTTTCCTTGTACAGGTATATTTTCTTTTATGTTTTCTCATTTGCACTTGTTGAGTTGGAGAATGATTAAGACCTCTAATGATTTATGAGCTTATCAATATCCTGGCATGAGCCATAATTTGTACACTGCTACAGAAGGATAGGGCAACCCTCAGTACTACAAATGTCAGGCAGAGACAGTCTGCACTGGGTCATTAAAAGCTCAAACTCTCTGTAAATCTAATCATAGCATCTTCAAACAAGTTCAACACACACCACCTGCACTTTCAGCAATGGTAACAGAAACCATCCAGAAGTAATATGTAGTAAATCTGTCAAGGACTGTCAGTTACCACTACAGCTTTCACAATAGCTTATAACAGTGAACTAGGAGTCCATTCCAGAGGCATTTTTTTTATGAAAACAATTCCCCGTAACTTGCTGTTGTTAGCCATTTATAATCATTATATAAAAACAGAAAAAAATTATAACCAATAATCTGGGTTGAAAAGACATAACAGGAGAACATAAACACTTGGAACTAATACGTCTTTTGCAGTAATTCAGCTGTCAGTGATAACAATTCCAAAGCCCAGGGCTTTTGAGAAGGTCAAAGATGGGAATGCTTACACGACAGGTTAGTGAAAATTTTACAAGGAATGCAAGTTTAATAATTTACATAAGGAAATTCTGTTCTGATTTGAATACCAAACAGATTTAAATACCAAACAGATAAACACTAAAAACCGCTGGAGAAGCATAGCATTATCTGAAATCTAGAAGTCCTAAGTATTACACTAGTGAAATCAAAGTTAGAATATGACAATACACAGTGAGCACCTTAACAAGATGAGTATGATGCCAAAAATGTGAAGCATTAAAATATTTCTTACTTTAGATTTGCAAGCTACAAGGGGTGGGAGGGTAGCTTAATGGTTAAGGTGTTTGCCTTACAAACACAAGGTACAGGGTTTAAATCTCACAGGGGATAACTGGCTAGGCTTAAAATGGCTCGCAAGGGCAGTTAGCTTAGTACTAACCTATGAACCTATGAACAAAAGTACAGCTAATAGCATGTAAACAGACAATACATTAGTTGGACTTCATGGATAAGTTACACATCCAAATATTCAACACAAAGCATATACACACATTTCAGATACTATACAGATACAAGGCTGTTGGTCAAATGTCACTCGTACAGCTTTAAGGTAAGAAGTTTACTCAATGTTTTCTGTATAAAACATTGTTACAGTGCCCTTATAGGCAGAACTATCCTTAGCTGCAAGAAAGATTATTTGATCCAATCAAAATCTTTTCTTTTTTTAATTTTTAGAGGCAGCAAACAAAGCCGTACCAAATTATTAAAATGATGGTACTAAGCAACTGGGGCAGTGAACAGAATACTTGTGTGTATCGCTTTCGTGTGCATGGGATTCCTATGAACTAAGTGATGCAGAAAGCCAACAACTAGAATATGCAGAACTGTTAACAAAACAAAATAAAATAAAAACCCGAACAGCTAAATAAAATAAACAAGCAACAGAAATACCGCTGACTGAACTACTGGAAGTGTGACTGGATAAAATGAACTGCATGAAACTGTACATGTCTGAAGGCAAAAAAATTACCTTTTTTAGTAATCTAGAACGTGCAAAATCTCTGTTGTATTTAGTGGGTGGTAATAATTCACCATTTACTGTAATGTGTTCAGCAACTGCCAATACCTTTATCACTGTAGGTATGAAAGTAATATATTATTGCTCTGTATACTGTAATGCACACCTTTGAATCTTTACTTAAAATAATTACATTATTCAATATATAAATACAATTATTTAAATAAAATCAGTGAGGATTTATTTAATAGATAACATCTGTTTACTTAGTGTATGCCTGACTACAAACAGAGTAAAATGCTGCAGAGGTTGTCCCAGAGTACTGCCTATGTGTCATACAAAACTCAGGAAGTTCAAGTGCCATAATATTCTGTTCCCTCTCAATTTAGTTCATGTGACTGTTGCACAGGTGCACTAGTGTGTACACGAACATCACAGAGCCATTTAGTTCATGACGATGTTTTCACATTACCTCTCTACATGTTTCAGAAATGGCTCTTAGGGGGTCATTCCCATACATTGGATCAGCATAAATTTCAGAATCTCTCTGAGCTGCTATTGTCGGAAACTGTGCCCTTGCCACACTTCAGAGTCAGGACACTTCAATATCTTTCTGGTGCACAACATTATGTTATGACAATTGACAACAGTTCGAAAAGAGGCCTGGAATAGTCAGATGGCTGATCTGGGGATGGAGGGTGGTAGAGATGTAGGTAACTTAAGAACCTGTGACCCACACTCCCTCCTGGGATAATGTACAAAGTTGCTGTCACCTAAAGTAGAATGTATACAGACGGGAATACACTAGAAAGCATACCCAGGATCTTGCAATCCTGCTACGGTAACACTGCAGCAAAGGCTGGAAAACAAGGTGGCCAAGTCACCTAAAGCAGCATCATTCACATACAACTGAGGGGATTAAGACAGATATCAAATTAAAGGTTGGCACAGATATCATCCGACTGATCAACTATGTCTGTGTGGTCATCACTGACCATGTGACAGGTATCTCGACCATATTTTAGAACGTGGGAGTTGTCCTACTCCCATTCTTTCGTCCTGTTTAGCTGAAGGCTACTCATCCGATGAAGTAACATCAATTTATTTACTTTTCTCCTGTTTTCAGGGTCTGCTTCCAAACTATTTACCTCTTATGGCTACTTCTGTTTTATGTACTAACATAGCATAAGAATAAAAATGCCACCGTTGTACAGTAATATTTTTATGCCTCTCATCACAACATTGTGGGGGTGTGTGTACATATACACACCTACACATGCACAATGAGTTTTGATAACTTTCATATTTGTTACTCTGAGGAGAGGTGAAAGCTATACTACTGTTCTCAACTATTTTGCAAATTCTGCAGTTTGTCAGTTTCAGAAATCAATGTGACCTGCATTTGTTGTAAGTTTCAAATGGCAGCATCTTTACTGCTTCAAGACATTCTTAAACAATTTACAGAACAAGACACTTTGATAGTCCTGCTTTATACCGAATACCATGTGAATTTAAAGCAAATGGGAAATGCGGACAGTCGAATCTCAAGCATCTGCATACAGGACAGAGCAAATAAAGCATGCATTACTTTGCTCTAACAATTAAATGGCAAAGCATGGCTAATTTTTCAGAGAAGAGATTATTCTTTTTCATTTTACAAACACATACTAGCAATTATAAGTAAAATATATACAGAGCTTGTCAACCTGAAAACGTGAAATGTACATTCTGACAACTGAATGTACAAACACCAGCTGTTGCCACTAATTTATAAATGATGGACAGGACACACTGCTTTTACCAAATAACATGAAAGGGTGACTGGGGCATTTAGGACCATAGAGTAGATGTGCATTGCTGCCTTGAGTAATAGCCAATACCTGCTATGTCCCTAAAAGTTTTACACTTAACTGCAGAGCAGACTTGTAATCTCTGGTTTCAGCAGATCTTGCCCACCTTGGTCTTAGCCCAGCACCTGACCTCTCAGCTGTCCCTACTTTGGAGGAACATTCCTATTTTATGTCCTAATTTACCCCTCTGCACATGATGTTCCTATTTTTTTGAAGGTATGTGTCTATTTTTCAAGCCTGAGTTACCCCTTAGGATCATAGGAAGTTACTAGACTATTGGCCCCAAGGCCCTTATAAGCCTAGCCAAGTGTTTAGCCCATGTTTAGACAAGTCAGCACCCAAAGCCACTGTCCAGCAGGGACACAGGTGGAATCCCGGGGGTGTTTTTTCAGTTTCCCATCCAGTTATCCAGGTTGCTCTTAAAAAGGGATAATGAGGTACTCTGCTTGACATGGAGATGAAATTTATTTCACAGATGGGGGAATCTCTGGGACACAAATCTGTCTCACCAACTGATATCACAGACCAGGTTGAGGTCGCATGTACAGGTTGCTCAAGTGGAGCTTGACTTGTGGATCTGCAGTAGTCCCATCAAGGAGGGCTCTAAGATTGCTTTATATGCCAAACAGAGGTCACCTCTGAGGAGTCTGTATAAAACTAAGTACAGGGATAAGGCTTTAGTCTGTGAAGGGTAAATGTTTGAGGCCATGGATTCTCCTGGTGAGGAAAGTACAGTTGTGTACACTTACCATAAATGTAGATGTTCGAGTGTATTCACTGTTGCAGTCGTTACATTTGGGTAATCTGCTTGCAGGTTGCCCTCAGTCGGCCTGATTAACAAAGTCTTGGGTCCTGCGTCAGTTGCTGTCCCTTCTTCCATGACGTCAGGTCGTCAGGGGTATAAAACATGCAGCCGACGCCATTACATCAGTTTTTCTTGCCCCAGATGTTAGTTGCCCCCCTAATGGGGAGCAATTAAACATAAAAACACACAGTTATACCTCAAACAAAAAAGCAAATACACCAAAAAGGCTTTTAAGCATAGTAAAGGAAAGTAGAGGTATAGCCAAAAGAAGTTAGGGGGCTGGAGGGAGGGTAACCAGGACTGCAACAGTGAATACACTCAAACATCTACAGTTACGGTAAGTGTACACAACTGTACTATGTTCTTCATGTTTCAACTGTTGCAGTCATTACATTTGGGTAGACTCCCAAAGCTGTGGTTGGGACGAGGAGTTTAGATAGCATTAGGGCCAGCTGTAAGGCCCTGCAAGACTGCAGTGGCAAAGCCAGCTCTGGATTTAGAAAAAATTGGCAAATGATAATGTTTGGTGAAAGTATGTTCAGAACTCCAGGTAGCAGCTTCTAGGATGTCCCTGGTAGGAACACCTTTGAGAAAGGCTGTGGAAGTAGATGCAGCCCTGGTGGAGTGAGGTCTGATCCCCTGGGGCATAGGTTTTCCATGGTGCTTATAGCAGAAATAAATGCAATGGCTTATCCATTTAGAAATGGTTTGTTTTGAAATGGCCCTCCCCTCCACCCCTGCAGCAAATGCTACCAGCAGTTGTTCAGATTTTCTTTGAGATTTAGTCCTGTCCAAGTAGAATCAAAGTTGTCTGTGCACATCCAATGAATGCAGAATCCGTTCCCCTTTGTTCTGTGGATTGGGAAAGAAGTGTGGCAAGTGAATGGACTGATAAAAAGCCACACTGGATACCACCTTGGGCATGAAGGATGGATTAGTTCTGAGTGACACTCTGTCCGCATGAAAGATGATGAAAGGCTCCACTACCATAAGAGCCTGTAATTCAGATATCCTTCTAGCTGAAGTGATTGCTAAAAGGAAAGCTGTTTTACAAGAAAGAAATTTTAAGTCTGCATTAGCAACTGGCTCAAAAGGAGGTAGAGTGAGTTTCTCTAATACAAAGTTAAGGTCCCAGGCTGGGGTTGGAGCTCTCCTGGGTGGTCTCAAATTTCTGGCCCTTCTGAGGTACTGCTTGAGCAGTGGATGAGAGAAGAGGGGAGGTTCTGTGTTATAATGAGCTGAAATAGCGGAGGTGTGGATTTTAATGGAGGAAAAAGACAGGCCCTTGTGAAGCATCTCAGTTGTAAAATCTGAGGTAAATTGGGCGCTGCTGTGCTCATCCCTTGAGATTTGTTCCAGGCACAGAACCTTTTCCATTTTTCAGCATAAGATTTTCTAGTACTAGGCCTCCTTGCCTCTAAGATGACATCCATCACAGGTTTGCTGAGGGATGGTAAGGGAGAGTTTAAGTAATTAGCCAGGCTGCAAGGTTCAGTGTTGGAAGCTGTGGGTGCAGGATCTGGGTTTACTGCTGAGACAGCAGGGAAGGAAGTCAGAGGCAGGTGCCATGGACATAACTGACACACTGCGCAGGAGGGGGTACACCAGTGTTGGCGCAGCCAGTCTGGAGCAATCAAAATCATCCTTTGTTTGTCCTGTTTGACTTTTAGTAGTACTTTGGAGAGCAGAGGCAGCGGGGGGAAGGCAAAGACTGATAGGTTTTTCCAGCTGAAGGACAGAGCATCCACGTTCCAGGCTTGTTTGTGGGTAGTCCTTGTGCAAAATTTGTCCAATTGGTAGTTCTGGGGGGGAGGCAAAAAGGTATATATCTGGGCTCTCCCATTCGCTTGTCAACATGTTGAAAATCCTTGGTTCCAGTTCTGATTGATATGCAGGTGCATTTGACTTGGGTTCCATTTGCCCTGAATGCACTTCCCTGCCAGATAAGCCCCCCCATGCATAGTCTGATGCATCTGTTGTTAGGGTTTGGACAGCAGGGGTTGGTGTGAAAGGTAGTCCCTTGTTTTGGTGACAGGCCTCTGCCCACCAAAGGAACTCTAGGCATAGGCAAGATATGACAGAAATCATTGTTTCTTGGCTGTGAGAATGTTGACTCCATAGGCTTTTTAGATACCACTGTAGTTTCCTCATATACAGTCTTGCATATGGAATTAGAAGAATGCAGGAGGCCATGAACCCAAAGGCTTGCAGTATTTGTCGTGCAGATAGCAGAGTTTTTGTGGCCACTTGTTTGAAGTAGGTTGTCAAATGAATTTGCTTTTCTGGCGTGAGGTAAGCCATCTGAGAAGTTGTATTCAAGCTTGCTCCTAGGAATGTAATTTGTTGACAGGGTACCAGTTGTGATTTCTTTTCGTTTGTAGTGTACCCCAGACAAGTTAGAACCCTTTTTACAAACATCAGATGATTCAAAAGTATGTCCTGGCTTTCTGCCTGAATTAGATAATCGTCCAGGTATGGGTATATTTGAATACTTCTTTGTCTGCAAAATGCAATAACTGGAGCTAGGCACTTTGTGAATACCCTGGGCGCAGTAGATAAGCCAAAGGGCAGTGCAGAGAACTGATAGTGCGTGTAAGCCTACTTTGAAGCGTAGGTATCTTCTGCAAGATTCCCTGATCGGGATGTGCAGGTACGCTTCTTTTAAATCTAGTGTTACCAACCAGGTGCCTTTGACTAGCATAGGAAGTAATTGGTGAAGAGTCAGCATCTTAAATTTTGGAATCTCCAGGAAGGTGTTTAGAGTAGACAGGTCCAGGATCGGATGCCATGATTTGTCTTTTGTGGGTACCAGAATAAGTCTGAAATAGAAACCTTGCTCTATCTCTTTTGGTACCAGCTGAATACCCCTCATGCTTAAGAGGGAAAGTACTTGTTTTTGAGCCTCTGCCCACTGACTTGGGGGCAGGTCTGGCCACCCTTTTGGTGTTGGCAACTTGTGGAAATGAAATCTGTATCCCTGGGACACTATATTTAAAACCCATTTGTCCTGGGTTATGAGTTCCCAGTTCTTTGCATGAAGAGCAATCTTTCCTCCCAAAGGGGCGGTTAAAAGAGAAGTGCTTGGAAATTTTAAAAGGAAGTCACTGAGACCGTTTAACATAGGAGTGTCTTGTTATTTCCAGATTTGGAAGCGGAGGCCCCCCACTGCTTAGTTCTGAGAGTCCCCTGGGACTGAAACCTGGGGTTTTTGCTGTGTCTGGGTTTGGCTAGAGAAGATCTGGAAGGGGCTGGAAAGGACCAATTCTTAGTAGGCCAGTGCCTATTAAATCTTGGAGGTTGCACTTGTAAAAAATCTTTAACAGTTTGCATAGATTTAGCTTTATCTTCCATCTTTTTAAGGACTTCTTCTGCCTTATTGCCAAACAGGCGGTCCTGATTTTAAGGAGCATCCAACAATTTAGCTTTAACATGATCAGGCAAAGATTGCTCCTTAAGCCAAGCATGCCTTCTAATCACAGACCCAGTAACAGCAGCCCTGCAAGAGGCCTCTAAAGAATCAAAACCACATTGCAAAGTATGTTTTCCAACTTGTTCAGCAGAATGCATTAAATCCTGTAAATCTTTAATGTTAAGTTGTCTATCTCGCCTTCGTTCTTGCTGGCTGGTATCGGAGACGATCCTCGGCTCCGACTCAGCCATCTTCTATAGCTCGAGCGCTGTTTACTGGCTCGAAGCTACCCCTTATCCCATGATGCCTAGTGATAGCTACCTAGATCTCGTTTGCCACTTCAGCTGCGAGGTGTCATTTTTTTGGCTCAGGCTTGTATAAAGTTTTTTGTATAACTTTATTACTCTAGATTTCTATATTTCCAGTGTTTTATTGCTAACGATTAGTCTTGTTTTTTGTGATAGCTAGTGTTTAGTTGTAGTATCCCTTCTTTTCCTTGAGAACTCGTTTAACTTAAAGAGTCCCCCCCCCCCCCATCCTCTTCTTGTCAGGTTAGCCATTTAGGTTAGAGGCTTTCCTTCTACCTTTCTTTCATAAGCTAGTCATTTAAGTTAGAGGCTTTCCTATTAAAAAAAATCCTTTAGCTATAGTCTTGTTGTACAGTGTGTTTTTTGTGTAGACTGTATTTTGCTTTTGGTAGCTGTTGCTGTATTTGTTGTTTCCTTCTTTCAGGATGTCAAAGGAATCCAAAGTGTCTGGATTCAAGAAGTGTAATTCGTGCTGTCAGAAAATGTCTCTGACAGATGGGCACACTTCTTGCATCTATTGTTTAGGCGCTGTGCACCTGCAGGACTCTTGCAGGTGCACCTGCATCTATTGTTTAGGCGCTGTGCACCTGCAAGAGTCCTGCAGGTGCACAGCGCCTAAACAATAGATGCACCTGCAAGAGTCCTGCAGGTGCATCTATTGTTTAGGCGCTGTGCTCCTGCAGGACTCTTGTTCTATCTGCCATGCCTTTAGTCCAAGATTCCTGCAGAAGCATAAGAATAAGCTTATTCGTAGGGGTCTTTTAAAATCCCAGGATTCACCGGCCAAGAGCTCTCAGCCTGTGAAATCCTCTAAATCTACCAAGCCGTCGGATCCAAGTTCGGAGCCGTCCTCAGTTCAGACTCTACTGTCTACTTCGGTTCAGGCTGGCACCGATAAGACCTAGACCTAGATCTCGTCTGCTCCACCAGAAACTATGGAGCCACAAAAGGCTGAGGTCCCCTTCAATGGAATCGGTACATTCGGCTCCTCGGTCTCCATTGCTTTAGAGAAAGCGCAGTCATCGATCCTCTCACTCCTCTAGGCTGTCGGATCACGATGTGGAGAGAGTAGTCAGTAGGTTGCTGAAGTCGCAGGCACTTGCCAAGATGTTGTCCAGCCCTCCTCAACAGGTGTCGGCTCTGTCCAATTCTCTCAGTGTTCTTCCTCAGACTCCAATGAGTTCAGAGCCGGAGTTCGTTGGGGTTCATGTAGTGGAACCATCGGCTCAGATAACCATCTCCTACGGTTCCGACGTCGGCTCCGATCCCCTCGGTGGTGTCGTCCAGAGGGATCTGGGTGCCGGGGTTCCCTCGTCTGCTCTAAGGAGGCAAGTGGCATTGGACCCTTGTCTGACCCCATTCTCCCTCTCGGAGTTTCGGCTCAGGTGAGCTCGGCTCCTACATCGGCCTCGGAGCTGTCTCCCTTGGTGCGGAGAAAGATTCCAATTTCCTCTGAACCAGAGCTTTCTTGGCATCGTGGCAGGGAAGCCTTTGATGTCATGAGGAGTGTGCTGGCCACTGAGTCAGCTCCACTATCGGCCCCACCGGCTCCGTCCCCTGTAGTGCCTGTGACAAACTCTGCTCCTTCTCCAGACCCCAGGCATAGGGAACCGATGCTCCAGGGAACCCCATTGGGTGTTTCCTCTTCTTCCGAGGCCTCCCCTGATTATTCAGAGGAGCCCCCTCGTAAGAAGAAGTGCAAGAGGAAGCACATTGACTCCCATGATTCTGTAACTTCTGATACAGACTTAGATGATTCTGAAGGGTCCCCGAGATCCCCCTCTGAAGATATTTCCTTCTTGGACATCCTAGAAATGCTTAAGCAGAGGGGGAACTGGAATCCCCTAGCCCCTACCGAGGAAGAGTCTGTATTTCTGGATGTGTTCGGTTCCCAACCTTCCACCTCCTGGGTTTCTCCGCCTTTCGATCCACTTATGTCCGTGGTGGCTCAAAAGGCTTGGTCAGCTCCACATACAGTGGAACCAACTCAGAGACCACCTGGCAAATTCATCACAGCACCCCAGGATAAGCAGTTTCTTACCAAAGATGTTCCTGTTGATGCCATGGTGGTAGCAGCAGCCACCAACAAAGAGTTAGTGGAGACCTCTTCGTCTGTCCATCCTCCTAACAAGGAGTCTAGGATGATGGACAGATACGGGAAGCAAATGTTCGCTTCAGCGACCTTTTCTATGAGGTCACTGAACTACTAATGTCATTTTACCCGGCTTCAGAGGGATCTCCTTAAAGAGCTCGCAGATACCCTTCAAGATCCATCAGCTGAGGGAGCTCAAGCTAAAGTAGCATCCCAGCTGGCGACTCTTAATTCTGTAGTAACTCCTCCACGAGGCTCATTTCCTACGCAGCCGATGGTGCGAGTAGAGCCTCCGGTACGGGTGTGGCCCTTAGGAGGCATGCATGGATGCGGCTGTGTAATTTTGCGGAACCCTTTCGAGAGTCATTCACCAACACCCCCTTTGATGGTTCCTTTCTCTTTGGACCACAGGTGAAAGACACTTTGACTAGGTGTGAGCAAGAAGGCAAGACTCTCTTTGCCGGGGGAATCCATTTTTCCACTCCTTCTAGACCGTACCCTAAAGGTCAGACGAGTGGCAAAATGTGGTTCCGAAAATCCCAGGGAGCCTTGCCTGACACACGTAGCGATTTTTCCTCCAGGGGCAGAGGGGGAAACAATAACAACAGATTCCTCCCTCGTGGTAGAGGGGGTCCGCAGAACCAGGGCAACAGAGAATCCTTCTCTGATAAGCCCTTTCAGCATCCCTGAAGGGTTACCCGGCTGCTCACCTCTGGAGGCAGTCGGGGGAAGACTTTCACTGTACCCAAAAGCCTGGCAAAATTTAACACAAGACAGATGGGTATGGTCTATTATATCCGGAGGTTACAAAATTACCTTCTGTCACCCCCCCTTACCGTCAAGGAAATCCCTTCCAGATGTTCCACCCAATCTGAAGGACCAAGCGGTAATAGAAGTTTCAAAACTGCTAGAAAAAAAAGTGTCATCCAGGAAGTCCTGGCAGACCAGCACAGATCCCGAACTTACTCAAGGTTCTTTTTGGTACTAAAAAAGACAGGGGACTGGAGACAGATTCTGGATCTCAGCAGGCTAAACAGGTCTGTACAAAGAACAAAGTTTCGGATGGTCACGCTACAGTCCATTCTACCCTTTCTGGGTCAGAACAATTGGATGTGCTCGATAGATCTTCAGGACACGTACTACCACATCAAGATGGACAGGCGCTCCAGGAGATTTCTTCGCTTCCGGCTGGGAGCCAGTCATTACCAGTTCAGAGCTCTGCCCTTTGGTCTCACCACAGCCCTGAGGGTGTTCACCAAATGTATGGCAGTGGTCACGGTTCACCTGAGATGTCGAGGATTCCAGGTGTTTCCATATCTAGACGACTGGCTCCTCACTGCTACTACCAGGCATCAACTTCTACAACCCAGGGACTACACAATTACAATCTGCTCCCAGCTAGGCATTACAATAAACTTCGAAAAATCTGCCTTGTTGCCCTGTCAATCTATCACCTACATAGGAGCAGACTTGGACACAAGAAACATGTCTGCAAGGCTACCGCTAGAAAAGGTATCTACAATTCGTCAACAAGTACAAATTCTAATGCAAAGCAACAGAAGCCAGGTCAGGTTCATTCTTCAAACTCTGGGTTCCATGGCAGCAGCCATTCTTCTAATCCCACTGGCCTGCTTTCACATGAGGATCCTTCAGTGGCTTCTGTTCACACAGTGGTCTTTCCAACAGCTGCCCATGTCTCACATAATCATGATTACAGAAGCATGCAAAAAGCACCTTTCCTGGTGGATGGTCTCCCCACTAGTGACTCAGGGCAGACCCTTCACTCAGCCCCCTCTGGTAGCCACAGTGACCAGATGCCTCCCTGATAGGGTGGGGGGGGGGCATTATCAGGGCAAGACAGTCCAAGGCACTTGGCAGCCTCACGAGTACCATCTGCACATAAACGTCCTAGAAATGAGTGCCGTGCTCCTAGCATTGCAAGCCCCCCTGGACTCTCTCCCTTCTGGGACCATTGCAATTCAAACAGACAACATGTCAGTGGTGTGGTACATCAAGAAGCAGGGCGGAACCAGGTCCTACCCCCTGTGTTGAGAAGCACTCAGACTGTGGCAGTGGGTGATTTCCTCCCAACATTTTCTGACTGCAACGCACATCCCTGGGAGGTCCAACGTCATAGCGGACAGGCTCAGCAGAGCTGTCTTCATGCCTCACGAGTGGTCTCTGAATCAAGAAGTTGCGGATCTTATCTTCCGCAAATGGGGACAGCCTTGCTGCGATCTTTTTGCCACCCCTTCAACAACAAATGCAGCAACTACTTCTCCCTTCTTCTGCTTCCAGGTCACACACCCAGAGATGCTCTAGTCCACAATTGGCCTCAGGGACTTCTTTATGCCTTTCCTCAGTTTCCCCTGATACCGAAACTCATACAGAAAGCAATATTGTTGGGTTGCAAAATGATCCTCATTGCCCCCCTACTAGCCTCGACAGATATGGTTCCTGTTCCTGCACCACTACCTTCTCGATCAGCCCTGGACTCTGGACCCGTTTCCAGATCTACTGATTCATCAATCAGGTGGGTTGCATCAATCTCTCCAGCTCACAGCTTGGTTGCTCCACTTCCAACCTTAGCCAGGCTTCCCAGCATTTTCGCAGCTGTACGTGAGATTATTGTCTCCTCTCACAAGTCCACAACCAGAAAAACTTATGCTAGTAAATGGAAACGTTTTTCTTGTTGGGCAGAGGCTAGGAACGTAGATCCCTTTTCAGCCCCAGTCCACGAAATTCTGGAATTCCTAGCACAACTTTTTCATTCCGGGTCCGCTTCGGCTACAATCAGGGTTCAATTAGCGGCCATTTCTAACTTTCATGTTGATTTGTCAAATTCAAACATTATGTCTCATAAGCTCTGTAAAGCTTTCTTGAGAGGGACCACTTTCCTTAGGCCTCCAGTGAGAGATCCCCCTCCTCCTTGGGACCTTAATTTGGTACTAACTTCCTTAACTCTGCCCCCCTTTGAACCAGCAGCGTCTTGCTCCATTAAGTTTCTATCTTGGAAGACACTCTTTCTGGTAGCTATTACTTCAGCCAGACACATTTCTGAACTTCTGGTATTGTGTCCGTCCTCCATACTTGGTTTTTCATAAGGACAGGGTTGCTCTGAGGACTAATCCTTCGTTTCTTCCGAAAGTCTGCTCAGAAAATAATTTAAACTAATCTATAGACCTTCCTGTGTTTTTCCCTAACCACACCAACAAGGCAGAGTACAAATTACACCAATTAGACATTCATAGAGAATTGTGTTTTTACCTGCATAGGACTAAGGAAATAAGGAAGTCGGACCAGCTATTCCTTTCCTATGCTCTAGGCAAACAAGGTCTCCCAGTTTCCAAGGTGACCTTATCCAGGTGGTTGTCTCACTATTACTTTCATTTATCAATTAAGAAACAAAGAGTTGCCTATCAAACAGAAAGGTCATTCTACTAGGGCCTTGGCCAACTCTGTAGCCTTCCAATCTAGGTTGCCCATGGATTCTATTTGTGCGTCTGCTACGTGGGCAAATCCTCATACCTTTATTTCTCATTACAAGTTAGATATGGTCTCCAGGGGCAGAGCTGACTTTGATTCCACCATTCTGAAGAGTCTGTTCCAATGAGCCACCCAGGATTGTAGGTGCTAGGGACGCTGTCCCAACCAGCAAGAACGAAGGCAAGATAGACAACTTAACATAAAGAAGTTATGTACCTACCATAACGTTCCATGTTAGTTGTCTTCATCTCGCCTTCTTTCTTGCGTCCCACCCTCCGTCCCCCTGTCCTATCGGACCGAGAGGAGTTCTGGTTTCACTGGCTGAGTGTTCTCTGGCTTGTTTCCTCTACTGACTTAGAGAGTATAACAGGTATACTCAACCTATTTGTTTTGGACAAGTTTATTCTCTGGCTATGTCTGGGGTTAGCTATTTCAACGAGATCTGGGTAGCTATCGTGGCATCATGAGATAAGGGGTAGCCTCGAGCCAGTAAACAGCTCTCGAGCTATAGAAGATGGCAGAGTCGGAGCTGAGGATCGGCTCCGATCCCAACCAGCAAGAAAGAAGGCGAGATGAAGACAACTAACATGGAACGTTATTGGTAGGTACATAACTTCTTTTTTTACACACAGTCAGGAATCAACATTGTTTTCTGTTTAAGCAGTCCAATAATATGCTGTTGATATTTTAACATATGAAAATGGCAGTTTAAAGCTCCGATTGCCAAGGTTGCAGAAATGTAAACCTTTTTACCCCATCTATCCAGCACCCTGGAGTCTCTGTCAGAAGAGGTAGGATTTTTAGCAGTAGAAGCCTTAATGCCCTTGGGCCCCTGAGAAATGGTTTCTGGATCTGCAACAGGATTTTTGGAAAGGAACTTGTGGGACTGAGGAACCCTGTAGTATTTGTCAGGTTTACTAGGAGCAGGGAGGCAGGGAATCAGGGGCCAAACTGGATTCCGAAAACACATCATCAACAATGTCTAGTACAGGAGGTATATCCAAAGGCCTATGCTGAGGTAGAAGGAAATCCCTAAGCCTCTTTTGAATCAGAAAATTCCTGGCTTTCCCAGTGGAAATGCTCCCTTAAGGTATGTAAAGTTTCCCCAAAAGAAAAATCTTCAGGAGGGGAAGCAGAGGGAATGGAATCCTCGGCATCAGAGACCTCATAAGTAGGTATAGACAAATCCAGGTCATTAGAAGAGTCAGAAGAATCAGATTCCTGATCAGAAGAATCATAATCAAGCTCAGCCATAGGCCTCTTGGGGGGGAGGGGGGGGTTGACTACCCCTGATTAGAGTAATTAGATCCTCAGCCATTTTTATCATTTGTTTTTTAGGCATAGGGGCCTGAACATGTGGCCTGGGCGTCGGTTTTTTGGACATGGATTGAGATTTAGGCCTTAGTAATGAAGACGGTGTCGATTTAATATGCAAGTTTGTAGGCCTGAATACACCCTCAGAAGCCAGTGCCTGAACAGCATCTCCAGACCCATGCAAGGTAGAGACATCCATGGGTTCCATAGGTGAAGTATCTTGCAGCATACCGGACTCTAAATGGGTCTCAGTAGTGGCCTGCGAATTAGAAGTAGCAAGTATCAGGTGCTGTGAAAGCGCCTCACTCAGTACTGGTGAACTGGCGACTGGCTTAGGAGAAGTGTCGTCGACAGTTTTGGACCTCGGTGGCCTGTCTCTGTTTTTATCTTTCTGTTTTTATGGAATCCCGGTAGTCGGATGGCTAAATGATGACATTTCTGGATAATTAAACAGAGAACCAAAATATTTAGAGGCAAAAATGTACCTAAGACGGATAGTGCACTGATTAAATAAAGCACAAAACCGACAGCAAGGTACGTCGTGGTCAGGGCCTAGGCAAGGAATAAAGTACGAATGAAAATCTTTATGAGGTATTTGCTTTCCGCAAGTAATGCAATTATTAACTTTTACTGACATTGGTAAGAAGCAAGAAAAAGTTTCCCCAATGGGGTACTTAGCTTTAAGTTGAAGACTTCGGTTCTGAAACTTGAAAACGAAAATTTCAGGAGTCAGCTGACTGGCACTTGCGAACTGCTTCTGCATCGGGCACCACACGGCAAGAAAGACTGATGTAATGGCGTCGGCTGCATGTTTTATACCCCTGACATCATGGAAGAAGGGACAGCAACCGACGCAGGACCCAAGACTTTGTTAATCAGGCCAACTGAGGGCAACCTGCCAGCAGATTACCCAAATGTAATGACTGCAACAGTGAAACACGAAGAACATCCCATTTGTCCTGGGTAACGAGTTCCCAGTTCTTTGCATGAAGAGCAATCTTTCCCCCCAAAGGGGCAGTCAGAAGATAAGTGCTTGGAAATTTTAAAAGGAAGTCATTGAGACAGTTTGCCATGGGGGGGTGTCTTGTTATACCCAAACTTGGAAGTGGAGGCCTCCCACTGCTTAGTTCTGTGAGTTCCCCACGACTGAAACCTGGGGTTTTTGCTGTGTCTGGGTTTGGCTTGAGAAGACCTGGAAGGGGCTGGAAAGGGCCAATTCTTAGAAGGCCAGTGCCTAGTAATCTCAGAGGCTGAACTTTAACAGTTTGCATAGATTTAGCTTCATCTTCCATCTTTTTAAGAACTTGTTCAGCCTTGTTGCCAAACAGGCGGTCCTGATTTAAAAGAGCATCGAACAATTTAGCTTTAACATGATCAGGCAAAGATTCCTCCTTAAGCCAAGCATGCCTTCTAAGCACAGACCCAGTAACAGCAGCCCTGCAAGAGGCCTCTAAAGAATCAAAACCACATTGCAAAGTGTGTTTTCCAACTTGTTCAGCAGAATGCATTAAATCCTGTAAGTCTTTATTTTCCACACAGTCAGGAATCAACATAATTTTCTGTTTAAGCAGTCCAGTAACATGTTGCTGATATTTTAACATATGAAATTGGCCGTTTAAAACTCTAATTGCCAAAGTTGCTGAAGTATAAACCTTTTTTCCCCATCTATCCAGCGCCCTGGAGTCTCTATTAGAAGGGATAGGATTTTTAGCAGTAGAAGCCTTAATGCCCTTGGGCCCCTGAGAAATAGTCTCTGGATCCGCAATAGGATTTTTGAAAAGGAACTTGTGGGACTCTGGGTCCCTGAAGTATCCGTCAGGTTTAACTGGGAGCAGGAAGCAGGGAATCAGGGGCCAAACTGGATTCCGATAAAGCATCACCAACAATGTCTAGTAAAGGAGGAATAGCCAAAGGCCTATGTGGAAGTAGGAGAAGAAAATCCCTAAGCCTCTTTTTTGAAGAAAATTCCTGGCTTTCCCAGTGAAAATGCTCCTTTAGAGTATGTAAGGTTTCCCCAAAAGAAAAATCCTCAGGAGGGGAAGCAGAGGGAATGGAGCCCTCTGCATCAGAATCCTCATAAGTAGGTAAGGACAAATCCAGGTCATCAGAATTGTCAGAAAAAACAGAATCCTGATCAGAAGATTCGTAATCAAGCTCAGCCCTAGGCCTCTTAGAGGGGGGGGGGGGGGGTTGGCTATCCCTGATTAGAGTTATTAGGTCTTCAGCCATTTTTATCATTTGTTTTTTAGGCATAGAGGCCTGAGCATGTGGCCTGGACGTAGTTTTTTTAGGCATGGATCGAGATTTTGGCCTTAGTAATGAAGGAGGCTTCGATTTAATATGCAAATCTGTAGGCCTGAATCCACCCTCAGAAGCCGGTGCCTGCACAGCGGCTCTGGACACATCCAAGGTAGAGACATCAGCGGGTTCCATAGTTGAAGTATCTCACGGCATACCGGACTCTGAATGGGTCTCAGTAAAGGCCTGAGAATCAGAAGTAGCGGGTATCAGGGGTTGCGAAAGCGCCTCACTGAGTACTGGCAACTGGGTTAAGAGAAGCGTCGTTGGCAGTTCTGGACTTTGGCGGCCTGTCTCTGTCTTTATCTTTGTGTTTTTTCAGAATCCCGGTAGTTGGATCATTAACCGATATTTCTGGATAATTAAATTGAGAACCGAAATATTTAGAGGCAAAAATATACCGACAACGTATAGAGCGCTGATTAAATAAAGCACAAAACCGACAGCAAGGTATGTCGTGGTTAGGGCCTAGGCAAGGAATACAGTATGAATGAAAATCTTTGAGGTATTTGCTTTCCACAAGTAATGCAATTATTAACTTTTACTGACATCGGAAGGAGCAAGAAAAGGTTTCCCCAACAGGGTACTTAGCTTTTAGTTGAAGACTTTGGTTCTGAAGCTCAAAAACAAAAATTTCAGGAGTCTGCCAACCGGCACTTGCAAACTGCTTCTGCTTCGGGCACTGCACAGCAAGAAAGACTGATGTAATGGTGTCGGGTGCATGTTTTATACCCCTGACAACCTGACATCATGGAAGAATGGACAGCAACCCGACGCAGGACCCAAGACTTTGTTAATCAGGCAGACTGAGGGCAACCTACAAGTAGATTACCCAAATGTAATGACTGCAACAGTGAAACACAAAGAACATCCTCTGTGGTCTTTCCAGCTGCTGCATGTACTTTGCAAGGTACATGCCAAAGGGGGCATTGTAGTCAATAATTGGCCTTATAAGGGAAGAATACAGGGATGTTATGACCTCTTTGTCCCTAGATGAGATACCCTTACTTATGAGGTGGGCCATGTAGAAAGCTTTTCATACAATGGAAGCAACATGGTGGTCAAAAGTCAGGTTGCTATCAACTTGGGTGCCCAAATCCCTCACTACTGATTTGACATTATTAATGTGATAATATGTGGGGATGTTATTCTCCCCAAAGGGGATAATGATGCATTTTTTGGCACTGAGCTTGAAGTCATATTTCTGGCACTAGTCATTTGCTTGGGTGAGACCCTCTTGGAGGACACCCACATCACTTGGAGAATTGATGACTGTGCCCAGCTTGCAGTCATCTGCAAACTTGGCCAGCCATAGTCCACTGGTTTTAGCCTGCACCTCAGAGAGGTACATCCCAAATAACAGAGGCCCTACCATTGATCCCTGAAGTACACCGCTCATTACAGGTGGACTGCCTGAGGTGGTTTCCCCTATTTTGATTAGGTGGGTTCCATCAGTGAGCCAGATTGCTACCCATCTGGTAACATATGGATTGATGCCTAGTTGAGAGAGTTTATCTACTATGCACGAGTGGGGAGTAGTGTAGAAGGTTTTGGCCAGGTCAAGGCAGGTGGTGTGCACCACCTTCCCTTCATCCATGGTTTTGGTGACTGTCTCAAAGAAGTCAACCAGATTTAACAGACATGACCTCCCCTTGACAAAGCCAAACTGTGTGGGGTCGAGTGTTTGGAGGTTGCCAATGTCCCTGTTAATGAGGTCCATAATAATCCATTCCATAGCCTTGCAAATCAGGCTAGTTAGGCTGATGGGTCTATAATTTCCCTGATCGGTGGATGCTCCACCTTAGTGTAAAGGGATGACAGTGGCTGTCCTCCACTCGGCTGGAACAAAGCCAGTACTCAGGCTTTGGTTGAATAGGGTGCCTAACCGTGCTGCAAGTTCATGCCTGAGTTCATGTAGGATGCAGCCAAGGATGTTATCGGGTCCATGGAGGCTGTATGTTTTACCTTCAAGAGGACAGTGATGACCTGTTCCCTAGAGATAAGGGGTGGGGGGGGGCAGGTACTGGAGATGTCCCGATTTACTGAAGGGGGGACAAAGGGGAGAAGCTTTTGCTGAATCTGTCAGCTAGTGGACTGGTTATATCTGCAGCATTTGTGTATGGGGTGTCCTTGACCACATGTTCTGAACAGATCTGGGTGCTTCGTTGAGATTTCAGACATACGTGAAGAAGGCCTTATGACCGTCTCTAGTAGATGTGGCCAATTTGGACTCGAATTTGGCTTTAGAGGATTTCAGTACTGCTCTTATTTACTTGTTCAGGGTAAGGAGAGATTGCTTCCAATTGAGCACCTGCTCCTTCTTGGTCCCGGACAGTAATTTTTTTCCTTTTGTTATATAGTTTATTTACTGCAAATGTCCACCAGGAGGTTTACTCTTCCTTGCGGAGGATGATTTTGTCCTGTCGGGTATTCCTGATTCAATGCATTTATATAAATGCTTGTATAGTACTTTGGTGTAGATTTGGACATTGGTGCCAGTTCCTACATTGGGGAAGGGGGCAGTGAAGCTGTTTATACAATCCCTCAGGAGGTTGTAATCAGCTTTGGAGAAGTATTTTGTTTGACCCTAGCTGGGGGGGTCAGCGAAGATGGTGACTTCGAATGTGACCATTTTACGGTTGGATCTTACCAGGGAGGATAATACTGTAGGGGTGCTGCAGTGGTTACTCATGTAGGTTAATATCAAGTCTAAGATATTACCACCTCTTGTGGCGGTATCGACTAGCTGTTCCAAGGCATTTGCATTGATAAAAATCGAGGAATCTCTACGCATTTGTTCTGGCATGAGTAGTTTTTCCAGTCTGTGGTTGGGTAATTAAAGTCACCCAAGATCAGGATAAAGGGTTGAATCTTGATAGATTTGAAGAAGTCCAGACAGATGAAGTAGGTACCTTGAGTCAAATTTGGGGGCCTGTAGCTAGCTATAATTTGAATAGGCATCATGTCAGTGGTTAACTGCACCTGGAGTGTCTCCTGTGCGCCAGACCGTTTGACCAGCCTGGAGATGTGTGTGTCTTTAATAAATACACCTCCTTTGGCTTTGCTACCCACAATGTGTGACAGGATGAGTAACCAGGTAAGGCTGGGGTTCTCTCCGCAGCCTTGAACCAGGTTTCTGTGACTGCACAAATGTCAGCATCTTCCAGGGTTAAAAATGCTTGTAATGAGTGCAAGAACCTGGGAGATGAAGCTTTTACAGGCTGCCTGCATCCATTAGAGACATAGGCATCACACCAGGTATGAATTTCCTGTTCCCCTTCCAATTGCCCAAGTTACACTTGAATTGAGTTAGGGACGAACTCTGCTTCACAAACATGGGGAGCCTGTTCCAGAGAAGGGATAGTCTCTGGGATACATACCCATCTCTGCAGCATATCCCATTTATAACGCAGGTGAGGTTCAAGTCTTTAGAATGGGTAATTCTGGTGCTTTTTTTTGTTTTGTGGATATGCAGGCGTTCCATCATGGATGGGGCTGGTAATGCCTTGTATGTTCAGTATATCTCTCCCTCAAGTGCCTGTACTAGACAGAATACAGGAACAGGCCTTGAGGCGGTCTGCAGAGGACATGTTACTTATGCCCTGCACTCTTTTAGTTAGGAACCTCTATGGACGTTCCAATTGCTGGAAGTGCCTGGTTAGATACATAAAAAGGGGCACTGTACTGAATGGTAGGTCTGATGACTGCAGAATACATGTAGTGTGTGTGTGTGTGTGTGTGTGTGTGTGTGTGTGTGTGTGTGTGTGTGTGTGTGTGTGTGTGTGTGTGTGTGTGTGTGTCCGTCCAAGTCCCAACTGCTGGGTCAACTCTTAGGAGTGTGTTGTCAATCTGATAGTTACCAGGGTGGATGGCTTCCCAAAATATATTATGCATTTCTTGGCATAGTTTCAGTCTATTGCTCTGACACTAGTTATTTGTCTATGTCAGACATTCCTGGAGAGCATTTCTATTGGTGGGGAATTCTATGACTGCTCCTAATTTGCATATTTAGTCAGCCAGAGGCCATGAATATTGACCTTGACTTCACAGAAGTAAATGGCAAAAAGGAGAGGTCCAGGGCCGATACACAAGGGACTCTTGCTTGTGACTGGCCTATTTGTAGAGGTGGACTCCCCAATTCTAACTTCTTGGATCCTGTTTGTTAGCCAAATGGCAATCCACTGGGTACCATAAAAGTTTATACCCAACCAACTGACTTTGTCAACAATACCCAAGTGGGATATTGTGTCAAATGCCTTGACCAGGTCAAGGTAGGCAGTGTGAACGATTTTGACCTCATTCACTGCTTTGGTGACGTTCTTAAAGAAGTCCGCCAGGTTGATTATGCATTATCTACCCTTGACAAAACCAAATTGGGTTCTGTCCAGTGTCTGGATGTTTACTATGCCATTACTGATCATTTCCACGATAATTCTTTCCATGGCTTTACATATGAGACTAGTGAGACTTATGGGTCTGTAGTTTCAAGGGTATGTAGATGGCCCACCTTTGTGCAGAAAGATGATGGCATTCTCCATTCATGAGGCACAAAGTCTGTTTAGAG
The DNA here is from genome assembly GCF_019279795.1 of Protopterus annectens. Lineage (NCBI taxonomy): Eukaryota > Metazoa > Chordata > Ceratodontiformes > Protopteridae > Protopterus > Protopterus annectens. The sequence goes on from NC_056735.1 coordinate 165,259,056, forward strand.
ACTACAGTTATATAACAATTACAGAGGGACTAATAGGTTATGTTTCATGCTGTTTAGAAGGTGTCCTGGGATATTGTCTGGGTCTATTAATTCAGTGTTCTTAGCCTAAGAGACAGCATTAAGGACCCGTTTCCCTAGTGATAGCAGGGAGAGAGAAATTTGATGGCATTTCTTGAGGGAATGTTTATGGGGAGAGGGGTAAAGTTGGAGATGAATTTGTCAGCCAGTAGATTTGCTATACATCTGGCTCAGTATAGGTGGTTCCATTAACAATATGCTCTGCATAAAACTGTGTATTGCCTTTGAGGCTGTGGACATAAATAAACAATGCACCTTGGCTGTCCGTGGCCTAACAGCCTAAATTTCCCACCAATTTGGATTTGCTAGACTTTATTTGTCCTCTGAGTTATTCGTTTAGTTTAAAGAGAGTGCTTTTATCCTGCTGGGTGCTGCACTTCCTAATTCTTGATATGATTTTCCTTCCTTCTGTTATATAGCCTACTGATGTGGTGATTCCACCATAGTGGCTTGCTTTTTGGGTTAGTTCTGTACTTCTTTCTGGTGGGTACTGCTGCCTCTATGCAGCTATTAACATGCTTGCATAGGGTTTCTGTGAACAGTTCTGAGTAAGCAGCAGTGCTTTGAGGGTTTATGGGGGCTTGACATTTAGCCAGGTTATCACTTAATAGCAGGAAGTTAACCTTAGAGTAATTCCTGTATATTCCAGGTTTAGCTGGGGTTCCAGGTTTTATTTTTACTTCAAAGAGGACCATTATGTGGTCTGACCTTACCACAGAAGACATTACACTAGGAGATGTGCAGCACTCTCCCACATTAGTGAGGACCAGATCCAGCATGGTTGCACACTTGGTTGGTGTATTGACAACAGTATGACTCATCACCTCTTCCTCAAGACAGACCCCTTCTGTGCACCCTGCTTAGACTGTTATGAAAGTGAAAGAAGGGGCACAGTAACGTATTTACACTTGTTGCTCTCATACACATAAGCACTTACTCAACCCAACAAGCCAAATCAAAGACTGTTTCACTGCAATCATGTAACATTCATTTGCTTCACAGGAAGACTGTCCTCTTCAAAAGATAGTTTTAGTTAGTACCCACGTATGTGACCACAAAGCAAGTAAAAGAAATACCAGCAACAAGAAATGTGAAAACCAAGAAAAAGTAACTTTTAAGAAAAATCCAGGAACTCCTAAGTTCAATAAAGGCTGGTGAAAAACCACAACTGTATTAGCGTGCACACACAGTTTTATTAACGCTGTCATCAAAGTGACTTCATAAGAAAACACTCCATATGACATTCACAACCTATATATAGTGAATCAATAAACAATTTACATCAATAATTGGAGTATCTTCACTTGTTGATGTCTCCAGACAGACGTAGAGATTTCAAGGTACTTGTTACTACATTGGGGTGAGAAGTCATCTTAATAGCATGATATTTCATTCTGGGTTCTAATTCCCATCAATTTTAATCAGAAGCTGTGTGATAATTTAATTTGTTAGTACAATTAGTGTATTAATAAAATAACTATTCTATTAGTGTCTTGAAGGACAGAATTTTTTTTAGATTTGCAATAATATTTCTACTAATTTTAAAAGTAGACAGAAATGTTACAAAATAAATAAATACATAACAGTCACCTTGGGACATGTAGTTCTGACTTCTTCACATGTTGCTAAGATAACTCAGCACCCACAGTTAAGGTGTTGCATCATCAGCACCCACAGTTAAGGTGTTGCATCATGTAAATTAGTATGATTTGGCAGTCATTATGGGAGTTGGACAAACAGAAAAAAACACAAGAAGATGCAGACCTGAACAATTTAGGTAGAGAGACTGAGGATAGTGCTAACTATTATGCATAGACCTTCAAAGCTGAACTTGCTACGTGACCTGCATGAGGTGCGCAATAAGCTGGATAGTGACTAGTTTCATTCCTCCTGTCTTTCTTAAGAATGTGGTGCCACAATAATCTGTTTTTAAATATTTACTGCATCTGCACTATTCCTGGCTGAAGTGTTTTCATTATTAGGGACATTCGACTGTTTGGAGTGAATTTTCTTGGGTCTAATCTACATTGTTACAAGTCATCACCATACATTCAGTTAACAGAAGTGAAGCAACAAATTCAGGATTATGGATAGGTTTGGAAAACCACCTGTTTGAGAAGGGAGACTATATATACTTATATGAATGTGGCACATACATTAAAAATAAAGGTAATTTTTCTGATGCCAAGTTAACTTTATGTAACCACTGTAGTTATGCTAAAACATGGAATCACAGAAAACACAACTGAGGATGTAGTTAAGTTCATTTACTTCAATGTTTGTGATATTTCTACACAAACCATTCCTGAGACTACATCAGTTACTGAGGTGACAGTGTGTACATTTTTTTCCTGTCAAATACATTTTCACAAATCTGTCAGTAATTATTTTCTTATATCTGAAGACCACGCTAGTATCTTGGGAATCGATGCATCAACTCTGGGATCACCTTCACAAGATCAAAATACCACGATATCAAAATTCAAATCTAGATGAGAAGATCAGAAGCCCACATCAGTGAACATTTACAATGCCGAAACTTGTAATATCAAAGCAGCTATTTCACATGTCAGACAGCACTCTTCTGAATGGAGATCGAGCTGCAGTCATAAGAACAGCTTCTCCATTTAAACACAGCATGTAAAACAAAAATATAGCCTTTTCAACGCTTTTGTGGGGTAGCAAGCCCCCCTGCAACACACCACACCACCTGCAAATTATATATACCAACTCAGAGATCGCACCACAGTAGGGCAGCTGTGGTGGTGCAGTGGTTAGCATTGCCGCCTCACAGAAAGAGGTTCTCCGGTTTGATCCTCGGCTGGGGTGCCTTCTGTGCAGAGTCTGCATGTCCTCCCTGTGTTCGCGTGGATTTCCTCCAGGTGCTCTGGTTTCCTCCCACATCCCAAAGACATGCTGTAGGTGGATTAGACACTCTAAATTGGCCCTAAATGTGAGTGCGTGCATGTGTGTGCCTTCTGTGGAAGGTTGTGCGCTGGGCTGGCAACTCAACACCGTAAAACTCCACTGCTAATCATGAGAGGACAGGTGATCCGCTGTGGCGACCTCTAACCAGGAAAAGCCAAAAGAAGATGATGATCGCACCACAGTGGGGGAAAAGGTACATTTCCCAACCCTCACTGTATAGTACTCTCCATTCAAGTGTCTCCTCTATCAGAAACTCATTTGAGAAACTCATGTTGTCTCACTGTTTTGTGAATTGCTCCCTCACTATGTGTATCTGTACGATTCAATTAAACCAGTTACTGTAGCACTGTGCATGCAGTAATGACTTTCAGTAACTATCAAACTATGAAGGGCCACAGTAAACCTGAGAAAACCTCTCTCGCTCTTCCTACTTAAAACAAACATACAGTTACACACTGAAACGTTTAGATTTGCACAAAACTAACTTAAGTTGTCTAAATGAAAGTCTTCACTTTTTCTAATCAATGTCACCAAACATGTAGCAAGTTTCATTGGTCCTAAAAACTATACAGTCAAATTATTTTTCTGTGGTATTTTGTCAAAGACAAGAAGACATAACCTGTCTTCTGCCAACAATAATCATTTTATTAGTATTATCACAGTAAGAGCTGCATCCAAAGTCACACTTGGATAATTCCCCAACTGCATCTAACATGAATATATCAAAACCATAAACAGAATGTGTTACTATAATATGTAAAGTTTTAGCATTTTCAAGTATTTTAACTGTGCATTGTCAAGATCTGTTAAGCTTCTATTCCGAAAAGCCATCCTCTCCCCAATATCAAAAATCCTGGAAAAATGCATTCACATTCAGTTAATGCTCTTCCTTATCAATAACCAACTCATCTCCCATGCCCAACATGGTTTCCGCCCTGGCCATAGCACTATAACTGCTCTACTCTCATTCCTAGATACAGTCAACCGTGCCCGCGATACTGGTAAAATAGTTTCAACAGTTCTACTAGACCTCTCAAAGGCTTTCGACACTGTCTCCCATACTCATCTCCTTAGCCACCTTGGTAACCTCAACCTCTCTCACAATACACTGTCTTGGTTCTCTAGTTACCTATCCAATAGATCTCAAGCTGTAAAATGGAGGAAAGGTACCTCTAACTTCCTTCCAACCCCCACTGGTGTTCCCCAAGGTTCCATTCTTGGCCCTATGCTATTCAACATCTTTATCAATGATTTTCACTCTGCCATCCCTAATACTAAAATTGTACAATACGCCGACGACTCCACTTTAATCTGTTGTGCTTTAATCTGTTGTGCCACCAACCTCCCAGAACTTCTATCATACACACAAACAGCTTTCTCCACCACTGAGAAGTGGATGCTCCAAAACCACCTTTCTCTAAATGCTAACAAATCCAAAATACTTCCCCCCCCCCCCTCAAAATCCTCCCCTCGCGACAAAAACTCATTCCAAATTAGAAGCCATAGTAATTCAACTATAGAAATTGTTCCCTATGCCAAACTACTTGGGGTCACTATTGATGAAAACCTAAAATTTGACACCCATATTCAACTCAATATCAAGAAGACACATCAAAAACTTGGCCTGCTATATAGAAACATTCACTATCTCTCTCCTTCTAGAGAAACACTCGCCACTATCTATCTTCTTCCTTCACTACTGTATGGCGCCCCTCTATTAACTAATTTATCTGCCTCCCTTTCCTCAAAACTGGAAATTTGTTATAATAAAATTTCTAAATTCGCCATCAAAGCCAAACACACCTCCCACCATTGCTCTGCCCTCTACTCACTAAACTGGCTAGAACTCCCCAACCTTCTAGACTACCTACAACTTAACACTGCCCATAGGCTATTATTTAACCCCTCCAAATGTCCTGCACTATCCAACATTCTACAACTTTACACCCCTAACAGGCCACTTAGATCTGCTCACCTAAACCTTCTCAGTGTCCACACACCAAAACGACCAGCCGGCCAACTCCTCCTATCCTTTTCCTTAGCCAAAAAATGGAATTCTCTACCTCCATCTTTACGAATGACTGAAAACCCTAACAACTTCAAAACCCTACTCCATTCCCACTTATTCTCTAATAGGAAGTGTAACTGCACTTTCCCCACCTAGCCTTCTACTCTCAACACTAATTGTATCTCCATACTACTCCTTCTTCCTACACGTTGTTCCATGATTCTACTTATTTCTTTCTGCTGCCTTTTGTATATATTGTAAATACTGTAAATAGTCTGCACTCCCTTTTTCCCCCTCCCTACAATTTACACTTGGTCTTCCGCTCTGCCCCAACAAAACTCAAATTCTATATAACCTTATTAACCATTCATGTTAATCTATGACCTATACGCTATGTTACCATTGTACCCCATACTGTCTCTGGTCTTCCACTCTGCCCTAACAAGACTCAAATTCTAAATATCCTTATTAACCAACCATGTTAATATATGACTCATATGCTATGTAACCATTGTACCTCATAACTGTCTCTGTATGACAATTTTACCCGTATTCATAAAACCTATTGTTTTCTGTTCTATCTTAATGTACCCATATGTTTGAATCTTAAATTTAATTTTACCTGATTTTTATCTTTACTAAGTAATGTGGAGCTTTTCTCCCCGGGCCTCCACTGAAAACGGGCTCCTGAGCCCAGTGGACCTCCCCAGTTATCAAACTGAAATAAATAAATAAATAAATAAATAAATAAATAAATAAATAAATAAAAACCCGTCTCTGAACTCAGTAGGGTGTCTAGAAGGTCTATCCTGACAGGAATCTGGGTTTCATCTAGGCATGTTGTCTTAAAGATCATGTCCAAAGCAGTGAACTCAAATAATAAAAAGCCTTACTGTTTTCATGACTGCTTCGTTGTACTTGCAGTCACTAATTTACTGTAAAAGCAGATGCTCTTTTTATGCATTTCATGCAAAATTTTAAAAGTGCATTCAGTACCAGGAACTGAAGAGTGGACATCTGCAATCACATTATCTCAACAGGGACATCTGGCTTACTTTAACGATGTCTTTTGGTGGCCACAGAGAAAACAGTTAAGTTTTCTAAGTCCCACTGGATGGAATGTCTCATGATTTTTTTCATTGGGGGGGGGGGGGGATGAAAGAGCAGGGAACTACAGTTTATTAAACACTGTAAAGCATTTAATTTAAATTATCAGCTTGGCAGATAACTAAATACTTACACTTGTGTAGCAATTACTCAATTGAGGTACTTCCATAATGACGTCAGTATGCCAGTGAGGACGTACTAATTAAAAGAAGTGTCAGTCTCCACTGTACAGTACTGCCAGTACATCTTAACAGTTGAATTTAATGTTAAAGGTATAAAAAGAATGTTTGATTTTACTGTAAATTACTGCTCACAAATACAACAATGCAATTGTGGAAACTGTTAAGACTTTATTACTTCGGTTTGTTGCTTTGAACATGATCTTTAAAACAAGAACAAAAGCTACAGATCTAATATGTGTAGTAATGGCACTATAAAAACAGTTTATGTGGCCACCAAGTTAATGTGGCAATTTGTTTAGTGTGGTGATCTTTTCAGTTGCATCACTTTTTGGAAAGCTACTAAGAACCGTAGCCAGACTGAAGCTAATACAGACTTGACAGTACAGACCCAGTTCTTACTGACAGGGTAGAGGAAGCAGAGACTTGCTGTCATACCTATCTGAAGCACTGGTTTCTCTATCAGACAACAGAGATCATAATGCGAGGACTCTCTTACAGGATCTACCATCTATTTATGGGTCTGGGTATAATACTGGACACTTCTTAGAAGGACCAGTATAATACGTGGGTGCTACATTTTACATGTCAGCCAATAACATTTTTCTTTCAATCTCTTTAATCTGACAAAGAAAAAGGTTTTAACAAGGGCTGGGGTGAATGGAATAAGGTAACTTCACAAAGTAAACTTGATAATACTAGGGGACAGCCTCATCCTCAAAAAAATAAGATGTGGGAGATTGTATAGTAATGTTCTTACTCATCCTGTTCCTCAGAATCTGACTTTCTGATTTTTTTTTTAAGGCCAAAGTTTCATAATCTTTGGAACAAGCCTGATATGGAATATTTGGAAGACAAAACAGAACCAAATGGCAAAGGCGGCAACAAATTCTTCCACAACTACTCACCTTACACATTTCTCAGTAATATTCTTTTAATCAACAGGAGGCAGAGATGAAATCTGGTAAAGGCTAGTATGACCTTCTCTGATAGGACCGCTGCCAGTTCTCTCTGATAGTAACTCTATTTTCACAGCAGGAACCAACGAAGGTCTCTCACCAAAGGTATGACATTTAAAGTTACCATCTCCACTGGTTTGGAAGATTTCTGAATGGCAGCAGGCATCAGTTTTTAACCATATCTTTGTGCTTAGTTCAGGGTCTTTAAAAGTTTGATGTTATGTGATCCTATCTCGCCTACATTCTGAATGATGGGTTCGGAGCCGATCCCTCGGCTCCGACTCGGCACGCTTATGCCAAAGAGCGAAGTCTCTTATTGGCTGAGCTTACTATATCCCAGGATGCACCACTGCCAGTCCCCCAGATCTCGTTTGCCGCTTAACTGCAAAGACGTGGTCTCGAGCTGGCTGGGCTGAGTAGCTTTTATTAACTACTTTTTCTGTCAGTTTTTTGCTCTTTATATCACAAAAGCTGTTTTAACGGCTATCGCTGCCTTTGTGTACGTGTGAGTTGTGAAATTTGTTGTGTGTGATTGGGTTGAGTTTGTTTTGGCCCCCCCTTACAATCCAGGGCCTTTTCGGTCAACCTTGTACTAAAGCTTTAGTGGTTTAAAGTTCCCGGTCATTACAGCTAAAGTTGTGTGTTACACTATTACTGTAAGCCTTGGGTTTTTTTGTCACAAGCGAATTTATACTTGTTAAATTTCCTGTCAGAAATTGTTTAACATCATGTCTCAAACCCCTAGGCCTTCGGGCTTTAAAAAATGTTCTAAATGTGCTTTTAAGATGTCTGTTACTGATGACCATCTACTTTGTGTATATTGTTTAGGGGCAAAGCACTTGCAGGAGTCATGCAGCGTATGTCACGCTTTTTCCTCAAGGGTCCTCCAGGAGAGGAAAAATAAATTGATTCTCAAGGGGTTAATTAAACCCTCTTTTGAAGAAGCCTTGTCTTCCTCTCCGACTCCTGCCAAAAAGAAAAGGGCTTGGTTCCGACCAGTCCGTCGGATCCGACTGCCAAGAGACCTAGGCAGGCCTCTCCTTCGGCTCCAAAGACTTGAGCCGAGGTCGAACGGTCTGCCTCGATGCCTCCAGCATCGACTCCTCGGACCGGAGCCGATGGCTGGGGCATCGAGGCGGGTCACCTTCGTCGGCTCCACTGCTCTCGGAGCCGACAAGGGTCGCCCGCTCAGACACTTCCTCCTCGGCGCCGAAGTCTACCTCGGCACCGATGGAATCTGGTGTGTGTGTTTCCTCGGCGCCGATTCTCATCGAGTCGCCTCGGAGCCGGTCCCCTAGTCCCTTGGGGCCGAGGGAGAGGTCCTCTCGAACCCGTTCTGTTTCCTCTCGGTCTTCGAGAATGTCGGATTCTGATATAGACAGGGTGCTCCAAAGACTTTTCCAGTCCCCAGTCTTCCAAAAATTTGTTTCGGTTCCGACCCAGTTGGCTTCGGAGCCGATGACCATGACCCACCCCATTGCCATTCCTCCTCCGACTGCTTGGCTCCGTCGGAGCAGGTGCTCTTGGAGCCGGTGGAGATCTCAGGGTCGGCTCCGACCCTTACTCCAACCCGGGCCCTCGGGTCCGAGTTTGGTACGCGGACTTCTTCGGCCGGACCCGAGGGTGATGTTTCGGGACCTATGCTTTCGGTTCCGAGCCTCCCTCTCGGTGCTTCGGCTGCGGGACTTCCGTCTACCATCATGGCTCCGGAGACCGGACACTCCCAGGATTCTGGGGGTCCGGCTTTCAGGGCCATGAGGAGTGCCTTGGCCAAATCCTCTTCGGCCATCTCTCAAGTTTTACCAGCACCTTCCCTGGGCGTGGAGACTGGGTCTTTGGCAGTTCCCTGTCCGTAGCCAGCGGAGCCCCGAGGCCTGAGGTTACCCCAGTGGGGTTCCCCTCCTCCTGAGGGTTCTTCGGAGTTGTCTTCAGAGGAACCCCAAGGAAGAGATCGTGCAAGAGGAAGCACGTGGACTCCCCCGAGTCTATTACATCGGACACTGATATGGATGATGCGGAGGGGTCCCCTAAGTCGTCCTCGGATGATGTCTCTTTTGCAGACATCTTAGAGATCCTCAAACAACGAGGCGGCTGGATATCCAAACCCCCTCTGCGGACGAATCAGTGCTCCTCAAGGCCTTTGGGGCTCAGCCCTCCGCCTCCTGGGTGTCTCCGCCCTTCGACGAGCTTCTGGATTTAGTTTGTCGAAGGGCGTGGGAACATCCGGATACCGTGGAACCAGTCCCTTCTCGTCCAAACAAATTTTTATCTGCTCCCCCCGAGAAGGAGTTCCTTACTAAAGGCGTGGCTGTAGATGCCATGGTGGTGGCATCTGCTACACAGCAGGACGTGGCAGAGGCTTCAACGTCCATCCATCCTCCTAATAAGGAGTCTAGGAGTATGGATAGGTACGGGAAGCGCACCCTGACTTCAGCGGCCTTTACCTTAAGGTCTCTGAATTATTTGGCACATTTTACCAGGCTTCAGAGGGATCTGGTCAAGGAGTTGTCAGATTCCCTCTCGGGTAACCTACCTGAGCAGCTAGCCCAGTCGGTTAGCTCTCAGTTGGCTATCCTTACGTCAATTGCTAACTCGTCCATGAGGCTCATTTCCTATGCGGCCGAAGGGGGTAGAGCGGCAGGCACAGGCGTGGCTCTCGTGAGACAAGCCTGGCTCGCTTGTGTCAGTTTTGCGGAGGCCTTCAAGTCTTCCTTCGCCGACGCTCCCTTTGATGGGTCCTCATTGTTTGGATCCAAGGTGAAAGACACCCTTACCCGCTGTGAGAAAGAGGGAAAAACGTTATCTGCCGTAGGGGCCCGTTATTCCACTCCCTTTCGGCCTTACCCCAAGGCCAAAGGAGGGAAAATGTGGTTCGAAAATCTCGCAAGTTTTTCTCCCAACAGCAGGAAGATTCCCGTCCAGAGGCAGAGGCGGGAAATTTTTCAGGGAGACGCCGTCCCAGAGGCGGCAGAGGGCCCGCAATTCTGGAGACCGCGAGTCCTTTCGTGGCTCTTCAGCCTCCCACACGTCATGAGGGATTGCCCGGCTGTGCTGCTCGAGCCAGTCGGGTGTCGTTTGCCAAGCACCTAAAAGCCTGGGAGTCAATCACTCAGGACAGATGGGTGCTTCGGATCATTGCGGAGGTTACACCATCCCATTCACATTCTCGCCCCACCGTCCAAAAGAATCCCGGACCCACCACCCAGTCAAAGGGAAATGGCAGCCGCAGAAGCTTTAAAGCTGCTAGAAAAGGAGTCATCCAACGGTCCCCACAGACCAGATCGGATCAGGAAATTACTCCAGGTTCTTTTAGTGCCAAAAGACAGGGGACCTGAGACCAATATTGGATCTCAGCAGACTGAACCAATCCGTCACGAAATCCAAATTCGAATGGTCACGTTACAATCCATTCTCCCATTGTTGGAGAAGGATGTTTGGATGTGCTCCATAGACCTCAAGGATGCCTATTATCACATACCGATACATCAGGCGTCCAGAAGGTATCTGCGCTTCAGCCTGGGAGTCAGTCATTACCAATTTTGCGCTCTGCCCTTTGGTCTCACCACAGCCCCCAGGGTGTTCACCAAGTGTTTGGCAGTAGTGACGGCTCACCTGAGAAGTCTTGGATTCCAAGTGTTTCCCTATCTGGACGACTGGCTCCTGACTGCCACCACCAGGCATCTACTAATGGACAACCTCAAAGCCACCATCTCCCTGGGTGTTACCCTGGGGATTACATTCAATTGGTCAAAGTCTGTCTTGCTGCCCTCTCAACGCATAAAGTTCATAGGAGCAGAGATAGACTCAAGATTGATCTTGGCGTCTTTCTTCCTGCCGTAAGGATCCAAACTTTACAGGGCCAAGTTCAAGCTCTGATCTCGAAATCCAAAGCCCCAGCCAGGATGGTCCTACAGGTTCTAGGCTCAATGTCTGCCACGGTACTTTTAGTTCCTCTAGCAAGGTTACACATGAGGATTCTTCAGTGGCTCTTGTCAACTCAATGGTCCTTTCAGGATCTTCCCCTCAATCACCACATCATGATTACGGAAGTATGCAAAAGGGACCTTCGCTGGTGGCTTCAAACATCCAACTTGGATCAGGGAAAACCCTTTGTTCTCCCCCCTCCAGTGGTTACCCTGACGACAGATGCCTCCCAGATAGGGTGGGGGGGGCATTGTCTGGGCAGGCTAGTTCAGGGCTCCTGGCTTCCGGACGAAGCTCTTCTCCACATCAACGTGTTGGAGATGAGGGCTGTACTTCTATCCCTGCAGGCCTTACACAAGTTTCTTCCTCAAGGCATCATCGCCATCCACACAGACAACATGTCGGTGGTTTGGTATCTGAACAAACAAGGAGGGACCAGATCGTATCCCCTTTGCAGAGAGGCCATGAGAGTGTGGGAATGGGCTGTAGCTACCAACCGCTTCTTGGTAGCGACCCACATCCCGGAAAGTCAAATGTATTGGCGGACAAATTAAGCAGGACAATTCTCTCTCCTCACGAATGGTCTCTAAACCGCACAGTAGCAGCCCAGATTTTCAAGAGATGGGGGACGCCGTGCTGCGACCTATTTGCAACTCCACAAAACACCAAGTGCCAAAGGTTCTTCTCCTTGATTCCACATCAGGAAGTACCAGCCATGGATGCTCTAGCACAACCTTGGCCAACAGGGCTACTTTATGCCTTTCCTCCAATACCACTCCTTCCCAAAGTTATTCAAAAAGCTTCTCAACTGGGGTCTTCAATGATTCTGATTGCCCCATACTGGCCTCGTCAGATATGGTTTCCTTACCTGAAAAAGCATGCAGTGGACGATCCGTGGACCTTAGACCTGATCCCGGATTTGCTAATCCATCAGTCGGGACATTGGCATCAGTCCCTTCAATCTCTGAAATTGACAGCTTGGCTCCTCCACTTCCAACCTTAGTTAGAAGTCACACACTAGACCCGGAAGTTGTTCACATTTTATCTTCGGCCCACAAACCCACCACTAACAAATTGTACCTCAGTAAGTGGAAGAGGTTTGCTATCTGGGCTCAACTCAAGGGCTTAGACCCTATCACTGCTCCTGTCCCAGAGGTTTTGAAATTCTTAACATCCCTGTTTAATCAGGGATCTTCTGTCTCAACTATTAAAGTTCAACTAGCTGCTATCTCTAAGTTCCATGAATCCACGGATCCTCCTTTGATGAGCAGCAGACTATGCAAAACATTCATTAAAGGTGCGAGTCTGTTAAGACCACCAGTTTTTCATCCTGCACCTCAGTGGGATCTTGATTTGGTGCTTCGCGCATTAACATCCCCCCCTTTTGAACCGGCTGCTACATGCGGATTAAAATATCTGTCTTGGAAAACGGCATTCTTAGTGGCTATTACTTCGGCAAGAAGAGTCTCAGAGCTTCAAGCCCTGTCTATTAAACCACCGTATTTGATTTTCCACAAAGATAGAGTATCACTGAGGCCTAATCCATCCTTTGTTCCAAAGGTCTGCTCTAGTTTCTGTCTTCAACAATCTCTAGAACTACCAGTTTTCTTTCCGAAATTCTCTAATGAAGCAGAATACACTCTCCATAAATTGGATGTTCACAGGCAATTACGTTTTTATTTAGACAGGACTCAGCAACCGTAAGTCAGACCAGTTGTTTGTGTCCTTCTCAGATAATAAATTGGGCCAAACCATCACGAAAGCTACAATCTCAAAATGGATCAGAGATTGCATAACTCAGGCCTATTCTTCTTGAATAAACATCTTACATCATCTATCAAAGCTCATTCTACCAGAGCTATGGCTACTTCTATAGCCTTTCATTCCAAGCTCGCTATATCGGAAATTTGTGCTGCGGCTACTTGGTCCAACCCGCACACTTTCATTTCCCACTACAAATTGGATGTGGCATCTAAAGGACGAGCATCGTTTGGTTCCACGGTACTCAGGAGTGTTTTCCAGTGAGCCACCCAGGATTCAGGTGCTAGGAACGCTGTCCCATCATTCAGAATGTAGGCGAGATAGGATCACATAACATCTTTTAGTTATGTACTCACCATAACTTCAGATGTTTGGGATCCATCTCGCCTACATTCCTGATACCCAGTCAGCTTCCCCATGCCTTGCAGATCAGAAGAGATGGAACGGTTTTGAGCTTCACTGTTTTTATCTTGTTTCATCTGACGATGTTATATAAGCAGGGTATGCATGTGTGCATGTATGCGGACAAACTAGATCTGGGGGACTGGCAGTGGTGCATCCTGGGATATAGTAAGCTCAGCCAATAAGAGACTTCGCTCTTTGGCATAAGCGTGCCGAGTCGGAGCCGAGGGATCGGCTCCGAACCCATCGTTCAGAATGTAGGCGAGATGGATCCCAAACATCTGAAGTTATGGTGAGTACATAACTAAAAGTTTCTTTTGTTTTCCTTAAAAAGAAAGAGCCACAGATTTTTGTGGAACTTCTGTCACTTCTACATTTAAGGCTACTATCTCAAGCTGTTAACTTACTTTGAGCATAATTATTTCCCTCAGTAACTAGGTCTCTTGGGGTTTTAAGGCTTTTATTCCTGGCAGTGGTCTTGAACATTATACACAAGGTTCACTGTCACTTAAACGTATGAGCAAGAATTAGACAGATTATACATGGAGTGATCTGGTGACAAACATCTTCCACGAGCACACTTGTTTACAGCCTTCTATGGGGATGACACAGGACTTCAGTCTTCTGTGGGGAAGGTACAGGGCCTCAGGGTCTTCTGTGGGGAAGGTACACGGCCTCACAGCCTTCTATGGGGAAGGTACAGGGCCTCACAGCCGTCTATGGGGAAGGTACAGGGCCTCACAGCCTTCTATGGGGAAGGTACAGGACCTCACCACTCTGGTGATAAGCATAAAACATGGCAGGCAAACACCACCACTAGGTACTGTAAAGGCAATGTACGTCCCAACCAAACAGATGGTGAAAAACTGTAAATCAGAATGATGAAAATACTTAATACATGAGGAATGCACTTGACCTTCACAGGTGGTATGAAGAAATGAAAACAGCTTGAAATGACAATGATAGGATGGTTCAAGGCTGACAAAGGTTCAAACCAATCCCTTGACATTACTTGGGAAATCTACACCATCATGCCCCTAGTAGTAGTGCTGTGATACTGTATACATGTAGTTTGTGATTCATGTCCCTAGTAGCAGTGCTGTGATACTTTATACATGTGGTGTGTGATTCATATCACTAGTAGGAGTGCTGTGATACTTTATACATGTGGTGTGTGATTCATATCACTAGTAGGAGTGCTGTGATACTTTATACATGTGGTGTGTGATTCATATCACTAGTAGCAGTGCTGTGATACTTTATACATGTGGTGTGTGATTCATGTCCCTAGTAGTAGTGCTGTGATACTTTATACATGTGGTGTGTGATTCATATCACTAGTAGTAGTGTTGTGATACTTTATACATGTAGTGTGTGATTCATGTCCCTAGTAGCAGTGCTGTGATACTGTATACATGTAGTGTGTGATTCATGTCCCTAGTAGTAGTGTTGTGATACTTTATACATGTAGTGTGTGATTCATGTCCCTAGTAGCAGTGCTGTGATACTGTATACATGTAGTGTGTGATTCATACCACTAGTAGTAGTGCTGTGATACTGTATACATGTAGTGTGTGATTCATGTCCCTAGTAGTAGTGCTGTGATACTGTATACATGTGGTGTGTGATTCATGTCCCTAGTAGCAGTGTTGTGATACTTTATACATGTAGTGTGTGATTCATGTCCCTAGTAGCAGTGCTGTGATACTGTATACATGTAGTGTGTGATTCATGTCCCTAGTAGTAGTGCTGTGATACAGTATACATGTAGTGTGTGATTCATGTCCCTAGTAGTAGTGCTGTGATACTGTATACATGTAGGGTGTGATTCATGTCCCTAGTAGCAGTGCTGTGATACTGTATACATGTAGTGTGTGATTCATACCACTAGTAGTAGTGCTGTGATACTGTATACATGTAGTGTGTGATTCATGTCCCTAGTAGTAGTGCTGTGATACTGTATACATGTGGTGTGTGATTCATGTCCCTAGTAGCAGTGTTGTGATACTTTATACATGTAGTGTGTGATTCATACCACTAGTAGTAGTGCTGTGATACTGTATACATGTAGTGTGTGATTCATGTCCCTAGTAGTAGTGCTGTGATACTGTATACATGTGGTGTGTGATTCATGTCCCTAGTAGCAGTGTTGTGATACTTTATACATGTAGTGTGTGATTCATGTCCCTAGTAGCAGTGCTGTGATACTGTATACATGTAGTGTGTGATTCATGTCCCTAGTAGTAGTGCTGTGATACTTTATACATGTAGTGTGTGATTCATGTCCCTAGTAGGAGTGCTGTGATACTGTATACATGTAGTGTGTGATTCATGTCCCTAGTAGTAGTGCTGTGATACTTTATACATGTAGTGTGTGATTCATGTCCCTAGTAGGAGTGCTGTGATACTGTATACATGTGGTGTGTGATTCATACCACTAGTAGTAGTGTTGTGATACTGTATACATGTAGTGTGTGATTCATATCACTAGTAGTAGTGTTGTGATACTTTATACATGTAGTGTGTGATTCATGTCCCTAGTAGGAGTGCTGTGATACTTTATACATGTAGTGTGTGATTCATACCACTAGTAGTAGTGTTGTGATACTGTATACATGTAGTGTGTGATTCATATCATTAGTAGCAGTGCTGTGATACTTTATACATGTAGTGTGTGATTCATGTCCCTAGTAGTAGTGCTGTGATACTGTATACATGTAGTGTGTGATTCATGTCCCTAGTAGCAGTGCTGTGATACTGTATACATGTAGTGTGTGATTCATACCACTAGTAGTAGTGCTGTGATACTGTATACATGTAGTGTGTGATTCATGTCCCTAGTAGCAGTGCTGTGATACTGTATACATGTGGTGTGTGATTCATGTCCCTAGTAGTAGTGCTGTGATACTGTATACATGTAGTGTGTGATTCATGTCCCTAGTAGTAGTGCTGTGATACTGTATACATGTGGTGTGTGATTCATGTCCCTAGTAGTAGTGCTGTGATACTGTATACATGTAGTGTGTGATTCATGTCCCTAGTAGCAGTGTTGTGATACTTTATACATGTAGTGTGTGATTCATGTCCCTAGTAGTAGTGCTGTGATACTTTATACATGTAGTGTGTGATTCATGTCCCTAGTAGGAGTGCTGTGATACTTTATACATGTAGTGTGTGATTCATACCACTAGTAGTAGTGCTGTGATAATTTATACATGTGGTGTGTGATTCATATCCCTAGTAGGAGTGCTGTGATACTGTATACATGTGGTGTGTGATTCATACCACTAGTAGTAGTGTTGTGATACTTTATACATGTAGTGTGTGATTCATATCCCTAGTAGGAGTGCTGTGATACTGTATACATGTGGTGTGTGATTCATACCACTAGTAGTAGTGCTGTGATACTGTATACATGTAGTGTGTGATTCATGTCCCTAGTAGGAGTGCTGTGATACTATGTGTGATTCATGTCCCTAGTAGCAGTGTTGTGATACTTTATACATGTAGTGTGTGATTCATGTCCCTAGTAGGAGTGCTGTGATACTGTATACATGTGGTGTGTGATTCATACCACTAGTAGTAGTGCTGTGATACTGTATACATGTAGTGTGTGATTCATACCACTAGTAGTAGTGTTGTGATACTTTATACATGTAGTGTGTGATTCATGTCCCTAGTAGTAGTGTTGTGATACTTTATACATGTAGTGTGTGATTCATGTCCCTAGTAGTAGTGCTGTGATACTGTATACATGTAGTGTGTGATTCATGTCCCTAGTAGTAGTGCTGTGATACTTTATACATGTAGTGTGTGATTCATGTCCCTAGTAGCAGTGCTGTGATACTTTATACATGTGGTGTGTGATTCATGTCCCTAGTAGGAGTGCTGTGATACTTTATACATGTGGTGTGTGATTCATACCACTAGTAGTAGTGCTGTGATACTTTATACATGTGGTGTGTGATTCATACCACTAGTAGTAGTGCTGTGATACTTTATACATGTGGTGTGTGATTCATACCACTAGTAGTAGTGCTGTGATACTTTATACATGTAGTGTGTGATTCATGCCCCCAGTAGCAGTGCTGTGATACTTTATACACAACACTGTATACATGTAAACTTGGGGAATCAAACAATGCATGAATAGTTACGTCTTACAGTTCACTGATGAAACACGTTTTCTTTAAGTACAGTTATGCAACACATATCAGAATGTGGAACGGATGTACTGACTGCAATATATTTATGACCCTTCGTACTACAAACAGAAAGTTTGTTTCCCACACACCAAAATGACATTTTAAGTGCAACAAAGTGGAAAAGTAAGGGTCTATATTAAATAATCTAAAGCTGAATTCACCGAATGGTATTTCCATCGAAAATACCATTCAGCAAATTCACTCTTGTGGGGGGCTGTGCCCCCCACTAATTATATACGCTAACTCCGAGATCCTACTACAGTGAGGAAAGGGCAAATTTTTCAATCTTCACTGTACTGTGCTCACAATATTCTGAATTTGCTGAACGGTATTTTCGATGGAAATACCGTTCGGTGAATTCAACTTTCGATAATTTAATATAGACCCGAAAAGTAATGCAATCCAAAAATAAACTACTTTAGGTCTGCCTTCTTTTCGGCTTTTCCCGGTTAGGGGTCACCACAGTGGAACTCCAGTTTGGTAATGATTGGCAGTGAATTTTTACTGTGTCAAGTTGCCAGCCCAGCACCCAACCTTCAAAGAATGCACACCCACTCATGCACGCACCTACCTGCATGTCTTTTAAAGTGAATTCGACCGCGGGAAGGACATGCAGACTCCGCACAGTAAGCACGCCAGCTGAGAATCGAACCGGAGAGCCTCTTGCTGTGAGGCTACAATGCCAACCGCTGCACCACTGCGCCTTGGAGGTCTGCCAATAGAATATAATTTATTCATAAACTGATGAAGATGCTCATCATAATGAATGATTTTCCTTGCACTGTCCTGAAATTCAGAGAGCATCTGATCTATGACAACTCACAGAAGTAAGACAGAAAAAAAATACCTCCCCATCGAACTGCTTCTCGAGGGAAACTGATTTTCGTTGCTTCAGAACAGAATTATAACAGTACATGGAATTTGTAGATTGCACTCCAAAACTGTCCTATATATTATCTTATTATGTACATGTCGAACATCAGAACCACCCATAACAAACTTTGTTATAAATGTGAAAGTTGTTAAGATCAGGTCTCTAGCTGCATACAACACAGCAGCCAACATAAAACAGCAAGGGAAGTCTGACAGCTTTAAAATTTGTATGAGCTACCAAAAAAAAAAAATTATGTCAAAGTGAAGTGTCTTACAGCTTTGAAAGTTGTTAATCAGCAGGACACTTCATTTCCACCCACTGTGTGACAGCACTATGTACATCTGAGCAATGCAATTTGTGCTCCTACACTTTCCTCTCTGCTAGTTGTAGATTAGAGTAGTTAAAGCTCCATGTATTACAAAGAATTATGACTATTAATGTGTTCTCGAAAGGGATTCAGAAATTCAACTTGAGAGTGAATTTCTTGAGTACGTTTTTTGAACACATTAACAAACTTTAATCAGCGACATGCCCATAATCTTGTCTATGGTATAACAAAATTACAGGAGACAAAATCCTGGTCTCTGCATGTGCATGTTTGACTATTTTAGTTTGCTGGTACAAAGAACTGATGCTCACTCTAAAATCCATTTTCCATGATAGTGGGGACAAAAAAAAGGATATAAACTTTTGTGGATCTATGCACTAGGAAGAAAGAAAAAGAAACAAAAACGTCAGTAATGGGTGTCAAGCCGTAAGGAGTCAGAAGGGTCTAGCAAACAGATGACAGCAAAAAAAAAAAAAAAAGGAAAAAATCTGTGCCTGCATGTAATATGGGTACATCAACACCCCAGGTCTGTGGTTACATTGCTGAGAATGTCTGTGGAGTTAAATACAGGCATGTAACCTGATGAAAGGGAAGTCCTCACTGAACATTTACATTTTTGTAAGGCACAAAATCTACACCTTCTTCAGTTACTCTATCATCACAGATAATTAACTACTTCAGGTCTTCAAATAACAAGACATGTTTCAGGTACGCTACAGACACAAAATGTCACCGGTGCAAACACTGCATAACAGTGGAGTTATGCATGTTAGTGACTAGTTCAGACATTAGTTATACAAGCATATCTGACACCAGGCACCAACTAATATAATTATAGTACTGTGTTCTCATAGGAACTAGAAAGTTAATCTGAGAAATTTCAATGTGACAAAACTTCCCTCATAGCACAGATCAAGTGGTCACTACATCACTTAATACTAACTATCTAGACAGCACCAAAATGCCATACATTGTCTTTAGTAGTTCAAGGTCCGAGAGAATTTTCAGATTAAATTCACCTTCCAAACTCAGGAAGCAAAAAGCCATCCCTAAGAAAACTGAGTACAGAAGGAACAAGGCCACAGTAAGACTATAAACTGCAGCTTATCCAAAATAAAACTGACAAACTAGGTATACAACACAATCTCAGTGACCATGAGGGTAGAAAATATCACCACTGTTAGTCTTTCCAGTTTGTCCTTTACTGTTCAAACCCACACAAAGTTTTTACCTTTTTTCTATCCAAAAGATATTTTCACTACAGTAGTGAATGACAATCACATTCTCTGTTACAGGCTAGGATATTCAGCCATCCCAGGAACTACTCAGTACTTCCCTTTGTCCAGCATTACTCTCCAGCTCAACACAGGATCACCAGATGTTTCTTTACTGATTGTTCCAAAAGTTGATATTCAACATAAATTGGATATGGTTCTCCACCTGCTATGTCCACTTCCTCTTCTCCCTGTGATACAACTTCTTTTTATAGCACACGGCAGCTAACTCTACACAGCACTAACACTTGGCTACTGGACTTGTGCAATTTATGTGTCACTCCATGCACATGGTATGAACTGCATTGCATGCATGCATGCATGCATGCATACAGCCCAGAAGAAGCATGATCCACAGATGAGCAGTCACACTGTAAAAATGTGTATAAAGTATCACAGCACTACTACTAGGGACATGAATCACACACCACATGTATAAAGTATCACAGCACTGCTACTAGGGACATGAATCACACACTACATGTATACAGTATCACAGCACTACTACTAGGGACATGAATCACACACCACATGTATACAGTATCACAGCACTGCTACTAGGGACATGAATCACACACCACATGTATACAGTATCACAGCACTGCTACTAGGGACATGAATCACACACCACATGTATACAGTATCACAGCACTGCTACTAGGGACATGAATCACACACTACATGTATACAGTATCACAGCACTACTACTAGGGACATGAATCACACACCACATGTATACAGTATCACAGCACTGCTACTAGGGACATGAATCACACACCACATGTATACAGTATCACAGCACTGCTACTAGGGACATGAATCACACACCACATGTATACAGTATCACAGCACTATTACTAGGGACATGAATCACACACTACATGTATAAAGTATCACAGCACTGCTACTAGGGACATGAATCACACACTACATGTATACAGTATCACAGCACTGCTACTAGGGACATGAATCACACACTACATGTATACAGTATCACAGCACTGCTACTAGGGACATGAATCACACACCACATGTATACAGTATCACAGCACTGCTACTAGGGACATGAATCACACACCACATGTATACAGTATCACAGCACTGCTACTAGGGACATGAATCACACACTACATGTATACAGTATCACAGCACTACTACTAGGGACATGAATCACACACTACATGTATACAGTATCACAGCACTGCTACTAGGGACATGAATCACACACTACATGTATAAAGTATCACAGCACTGCTACTAGGGACATGAATCACACACTACATGTATAAAGTATCACAACACTGCTACTAGGGACATGAATCACACACCACATGTATACAGTATCACAGCACTGCTACTAGGGACATGAATCACACACCACATGTATACAGTATCACAGCACTACTACTAGGGACATGAATCACACACTACATGTATAAAGTATCACAGCACTGCTACTAGGGACATGAATCACACACCACATGTATACAGTATCACAGCACTACTACTAGGGACATGAATCACACACCACATGTATACAGTATCACAGCACTGCTACTAGGGACATGAATCACACACTACATGTATACTGTATCACAGCACTGCTACTAGGGACATGAATCACACACTACATGTATAAAGTATCACAGCACTGCTACTAGGGACATGAATCACACACATGTATACAGTATCACAGCACTACTACTAGGGACATGAATCACACACTACATGTATACAGTATCACAGCACTGCTACTAGGGACATGAATCACACACTACATGTATAAAGTATCACAGCACTGCTACTAGGGACATGAATCACACACCACATGTATACAGTATCACAGCACTACTACTAGGGACATGAATCACACACTACATGTATAAAGTATCACAACACTGCTACTAGGGACATGAATCACACATAGTATCACAGCACTACTACTAGGGACATGAATCACACACCACATGTATACAGTATCACAGCACTGCTACTAGGGACATGAATCACACACTACATGTATAAAGTATCACAGCACTGCTACTAGGGACATGAATCACACACCACATGTATACAGTATCACAGCACTGCTACTAGGGACATGAATCACACACCACATGTATACAGTATCACAGCACTGCTACTAGGGACATGAATCACACACCACATGTATACAGTATCACAGCACTGCTACTAGGGACATGAATCACACACTACATGTATAAAGTATCACAGCACTGCTACTAGGGACATGAATCACACATAGTATCACAGCACTACTACTAGGGACATGAATCACACACTACATGTATACAGTATCACAGCACTGCTACTAGGGACATGAATCACACACCACATGTATACAGTATCACAGCACTGCTACTAGGGACATGAATCACACACTACATGTATAAAGTATCACAACACTGCTACTAGGGACATGAATCACACACCACATGTATACAGTATCACAGCACTGCTACTAGGGACATGAATCACACACCACATGTATACAGTATCACAGCACTGCTACTAGGGACATGAATCACACACTACATGTATACAGTATCACAGCACTACTACTAGGGACATGAATCACACACTACATGTATACAGTATCACAGCACTGCTACTAGGGACATGAATCACACACTACATGTATACAGTATCACAGCACTACTACTAGGGACATGAATCACACACTACATGTATACAGTATCACAGCACTGCTACTAGGGACATGAATCACACACCACATGTATACAGTATCACAGCACTGCTACTAGGGACATGAATCACACACTACATGTATAAATTATCACAGCACTACTACTAGTGATATGAATCACACACCACATGTATAAAGTATCACAGCACTCCTACTAGGGACATGAATCACACACTACATGTATAAAGTATCACAGCACTGCTACTAGGGACATGAATCACACATGACATGTATAAAGTATCACAGCACTGCTACTAGGGACATGAATCACACACTACATGTATAAAGTATCACAGCACTGCTACTAGGGACATGAATCACGCACTACATGTATAAATTATCACAGCACTACTACTAGGGACATGAATCACACACCACATGTATACAGTATCACAGCACTGCTACTAGGGACATGAATCACACACCACATGTATACAGTATCACAGCACTGCTACTAGGGACATGAATCACACACCACATGTATACAGTATCACAGCACTGCTACTAGGGACATGAATCACACACTACATGTATAAAGTATCACAGCACTGCTACTAGGGACATGAATCACACATAGTATCACAGCACTACTACTAGGGACATGAATCACACACTACATATATACAGTGTTGCCAAATGGACTGGGCTTGTACCACTTTAGGGGTCTTGAGAGTCAAAAACATTTACTTACAATATTGCCTCTTCATTCATGTAACCACAAATATTCAAAGTGAACCTTACCATCAAATTTGACTGAAACGCAAGTCTCAACGCTCTCTGCCTGCTATATTTACTACTATGAGTATGGTTACCTCTTGTGCTGGCATTCACAATACACAATTTATGTCAGCAGTAGTTACAAAGGCAGAAGAAGAGAGATCACCAATTTACAAGTATACTGTTACTCTGAAGACATGGCCATGAGCTTTTTCATAAAACTTTCAGCCCTCCTGGCAAACATCTGTGTTGTACAAAAACTGCAGGACACTGCAAGGTATGAACTCTGACTGTCAGGTTCCTGGTCTGATCACTGTGTTGTTTTTGTTTGCAGAGTAGGTGCAGTTGTCTCAGCATACTTGTATACACTGAGTGCACTAGGGGTGTGTTGGGGGGGGGGTGAACAAATATGCAGTTTCAACCCTTTGTGAAACCTACTGTTTTTAGTGGTTCCCTTTACAGGTTCATAGGTGTTTACTAGGCTACCGACCACAAGAGCCTTTTTAAGCCTAGCCATGCATCCCACATCTCTGACAAGTTCTGATACCCTTGATAAGTGTAAACATGGGCCTGGGAGATGAACCATTTACACGTTACCTGTGTCCATTAGAGACATAGGTGCCAAACAAGGGATAAATTTCCAGTTTCCCATCCAATTGTCCAGGATGCACTTGAATTGGGTTAGGGAGGAACTCTGCTTCACATGGATGGGGAGCCTGTTCCACAGACGTGATAGTCTCTGAGATACTTACCCATCTCTCTAGCAGGTCCTATTTATATTACAGGCAAGGTTTAAATCTTTATAACAGGTAATTCTGGTGCTGTTTGTTTTGTGGATATGCAGGAGGCCCATCAGAGTGGGTCTGACAATGCCTTGTATGCCTGGCATAGATCTCCCCTCAAAAGCCTGTAGGAGACAGAATACAGGGATAGGGCCTTGAGGCGGTCTGCATAAAACATTTTACTTTTAGTGAGAAACCTCTGTGGACTTTCTAGTTGTTGGCTATACCTGGTTAGGTACATACCAAAGGGGGGCATTGTACTCAATGATAGGTCTGATGAATGCTGAATACAGTGGAACAAATGACTTCCTTGGACTTAGATGCCATACTTTGTTTATAAGTTGTGCAACAAGAATGATTTCAGCTAGATTACCATCTATGTGCATCTCTAAGTCCCTGACTACTGAGTCTACTAAGGGGTGTGTTGTCAATATGATACCAGGGATGGATGACTTCACAAAGGATACTATTATGCATTTCTTGGCATGTAGTTTTAATCTACGGCTCGGACCGCATTTGTTTGTTTTTCGGCGCCTCCTGGAGAACATTTGTGTCATTGCGAGATTCAATGACAGCTCCTAATTCGCTATCACCTGCTAATTTATTCAGCCAGAGACCACTGACACTGGCCTTGACTACTGAGAAGCAAATGTCAAAAAGGAGTGGTCCAAGGACTGATGCCCGAGGGACTCCACTTGTTACTGGCGTCTTTGTAGAGGTGGACTCCCCAATTATAACTTCCTGGCTCCTGTCTGTGAGCCAGTTGGCTATGCACCGAGTGACATACGGATTTGTACTTAACCTCTTGAGTTAGTCAACAATGCCCGAGTGGGATATTATGTCAAATGCCTTGGCCAGGTCAAGATAGGCAGTGTGAACAATTTTGCCCTCATCCATTGCTTTGGTGACCTTCTCAAAGAAGTCCTCCAGGTCGAGTAGGCATTATCTGTCTTTGATGAAACCAAACTGGGTTAGGTCCAGTGTCTGGAGGTTTACTATATCTCTGTTGATCGTCTCCATAATAATTTTTTCCATGGCTTTACATAAGACTAGTAAGATCTACGAGTCTGTATTTGGCCCATCTTTGTACAGAGGGATGACTGTTGCCTTTCTC
Organism: Protopterus annectens; assembly: GCF_019279795.1. Taxonomy (NCBI): domain Eukaryota; kingdom Metazoa; phylum Chordata; order Ceratodontiformes; family Protopteridae; genus Protopterus; species Protopterus annectens. Next base: position 165,284,424 of record NC_056735.1, read on the forward strand.
CATTCATGAGGCATGAAACCTGTCTGGAGGCTACAGTTAAATAGCAATTCCAGAGGCCTTGATAGGTTATGTTTTATGCTATTTAGATGGCATCCTGGGATATTATCTGGACCCACTGATGCAGTGTTCTTGGTCGTAGAGAGAGCATTAAGGACCTGTTCCCTAGTGACAGGAGGGGGAGTTACATTTGATGACATTTCCTAAGGGAAGGTTGAGGGGGAGAGAGGGGTAAAGTTGGAGCTGAATGAGTGAGGGGTAAAGTTGGAGGTGAATTTATCAACCAAGAGGTTTGTTATGTCTTCTGGCTCACTATAGGTGGCTCCATTTGCAATTAGTTCTGCATACAATTGTGTATTGCCTTTGAGGTTGTGGGCACAGCTAAAGAATGCTTTGTGGTTGTCTTTTTGCCTGGGAGGCCAAACTTCCCAAATTTGGCTTTGGTAGACTTTATTTGTCCTCAGAGTTGTTTGTTTAGTTTGATAACAGTGCTTTTATCCTGCTGGGTGTTGCACCTCCTAATTTTTGCCATGAGTGTCTTCCTCCTGTTATACAGCCTATTGATTTTGTGATTCCACCAGGGTGGCTTGTTTTTTGAGTTAGTTCTGTACTTCTTCCTGGTGTATACAGCTGCCTCTATGCTGCTATTAACTTACTTGTACAGTGTTTTTGTGAACAGTTCTGCATACACAGCAGTGTTTTCAGGGATTATGGGGGCTTGAAATTTTGCCAGGTTCTCACTTAATAGCAGAAGGATAGTCTTAGAATAGTTCCTGAATATCCCAGGTTTAGCTGGAGGGCCAGGTTTTATTATTGCTTCAAAGAAGACCATTTTGTGATCTGACCTTACCAGGGAAGGCATTACAGTAGGGGGTGTGCAGCACTCTCCCGTATTACTGAGGACCAGATCCAGTATGGTTGCACACCTGGTTGGTGTATTGACTATCTGGTCCAGGGAGTTTGTATTTAAAAAATCCAGGAATCTCTGTGCATGTACGTTTGGTGTCGCATAGGCTTCCCAGTCAAATGTGGGGTAATTAAAGTCACCCATGAATATGGTATTGGGTTGGATGGTTAGTGTTTCTAATAAGTTTAAATACATGGTATGGGTTTCCTGGGTCATAGAGGGGGAACCTATAGCTTTGTAAGGAAGTGGTATTGGATTTTGCCTATGGTGATTATTGTATAGATGATGCAGTTGTTGAGAGATGTTTACTGAGCAGCACAACAGGTGCGCAGCTATAATGCAAGTGTGGAAAATATGCAGATGTAGGCCTCTAATTCTGTGCCTCTTGTAATACTTTCCCACTGCAAAACACAAATTTATGAATGGCACAATATATACATCATCTGAACTCCTGGATCTGTCTAGGTACGAAGTGGTGTAAAGGGAGCTGGGGAACTTTTATGACTTGTGTAGGATTCTAGTATGCTATATGAACTGAGGACCAGTCCTATGCAGCTATGGAATGTGTTTATGGATCCCAGCCAAGCTTCTAATTTCAGAACTCAGCTCTGGCATTAGCTTTATCCCCATCATATCATCTATCACCTAGAGCCAATGTTCAGACCACCAGGTGACTAGCTCTGTTGCAGTCATTCTTCTATATCTCTCACACACACACACACACACACACACACACACACACACACACACACACACACACACACACACACACACAGCTAGAGCGTCCAATCTACTTAATGCATGCCTTTGGAATGTGGCAGGAAACCACAGCATCCAATAAAAACCCACACAAAAGACGAGTACATGCAGACTTTACACAGAAGGCACCCCACTGAGAATTGAACCGCAGAACCTCTTGTTGTGAAGCAATACTGCTACTCAGTGCCACTGTATCATTAAGCTCTCCCTGTAAATGAAACGCATCACAAATTGAGACATGAAACAATTAAAGATTTTCAGAACTCTCCAACTATTAATGCCACCTGTCTGCGTGGTACCAGCACACAGCAAATGTAATTGCTATTCTTTAACAGATTATGTTGTGTTTAGCTGCCATCCCTGCATATTTCATAAACTATATGTACACTGTTTAAAATGGAAACAATTTCATACTAACTCCACCCAGTACTAAAAATAACTTCATGCTAACACAATTATTGCAAGAAAGTACAGTCAATCCACAAATACAATGTATGGCTTAGTTTATATTGTGATTAACTGCCTATGCAGTGCCCATTTTTTATGTTGCACTAATCTGTGAATTTCATACAGTCTAAAATGCATGCACACTAGCGGCCTTAGTTTATCATTGCCTAGCAAATACACGTTTCTGCAGAGATAAACTTGCTCAACTGTCATTTTTGAACAGCAGCCAGAGCCTGCATATCATTGGAAATGACGGTGTTAGTATGGGGCCCCAGAATAAGAGGTCAACTACAATCCCTGCTTCTGCAAAAACTTATCACAAGCCCTTGCAGAAGACATATTTGCCTCATTTGGATACAGCAAGAGATAAATAAAAGTCTACCCATTTCATATCCTGAGAAAGGGGCAGCTATTTGCACTTGTGTTGAAACTTGGCATCTTTTTTTCTTTCATCTCACAAAACTAATAAATATTTCTTTGTATTTTTAAAATGAAATTTTGATAACATGTATGGTAAATTTAAATTAAAATAATATTTCCAGGACACAAAAAAATGCTTAAACAAAACCGTCTTTTTCACAACCTTAAACATAATCTTTCTTTGAATAATATTCAGTCTGAACCACATACAAGTGTCATATTCAGATTAATTTCATGAGCATTACTGGATTAACTGTCATGGCTATCTGAAATGTATGACGGCATTTGTAATACCTCTTTGGAAAATATGGGAACCACACAGAATAAGAAGTTATGTACCTACCATAACGTTCCATTTTAGTTGTCTTCTTCTCGCCTTCTTTCTTGCTGGATGGGTTCGGAGCCGATCCTCTGCTCCGACTCGGCCTTCTACTAAAGCTCGAGAGCTATTTACCGGCTCGAGGCTTCCCCATATCCCACAATGCTAGGCGACAGATACCCAGATCTTGTTCGGCAGAGCTAACACCATGGAGATACCTGTCTCCACTACAAGGTTTACCTACAGAGTTAAAAACAGAGGAGGACGTACCTAGAAAAGAGTCAAACAGAGGAAGAAGGCCTCCAAGAGGATTCTTCTCGGTCTGTCCAGGCTAGGGGCATGGAGGGTGGGATGCAAGAAAGAAGGCGAGAAGAAGACAACTAACATGGAACATTATGGTAGGTACATAACTTCTTAATGTTAAGTTGTCTATCTCACCTTCATTCTTGCTGGATGGGACCGCGTCCCTAGCACCTTAGCCCTGGGTGGCTCATCGGAACAGACTCTTGAGCACAGTGGAACCAAAGTCAGCTCGACTCCTAGAGGCCATATCCAACTTGTAATGTGAAATGAAAGTATGAGGAGTGGCCCATGTGGCTGCAGCACAAATAGATTCCATTGGAAGTCTTGCCTGAAAAGCTACAGACGTAGCTAATGCTCTAGTGGAATGAGCTTTTGGTTTTGTAGTGAGTTCTTTCTGTCTCAGTTGGTAAATCAAGGTAATAATAGAGGCCAACAACCTAAATAAGGTTACTTTAGAAACTGGCAGGCCCTGCTTGCCCTCAGGGTAGGACAGGAAGAGTTGGTCCGATTTTCTAGTTTGCTTAGTCCTATCCAAATAAAAACGTAATTGCCTGTGAATGTCCAAATAGTGCAACTTTTGTTCAGCTCTGTTCGAATAGTCAGGAAAAAAGACAGGAAGATCAATAGTCTGATTCAGATTTGCCTCAGAAGGTATTTTGGGTAAAAAGGAAGGATTAGTCCTGAGTGAAACTCTATCTTTGTGAAAAAACAAGATAAGGAGGACGAATACAGAGGGCTTGAAGTTCCGACACTCTTCTAGCTCAGGTGATGGCTACTAAGAAGACAGTCTTCCAGGAGAGTACTTTTAAGGAACAGGAAGCCGCAGGTTCAAAGGGAGGGAGAATCAATGAAGTTAATATCAGGTTCAAATCCCACGGAGGCGGGGAATCTTTAACCGGGGGCCTAAGTAAAATAGTCCCTTTAAGAAAGGCTTTGCAAAGTTTGTGGGACATGATGCTGGTCTCTGACAAGCAAGTGTGGAAATTAGCGATAGCAGCCAACTGGACTCTAATGGTGGCAGATGAGGAACCTGCTCGAAAGAGTTCTGCCAAAAAATCTAGAACGTTATGGACAGGGGCTGTAAAGGGGTCTATATTTCTAGCTTCTGCCCAGAAAGAGAAACGTTTCCACTTACTAGCATAAATCTTCCTGGTGGTAGATTTGTGTGAAGAAAGGATAATTTCATGCACTGGCTGAGAAATATGTGGAAGCCTGGCTAAGGTTGGAAGTGGAGCAACCAAGCTGCGAGGTTGAGAGAGTGAAGGGATTGGTGCAGCCCGCCCGACTGATGGATCAACAGGTCTGTCACTGGGTCCAGATTCCAAGGCTGCTCCAGTAGGTGACGATGCAGGAATGGGAACCAAATTTGTTGAGGCCAGTAAGGGGCAATGAGGATCATCCTGGATCTCAATACGGTCGCTTTCTGAATTAGTTTCGGAATTAAGGGAAAGGGTGGGAATGCATACAGAAGACCCCAGGGCCAATCATGAACTACAGCATCTCTGGGGGAGTGGCCGGGGAGGGGGAAGAGAGTGATGCAGCCGTCGCACTTGCTGTTGAGAGGGGTTGCGAAAAGGCCGCAGCAAGGTTGACCCCATCTGCGAAAAATTTTGTCCGTTACTGACTGATTGAGAGACCACTCGTGAGGCATGAGAATAGCTCTGCTTAGCCTGTCCGCTATGACGTTTGACTTCCCGGGGATGTGCGTTGCTATCAGAAACCGTTGAGAGGAGATCGCCCACTGCCAGAGTCCGAGTGCTTCTCGACATAAGGGATAGGACCTGGTTCCGCCCTGCTTGTTGATGTACCATACTACAGACATATTGTCAGTCTGAATTGCAATAGTCCCAGCCGGAAGCGGAGAAACCTTCTGGAGTGCCTGTCCATTTTTTTATGGTAGTATGCATCCTGAAAGTCTATGGAGCACATCCAATTGTCCTGACCCAAAAATGGTAGAATGGACTTGAAGCGTGACCATCCGGAATTTCGTTCTTTGAATAGATTTGTTTAACCTGCTGAGATCCAAAATGGGTCTCCAGTCCCCTGTATTTTTTGGTACCAAAAAGAACTTGGGAGTAAATCCCGGATCCTTGCTGGTCTGCTGGGACTGGCTGGATGGCCCTTTTGTTTAGCAGTTTTGAAACTTCTAGTACTGCTTGTTCCCTTAGACCGGGTGGAACATCTGGAAGGGACCTGTTTGTTAGTGCAGGGGTGTGGATAAAGGGAATTTTGTAACCCTCGGATATGATAGGCCGTACCCATTTGTCTTGTGTGAGGAATTGCCAGGCTTCTGGGTACAGCGACAATCTTCCCTCGACTACCTCCGAAGGTGGACAGTCGGGCAGCCCCTCAGGGGTGCTGAAAGGGTTTGTCAGAGAAAGATTCTCTGCTACCCTGATTTTGCGGACCCCCTCTGCCCCTCGGGCGGCGTCTATTATTGTTCCCTCCTCTGCCCCTGGAGGGAAACTCGCCATGTGTGTCAGGCACGACTCCCTGGGGTTTCCAAAACCACATTTTTCCACTCTTCTGACCTTCAGGGTATGGTCTAGAGGGAGTAGAAAAACGGACTCCCACGGCAGAGAGAGTCTTGCCTTCCTGCTCACACCTGGTAAGGGTATCCTTCACCTGTGGTCCAAACAAAGCCTAACCATCGAAGGGGGTATTGATGAAGGACGCCTTAAAGGGGTCAGCAAAGTTACATAACCGCATCCAGGCATGTCTTCTCAAAGCCACGCCTGTACCTGCGGCCCTACTCGCCCCATCGGCTGCATAAGAAATGAGCCGCATGGAGAAGTTGACTATAGAGTTAAGGGTCGCCAGCTGGGAGTTGATTTTTTCCTGAGACCCTGCAGCTGATAGATCCTGAAGGGTATCACACAGTTCCTTGAGAAGATCTCTTTGAAGGCAGGTGAAATGGCACAGATAATTCAGCGACCGCATGGAAAAGGTCGCTGAAGAGAACATCCGCTTCCCGTACCTGTCCATTGTCCTAGATTCTTTGTTAGGTGGATGGACAGGCACCAAAGGGTCAGCCAACTCCTTCTTAGTGGCTGCTGCCACCACCATGGCATCAACAGGGACACCTTTTGTTATAAACTGTTTGTCAGATGGGGCTGTAATGAATTTAGTGGGCCTGCAGGGAGTTGGTTCCACTGAGTCCAGGGATGTCCACACCTTCCGAGCCACCACTTCCATGAGTGGATCGAAAGGCGGAGACACCCAGGAGTTGGAGAACCAAATGCGTTCAGGTACACCAACTCATCCTTAGAAGGGTTAAGGGCAGTCCAGTTCCCCCTCTGCCTAAGGATCTCAAGGATGTCTGAAAAAGAGACATCCTCAGAGGGGGGATCTTGGGGACCCTTCCGAATCCTCCAAGTCGGTGTCACACGTGACTGACTCGGGGGAGTCAACATGTTTCCTCTTACATTTCCTCTTCCTAGGGGGCTCCTCTGAATTATCACGGGAGGCCTCGGAAGAGGAAGATACACTCAATGGGGTGACCTGGAGCGTCTGTTCTCCACGCTTGGGGTCAGGATGGTGGACAGAGACCGAAGCAGGCACCATGGGGGGAGGAGCCGAAGGGGCTGATCGCGGAGCCGACACAGGAGTCAGCATGCTCCTCATGACCTCGAAGGTGCCCCTGTCAGGCAGAGAAGAGGGTCCATGCTCTGAAGAGATGTGAACCCCTCCCGGCACCGAGAGGGACGGCTCCGAGGCCGATGTCAGGGCCGAGCTCACCTGCACCGAGGCCCCGAGAGGGAGAACGGGGTCGGACAAGGGTCCGATGCCACTCCCCCCCTCGGAGCCGACAAGGGAGTCTCGGCGACCGGATTCCTCCAAGGACGGAACCAATGAAGAGATCGGAGCCGACGAGGGTGCCGAAAGGTGTGGTATCGGCTCCGACGTGCCGACAATTCGAGCACCAATGAGCTCTGGCTCCGAACACAGTGGAAGAGTCGGAGGAGGAACATTCGAAGACACAGGGATAGCCACAGTCTGTTGAGAAGGGCTAGTCAAAATTTTGGCCAGTGCCTGTGACTTTAGGAGCCTACTGACCACCCTCTCCAGGTCATGATCGGATAGTCTGGAAGACCGAGAGGAGTGGGACCTATGGCTCTGCTCCGACTGGAGCAATGGAGATCCCGGAGCTGAACGAACGGACTCTAAAGAGGGGGAACCTAGAACGTTTTCAGCTCAGAGAAGGCTCCGACACCAAGGTTAGAGCCGACTGAGGTCTCAAAGTGTCAGTTCCAGCCAGAACCGACGATGGGGCAGGAGCTGTGCTCGGCAATGGCTCCGAACAGGGAGCCAACGGTTTGGCGTGCTTTAAGGATTTACCTGACGGAGGCTCAGCCGGGGATCCTTCTGGCTTAAGTAAGCCTCTCAAAATGAGCTTATTCCTACACTCCTGCAGGACTCTCGGACTGAAGGCGTGGCAGACCGAACAAGAGTCCTGCAGGTGTAGGGGGCCCAAACAAACACAAGAAGTGTGACCATCTGTCAGAGACATCTTCTGACAGCACGAGTCACACTTCTTGAAACCTGAGACTTTGGTATCCTTAGACATACTGAAAAAAACAAAAGGATACCAAAGGAAACAGGTAATTAGTGCTTAAGACAAGGCACACACACACACACACACACACACACACACACACACACACACACACACACACACACACACAAGCACTAGGTAAAACTAACAGTACTAAATAATAGCTATACAATAATCACTATAATAACAATAATAACCACACAGACTAACACTAACAAAAATATATATAATATTATAAAAATAGCTAATAAGGCCTAACACTACCCCAAAGGGCTGGGGGGGGGGGACTCTAACAACAATAAAAAGGGAGTTTCTAAGTGGGATCTCAAGGGGTACACAATAAAATTAAATTAAGAGGGAGAATAGCAAAAATCTACAGAATATTTATGGTAAATATTACAAGAAAAGATTTATACGACCTGGAGCCGGTAAAATCGCAACCTCGTAGCTGAAGCGGCAATCGAGATCTGGGTATCTGTCGCCTAGCATTGTGAGATATGGGGAAGCCTCGAGCTGGTAAATAGCTCTCGAGCTTTAGTAGAAGGACGAGTCGGAGCCGAGGATCGGCTCCGAACCCATCCAGCAAGAATGAAGGCGAGATAGACAACTTAACATTGAAAATTACCAGTATTATGCAAATCACATTTTTAAAATCTACAGATTATGAAGCATGCTCCTCTTTGACAAGCTTTTCTATCTGTATCAATATGAAACCTTTTTCCATAAAACTGCAATGACGACAGGCTTAAGAAAATACTTCATGAAAATGTGGCATCTGCATCACCCTCTCTTTCTCATTTTGTACACTGGGATGGGATGTCACATCAAAAATGACCATAACACAGAGCCAATGTTCACATCACTGGGCAGATATTCAACATTACACCAATTCTATTTTGTGTTACCATATGCTTCAAAAAAGGACAAGAGAAGCAGGATTATATAAATTAAAAGCTTTACTAAAAGACTTTCGTAATCTGACTGAAACACCAAGAAAAAAGCACTTCCTCATGCGACCAGCACCTACGCTCAAGAAGCCTCCAAGGTGTTAGTACAACAAATATTAAAAATGCATAACAGAACATGTCAGATCAACTGGGAACTCCAGTAAATTACTCTACAGTAATACCTAGAGATTGCCCCTAAACTATGTACTTATCGGAAGCACAGTCAAGGAATGATTGAATGAACTGACCAAAACAAGTTAGTCAAACGTCCTAGCCACTGAAATACTCTTTCCCCACACCATCAATGTAACAAAAGGGAACTGTTCAAAGCTACTACCAATATAAATCAGTTCCAAGCATTATGCACCACTGCTACTAATATAATCAGTTCCAGGGAGTACACACTGCCACTACTAATATAATCAAGTTCCAGGGAGTACGCACCACTGCTACTAATATAATCAAGTTCCAGGGAGTATGCACTGCCACTACTAATATAACCAGTTCCTGGGAGCATGCACCACAGCTACTAATATAATCAGTTCCAGGGAGTACGCACCACCGCTACTAATATAATCAGTTCCAGGGAGTACGCACCACCGCTACTAATATAATCAGTTCCAGGGAGTACGCACCACCGCTACTAATATAATCAGTTCCAGGGAGTATGCACCACAGCTACTAATATAATCAGTTCCAGGGAGTACGCACCACCGCTACTAATATAATCAGTTCCAGGGAGTACGCACCACCGCTACTAATATAATCAGTTCCAGGGTATACGCACCACTGCTTCTAATATAATCAGTTCCAGGGAGTACACACCACTGCTACTAATATAATCAGTTCCAGGGAGTACACACCACTGCTACTAATATAATCAGTTCCAGGGAGTATGACCGCTGCTACTAATATAATCAGTTCCAGGGAATACAACACTGCTGTTATTAATATAATCAGTTCCAGGAAGTACGCACTGCTGCTACTAATATAATCAGTTCCAGGGAGTACGTACCACTGCTACTAAAATAATCAGTTCCAGGGAGTACGCACTGCTGCTACTAATATAATCAGTTCCAGGGAGTACGTACCTCTGCTACTAAAATAATCAGTTCCAGGGAGTATGCACTGCTGCTACTAATATAATCAGTTCCAGGGAGTATGACCGCTGCTACTAATATAATCAGTTCCAGGGAGTATGCACTGCGGATACTAATATAATCACTTCTAGGGAGTATGCACTGCTGATACTAATATAATCAGTTCCAGGGAGTACGCACTGCTAATACTAATATAATCGGTTTCAGGGAGTACGCACTGCCGCTACTAATATAATCATTTCCAGGGGGTACACACCACTGCTACTAATATAATCTAGTTCCAGGGAGTACACACTGCCACTACTAACATAACCAGTTCCAGGGAGTATGCACCACAGCTACTAACATAATCAGTTCCAGGGAGTACATACTACTGCTACTAATATAATCAGTTCCAGGGAGTATGCACCACTGCTACTAATATAATCAGTTCCAGGGAATACAACACTGCTGTTATTAATATAATCAGTTCCAGGAAGTACGCACTGCTGCTACTAATATAATCAGTTCCAGGGAGTACGTACCACTGCTACTAAAATAATCAGTTCCAGGGAATACGCACTGCTGCTACTAATATAACTAGTTCCAGGGAGTACGCACCTTAATCAGTTCCACGGAGTACATACGACTGCTACTAATATAAATCAGTTCCAGGGAGTACGCACCACTGCTACGAATATAAATCAGTTCCAGGAATACAACACTACTGTTATTAATATAATCAGTTCCAGGAAGTACACACTGCTGCTACTAATATTATCAGTTCCAGAGAGTACGTACCACTGCTACTAAAATAATCAGTTCCAGGGAGTACGCACTGCTGCAACTAATATAACTAGTTCTAGGGAGTATGCACCGCCGCTACTAATACAATCAGTCCCAGGGAGTATGCACCACAGCTACTAATATAATCAGTTCCAGGGAGTACGCACTGCCACCACTAATATAATCAGTTCCAGGGAGTATGCACCGCCGCTACTAATACAATCAGTTTCAGGGAGTACGCACTGCTGATACTAATATAATCAGTTCCAGGGAGTACACACTGCTTATACTAATACAATCAGTTTCAGGGAGTACGCACTGATTATACTAATACAATCAGTTTCAGGGAGTACGCAGTGCTTATACTAATATTATCAGTTCCAGGGAGTACGCACTGCCGATACTAATATAATCAGTTCCAGGGAGTACGCACTGCTGATCCTAATATAATCAGTTCCAGGGAGTAAGCATCACCGCTACGAATATAATTAGTTCCAGGAAGTACTCACTGCTGTTATTAATATAATCAGTTCCAGGGAGTACATACTGCTGCTACTAATATAATCAGATCCAGAGAGTACGCACTGCTTATACCAATACAATCAGTTTCAGGGAGTACGCACTGCTGATACTAATATAATCAGTTCCAGGGAGTAAGCATCACCGCTACGAATATAATTAGTTCCAGGAAGTACTCACCGCTGCTAATAATATAATAAGTTCTAGGAAGTACGGACCGCTGCTACTAACATAATCAGTTCCAGGTAGTATGCAAAACCGCTACTAATACAATTAATTCCAAACCCACTACACCTGGTGCTACTAAAAGTTTCCCTCACGTGATAACTATACCATCTCAATTGCCCAGATTTTTGCAGAATGTCCAAAATTTTTATCTTATATTTTTAAGTCTGTTACATATAAAATTTGTGGTGGGGTTTCTGGCAAATCACTAAATAATGACAGACATTTGAGTTACAGACTTTACAGACTTCTGAAAAATGCATGCTACTGCAAAACCTACTATTCTAACAGCTTTCTACATTTATAAGAGCAATATTTAAAATCCATGATTTTGGGCATTTATTCCCACTATTATTTTTAGCTTTGCCCAAAATAAAATTTTACTAAGAGATTAAGAGTTACTGTGATGACAGCCCCCCCCCCCCTTCTCTTCAGCCAGCAGACCATTCAGTTTCTTGCCAAAAGTTACAAGTCACACAGTGACAGTGTTACAGGGCATGTAAAGGTTAGAGATTCACAACTAGAATGCAAGGAGGTGAAAGAGAGAGTGCATCTTCAGGGGCGCTTAAACTGAATTTTGCTTATCCTTTGCAAATATAATAAAGAAACCAATTGCACTATACTAGTTTTGCAGTCAGAATCTACACTGCTGTTTTTATGGTGAAGGGGGCTGTCCGATGCTAAATGTTTATTACCTGCAACTGAGTAAACATCAGACTTATCAACTGATAAAACAATGGAAATTCTGATACACAGTCAAACTATGATTCAAGAAATCTCGTGGTTCTACTGTGGACTACAGCACAGGATTGTTTTTTCTGTTTAGTTTTCCCATTTCACTACTTGCTGGACTGCCTACATTTAGTATTAAACTAACATGTATTTATTTATTTTTTTCCATTCTTTGTAAGACTCTGCTTATGTTTGCCTCATCTGTACACCCATTTTCTAACCCTCTTGTCCAGGTGAATGATATGTTGGTAGGTGGCTCAGCACATGATTGGATTGTCTACCTCCAGTAACAGACTGCCACAGATCCTGCAGGATCCTCGGGCACTGCTGGTAACCCAACCAATGGAAACACTGCAGCATATCTTAGTGGGAGAATTCTGGGGCAAACCTATCTACAATAATCCCAACTGACACTCACTCAGAAACTACTGTATAACCCTAATTATTGTCTCTCTCTTCAGACTTTGCTACAAATATACTCCCCAACACGACATCTTAGGTCCTCAACTAAACAGCTCCTAAGCATATCAAAACCCAACAAACGTGCAGGACAAAGCCTTTATTCCTTCTCCATTGCTAAACTTCGGAATGTTCTACTCACTCCTATTACTCAGACTCCTACAAAGCTTTCAAAAGTGCACTAAAGTCCCATTACCTTGATAATCTTATGTGTTCCTGCAGCAACTGGCCTAAACCACCTTGATTACATTACTTTCACTAGAAACTGCCTAATAATTATTTCCTTAACTTTTCACCCCAATTCTCCCATCCTACTCCTTTATAAGCCTCTTGGACCACTTTAGCAGCTTAACAGAAGAAACCTATTATTAAGATTGCCTAACTGCTTGGGTGTGTGTGTGTGTGTGTGTGTGTGTGTGTGTGTATATATATATATATATATATATATATATATATATATACACACCTTCTGTAACTAATGTTTTTTTTCTGTATAGTTGATAACATGTCTCACTAATAACCTTTGCAACTGTTTGCAACATATGTAACTTTCTGTATTTGTTTTTATTGTAACTTTACTGCAGCTTCTTCTTTTTAAATGCTGTACATACTTGCTGCCACAATGTTATAACCATTTATCTGTAACTGTATTTGGAGCTTTTCTCCCCAAGCCTCCACTGAAACTGGATCACTGATCCAGTGGACTTTCCCGGTCACCAAATGTCAATAAATAAATAAATAATAAATATCCTTTCAGTGGGCCCATACTTCTCCTATGACAGAGACTCACTGGAAAATAACTCAAATGAGTCCTATCAAAGTAGATTTGTTGCTTTTCTAGGTTGATATCAGAGATCCCTTAGGACTGCACAGCTCTTAATACTGTCAAGCACACTCAGCCAAGTAACACTGTAAAAAAAAACTCCGCGTCACCTGTAACAATGATCTCAGCTTTTCAGCTCCATTGGCTCAGAAAGGAAAGTTGTGTAAATAAACTTACCATAACAGTAGATGATCAAGTCATCACTGCTGCAGTAGCCTTAGCTATATGGATTATATCCTGCCAAGGATGTAAAAGCCGGCCAGCGTCCAAAGCTTCATGGCACCTTCCATACGTCCAAACAGTCAGTAAGCCTAAGCTGAACTAGCTAAAAAGACAAGTTTGGATGATAAGCCCTTCAGAGCTTTCATGCCAACTGAGACAGGGAGGCTGATCCCTGAAAGGACAATGCAAGGAACAACAAAAAAATACAATGTCCACACCCTGGCATAAACGCACCAAAAAAACAACAATGGGGGTGAAGGAAGCAAATGACTACTGCAGCAGTGATCATTTGAAAATCTACAATTATTGTAAGTTTATTTAAACAACTGTACTATGTTTATCATAGTGGTCACTGCTGCAGTAGTCCTTAGCTATATGGGTGTATTACCCTAGCTTACTACATTTGGGAGATGGAAGGAGAAGGTTCAGGAGCCCTTGGAGAATAGTCCTAGCAAAACCTGATCTAGACCTAGAGAAGGAATCAACCTTGTAATGCCTTGTAAATATATGCACAGAAGCCCCAGTTGCTGCTTCTAGAATACTTACAGAATCCATCCCTTTCCATAAAGCCAAGGCTCTCACAGAGTGGGCCTTCACCCTGCTTGGAATAGTTCCGTCATGGTGAGTATAGCAAAAGGTAATAGACAGCTCTTTGGAAACAGTGTTTTGACACAGGTTGTCCCTTCTTACTTTCACAAGAAATAAACAATTGATCCAAAGATCTGAAAGATTTAGTTCTGTCAAGAGATGTCTGTGGCATCCAAAGTATGGAACATCTTTTCTCCCTCATTTTTTTTTTTAGTTCAGGAAAGAAAACCGGGAGATAGACAGTTTGGCTTAAACTAAACTCGGATACCATTTTAGGTAGAAAAGGATTAGTTCTCAAAGAAACTCCATCCCAATGGAAAACGAGATAGGGTTGACTCACCATAAGAGTTTACAACTCAGATACCCTTCTTGCAGAGGTCAGAGCAATCAGTAAAACTGACTTCCATGTCAAGAGCCTCAAGTCTGCCAAGTTAGCTGGTTCAAATGGAGCAAGTATTAGCTTCTCCAACACAAAACTACAATACCAAGGACGGGCCACTGGTTTTCTTGGAGGCCTCTTATGCAAAACCCTTTTTCAAAACATTTTGACATGAGACCGCAATGAAAGAGGAGAATCCATGGGCAGACATGCTGAAATGGCTTATAAATGAACCTTGAAGTAGGAATAAGAAAGGCCATATGACAGTAACTTACACAACTATTGTAAAAGCAGAGAAGAACTAGCCCTGAATAGGTGCCGATTATGTTGTTGGGCACCAACTAGAAAATCTTTTTCATTTGCTAATATATGATTGTCTAGTAGCAGGCTTTCTAGTCTCGTACCTGCTGTATGTCCTCAGTAAACAGGTCCCTAAAGGGAATTAAGATTTATCATCCAGGCAGCCAGTTGAAGCTGACTGGAGTTGGGGTGCATCAAACACCCCTGATCTTATGTGAGCAGATTGATTCTGACAGGAAGTTTGTGGTAACTGCCCTGGCCATCTCCAAAAGAAGGGATAAGGACTGTTGCCTGGGCCAGAAGGGAGTCACTACAATGTTCTTGGGGGATTCCTTCTAAATCTTCTGAAATACCCTATCAGTGGAAAAGCCTACAGGAACATTCATGTCCAAGAAAAGGAAAAAGGCATTTGTCTTCCAGGCTTTCTTGTATGTAGTCCCAGAACAGAATCTTGCATCTGATTGTTCAAAGAGGAGGTAAATAGATCTACTTGAGGAATTTCCCACAGATGGATAAAGTCTTGAAAGGTCCCCTGATCTAGTCTCTATTCGTGAAAATCTGCCTTTGTCCTACTCAACTTGTCTGCCAACAGTTTTGCACTGACAAAATGTAGGATACTTGTAGAGTGAAACTGTGGTGTGACGGTACATCCCAAGGTAACATGCCTAGTCTGCAAAGGGGTACAACCTAGCCCTCCTTGCTTGTTGATACAGCGCATGGCTGTGATACTGATTGAAGTAGTTCCAGAGACAAAATATGACTCAAAGAGTGCCTTGATAAGGGCAAGTATCTCTTGTATACTTATTTGCTTCCATCTATCCTTTGTGTCCCAAACACCTTGCACTTTCACCTCTCCTGGAACTGCTCCCCAAGCAAAATTCAAGGTGTCTGTTATGACTAACTGCTTTGTTACAGGTATTTCCACCAACCGATTTCTCTTCTGACAAACCCCAGCACTGGTATTTGAGAAGACAAAGAGCGCCGTGGCCAAAGAAAATTCAGATATCACTTTATCTTTTTCGTGTCACATGTGGAGTCTTGTAATGGCCATCATAAGAAATGAGACCCAAATCCTAAGATATTTCATCAAATGGACCAAAGTCTGAGTAGAAAACAATGGAACTAAATCTAGATATAGATAAGATTTTTTTTCCTGTGGAAGAAAATCTCTTTGAACTTAGATGTCTAGCTGACACCCCATGAACACAACCCTGTGCGAAAGTCAAAAAAAAGACACTTGAATTTTCTACTAGAACCCCTGCTTGTGTAAGAGATCTCTCATCCAAGTGAGAGGTTCCTGACACTTGAAAAATACTCTGCAAAGGTAAGCAAGTCATCGAAGTATGTAAAAATGTGGACAACCTGTACCATGCAGAGTTATAAACAGAGCTGGACACTTTGTGAATGCTCTTGGTGCACTGGACAGTCCAAAGGGTAGGGGGCAGGGAACTGATAATGGGATCCAAACACAGAAAACCTTAAGAAATGCCTGAAGTCTAGATGAATAAGGATGTATGATAAGCATCTTTTAAATCTGGTGTTACCAGGAATCTTGAATAAGGAAGGAGAGGTAAAGTACAGTTGTGTACACTTACCATAAATGTAGATGTTCGAGTGTATTCACTGTTGCAATCATTACATCTGGGTAATCTGCTTGCAGGTTGCCCTCAGTCGGCCTGATTAACAAAGTCTTGGGTCCTGAGTCGGTTGCTGTCCCTTCTTCCATGACGTCAGGTCGTCAGGGGTATAAAACATGCAGCCAACACCATTACATCAGTTTTTCTTGCCCCAGATGTCAGGTGCTCCCCAAATGGGGATATATATATATATATATATATATATATATATATATATATATACATATACATACATATATATATATATATATATATATATATATATATATATATATACACACATACATATTTATATACACACATGTAATTTAGAACACAAAAAATATACCTGCAAACAAAAGCAAATACACCAAAAAGGATTTTAAGCAAAGTAAAAGAAATAAGAGGTATAATAAGAGAAAAACAGGGGGCTGGAGGATGGGTAACCAGGACAGCAACAGTGAATACACTCGAACATCTACATTTATAGTAAGTGTACACAACTGTACTATGTTCTTCTTGTTTCATTGTTGCAGTCATTACATTTGGGCAGAATCCCAAAGTTATGGTTGGGAGGATGGAATTATACAGCATTAGGAGCAGCTATAAGGCCCTGCAGGACAGCAGTGACTAAGCCTGCTCTGGATTTAGAGAAGAGAGGTAAATGGTAATGTTTGGTGAACATATGAACTGAGCTCCAAGTAGCAGCTTCTCGAATGTCTCTGGTAGGAACCCCTCTGAGAATGCTGCAGAAGTAGATGCAGCCCTGGTGGAATGGGACCTGATCCCCTTGGGGACAGGTTTACCATGGGTGCATGTAGCAGAACCGAATACAATGGCTTATCCATTTTGAAATAGTCTGCTTTGAAATAGCCTTCCCCTCTGCCCCTGCAGCAAATGCCACCAGTAATTGCTCAGATTTTCTTAGAGATTTTGTCCTGTTTAAGTAGAATCTTAGTTGTCTGTGTACATCCAATGAATGCAGAATCTGCTCACCCTTGTTCTGTGGATTTGGGAAGAAGGTTGGCAGATGAATGGTCTGATTAAGAGCCACACTAGATACCACTTTAGGTATAAAGGATGGATTGGTCCTGAGTGCCACCCTGTCTGGGTAAAAGATAATAAAAGGCTCCACTGCCATGACAGCCTGTAGTTCTGAAATCCTTCTAGCTGAAGTCACTGCTAAAAGAAAAGCCGTCTTCCAAGAGAGACATTTTAAGTCTGTAGTAGCAGCTGACTCAAAAGGAGGTAGAGTGAATTTTTCCAACACAAAATTGAAGTCCCATGCAGGAGTTGGTGCTCTCCTGGGAGGTCTTAAATTTTTGGCTCCTCTGAGGTACTGCTTTAGCAGGGGATGAGAAAAGAGGGGAAGCTCTGTGTTGTAATAAGCTGAAATGACAGAGGCATGGATTTTTATGGAAGAAAAAGATAGGCCCTTGTCAATCATCTCAGTTAAATATTGCAGAATCTGAGGAATATTGGGCATTGCTGTGCTTATTCCTTGTGCTTGTTTCCAAGGCACAGAATCTTTTCCATTTGTCAGCATAAGATTTTCTAGTACTAGGCCTTATAGCCTCCAAAATGACATCCATCACAGGTTTGCTTAGAGATGTAACTGGTGAAATTAGTTGATTAGCCATGCTGCAAGATTCAGAGTTTGGAGCCGAGTGTGCAGAATTTGATAGTTCTGCTGAGACAGTAGATAAGGCGAGGCCAGTATGGACCAATCAGAATCATTTTTGTTTTTTCCTGTCTGACTTTTAGTAAGACCTTGGAGAGCACAGGCAGAGGGGGAAAGGCATAGACTGATAGGTTTTTCCAAAGGATAGAGCATCAACTTTCCAAGCTTTTTTGTGATGAATTCTTGTGTAGAATTTGTCCAACTGATAGTTTTGGGGTGAAGCAAAAAGATCTATGTCTGGGCTCCCCCATTTGTGTGTCAACATGCTGAAGATTTGTGGATCCAGTTTTCATTCATGTGGGTCCATAAGATTTCTGCTTAGTTCGTCTGCCAGAGTATTTTGCTTTCCTGGCAGAAATTGAGCCTGCAGATGTATTTGGTAAGTCAAGGCTGTGTTCCACAAAGCCATGGCTAGTCTGCAAAGGGGGTAGGAATGGGTACCCCACTGCTTGTTTATGTACCACATGACTGTGGAATTGTCTGTCTTTATCAGTAGTTGTCCTGGATGAAGATAGTCCTTGAAGGCTGTCAGAGCATTCTGTACAGCTATCATCTCTTTCTGGTTGATATGTAGGTGCATTTGATTTGGGCTCCATTGGCCCTGAATGCATCTCCCTGCCAGATGCGCCCCCCAAGCATAATCTGATGCGTCTGTAGTCAGGGTTTGGGTGGCAGGGGGTGGAATGAATGACAGTCCCTTGTTTTGTTGGCAGGCCTCTGCCCACCATAGGAACTCTTGCTGCAGGCAAGGAATGATAGGAATCATTGTTTCCAGGCTGTGACAATGTTGACTCCATAAGCTTTTTAGGTACCACTGACGTTTCCTCATATACAGTCTTGCATATGGAATTATTAGAATGCAGGAAGCCATGAACCCAAAGGCTGCAGAATTTGTCTTGCAGATAGCTGGCTTTTTGTGGCCACTTGTTTGAAGTAAGTCATCAATTGAATTTGTTTTTCTGGCGTAAAGTAAGTAACCTGGGCAGTTGTATTCAAGCTTGCACCCAGGAATGTAATTATTTGAGAGGGTACCAGTTATGATTTTGTTTCATTTATGGTGTACCCTAGACAAGTTAGAAGTCTTTTTACAAATGCCAGATGTTTTAGAATAGTGTCCCCGTTTTCTGCCTGAATTAGACAATCATCCAGGTAAAGATAAATTGAATGTTTCTTTGTCTGCAAAATGCAATTACTGGTGCCAGGCACTTTGTGAAGACCCTGGGCAGAGTAGATAAGCCAAAGGGCAGTGCAGAGAACTGGTAATGCAAATAGCCTGCTTTGAAGCGGAGGTATCTTCTGCAAGATTCCCTGATTGGGATATGCATGTAAGCCTCTAAGTCTAGAGTTACCAACCAGGCATCCTTGCCTAGCATAGGCAGTAACTGTTGTAGAGTCAGCATCTTGAATTTTGGAATGTTCAGGAATGTATTTAGATATGGATAAGTCCAGAATTGGACGCCATGATTTGTCTTTTTTGGGTACCGGGAAAAGTCTTGAATAAAAACCTTGTCCCTTTTCCTTTTCTGGTACGGGTTGAATAGCCCCCATATTCATGCGGGACATAACTTGTTTCTGGGCCTCTGCCCACTGATTTGGAAGCAGATCTGGCCATCCGTTTTGGATTGGCAATGTGTGAAAATTAAATCTGTATCCCTGGAATACTATATTTAAAACCCACTTGTCCTGGGTAATTAGTTGCCAGTTTCTTGCATGAAGTGCTAGTTTCCCCCCCAAAGGGGCTGCCAAAAGATAAGTGTTTGGGGATTGCAGAGGAAAGTCATTGAGACTGTTTACCGTAGGAAGGTGCCTTATTACTTCCAGATTTGGAGGTGGAGGCACCCCATTGTTTTGTTCTGTAAGTTCCTTGTGACTGAAACCTGGAGCCTTTGGAGTGTCGGGGTTTGACCTGAGTGGCTCTGGTGAGTACTGGAAAGGACCAATTCTTAGTAGGCCAGTGCGTACAGAACCTGGGTGGCTGCACTTGTAGGAAATCTTTTACAGTTTGCATAGATTTAGCTTTATCTTCCATCTTTTTCAAAACTTCTTCTGCCTTATTACCAAGTAGACTGTCCTGCTGTAAAGGAGCATCCAACAATTTTGTTTTAAAATGATCAGGCAAATTTTGCTCCTTGAGCCAAGCATGCCTTCTTATCACAGACCCAGTTACAGCGGCCCTGCAAGAGGCCTCCAAGGAATCAAAACCACATTGCAAAGTATGCTTGCCAACTTGTTCAGCTGTATGCAATAAATCCTGCAACTCTATTTTCCACACAGTCAGAAATCAACATCATTTTCTCTAAGTAAGCCCATGACATGCTGCTGATATTTAAGCATATGAAATTGACAGTTTAAAGCCCTGATTGCCAAGGTTGCAGACGTGTAAACCTTCTTACCCTATCTATCCAGCGCCCTGGAGTGTCTATCAGAAGGGCTAGGATTTTTTAGCAGTAGAAGCCTTAATGCCCTTGGGACCCTGAGAAATAGTTTCAGGGTCAGCAGTAGGGTTTTTAAAGAGGAATTTGTGGGAGTCAGGAACCCTGTAATATCTGTCTGGCTTACTAGGAGCCAGAGGCAGGGAATCAGGAGCCATGCTGGATTCTGAGAAAACATCATCAATGATGTCTAGAACAGGAGGTATAGCCAAAGGCCTATGCTGAGGAAGAAGGAAATCCCTAAGCCTCTTATTAGACTCTGAGAAATCCTGACTCTCCCAGTGAAAGTGTTCCCTTAAGGTATGCAAAGGTTCTCCAAAAGAAAAATCCTCAGGAGGAGAGGCAGAAGGGATGGAATCTTCTGCATCAGAGTCCCCATAAGGTGGAATAGATAATTCCTGATCAGAAGAAATAGAAATCTGATCTGATGATTCATAATCAGTGCCTTGCCTAGGCCTCTTAGCAAGAGGGGGGTGGGAACCCCTGATCAAGGTAATTAAATCCTCAGCCATTTTTCATAATTTGTTTTTTAGGCATAGGGGCCTGTGCGCGTGGCCCAAGCGTCGGCTTTTTAGACAGAAGTTGATTTTGGCCTAGGTTTTGAAGATGGCGTTGGTTTAATATACAAATCTTTAGGCCTGAAAACACCCTCAGAAGCCGGTGCCTGCTCAGCAGCTCCAGACCCATCTAAGGTACAGACATCTGCGGGTTCAATACTTAAAATGTCTTGCAGCTTACCGGACTCCGAATGGGTCTCAGTAGAGGCATGCGAATCAAAAGTAGCAGGTATCAGGGTTGCGAAAGCACCTCACTGAGTACCGGTGAACTGCCAACTGGCTTAGGAGAAACTTCATCGCCGATTTTGGACCTCAACTGTCTGCCTCTGTCTTTTTCTTTGCGTTTTTTATGTATTCTGGTAGGCGGACTGCTAACAGATGACATTTCTGGATAGTTAAATCTTGAGCCAAAATATTTTGATGCAAAAATATACAGACGCTTAATAGTGCATTGATTAAATTTAGCACAAAACCGACAGCAAGGCACGTTGTGGTCAGGGCCTAGGCAAGGAATATAGTACAAATGAAAATCCTTATGGAGGTATTTGCTTCTCACAAGTAATACAATTATTAACTTTTACTGACATCGGTAAGGAGCAAGAAAAAGTTTCCCCAACGGGGTACGTAGCTTTAGGTTGAAGACTTCGGTTCTGAAACTCGAAAATGAAAATTTCAGGAGTCGGCCGACTGGCACTTGCGAACTGCTTCTGCTTCGGGCACCGTGCGGCAAGAAAGACTGATGAAAATGGAGTCAGCTGCATGTTTTATACCCCTGACGACCTGACGTCATAGAAGGGACAGCAACCGATGCAGGACCCAAGACTTTGTTAGCCAGGCTGACTGAGGGCAACCTGCCAGCAGATTACCCAAATGTAATGACTGCAACAGTGAAACACGAAGAACATCAGGGCGTGACATGACAGCATTTTGAACTTCGGCACTATAACAAATAGGTGTAGGAAAGAAAGATCAAGAACTGGTGTTCAAGCATTTTTCTTTCTTTCGCACTACAAGCATCTTTCCGAACCTGTGAAGAAAGAACTATTCTACCACTCCTTGGGACAGCATATAATGAAGGACAGGGGGAAACAGAGTCTGATATTGTGGATGACAAATATTTCCCTGGAAAGGAGAGATTTCCTCCCACTGACATCTGTAACCTTACTGGACAATTTTCACAACCATTTGTTTGAAACTATCTGTTCCCAAATAGAAACATGGAGATTGAGACTTTGTGAAAGGGAAAAGGGACTGCCAGGGTGGAGGGATATGGGGACAGACACAAAGCTCTCAAACTGTCATTCTGACTTGTTGGACTGTTGATAGATTTTGGGGGGGTGCTTGAATTATTTCTGGAAGTTCCTTGCCATTTCTTCTTAAACATCTGTTTACCTGCATTTTGTTGAGACTGTTTAAGATTTGTAGCAAAAAACAAAATACAGATTCTCCGTAACTTACTCCTTTCATCACACTTTTTGATGGCCTCTGCAGCAGAGGAATGAAAAAACTAAATCTCTATCTAAAAGAGAATTTAAAATCTAATTTTTCATTGATTCAAAGATGGCTGCTGTTCTGTGAACACTGCTGAACTGCAGCTCCCCATTTAACCTGAGAAATTCAAAACCCTGAGTTGATAACATGAGGTTTCTAACATCAAATCTTCGAGAAATAATTTTATCTACACTTAATTATCCTATATTAAGGAGAAAAAACGGATAAAAAGGAATATATTTCACTGGATTGCAATAGATTAGCTGGCTCTGCAGAGAGAAGTAAACAAATGGACCGTGTGCTTTCTATACTGTAAGGATTTGTGTACTAACAGGATGTCTAAAGAAGTTAAAAGTATGGAGACAACTACGACTAAAACCTAACTTTCGGAATTACAATCACCTGAAAAAGATGCGATTTCCAAAAGGCAAAGAATTACCCAAATGCAGGAACAACAGAAAACAGGGATTAAAGCTAAACCTGATCAGCCTTTAAATCTGGAAGACATCAAAAGAGCTCTGCTGCCTATTCAAGAAGCACTGAAAGAACCGAGTTATCAAATACAGTCATTTGGAAGTACATGTACTCAGTTGCTGGAAAGAATGGATAAGACGGAAGCTAGAATTTCGGAAAATGAGGACAAAATAACTTTACTGAAAAAAAAGAAAACAAATCTACATGATCTGGATATACAGGCTATGTAAAACAAGCTTACAGACTTAGAAGCAAGATCCAGAAGAAACAATGTTATCATCAGAGGGATTCCAGAATTTCTCCAGTATAGTGAGCTAATTATATCCATACTACAAATATTTGCAGTGCTATTAAATAACTCTGAGGGGCTGAAACAGATTGTTATTGAAAGAGCACACAGAGCTTTAAGAGAGGTACAAGCATCTAACCTTCCGAGACCTGTATATGCTAAAATTCTCAACTATCAAGATGTAAGTAAAATACTTATTACTGCAAAACAAGCTGGTGGTTATATTATGTGGGAAAATAATAAAATATCTTTGTCACAAGATTTGCCTATGCAGGGCAGACAGGCAAGACAGGCTTTGTCTCCATACTGCAAATTTCTCATTAATAAACAAATTAAGTTTCAAATGAAATACCCTAATGTGCTTATTTTTACAATGGATGGAATCAAATATTCTGTCTGTACCAAAAATGAGGCTAAAACTGTGTTACTTAAAGTTTTCAAGGCTTTACCTGCATCAGAGACTTGAACTGAACCTTCGTTGAGACTGGCAGGCTGCTGAGATGGGATCCATTATCTACTGTGTCTCCAGGTCTGTGTAATCCTTTGTTTTCATGTGAAAAGCTGCAGGCCCCTTTCAGAGTAATAAGACTGTTTGTTTTCCTTATCTGGATTACCTGCGCTCGTTTTCCGACATTTTATGGCTTAAACGAACTGTTTTTGAAGAGGAGGAAGACAGGAAATGCCTAAAATGCTGCCGAGGGGTCGAATTCGATGTGACACTTCCGGGTGTCCGTCTGTTAAAGCGATCCCCCATCGCGAATATTTCATAGTGTTTCCTGCCTTGGGAAACCAAAGGGAACTGTTTAAACACTACTTTTGCTTATTTAACAGTGAAAAAACATGATGTTTGGTAAATTAAACACATAGGCACACTTGTTATGCTTTCCTAATAACTGTTACTGAAAATCTTGTAATTATAGTAGTTACAGAGGGTGCAGGGATATTATTATGTTAGTACAATGTAGTTGTCATTATAGTTATTAATGTACTGTGTATAGAGTGTACTATATTTTACTTTAGTAAGTTAGTAGTCTGTTTTATTATTAAACTAGGTTAAAGTGAACTTATAAGTAAGGATATTACCAAGCAGTCTTTTATTTATTAAAAGGGTATGCAATATATATACATTTTTTTCTTTCTTCTTCTTTCTCTCTCATGCGGACTATGTATGATAGCTAATCTCAGTATAGGAAAAGGAAAAAAATCCCTTTTTTGTAATAGATTTTATATGTACTGTCTTATTATATGTGCAGTTTGAATTGTTTAAATAATAGGTAACCATAGAGTTGTAGTTCATGGCAGTGTTCGTTAGGTAATGCTTAGTTTAGGCTTTGTCATAAGTTAGAGTTTATAGGTCTTAACTATGGAACACATTTTAAACTATATAATGTAGTGTTTTATATTTGTTTTTTTTTTCTGTATACCTTAGGCATTACATGTTATATAAGACCTATATTTATCCTGGTCCGGGGTTAGAGTGGGTAAGCACTGGGGTAGGACAGGATATAAGAATTGCTTCCACTATATGCATGACTTTGAAATTATTGTATCTGTTTACCTATGTTTTCTCTCCAAACCTTTTACTGTATAGCCAACCTTTGAAATGTGGGAATTAGATTCACGGAATGTTAAAGGGCTCCAGAACTTGAAGAAGAGGAAACTATTGTTTCATGTATTGTTGCAGGCTAGGGCGTGGTTTATTTTACTGCAAGAAACTCATTTAATGAATGATCAATGGGCGGATATTAAAAAAAAGAAATGGATCAGAGAGGTAATAACATCGGAAGGTAAATCAAATAGTGCGGGGGGTAGCTATAATTATTAAAGATCAATATAAAGAGAAGATTTTGGACTCTAATTCAGATAAAGATGGGAGATGGTGTTATGTCACCCTCTCGTCTACCCTATTTGATAAACCTATAGTACTTTTTAATATTTATGCGCCATGTAATAACCAACAAATATTTATAACATCATTATATTCTATTTTAACGCAATTCGATAGACACTATGTAATTATGGGAGGTGACTGGAATGCTTACCAAAATCCGAAGTTGGATAGATCTTGTCCACAAAGAGCATTTAATAAGCATGCTGTATTAGCACTGAATGATTTAAAAGAAGATTTTCAATTATATGACCCTTTTCACTATTTAAATAATGATAATAGTACTAATAATTTTACATTTTATTCCCCATGTCACAAAATGTGGTCCAGAATAGATTTTTTTCTGATTTCAAGATCATTGATTAACTTAGACCCTACAGTTGTTACACATGCCAGATACCTATCAGATCACTCAAAAATTTCGCTGAGTTTCGCTAAAGAAGTAAAAGATATCTTACGACAAAGAGGGTATAATTGGTCTCTGAATCCAAACTTGCTAAATAAGGATGACATATTACAAGAAATTTCAAACTACCTTAAAGATTTACTGGGTGGTTTAAATAAACATCAGAATGCCCCAGATATTGAATGGGCTGCAGTTAAAGCTCAAATAAGAGGGTCCTTTTGCAAAAAGCCTCTTATTAAAAAAAATATTAAATAAAGACATTCAAAACTTGGAATCCAAAATTAAACTACTCGATCAAGAGCTAATGTTAAACTTTAATGAGCAAACAGTGAAAGAGTTGCTTAAATGTCAAAGGGATCTCTTCTTAATTCAAAACTCTAGAGTAACATTTCAAGATTATAAGACTCTAGTTAAGTATGCTAATCATGCTCAAATGCCATCGAGAGCGCTGACTAGGATCATTAATCAATCAAAAAACAAATGGACAAATTTCAGAAATACAACTTAATAATAAGATATATCGTAAAACTGCAGATATTATTGATATCTTTGAGAAAATATATACTAATATTTATGAGGGGCAGAAGGATATATCCTCTAATACAGTTTATGAACAATTATTACACCTGATTAAGTTTCCAAAAATAGGAGAGGATTTTCAAAATGATTTGGTTAAACCGATATCAGAAGAAGAAGTAATATATATAATTGAGCATATGAAACCAAAGAAATCACCAGGTCCTGATGGGTTGACAGTGGAGTTTTACAAGAAGTTTGCAGAGTCTATCGGTAAGATACTTTCAGGTGTGTTTAACTATATAATTAGGAATAAAATTCATGATCCTCATCTTAATGCTTCCAAAACTATTCTTATACATAAAGTTAACTCAGATCCCCAGAATCCAGATAATTATAGACCGATATCATTAATTAACGTAGACATGAAAATTTTAACCTCAATTATAGCATTTAGATTGAAGAAAATCATGATTCATATAATATCTAAAGAACAGGCTGGATTTATGATAGGTAGACAAACAAGTGATAATACACTTTCATTACATACTATGATAGCGCATGCAAAGCAAAATAATCTGAATATATATGCTCTTATAATAGATGCACAGAAGGCCTTTGATACGGTAAACACACATTTTCTGTTTTATCTCTTACCTTATTTTAATATATCCCCGGAATTTGTTCAAATCTTACAAATTTTATATAGTACACCTTATACTACACTGTATATTAACAGAAGTTTTTCCAAAAGAATACAGATTAGGTTGGGAAAGTACAGTTTTGTACCTACCATAAATGTAGATGTTCGAAGATCCACATTGCTGCAGTCCTTACTTATGGGTAGTCCGCTGACCTCGGTCGGCCCGAATACCAAAGTATTAGGCTGACGTCGGTCATGGGCGCCTAGATCTGACATCAGAGCGTCAGGGTATAAAGGCGCATGACCGACGTCCTATCCTCAGTCTTTTCTTGCCCCAGATGTCAGAAGGCCAAACCAGAAAGGCCACAGCCAAAAACAGAATACCTCCCAAAAACATGCCCAACAACAACCATCACCTAAAGCATAGCACCATGTCAAACTACAGTGGGGAAGGAGGGAGGGTAAATTGGACTGCAGCAATGTGGATCTTCAAACATCTACATTTATGGTAGGTACAAAACTGTACTATGTTCTTCATCTCACATTGCTGCAGTCCTTACTTATGGGTAGAATCCCAAAGCAACGGGAAAGGGAGGATGGTAAAAATCATAAAGCATTAGGGGCTGCTAAAATGCCCTGTAAAATTGCAGTGGCAAATCCAGCCCTAGACTTAGAATAAAGAGGAAGGTGGTAATGTTTAGAAAAAGTATGCACTGAACTCCAAGTAGCTGCCTCCAAAATGTCCTTTGTAGCTACCCCCCTTAGAAAGGCCGTAGAAGTAGCAGTAGCCCTAGTGGAATGAGGCCTGATTCCAGCAGGAATCTCCTTACCATGATGGGAATAACAGAAAGAAATACAAAACCCAATCCATTTAGAAATAGTTTGTTTTGAAACAGGTTTACCCTGTGAACCCAAAGCAAAAGAAACAAACAACTGCTGAGACTGTCTGAACTCCTTGGTTCTGCTCAAATAATAACGCAACTGCCTGTGAATATCCAAAGTATGCAAAATTTTCTCCCCTTTATTTTGGGGGTTTGCATAAAAAGTAGGCAAATGAATAGTTTGGTTTAAGGCCACACTAGAAACCACTTTAGGCATAAAGGAAGGATTAGTACGCAAAGATACCCTATCCTTATGAAAAATCAGGAAAGGCTCCACTGCCATGAGGGCCTGTAATTCAGAAACCCTTCTTGCAGAGGTAATGGCCAACGAAAAAGCAGTTTTCCATGACAAATACTTTAACTCGGCAGTAGCTGCAGGCTCAAAAGGTTGTAGAGTAAGTTTTTCCAACACAAAATTGAGATCCCAAGCAGGAGTAGGAGCTCTACGCGGGGTCTTATATTCTTTGCCCTCTAAGAAATTGCTTAAACAAAGGATGAGAGAATAAAGGAGGGTCACAATCATAGTGAGCAGAAATGGCTGCAGCATGGACCTTTATCGAGGAGAAAGACAAACCCTTGTCCAATAACTCAGTAAGATATTGAAGAGCAACACTTAAATCAGGTTTGGAGACATCAAAGTCCTTTCCTTTGCTCCAAATAAAAATCTCCTCCATTTATCAGCGTAAACTTTCCTGGTACTAGGCCTCCTGGCCTCCAAAATAACATTCAAAACTTGTTGTGGAAGCTGAGACCCTCCAGAGTCTAAAACAGAATATGCCAGGCTGTTAGATGCAGAGACTGAATCTTGACATTGAGGAAGTGATTGACCTCTTGTGACAAAAGGTGCGGAATCAAAGGCAGAGGCCATGGAGGTTCTCGTACTAAACTCCTCAGTAGTGGGTACCAGTGTTGTCGAGGCCAATCCGGTGCTATCAAAATCATGGTTGGCTTGTCTTGTCTGGCCTTCAAAAGTACCTTGGGAAGAAGAGGCAGAGGTGGAAAGGCATATACATGCAGATTGTTCCAACTGAATGATAGAGCGCCCACCTTCCAAGCTGTGTGATGAAACATTCTTGTGCAAAACTTTGGCAACTGGTAATTTAGTGGAGAAGCGAACAGATCTATGTCTGGAGTTCCCCATAACACTGTCAACTTTTGAAATACATGAGGATCCAATTTCCACTCGTGAGGATCCACTATTTGTCTGCTCAACACATCTGCTAAGGAGTTCTGTGCTCCTGGTAGAAACCTTGCCTGAAGATTGAGGTGTAGATTGAGAGCAGTTTCCCACAAAATCATCGCTTGCCTGCAAAGAGGGTAAGAATGGGTTCCCCTTGCTTGTTGATGTACCACATGACAGTAGTGTTGTCTGTTTGAATCAACACCTGCCCTGGGTGAAGTAAATCTTTGAAAGCCATCAATGCAAACTGGACTGCTAACATTTCCTTCAAGTTGATATGCAAATGTTGGAGTTTGACAGGCCACGTGTTCTGCACCCATTTTCCATTGAGGTGTGCTCCCCAAGCCTTGTCCGAGGCATCTGTCGTTAGAATCTGACTCGCCTCTGGCCGGGTCACAGAGAGTCCCTTGTTCAGGTGACATTCCTGAGCCCACCACAAAATCTCCTTCTGAATGCAAGGTATTATCTGAATGACAGTGTCTAGATCTTGGCAGTGCTGTGTCCATACATTTTTGAGATACCATTGAAGCTTCCTCATATGCAATTTGGCATTGGGAAGCACCAGAATACAAGATGCCATGAACCCCAAGGCTTGAAGGACTGTCCTTGCAGTCAGCCTGGACCGTAGAGACATTTGATGGAAATAAAGAGAAAGGCTTCTTTGTTTGTCCGGGGTCAAAAAAGCCATCTGGGAAGCTGTATTCAGTCTCACATCCAGAAAGCACATGTCCTGAGAGGGTACTAGACTGGACTTTGTTTCGTTCACAGAATACCCTAGGCATCTTAACACTGCCATCACATACCGTAGATGATGAAGAAGTTCGTCCTTTTCTTGTGCAATAATCAGGCAATCGTCCAAATAAGGATAAATCTGTATTCCTCTTAGTCTGAAAAAGGCTATCACTGGAGCCAGAACCTTTGTGAACACTCTGGGCGCAGTAGATAAGCCAAAGGGCAATGCAGAGAACTGATAATGTAAATTTCCAGCCCAAAAACGCAGGTACCTTCTGCAACTGGGCCTGATAGGAACATGAAGGTAAGCCTCTTTGAGATCCAGAGTAACCATCCAGTGATCTTTTCCCAACAGAGGTAAAAGTTGTTGTAAAGTCAGCATCTTGAACTTTGGAATGTCCAGGTAAGTGTTGAGGATAGATAAATCCAAAATTGGTCTCCACGTGTTCCCTTTCTTTGGAACTAGAAACAGGCGAGAATAAAATCCTAGGCCCACTTCTGACAGAGGAACTGGCTGTATAGCTCCTATTTGAAGAAGTAAAGAAATTTGTTTGTGAGCCTCTATCCTTTGCCGAGGAGGACGTCTGGCATGCCTTTGAAAGGAGGCATGGTATGGAAATAGAACTTGTAACCTCGGTTTATAATGTCCAATACCCATTTGTCCTGGGTGACTAAATGCCAATTTTGCTTGAAAAGAGCCAACTTTCCTCCCAAAGGAGCTGCCAGGCAAGAAGAATCTGGCAGCTGAAAATGCAGGTCATTGGGCCTGTTTACGAAAGGACTGGCCCCTGCCCTCACCAGCAGATTGAGCAGGCGAACTCCATTGTCTCGGCCTGAAGGTACTCTGAGCTCTGCCCCTACCACGCCTAGATCTACCCCTAGACTGAGAATCAGAAGAAGGGTACGTCCACCCCTTAGCAGGCCAATTTCTACTAAACTTTGGAGGTTGTACCTGCAAAAAATCTTTAACAGTCTGCATAGACTTAGCCTTGTCTTCCATTTTCTTTAAGACTGACTCCACAGGAGAACCAAACAAAACTTCAGACTGTAAAGGGGCATCCAGAATTCTAGACTTAACATGCTCAGACAAATTCTGATCCTTAAGCCAGGCGTGCCTACGAATAACTGAACCAGTGGCAGCCACCCTAGAAGAAGCCTGTAAAGCATCAAAACCACATTGCAAAGAGTGCTTACCCACCTGTTCAGAAACATGCACTAAATCCTGCAATTCTTTACACTCTATGCCCTCTGCCAAAGCATCCACTTTAGATCTTAGCTGAGAAAGGAGGAAATTCTGATACTTCAACATATGAAACTGGCAGTTCAAAGCTCTCATCGCTAAAGTAGAAGAGGTATACACCTTCTTACCCCATCTATCCAAAGCTCTAGCTTCCTTATCCAGAGGAACCGGATTCTTAACAACAGAGGCTCTAACACCCTTAGGCCCCTGACTAATAGTTTCTGGGTCCGCCCTAGGACTCTTATACAGATATTTATGAGCCTCAGGCACCCTGTAATACCTGTCCGGTTTAACTGGGGCAGGAGGCACAGAATCTGGATTAAGTGAAGCTTCCGAGAAAACATCTGAAACAACATCCAAAACTGGAGGTATAGCTAAGGGTCTATGCTGTGGTAAAAACAAGAACTCCCTAAGTCTCTTCCGTGAATCAGAGTAATCCTGTCCTTCCCACTTAAAATGCTCCCTCATGGAATGCAGAGTTTCTGAAAATGAAAAATCCTCTGGAGGAGAAGCAGAAGGAGTGGAATCCTCTGCATCAGAATCAGAACAAGGAGGGAAATCTTGAATGTCTTCAGCAGAAGACTCTGAATCATCTGAGGCCTGCTCCAAACTTTCCAACTCTGGCTCCATCCTGGGCCTCTTATCAGGAGGGGCATAGAACCTCTAATTAAAGTAATCAAATCCTCTGCCATTTTAAGCATGTGCTTTTTAGGCACAGACCCTGAAGAACCAGAACTGACCCCAGAGGAAGGCAAAACAGACTTGCCCTTAGAAGGAGCCTTAGAAACAGTAACAGAAGGCCTAACCACCTTAGGCATAGAAGGGAGAATAGTAACCTGAGAGGCCCCTTCAGCCTGACCTGCCTCCTGAGAGGCCACATCTTGTAAAATCAAAGTTTCCCCCTGGGACTCAACAGAAACTTCAGCCGGATCCACCTGTTCAGCTGTAGCTTCTAAAGATCCGGCGTCCGTAACGGACGAATCATCCTGCCTAGGCTTTAAAGATTTGTCTTTGCGCTTCTTAGTAGAAGCAGGCGTCGGAACATCCGACGGCATATTATAATTACACCTCTTGCCAAAGACTAACCTAACGCAATCTAACCTCCGTTTTATAGTGCGCTTATTAAATCTAGCACAAAACCGACACCCGACTACGTCGTGCTCCGGTCCCAAACAAGGAATACAAAGCGAGTGGTAATCCCTATGCGGTATCTGTTTCCCACAAGAAATACAATTATTCACTTTTTCTGACATCCGGTAAGTAACTGAGGCAAGGAAAAACAAAAATATTCCCAACGGGTACTTAGCCCAACTTGGTATCGGTCTGAAACTCCGAAAACGAAAAATTTCAGAACGCCGAACGGCACTTGCAACGCTGCTTCTGCATCGGACCATGTGGCAAAAAAGACTGAGGATATGACGTCGGTCATGCGCCTTTATACCCTGACGCTCTGATGTCAGATCTAGGCGCCCATGACCGACGTCAGCCTAATACTTTGGTATTCGGGCCGACCGAGGACAGCGGACTACCCATAAGTAAGGACTGCAGCAATGTGAGATGAAGAACATCGAGACAGGGTTGTCCTTTGTCCCCTTTACTATTTAATATTTATCTTGAACCCTTGTTCTTGTATATTAAGAAGGTTTATCATAATGTCCCAATAATGTATGGAACTAAACTATTAATGGCAGCTTTTGCTGATGATCTGAATATTTATTGTGCATCTCCAATATCAGACACTGAGAAGATATTGAAAGCAGTTAATGATTTTTCAGAGGTTTCTAGCTATAAAATTAATTTGGGGAAAACCAACATATTCCCTTTAAAGACACCTAAACCTTTCTCATTATTACCTTTAGTGGGGCAGGTAACATTCAAAGATAATATTAAATACCTTGGTGTTGTGTTTTCCACAGATAATAAAGATTTCTATAATAATAACATTAAAATAGTTTGGGAACAAATAGTTTCTGATTTTGTGAGATGGAAAAATTTGCACTTGCCAGTATTAGCAAAAGTTTTGATTACAAAAATTAATGTATTGCCACGGTTACTGTATATTTTTAGGTCAGCCCATTTATCTCTTTCAAGAACATGTTTTAAACAAATTCATAAAGATTTGGCTAAATTTATTTGGGAGCCAAAGAAAACTAGGGCATCTTATGACAAATTAATTACCCCAAAAAGTAAAGGAGGTCTGGAGTTGCCTAATTTTGAAACGTATTATCTGATTGTGAATTATAATAGGATTTTAAGAATGGCCAATCATGAGATAACTAGTACTAAGTGGATACCAACTTGGCTAACCCTGAACTATCAATATATTTTAAAGTTGAACATTAATCCTAAAGCAATGCCCTTTCTAGGTAAAGATATTCTGAAGGTATATGGGATTGTGGAACACATTAAAACTGAAATATTATCTTTACAGAGTCTATTTCAATCATTGGATTTACTTCAGCATATGATGGTCTTTCAGCCCTTTCACAGGAACCCAAATGTAAAGCTAAACAAACAATTAATTGATCTAAAGAAGTTTCCATAAATTGTGAATTTAACTATGATCGATATATACAAACATCTGGATCGATCGCCCAACCAAATAAGACAAGAATTCAATTTACCTAAAAATTACCTGATTATTCTTAGACAAATTAGAGAATTTACTATAAGTTACCTACAAAACTTTAAACTGGATGAAGAGACTATAAATAAATGCTCTGAGGTGTGGCAAGCTCTCCAACAGGATATTAAATGTATAACAGCTACGAATAAATTAATTAAAGAACTTAAATTTCAAGGTAAAGTTTTGTTATCAAATTATTGGGAAGAGAAAATATTATTGACAGATAAAAGTAATATGTTAAAGGCAATTGAATTGACTATTAAATCAACTTCTCCAAAAACTGTTATATACACAGCTGATGATTTGGAATAATGCACATTATACACGCCTTGCCCTGCATAAATTTAATTCTAAAAACTCTGCAACATGTCCATACTGCAAAACTCAACCGGCTGATCTTCTTCATATGTTCTGGAGCTGTAAGTGTGTATACAAATTGTGGAATTCCCTTAAAATTCAACTTCAGAATGTGGGCTACCAAAGTACAACACTGTCTTGGAAATTTATGATTTTGCATATTCCCCCGAAGGAACTTACCAGATCACAGAGTATAGTTCATATTAATATTTTCTTACTAATGAAGCTTTATATAGCTTCAAATTGGCTAGACCCAACTAAAACATCATGGCAAAACTTCAGAGTGTTGGCGACAAAACATATACTAGCTCATAAACTACTTTTAAATTCACATAGTAAGGGCATCAATAATCCGAAAATTTGGGAACAGATATTTAATATTATATTAGCATAAAACTTTTGAATTGAAGATAGTAATAATCATTGCTATATTTGGAGAGAAATGTCTAATCAAACTGTTCAATATTGGAAACTTACTAATTATTCCTGTGTTTTTCTTACATTTCTAATGTTTTATATGGAAGCATTCTTGTAAATATTGTATATTGTTTGGTGTGATTGTTACAGTGTTAGTAGTTTGTATTTTATAATTTTGTATGAAAAGTATATAACAATAAAGATTTATTATGGAAAAAAAATCTAATTTTTCACATCATCCAGGAGGTTCCATGAATGCATCTAAGCAAACCTCCTCAAAACAGTAACAGTGGCCATAGCCCTGGAAGTTGTATCAACTGAGTCATACACACACTGTAAACAAAAAGTTGTGTCTTAAAAAAATGGAAGAAATTAGACTATTTAAGGCAGATTTTTTTTTCACAAAAGGAAACTGCAGACAATAGTGCGTTTGTTGAAAGTCGCGCAAAAGCGACAGCCCGAGACGTCGTGGTCTGGGCCTAAACAAGGTATGCAGAGGGAATGGAAATCCTTATGCGGTATTTGCTTCCCACAAGAAATACAATTGTTAACTTTGTTTGACATCGGTCTGAGGCAAGAAAAGTTTCCCCAACAGGGTACTTAGCTTTAAAGAAGACTTTGGTTTCCAATTTTTCGTAAATTCAGGAGCTGGCCGACCGGCACTTGCGAACTGCTTCTGCCGGCACCGCGGCAAAAAAGACTGAAGAATATGGCGTCGGCTGTAACTTATATACCCCTGTCGCACTGACGTCAGGGAAGAAGGCGACAACAACCGACACCGGACCAAGACTTTGGAATTCAGCCGACCGAGGACCCGCCTGACGGCAGAGAACCCATATGTGATTACTGCAGCTGTATGCACGATGAACATCTGCAGACAAAACATTCCCTCATACTTTCACAATCAGTTAGCATAAACTTAATATGCGAGTCTAACAACTCGAAATTCTGAAAGTCAAAGTTGCAGAAGTATACACCTTCCCCCATACTTACTGATAATCCTCCCATCCTTTCAGAGACAGAGAGAGTAGGACTGGAATCAACCAAATGTTTAGCAGCAGTAGGATTAATTAAAGCTATAGCTGCTGGGTCAAGTTTGGGAAGACTGTATAAAAACTTAAAAGGCCGAGGAACCTTATACAGCCTGCCATTTTAGGGACAGCAGGCTGACTGCCAGGAAAATTGCAGGCAGTGAAACACATCATTCAGAGCTGATAGAAATGGTTGAAGGCTCTGGAAATTCCTTTTGTAACAGCTCATGATATTTTCTGAGGGACTTGAGAAACCTCAGTGTTCTTCCCTGAAAACACTGGCACATTCTGGAAATAGTCTTACAAGAAACCCTTGCAGGGAGAATCAGAAACTGAGCTCTCCTCTGAGTCTGAATCAGAAATCTGAGGAGAAAACCCTGCATCTGTCCCTTCATCTTTTTTGTCCAGATTTGAAATCTAGAATGTCTTCAGGAAAAGAGGTATCTCTCTTTCTTTTACTAGTGTTAGAAAAATATGTATTAATATGTGTGCATTAGTGCTTTTTTAGAAGCCCAATAGGGTTAATACATTTATTCTGCTTTATGCTGAACAAATCCATATTAATGGCAGATGCTTTCTGACCTTGTATTTTGTCAGCGCAGCTAAAATCTTGTTTATGTCTTAGGAAATTAACTGAGAAGCAGATGATTTTCTGCTAAGTTAAGAAAATAATGAATAGAACAATATTGCATTCTATGTTATTAAACTTAGACAATTAGCCCTGTCTGTGTTATGAGAACATACACAGCTGCAGGAAGGATAGATAAAGTAGAACAAAGGCCGCTTGAAGAATAAGAACTATAATCTGTGATTGCTTTGTGCTCGAATGAGTAGAGTACCTTGAAATGTAACACAGCACTGTAGAAATAATTGCAACTAGCTGCTGGTCTCCAAGGCCATGTTATTTTTCCAAAGTTTTCTCATGAATCTAGAAATGTTATGTCATGTCAGCAGAAAATCATGAGCAGCATCTGCTGTGAAAAACAATATTGCAAACTTGTGATTTACTACGTCAGCTTCAGTAGGCAATGTCTTGTAAGAATAGTGTAAGAATGGCTTCACTTCCTGATTTTAGTTAGACAAACTCTGTATTTTTGCATGCATGTTTTTGTCTCCTTGCTGCAAGAATTAAAGTGCCTTAACCTGAACCTTACGTGTATTGGTCTTTGAAGTTTTTCCTTTGACAGATTGGTCCTTCGGACCGGAAACCTCCACTCTGACCAGATCAGACAGGCCAGGTGGCTTGAAACCGTACGGGGAAGAAACCACATCGGTTCTTCTTATTTGAAAAGACCTCCGACTGAATTGTCGTCCAAAAGAGGCCAGCCACTGTTCTGATCTGCGACTGAAGGGAGGGTTTACCTCGAACCAGACGATCAATCACAGAGGCTAAGGTAAGGTGAGATTTACCTTTTTCTGTTTTAGATCAGGGACTTGATTTGCATTGTCTGTCAGGGGATTTGTCTTGTACAAGTCAGGGACAGGAAGACTGCAGTCTTGTCATAGATCAGGGAAACAGAATAGGTAAGGCAGTTATTCTAGATAGACTGTGAAAAAGAGAAATCGTGGTACCACGTAAAAGTAAGAAGGGTTACGTAACATTTCAAAGGTTAGAATAAAATGGGAAATAAGTGCACGAAAAGATCCCAAACTCCGCCATTAACCGAAGATGCGAAATTTATGCAATTACAACATGCCGATAATGTTAAATACTACTCAAAATGGGTTAATAAGTATAAATTTGATGGTAAATTAGAAAAATCCTCGCTTATTAAACTTATCAAACAGCTTAAAACAGATTCCAGAGGTCGGGTAAAAAAGCAACGTCAATTAGTAATTCCTCAGGCACACAGATGGATTGAGGAAGCAAACCGTAGGGAACAAAAGAGTAATAATTCGAAAGCAATGTTTTTAGAAAAAGAGGATAATACCTTAGTAATAGCATTGGCCCCTCCACCCCCTCCGCTTCCCTTACCAGGATACGAAGCTAGTGGCCAAGCTGGTCCACTCCCACAATATCCAGCTATTCCTGCAAAAGCAAAACCGTTTGTTAGAGATCCCGTCGAGACCAGGTCTCGAACACGGGCAGGAAACTCAAAAGGGGACATTGAGTTGTATCAAATGAATAGAAATTCACAATCTTTAAGTGAGGAAGAAATGTGCCCACTAATAGAAGTACCAAATCCTCAGGCAGGACAAGGACAGGACCCAACTCTCCTAGTATACAGACCGTGGACACCGGAAGATATCCGGAAAGCCACTGAGGGAATTCCCCATCCAAAAGTTAATTTTAGAAAATTTTTAGAAGACCTACAAGGCATGAGGTTAAGTTATAACTTAAACGGAGAGGAAGTAGAAAAAGTAGTCAGACAAATCATGGGACCAGATTGGCACATGATCAGTGGCAACTGGAATCCCCGTGACGCAGAACACACACCCCTCCCACATAGTAGCACAGAACTAGACAACAGAGTGAAAGGTCTTACAGACCGAATCTCTGAGAAATGGAAACCTAGGGCAGACTGGACTTGCATTAATCAATGCATCCAACAAGAAGGTGAAACTGTTGACAGATATTATGCTAGATTATAAGAGTGTTTTAATAACCATTGTGGAATGCAGGTACCTGAAGATCAAACACATGATTCCCCGTATGAGCAGCAGTTAAAGAATGCATTTTTAAAAGGCACTATTTTGCCTATAAGCAGCTTTATTACAAAGCACATGGTTGATCATCGTACAAGTAGACTACAGTCACTACTTGAATATGCTAGACATGCCGAAAGGCATTTTAACAGTAAAAAGAAAGCCTAAGTATTCTCTGTAGAAGATGGAGCAGAAATTTATGTAGTACAGTCCGGGAAAAAGGGCAAGAAAAATGCCCAGGGAAACAAAACAGTCTGATCAACGATCAGAGGACTTTGAAGGGCGAAAGAAAAGGGGGGAGTGCTTTAAATGCAGTAAAAAGGGACATTTGGCAAGGGATTGCAGGAAAAACAAGAAGGCAACTACGGAAGATAAGGAGGGTGAGGACTGACTCTATGATAGCCAGGAATCACTAGAAGAGAATAACCAAGAAAAGACAAATGCAAATGTGATAGAGGGAGTAGAGGATGTGATAGAAGAAATGGAGGAAGTGCATGAAGTCACAGATAGTGAAGAAAATGAAATTTTAGACTTAGCTTTATTGAGCTTGGAGCTCTATTTAGCAGACATGAAACCAGAAGTTACACTCCTGTTAGAGGGGAAGGAAGTCACATTTTTGTGCGACTCAGGGGCCTCACGGACCCTGATACACCCCCTCCAAACTACCAGAGAATTCAGAGTCACCGGATTACATATTAGTGAAAGCAGCTAATGGACAGTTGTATCGGGAGCCCCTCTCCCATAATGTTGTGATAACTGATCCTGTTTCAGGGTTAACCCAGAAAAGCAAAATTGTTGTTTCTGCAAAATGCCCAGTAAACCTTTTGGGCAGAGACCTTATGCAGCTATTTTGCATAGCAGTAGTTCCAACTATGCAGGGTATGGAAGCACAGTGACAAATTGATACTTTTGCAGTGCGATCAGAGGGTGAAACATTTTATTGGTACAGCCAGGACTTAGTTACGACTGGTCCAGGGGCAGTAACCGAAGAGCTGATGAACGTAGCCATCAGCAAGTTCCCCTCCCTTGACACTGACAAACAAAAATTGTTGCACTGTACTCTATATTAGTGTAACACACCAGGACCTGACAAGGAATATGAACAAGAGTTGTTTAGAAACCGTGCAAACAGATTAGTATTGCGTAATCTGTACTGGGATATGGAAGGGGACAGTGTAGTTAGCTGTTCATTACCCCAGGAGTTCTTTGCACTTTATAAATCTAATTGATTACCACATGTAAGCTTAACTAAGGACAAAAATGTAAAATGGGCAGACCTAGGAGAAAAAGTCACGAGGTGGGAAAAACAGACAGAGTTAGAACTGTCAGAACAGGGAGTACAAAAGCAGAAGTTAAATTGGATAACACAGACACACCCAGCTGTACACTTGCAGTCAAGCGAGGACAGCTGATCAGCACTCTTATCAGAAGAGGAAGAAGATGCCTTACAAGGCATAACAGAAACTCTCTGGTCAACAGGCAAATCAGATGTAGGACTTATTTGTACAGTGGGACCAGTTACTATTACACCAAAGTCAGCATTTAGACCACAAAAGAGACAGTATCCCTTGAGAAAAGATGCAGAGGTAGGAATCAAACCTATTATAGCAGCTTTACTTAAGGAAGGAGTACTGGTGGAATCACCTGATTCACCATGTAACACACCTTGAAAAGCAAACGGAGAATGGCGCATGGTCCAAGACTTGCAATCTGTAAATGATGCAGTAATACCAAGAGCACCTACGGTGCCGGATCCACACACCCTGTTGAATGATTTGAAACCTCAGCAGAAATATTTTTCTGTGGTAGATATCAGCAATGCGTTCTTTCGATACTGATACACCCTGACAGCAAACATTGGTTTGCATTCACATTTCAGGGGAAAAGGTATACATACACGCGACTACCACAGGGATATTGTGAAAGCCCAACAATATTCTCACAAGAAATGGCAAGCAACTTGGGATTTACCCCACCGAGAGGCAGTCAAATTTTACTTTATGTTGATGACATCCTGCTGGCAGCCCCCACCCAGCAAGATTGTAAGGAAGATACTGTAGCATTGTTACAATTTTTAGCTATTCAGGGACATAAAGTAAATAAAAACAAATTGCAGCTTTGGAAAAAGCAAGTTAGATACCTAGGATATGTAATATCCAAAGAGGGCAAAACATTAGATGAGGACAGAAAAGTAGCGATTTTACAAGCACCGAAACCCACTACCAAGAAGGAAATGATGTCCTTCCTGGGTACGACCAACTTTTGTCGGAGCTGGATCCCAAACTATGCTTTGGAATCTGCACCGCTGACCAACTTGATATACAAGAAGCCTATGGCAGCACAGGATTTATTACAATGGACACCAGAAGCAGAATCTGCTTTCTGCAAATTGAAACAGTTGATAGCATCCTCACTAGTTTTAGGATTACCAAACTATCATAAACGTTTTTTCCAAACTGTAGATTGTAAGCAAGGTTATATGACATCAGTGCTAACGCAACAGCATGGGGACAAACAACGCCCCATTGCTTACTATTAATCACAACTGGACCCAGTGGCGCGGTCATTGCCCCACTGTGTACAAGCAGTAGTCGCAGCTGCAATGGCAGTACAGGCTTCGGCCTCAGTAGTGTTGTTCCACCCTCTCACATTGAGAGTGCCTCATGCAGTCGCGATTATTTTACTGAAAGAAAAAGTAGCATATCTTTCTCCTGCTAGGCATCTTTCCTGTATGACTATATTGTTGAACCAACCTCATATGACAATTGAACGATGTACAACTATGAATCCGTCTACCTTGCTTCCAACTCCTACAGATGGCACACCGCACAGCTGCCTGCAGGAGATTGAGCAAAAGACACTGCCTAGAAAAGATCTTACGGATGTTCCCTTGGATGATGCCGAGGTGACATATTACGTGGACGGCTCATGCAAAAGGGGTCCCACAGGACAGAACCTAGTAGGATATGCAGTAGTTTCCGATACTGAGTTTATAGAAGCAAAATCTTTACCACACAATTTATCTGCACAGGCAGCATAACTGATTGCCTTGACACGGGCATGTACCTTAGCAAAGGGTAAATGTGTAAACATTTTTACTGATAGCCAGTAAGCTTTCTCTACTGTACACGTTTTTGCGCAACAGTGGAAAAATCGAGGAATGATAACATCTACTGGCAAATCGATCAATCATGCGCAGTTTATTTTAGATCTTTTAGAATCTATTCAGTTACCTCAGAAAGTAGCTATTTGTAAATGCGTAGCTCATACCAAGCAACAGGATAGAATTTCAAAAGGGAATGCAAGGGCTGATACAGCTGCAAAGCAGGCAGCTTCAGAAGCATTTCTTTTGAATGAGGAATTACAACCTTCTGAGATTTTAGACTTAGAAATGTTGAAAACAATGCAGACACTTACTACACAGGTTGAAAAACAAAAATGGATAAAACGAGGTGCAATTCTTAAGGAAGGGCTGTACATCTCCAAAGAGGGAAAACCGATATTGCCATCTAACTTGTTTAGATATGCAGCTTTGTTGAGCCATGGGCAATGCCATGTCTCAACAGGGGAGATGGTACAGTTAGTGAACCGGGTGTTCACAACATATGGATTCATAAACTACACTAAAAATTTTTGTCTGTCATGTCACGTTTGTAATAAACATCATGCACAAGGGGCGTTGAAGCCCAAGCAAGGGAGTTTCCCTACACCACCGTACCCGTTCCGCACTATCTGTATGGATTTTACAGAACTGAACAAATGTGAAAATAAGTATTGTCTTGTCATTGTAGATATGTTTTCCAAATGGGTGGAAGCTTTTCCGACCAAAGGTCCAGACGCAGCCACTGTTGCGAAAACCCTTGTTAAAGAAATTATTCCTAGATTTGGTATACCGGAAAAGATCTACAGTGACAATGGCACACATTTTATAAACCAAACCATACAACAGCTGAGCAGGTATTTTGGAATTTCTTTGAAAAATCATTGTGCGTATCACCCACAATCTGCAGGATTGGTAGAGAGGTACAATGGGACATTAAAAAATAAATTAAGGAAGCTCATTGAGCAAACACATAGAAATTGGGTGTATTGTCTGCCCCTGGCACTGTTGAGCATGAGAACTGTTACGAATGCAAAGGGATTGACTCCTTTTGAGAAGTTATTTGGGACAGCATATTATATACCTCAGTGGAAACCGCTCATGCCTGCAGATCAGGAAGCCGACTATACACTTGCTGAGTATATGAGGAGAATGTTGAATTCTAAACACCTTTTGCAGTTTAATTCTGTTTCAGATAAGGAACAAACCAGACCATCGGAAGCAGAAGTAGTCCCAGGCACATGGGTCTGGGTGAAAGTAGTCAAGAAGAAAAACTGGACGTCACTGAAATGGAAAGGGCCATACCAAGTGCTACTGTCAACACCCACTGCAGTCAAGATCGCAGAGCGAGCGTCCTGGATTCATCTGACACATTGTAAACTGGTTAAAAACTTTGAACTAGACAAAAAACTTGTTACTGTTACACCACAAGTGTAAAAATTACAAAATCCAGAGCATACAGGAATGCAGAACAGCCACAAAAAAATTGCATGATTATCCTGTTGGCTATACTGGTGACATTAATCTTTTTGTTGTGGCCTTTCCTTTTTCGAGCCACACAAGCTAAACTGAATAAATGCGATGCGTTACTCATAGACTGGCATCCAAAATTAAACACTTACCAAGCGATCAAACATGTGTATGCTGAGACTTTTAATGTTTCAAATTGTTGGGTTTGCACAGCTATACCAACAGCATACGGAGGATTATTGATGACTGCAGACCCCCTAGGGGTCAATGAGACCTGGGAAAAC
Source organism: Protopterus annectens (assembly GCF_019279795.1). NCBI lineage: Eukaryota > Metazoa > Chordata > Ceratodontiformes > Protopteridae > Protopterus > Protopterus annectens. The sequence goes on from NC_056735.1 coordinate 165,327,147, forward strand.
TTGGTTTATGATACTACGACTGTTAAATCACAAGATAAAAGAGCATTGCACCTGCCTGTTACACAAAAGGGAATTGTGTGTTTTTATAAAAATGATACTGTCCAGGTGGGTTGGAGTAATTGCAATATGACTGTTCCTTACAAATGTTACACCAAAGCTAATAATGCAGGTTCTATTTGTGATACCGACTATGACTCGTTTCTTAAATCAATGCACAAAACAATGAAGTACAACATAATCCTGTTCTTTTTAAGCAACTGTCTATAATAAACAAGAAAATGTTTCATGCAGGGCAAGCATATGTTAATAATTTATTTATTTATTTATTTGCAGTTGTTTAACCAGGATAGTCCATTGGGCCAGAAGAACCCGTTTTCAATGGAGTCCTGGGGAGAAAAGCTCCACATATAGATTTACACACAGGTTAATAAACAAACATAGATTACATAGGTTACATAGATAAGCAAGACTAAAATTGATATACACACGTAAAATGTATGAGGACTACATAGGTAAAAAAAAAAAAAATAATAAAAAATAATAAAGTTACTACTAAGGTGGAAGATTGTTATTTTGTATGTGGCAAAAAGGCCTATAAATGGTTACCTGAGAATTGGTCCGGCAGTAGTTTTTTGGGTTACCTGGTTCCGACCATACGACACACTGCAGTTTTGCCTGGAGGTAAAATTCGAAATGCACGAGAGGTCACCAAGAAACCTATCAGGAAACCTGAGAATCCAGTGGGACAGATCGAGGCGGGCTGGAGAAACCATCATTCCATGGGCGATAAACTAACACATATGGACTTGAGTGACACTGTCATATCGTGGGCAGGCATATTACCAGCATATGGAGCAGTGAAATTGATTTGGGAGCCGAGAAAAAGTACAGTTTTGTACCTACCATAAATGTAGATGTTCGAGTGTATATACTGCTGCAGTCATCACACTTGGGTTATCCTGCTGTCAGGCGGTCCCGCAGTCAGGCGAATCTCAAAGTCTTGGTTTGGCGTCGGTTGTCGTCGCTTCTTCCCTGACGTCAGTGTGACAGGGGTATAAAAGAGGCAGCTGACGCCATTTTCTTCAGTTTTTCTTGCCCCAGATGTCAGGTGCCCCCAACTAGGAAGGCAATACAAATAACTATGCAAAAATACCTTAGTAGATAAACAATAGTACTAGCTGTTAGCAAATACACCATATAGACATGCATCCAATTGATTGATGTACATGGAGTTAGAACCATGTAGAGGGGATGGTGGGAGGGTAACCTGGACTGCAGCAGTATATACACTCGAACATCTACATTTATGGTAGGTAGAAAACTGTACTATGTTCATCGTGTTATACTGCTGCAGTCATCACACGTGGGTTGAATCCCAAAGCTATGGATGGGTGGCTGGTACTAAACTGGGGTAGGCGAAGCTAGGATGCCCTGCAGCTCTGTTTTTTCTGTATAATGGAAGATGGTAGTGCTTAGTAAAGGTGTGCACTGTAGCTGCCTCCAGAATGTCCTTGGTTGGAACCCCCCTGAGAAAGGCTGCTGAGGTTGCTGTAGCCTTGGTAGAATGGGACCCAATATTAACAGGCACTGCTTTCCCATGGTGCGAGTAGCAAAAGCGGATACAATGTGCTATCCATTTGGAGATGGTCTGTTTTGAAATAGCCTTTCCTTGTGAACCTGCAGCATAGGATACAAAGAGGTGGTCAGTTTTTCTGAAGGTCTTTGTCTTATCCAAATAGTAATGTAGCTGTCTGTGAATGTCCAAAGAGTGAAGGAGTTTTTCTCCTTTATTCTGGGGGTTTGGATAAAAGGTGGGTAAATGAATGGTCTGATTCAAAGCCACAATGGATACTACCTTTGGCATAAAGGTAGGGTTAGTTCAGAAGAGACTCTGTCCTGATGGAAAATGATGAAAGGTTCCACTGCCATGAGTGCCTGTATTTCTGAGACCCTGCGTGCTGAGGTGATAGCCAGCAACAGAGCTGTTTTCCATGACAAGTATTGTAGTTCTGCTGAGAAGGCTGGTTCGAAAGGAGGCAGTGTTAATTGTTCTAAAACGAAGTTGAGGTCCCAAGCTGGCATTGGGGGTTTTCTGGGGGGGGGGGGTCTTGTATTCTTAGCCCCTCTGAGAAACTGCCTTAGTAAAGGGTGTGAGAATATGGGAGGATCCGTATTATATTGAGCTGAAATGGCTGAAGCATGGATCTTAATGGATGAGAAAGAAAGGCCTTTGTGTAGCATCTCAGTTAAGTATTGCAGTATTTGAGGAATGTTTGGTATCCCAAGATTATGGCCTTTAGCCTGGTTCCATGCACAAAATCATTTCCATTTGTCTGAGTAAGTTTTTCTGGTGCTGGGCCTCCTGGCCTCCAAAATGACATTCAGGACGTCCTTTGAGAGAAGTGTTGATTGATAATTCAAGGTATTCTCCATGCAGCTAAATTTAAAGTCCTGAGCTGACTGTGAAGGATCTGAGAGTTTTGCTGAGTCAACAGACGTGGGAATTGAGGTAAGATCCCTGGAGGGCTGAGTCAAGTTCCTTAGAAATGGGTACCAGTGCTGACGTGGCCAGTCCGGAGCAATGAGGATCATTTGTGGTCTCTCTGATCTGACTTTCAGTAATACCTTGGTCAAAAGAGGTAGTGGTGGGAAGGCATAGACTGTCAATGCTGTCCAACTGAAAGATAGGGCATCCACTTTCCAGGCTAGGGAATGATAAGTCCTTGTGCAAAATTTCTGTAGTTGGCAATTATTGGGGGAGGCAAATAGATCTATGTCTGGGCATCCCCACCTTTGAGTTATCATTGAAAATACTTGTGGGTGTAGTCTCCACTCGTGAGGATCTGCCATATTTCTGCTTAATTCGTCTGCCAATATGTTTTCCTTTCCTGGCAGGAATTGTGCTTGCAGTTGTACTTGGTAAGTCAATGCTGTGTTCCACACGGTCATTGCCTGTCTGCATAAAGAGTAGGAGTGTGTTCCTCCCCGTTTGTTTATGTACCACATAACTGTGGTGTTGTCTGTCCTTATTCGTAGTTGTCCTGGATGCAAGAGGTCCTTGAAAGCTGTCAGCGCATTTTGCACGGCTAGCATCTCCTTTTGGTTGATGTGTAGATGCATTTGTTTTGCAGACCATTTGCCCTGTATGCACTGTCCTGCCATGTGTGCTCCCCAGGCGTAGTCTGAAGAATCTGTTGTCACAGTTTGGTTTGCGGGAGGTAAGACAAAAGGAAGACCCTTGTTTATTTGACATGCTTGAGCCCACCATAGGAACTCTTTTTGAAGGCAGGGAATGAGAGGTATACTTATTTCGAGGCTGTGCCCGTGTTGAGTCCATACACTTTTCAGGTACCATTGTAAGTTCATCATATGCAGCTTTGCATGTGGAACTAGTTGAATGCAGGATGCCATGAACCCCAATGCCTGCAGGATTTTCCTTGCAGTGAGCTGGGTAAAAGTTGCCATCTTTTTGAAGTATTGAGTCAGTTGTTTTTGTTTGTCTGGCGTGAGATATTTAAGCTGGCACCCAGGAATATTATGTCTTGTGAGGGTATTAGTTTTGACTTCTTTTTGTTTACTGTGTACCCTAGGCAACTTAGTAGCTTTGTTACAAATGCCAGATGCTGTAATAGAATGTCCTTGCTGTCCGCTTGGATCAGGCAGTCATCCAGATATGGATAAATTTGTATTCCTCATTGTCTGCAGTATGCAATTACTGATGCCAGGCATTTCATAAATACTCTGGGCGCAGTAGATAAGCCAAAGGGCAATGCAGAGAATTGATAATGCGTTGTACCTGCCAAAAATCTGAGGTATCTTCTGCAATCTTGTCTGATAGGGACATGCAGGTATGCCTCTTTGAGGTTCAACGTTACCAGCCAAGACTCCTTGCCCAGCATGGGAAGAAGCTGCTGTAGTGTGAGCATTTTGAATTTGGGTACCTCCAGGTATGTGTTTAGGACTGAGAGGTCTAAAATGGGTCTCCAGGCTTTGTCCTTTCTTGGTACTAGAAATAGTCTTGAGTAAAAACCTTGACCTTGCTCCTTTGTAGGTACCTTTTGAATGGCTTTCATATCCATGAGAGCTAAAATTTGCGTTTTTGCCTCTGCCCATTGGTTTGGAGGCAGATTTGGCATGCCTCTCATCCGTGGTAAAGTGTGAAAATGAAATCTGTAGTCTCGGGTAATAATATCCAGAATCCATTTGTCCTTTGTTATGATGCACCAATTTGTGTGGAAATAGAGCCAGTCTTCCTCCCAAAGGTGCTGCCAGGGCAATTTTGCTGGCAGGCGAAGAGGGAAGTCATTGTGTTTGTTTCCTGAAGGGTTGAGATCTTTCGTCTCCACCTCTTTGAGTTGTCGTATGCCATTGTCTAGGCCTGAAAGAAACTTGTGGCTGGCCTCTGCCCCTTGGGCGTCTGTGCCTACCCCTTTGGGGTCTGTTTGATGCAGGAAAGGACCAGTTTTTTGATGGCCAGTTTCTGCTGAAATGAGGAGGTTGTACCTGTAAGAAATCTTTAACTGTCTGCATAGATTTTTGCCTTTTCTTCCATTTTCTTTAAGACTTCCTCTGCTTTGACACCAAATAACACATCTTTCTGCAATGGAGCATCCAATAACTTTGCTTTGACATGTTCTGGTAAGGCTTGCTCTTTTAGCCAAGCATGTCTACGAATTACAGATCCTGTGACAGCTGCTCTACATGAGGCTTCCAATGAATCAAAACCACACTGTAAGGTATGGTTTCCCACCTGTTCTGCTGCATGCAGCAAATCCTGCATTTCTTTGAAATCAGGTTGATCTGTCTGAGGGATCATTTTCTGCTTTAACTGTGTAATCAAGTACTGCTGGTATTTTATCATGTGGAATTGGCAGTTTAAGGCCCTCATGGCCAAAGTGGCAGACGTATACACTTTCTTCCCCCATCATTCTAATGCTTTGGAATCCCTTTCAGAAGGTAGTAGATTCTTAGCAGTAGAGGCCTTGGCCCCTTTGGGACCCTGGGAAATGGTTTTGGGGTCTGCAACAGGGCTTTTATATAGAAACTTATGAGAATCAGGAACTCGGTAGTATCTGTCTGGTTTAGCTGGTGCAGGAGGTAAGGAGTCTGGGTTTAGACTAGATTCGGTGTAAACATCATCCAAAATGTCTAAAACTGGAGGAATTGCAAGGGGTCTATGCTGTGGAAGAAGAAGAAACTCACGGAGTCTTTTCTTAGAGTCAGAGTAATCTTGGCCTTCCCAGTGGAAATGTTCCCTCATGGTGTGCAAAGTTTCCCCAAAAGAGTAGTCTTCAGGGGGGGGGGGACAGAGGGAATGGACTCTTCAGCATCTGAGTCTTCACAAGGAGCGAAGGAATAATCCTGGTCCTCAGAATTAGCTGAGGAAATGGATGCTTGGTCAGAGAAAGGGTAATCTTCTTCCAGTCTAGGCCTTTTGTCAGGAGGGGACTGGGAACCCCTGATAAGGGTAATTAAATCCTCAGCCATCTTAAGCATCTGTTTTTTAGGCATAGGGGACTGGGGGGGGGGGGGGTCTGTGGACCCAGTTTCCTAAATTTTAAGGGAGCTTTAAGTTTAGCATAAGACTTAATAGAGATAGCTGTCGGTTTGAAGACACCTTCAGAAACCGAAAGCCTGTCCAATATCTCCGGATCACTGTCAGGGTTGGCGTCCGAGGGGTGAGATGGAACCGGCTCCCGAGGCCCAGCTGATTCGGTCTGGGAGGCCATCAGAATTTCTAAATCAGTGGTAGTCAGGGGCTGCGTAGGCGCCTCACTGAAAACCGGAGAACCAGCGGTAGGCCTTGCTGAAGTCTCGGTGTCTAGTCTTGGCCTTGGTTGCCTGTCCTTATCCTTGCATTTTTTAGTCATTGCTGATGTCGGTTGTTCCGACGACATGCTATAGTAAATTTTCTGCCAAAATAATGTCGGGCGAAATCCGCCCGACGCTTGATTGTACGTTTGTTGAACCCAGCACAAAACCAACAACCAGAGACGTTGTGGTCTGGGCCTAGGCAAGGAATACAATAAGAATGAGAATCCTTATGAGGTATTTGCTTCCCACAAGAAATGCAATTATTAGCTTTGTCTGACATCGGTCTGAGGCAAGAAAAGTTTCCCCAGTGGGGTACTTAGCTTTAGAGAAGACTTCAGGCTGAAATTCGATTTGAAAATCTCAGGAGCTAGCCGACCGGCACTTGCGAACTGCTTCTGCTTCGGGCACCGCGCGGCAAGAAAGACTGAAGAAAATGGCGTCGGCTGGTTCTTTTATACCCCTGTCGCACTGACGTCAGGGAAGAAGTGACGACAACCGACGCCGGACCAAGACTTTGGGATTAGGCCGACTGCGGGACCACCTGACGCCAGTATGACCCAAGTGTGATGACTGCAGCAGTATAACACAATGAACATCTGTCTAAACTCCTCGAAGTAATGAGCAATGCAACTTTTTCTGCTCTCGAATTAGTGACTGATGAACTGAATGCCATGAGAACTGTGGTGCTTCAAAACCGCATGGCTCTTGACTTCACCCTAGCGGCGAGAGGTGGTACGTGTGCTTTAATCCAAGAAAAATGCTGTTCATATATTCCTGACAACCAGCATGAGATAGACAACCACCTTGAGGTGATTCAGCAAGTGTCGACCATGACCAAACCAGGCCCAAATCCACTGACGGACTTTTTCCAGAAATGGTTTGGGGGGTGGGGTTCCATCCTAATGAACATCTTGATTGCTATTTGTGTAGGAATGCTCCTGTTGGGAGTATGTGTTTGTTGTGGCATCCCCTGCATGAAAAGATTGATCAAAGATTTTATAGATTTGTTGGTTTCTGAAACCTTATATCAAGGTACTGAGCTTGATGAACTGTTGAAGACTGAGATGCTTTCATAAGTTAAACTGAATGACTTTCTTAACTGCAAATCCAAAATGGAAGAGGTTAGGAAAAGAAACAAATCGTTTATGCTTTTGAAAGTAGAATAAAAGTATTAATAGGGGGGAAATGTTAGAAAAATATGTATTAATATGTGTGCATTTGTGCTTTTTTAGAAGCCCAAAAGGGTTAATATATTTATTCTGCTTTATGCTGAACAAATCCATATTAATGGCAAATGCTTTCTGACCTTGTATTTTATCAGCGCAGCTAAAATCTTTTTTATGTCTTAGGAAATTAACTGAGAAGCAGATGATTTTCTGCTAAGTTAGGAAAATAATGAATAGAACAATACCGCTTTCTACAATGTTATTAAACTTAGACAATTAGCCCTGTCTGTGTTATGAGAACATACACAGCTGCAGGAAGGACAGATAAAGTAGAGCAAAGAACGCTTGAAGAATATGAAGTATAATCTGTGATTGCTTTGTGCTCGAATGAGTAGAGTACCTTGAAATGTAACACAGCACTTTAGAAATAATTGCAACTAGCTGCTGGTCTCCAAGGCCATGTTATTTTTCCAAAGTTTTCTCATGAATCTAGAAATGTTATGTCATGTCAGCAGAAAATCATGAGCAACAGCTGCTGTGAAAAACAATATTGCAAACTTGTGATTTACTACGTCAGCTTCAGTAGGCAATGTCTTGTAAGAATAGTATAAGAATGGCTTCACTTCCTGATTTTAGTTAGACAAACTCTGTATTTTTGCATGCATGTTTTTGTCTCCTTGCTGCAAGAATGAAAGTGCCTTAACCTGAACCTTACATGTATTGGCCTTTGAAGTTTTTCCTTTGACAACTAGAAACCACCTTTTAAGAAGGCTCAATTGCCTGAATTAAATCTAGAGTCAAACTCAGTAAACTATTCCTGTCTAAGGAAATTTGAGGAGACATAGTTATATGTTTAGTTTTCTATCAACAGCAGCAGCGGCTTCTCCAGGGATGGGAACAACATTCTGACTATTTAGCGAAGTCTTCCTTCCCTGTTCTCTCTCCAAAGACCGACAAGAATGGCTCTCCCTTGTCCACTGAGGGGCCCCAACAGCCAGAGGACATGGCTAACCCCCAGTTCATAGTGGCTGCAGGTGCTACACCAGAAGGATCAGGGGAAAAGATATTGGTCTGTGGTACAACTAATGGCTACTGCAGAGTCACCACTTGTTGCGGAGGCAAATTGCTAACCTGATGTGGTGGCAAAGGCTGTTTGCTTAATTTTTTGTAGTTGGAAAAAGGACCAACCATGAGACCAGTAATTTGTTACATTGTCAAGCAAAAAATTATGCCTCTTTCCTTGGGAAAACATGCAGCAAAAGCCCTAAAAATTTAAGTTTTTAAAATACTTTTTTTGCCCCACAAAAACAGAGTAAAAAGCACTTTAAAACACTTTGCCAGTCCCATAAAGTAAAATAAACACAGTTTCTCTGCAGAAAAAAAAATATTTTCAATTTCTTTAAACAACTTTTAAAATGACAATAAAAAAGAAGAGCTTTGGTTTAAAAGTACAGTTAAGTCTCGTGACAGACCGTTAAAACACACACTCCTAGCTTAGAAATAACTTTCCTAAAGAACAATTTATACAAAATAGAAGGTTTTCCTCAAAGGGAACATATCTGTCCAGCAAAGGAACAGCACAAGCTGAGAGTCAATCATTGAAAGCCTGCAGAGAAGTTTACTTTTCTTCGCTGGCATAGAAGCTCTGAAGGGCTTGGCACCCAAATCTGTCTTTGTCAGCTCAGCTCAAGATGACTGGTAGTGTGGGCGTGTGGAAGGTGCCCTGAAGCTTTGGAAGTTGGCCAGCTGTTATATCCTATGCAGGATATAAGTCATATAGCTAAGGCTACTGCAACAGTAATCAATATGATGAACATGGACAGAATCTCGACTATAACCCAAGCAATCAGAGGTTGATAATCAGCTTGGGCACCTGATGAAGCTGACATGGGGAAGGGAAGAATGATGAGGAACTGCCTCCTAGCCTTTAATTGGGGGGACGGACAGGAATGACGTATTGGTGATTGTACATTTTCTGTAGCTACAGTAAAGGAAGAAGTTGAGAACAGCAACCAGGCCAAGTTTGCAGGAGGGTTTGGGAACCATCATCACCTTAGGATCCAGTGCAGGTCAAGGTCACTCCACACTGCAAGCAGTGGCCAATAAAAGTGATGTTAGGATCACAACCTGATGAAATACTACTTCTGTTAAGTTTTGCGAGGACATCTCTTGTGCACAGCCCTCTTCGGATCACCCCACATATTTTGTACTGGATTTAGGTCTGGACTCTGGTTGGGCCATTCCAAAACTTTAATTTTCTTCTGGTGAAACCATTCTTTTGTTGATTTGGATGCATGCTTGAGGTCGTATTGAAAGGTGAAATTCCTCTTCATTTTCAGACGCCTGAAGGTTTTGGGCCAAAAGTGACTGGCATTTGGAAATTTGGAACTGTTCATAATTCCCTCCACCTTGACTAAAGCCCCAGTTCCAGCTGAAGAAAAGCAACCCCAAAGCAGGATACTGCTACCACCATGCTTCACCGTGGGGATGATGTTCTTTTGGTGATGCAAAGTGTTGTTTTTGCACCAAACGTACCTTTTGGAATTGTGACCAAAAAGTTCAGCCTTGGTCTCATCAGATCATAACACATTTTCCCACGTGCTTTTGGGAGACTTGATGTATTCTTTTGCAAATTTTAGCCAGGCGTGGATGTTTTTCTGTGTAAGAAAAGGCTTCTGTCTTGCAACCCTACCCATTAGGCCACACATATGGAGAATATGGGAAACAGCTGTCATGTAGTACACAACCAGTACTTGCCAGAAATTCCTGCAGCTCCTTCAGTGTTGCTGTAGGTCTCTTGGCAGCCTCCCTGACCAGTTTTCGTCTCGTCTTTTCATCAATTTTGGAGGGACGTTCAGTTCTTTGCAACATCACTATTGTCCCATATCTTCTCCACTTTTTGATGACCATCTTCAATGTGTTCCATGGTATATCCAATGATGTGGATATTTTTTTGTACCCTTCTCCTGACTGATACCTTTCAACAATGAGATCCCTTTGATGTTTTGTAAGCTCTCAGCGAAACATGGCTTTTGCTGTAGCAGGCAACTGAGTACATGTCAGGAAAATCCTACTAGGACAGCTGAATCTTATTTGGGGTCAATCAGAGTCTCTTTAATTGATGACAGGTGTGCACCCAAGAAGACTGAATGCTGTAATTAAAGCAAAATGGTGTGCACACTTATTCAACCAGCTTATTGTACGTTTTTCTTATTTTACATTTTTCCCCTAACAGATTTGTTTTTCAATTGAATTGTACAGGTTATAGGTCACATTAAAGGTGGGAAAAGTTTTGAAATGATTTATTGTGGTCTCATTTTTTTTATATCACAAAAACCTGGCATTTTAATGGGTGCACACTTTTTATATCCACTGTATCTTTTAAAGGGACTCATTTTTCTACTCATGCTTAAAAAATGTCTACATAAATAAAACGTGCGACTATAAATCGTGGAAGCACAGCGATTAATGTTGCTGTTTCACAATACTTTGTTCCCAGATTTGATTCCCAGTTGGTTATCTTCTCTGAAAGTCTAAATGCCCTGTGTCTGCAGTTTTTTTTTTTTTGCTGGAGCTCTCCCATTTCCTGGCACATTCCAAAGATGTTTTAATAGATGAATTAGTGGAATCCTCAGATTGCTAGTATGTGTATCTGTGGTTTTTGTGTGCGTTTGAGTGAGTGGCCCTGAGTAAGATTAAGCGGGCACCTGAAAAGTTAACAAAGGAATATTATACATTTTAATATTTAAATACATTTATATACAGTCATATACTTTCAAAAAATAATCTGTTTTATAAGCGACAATCACATGCTTAGATGCAGAATAACATGGGATCATGGGCCTTCTGCATCACTAAATGCCTTGGATTGTAAGGGTGTGTGTGTGTGTGTGTGTGTGTGTGTGTGTGTGTGTGTGTGTGTGTGTGTGTGTGTGTGTGTGTGTGTGTGTGTGTGTCCCTATCAGGAGGACAAAAGCTCACAAGAGCAAATGTCTGAAGATGATCAAACCTGGGAACATCGAAAACCTGGATGATTGACAGGAAAAAAAAAACATCAGCTGCATTTTTGCAGCTGGGCAAGCCCCCCCCCCCCCCACTGAGGGCTTTGCCCCCACACCCCTTACTAATTATATATGTATACAAACTTGTAGATTGCACTGTAGTGGGGAAAGGAGCAAAACCCCAGTCCCTACTGTATCACGATTCTGCACAATCAAGATCTTTGCGTTTCGACCTTCCAGGTTTTTGATGTTCTCTGTTCGGTCTTTTGACGTTCACTGTTGTGAGCTTTCTTCCTTCTGATAGGGAACCATGTGTACGTGTACTATTACACCTTTAAAGTTTTGTAGCAGGGGGACTTACAGTGCAATGAAAAAATATTTGTCCCCTTCCTGATTTCTTATTTTTTTGCATGTTTGTCACACTTAAATGTTTCACATCATCAAACAAATGTCAATATTAGACAAAGATAACCCAAGTAAACACAAAATGCAGTTTTTAAGTGATGATTTTATTTATTAAGGAAAAAAAACTATCCAAACCTACATGACCCAATGTGAAAAAGTAATTGCCCCCTAAACCTAATTTTATTTATTTATTTATTTATTTATTTAAATTTGTTGACCATGAGTGTCCGACTGGACGTGGGTCCATTTTCAGCGGAGGCCCAGGGAGAAAAACTCCACAGTAAAATAAACAGACAGTAGTTACATTGGATTACATAGCGATTAACAATTTAACATAGAAATTACTTACAACATATTTACAGATGAAGAACATAGTACATCAGTAGACAACTAGAATCTTTATCTGTGAAGTACATAACAGGCTTTAACAAATGTAACAATGAGAAGTTCCTGCTGTATAATAAGTACTAGGCTTATGAGCATCTGAGCTTGCTATCATCAAGGTAGTTAGTGGAGGTGAAAGAAAGGTAGTAGTTGGATGGGGTGGATGATATTAGAGTGGGAGTTGCAAGGGCATAGCCAGCATGTTTTAGGTGCGCTTTTAATAAAGCTTTGAAGTTGGTGCATGATGGTACGGAGGTAATTGTGGGTGGGAGTGAGTTCCATAATTTGGCTATGGCGCAAGAGAATAGTGCTACACCAGCAGAGTTATTGGCTTTAGTGATCTGCAAGTGATTTTTGTTGCTGGATCTTAGTGGTGTGGTGGTGCGATAGGGTTGGAGTAGATTCTGGAGGGATGGGACATTTAGTGGATGGTTTACTAGTTTGTGGGCGAGTGAGAGTTGATACCACTGAAGGAGGTGAGGGAGTTCAAGCCAGCCCAGTTCAGCAAGTGAGAGACAGTGGTGACTACGGTAGGATCCCCCTGTGGCGAATTTGGCGATTTTGTTGTAGCAGGTGTCTAGCTTGTTTAGATCACATTGCTAACACATTAATAACTGTTTGTGCCAACCTAAGCAGCAACAACTGCAATCAAACATTTGTGATAACTGGCAGTGAGTCTTTCACATTGACTAGGCCACTCCAAAAGCTTCATTTTGTTTTTTTTAAGCCATTCAGAGTTGGACTTGCTGGTGTGTTTTGGATCATTGTCCGGCTGCAGAACCCAAGTGTGCTTCTGCTTGAGGTCACAAACTGATGGCCAGACATTCTCCTTCACTTCAGGATTTTTTGGTAGAGAGCAGAATTCATGGTTCCATCAATCACAGCAAGTCGTCCAGGTCCAGAAGCAGCAAAACAGCCCCAGACCATCACATTACCACCGCCATGTTTGACTGCTGGCATGATGTTCTTTTTCTGAAATGCTGTTTCTTTTATGCCAGATGTAACGGAACACACACCTCCCAAAAAGTTCATGTTTTGTTTAGTCAGTCCACAGAATATTTTCCCAAAATTCTTGGGGATCATCAAAGTGTGATTTGGCAAAAGTGAGACGAGCCTTTATGTTCTTTTTAGTCAGCAGTGGCTTTTGCCTTGGAACTCTGCCATGCATGCCATTTTTGCCCAGTCTCTTTCTTATGGTTGAGTCATGAACACTGACCTTAACTGAGGCAAGTGAAGCCTGCAGTTCTTTAGATGTTGTTCTGGGCTCTTTTCTGACCTCCAGGATGAGTCGTCTCTGCACTCTTGGGGTAATTTTTGTAGGCCGGCCACTCCTGAGACGGTTCACCACTGTTCCATGTTTTCTCCATTTGTGGATAGTGGCTCTCACCATGGTTCCCTGGAGTTCCAAAGCATTAGAAATGACTTTGTAACCTTTTCCAGACCAACAGATGTCAATTACTTTGTTTCTCATCTGTTCTGGAATTTCTTTAGATTGCGGCATGAAGTCGTCCTTTTTGGGATCTTTGGCCTACTTCACATTGTCTGTCAGGTCTGGCAGTAATCAGGCCTGGGTGTGGCTAGTGAAATTGAACTCGGCTTTCTCAAAAATGTGATTAACCACAGTTACTTCATGATTTAAAATGGGGGGGGGGGGGCAATTACTTTTTCACATAGGGCCATGTAGGTTTGGATAGTTTTTTTTCCCCTTAATAAATAAAATCAGCAGTTAAAACTGTATTTTGTGTTTACTTGGGTTATCTTTGTCTAATATTTGTCTAATATTTACATTTGTTTGATGATCTGAAACATTTAAGTGTGACAAACATGCAAAAAAATAAGAAATCAGGAAGGGGAAAATACTTTTTCATTGCACTGTGACATGCAAACACACATACATGCATCTATGCTACAAACACCTACTTCATGGGTCCATCTAACATGTAGATAGCAGTTCACCATTACCTACTTGGAGAAGACTGTTACACAGCAGTTCACCATTACCTACTTGGAGAAGACTGTTACACAGTTTTACACACAATTCTGCAGCAGCACACCATCAACTAAACACTTCTTTCAAATTTACCAATTTGCTTTATTCACGTAATTTTATAAGGTAACCTACTTATCTGAATAAACTCATACAACATTGAAAAAATTGTATACATCAGCCTAAAAGACCAAGAAATATGAATAAGACTTTGTCTGGATACCTTGCACAATGATTCTTACATGGTCTTGCCATATGCTATGGATAATATTGATTTATGTAGTATAATTCTTTCATTTTAAAGAATCCCCAAGAAAAACACTCCTATTGCAGTAACTTAATCACACACAAAAAGCATGCGTAAAGTTCACCTTTGTGTCGCATTTAACATTAAATGTGAATTGCCTGTCTAACATCTGAGACCAAGAAAGTAAACAGACTGCTGGTCTGGAAAAACACAACACAAGATGAAAAAGAGCTCTATATTCTGCTTGGAGGAAGACTGCTTTCATTAGGCTGATGTGCCAATCGTAACAGCACCTTAAGTTTGCATATTGATGACTATTTTTAAAAATCAAGCCCTTTATCCCTTAGACAGCTCTGACAAGCTCAAATAAATGCACAGGGAAATGAAGGCAGAGGACCTTTAGAGAGCCATGAAAGACCTTATTCAGCTGAAGTCTCTTCAGCCTTCAATGTACTTGAAGAGGTTTCCTAGTTAACGGCTTCTCACTTTGGCAAACATTATAGAAACTGACTGCATAACACAGGCACACTTGTGCCTGTAAAGAAATGGTTCTCTCTGGCTACATGCATTTCACAGAATTTAAATGCCATGCATCAGAACATATACTTAAAAACATCTTTTAAACGTGTCAATAACCTCCCTCTAAAAAACAAAACTGCTATGTAAGAGCTGAAACATTAGGCAGTGTTATGCATCACTTTCTGCTAAAATAAGTAAATCATCGTTTTCCACAACTTCCCAAATCAATTCAAGAATTACATAATTCATCTACAAAGCTGCTACATATCAGAAATGACACTCAACATACTTGGTGACTATTCAAAGAGCCCTTTTTGCAGCTTGCTTTTTCCCCAGAGTGATAGTTCTCGATCAATGAAGTTCCAATCACAAAACTGTTAGAATAACAAAAGGCAAGCGATTCTCAGCAGACAAGAAGTAACTGACCAAGCTAACGCATTCAATCCGATGAATCTTAAAGCTATTTACTCTCTAAGATCATTGTGCTGCCAAGACGAAACTCAAACTCTAAATGCTGAACAAGTGCAATGTATTTATCTCTGCTTCTTACAACCAAAAATGATTTTGAATAGAAAAGGCTCATACATTCTAGTTACTAAATACATGGTATTTACGCATTTGTTAAATTTGTGAGTGGGCGGACTCAAGGATCCCTTTTATCTACAATTCGGGCAGAGGCACGATAAGGAACTAAACATACATGTGCTGACAACAGTTGCGATATACAGAAAAGAACACAGTTGGAAAGTACAATACAGAACAGAACAACGTTTAACATATTATACATAGGTTAAAAAAAAGAAACTCCTTAGCCAAAAAGATTCCTTTTAGTGGTGGTAAAACAGAACTCAAAAAAAAGCCAGAACACAAGCTACTAACATTATGAAACCAACTGCAAGTTTGCAAAACTGCATATAAAAATAAATAAATAATGAAGTAACCTACAATAGCAATCCTTAAAGTGCCACCCACAGTTGTAATTGAGGATTCCAAACTATTTTTTTTTAATTTGTAAAACTGACAATTAAAATGTGAGTAGATCTCTAATCAAACAGCTTTAAGGGCACAGACAAAGCTTCTGCTATAAACTGACCACAAATCAGCAGATTAGAGTGATTTTGTGATCTTAAGACCTACTGCACAGCATCCAACTGAGGTCATTTTGTTGTTTGCACTTTATAGCATCAGCTTACAAGAATTTCAGTTTTAAAACTTGTTTTTTTTTTTTTTTAACACTCAAAGTTGAAAATGTTTGTTTGGCAGTCTATGCACCACATGCCATGCTGTACAGTTAAGTGTTCCTGCATCGGTAAATCACTAAGCAGTATGCGCATATATAGTATATAAACATAAAACATCTACTAAACTAATTCACTGCAGACAAAATAAGGAAAGGGTGCTCTCATTGGCTCCATAACAGAAAAGTCCCAACATTTAAAAGAAACAAAAACAGTGAATTCCAAAACCTGCTATCACACCTTTAAAGTGTTTATTTTTATTTTATTTATCCTTTGTTGACAAAGTTAGTCCCACTAGGTTAGTAACCTCTTTTCAGGGGAGACCCAAGATGGTATTTATACTACTAGGGGAAATTTAGTCAGGGTTTTGGGTAACCTCCCCTTCTCTTTTCGATAGGTGCCATGGGATCTTTTACATCCACCTGAGCTACCACAAACTCAGGCAGATGGGGCCTCAGTTCACCATCTCATCTGAAGGACAACACAGTCAGAAGTGCAGTACCCCCCCCCCCCCCCCATGCTGCACTGCATTGTCAGACATCCATTTGCTAGTACACTGGGAATACCTTACACCCCTTCTATATATACATACCAACTCTGACAGTGCTATACATTGTGTGTGTTGGGGGGGGGGGGGGGGCTACTCCAAGAAGGAGCAACCTCAGATTCACACCTTCAGTTCAGAGGATCACAATGAGTTTCTTGGAATTTCAGCAGGCACGTTAACATACAGCAAAACTAGTCATGAGACACCTTTTCAAATAACTCATTGTATAATAACAATAATCACTACAGGGTATATGGAACATTCTGGTTCATCCACTCCCATCAGCTGTGATAACATCAAGTAGACTCATAGTTTTTGTTAGGGTAAGTGTGGCAATTCTTTTTATTTAAGTATTAAGCAGTTCACTCTTGAATTTCATTGTTTTAGTACGAATCCAACAGACAGGCCATATAGGTATAAGAAAGAATGTCATAATGATTTTGAACATTTTTCACACTTTTGAACACTATGACCAATTATATCATAAAATGTTTCAGAGCAATGCAAACTATTATACAGGCTAATGAACAGAATACAAGGCTAATGTTGCTATATGAAAGTTAGCAGCCTATTAAAGGTTCCTCTGGTTTCCTTTATTGTGACATTCTCAATGGTCCAAAGAATGAGTTTTGGTAAGCCAATCTTTCTCTACATACACTAACTGCCTTTAAACTAAGGACCAGATGTTCAAGACTTCATAATAAAAACAGCAATTTTACAGACGAATCATTCTACAACTCATAAATGATGCACACTAATTCTAGCACATACAACAGGGATTACAGTGATCCCTCTGTGAGGAGTGGGTTGGTATGGTAAATGCACACTGCTGCCTTGAGTAATATAGCAATAACCCACGTCTGGGTGTGGGTAATGCTTGATTTACCCACGGTTGGTGTGGTTTGGTCACGAGGGCGAAGCCCGAGTGGCCAAACAAAGACAACCATGGATAAATCCAGCATTACCCACACCCAGAAGTGGGATATTGCTATTATGCAATGACATTATTTAAGAAAAAAAATAATTACTTTTCTTAAATAATGGCATTGTATAATGCCTCCTTGCTGCCCTTCCGCAGCTGTCTGGTATTCTGCGGCAGTTCTGATGTACTGCGCATGCGTATACTTAGGCAGTATATCAGAGCTGTGGGCAAAATCAACGGAGAAAGCAAGATCTCCGTTGCTTTTTACAACCTGTCTCGTTATGTTAAACGAGTTTAACATAGCGAGACAGCTTTAAAAAAAAGCAACGGAGAATCTCCATGAGGGATGAAACTTGTTTTTGTGCCTCTGCCCATTGATTGCGTGGCAGGTCTGGCATACTGTTTGGTCTTGGCAGGGCATGGAAGCAGAACCTGTAGTCTTGTGATACTATATTTATGACCCATTTGTCCTGGGTGATCATGTGCCAATTTTGTGAAAAAAGTGCTATTTTCACATGACAGTACGCATCTTGATGGTCCACCGAGCACAAATGTTCATTCATCTGCAGAAAGGGCAGAATGGACTGTAGGATGACCATCCAAAACTTCATCTTAGCAACAGATAGGTTCAGGGTAGTATGATCCAGAATGGGTCTTAAGTCCCCCCTTTACTTTGATACCAAAAAAAACCTGGAATAAATGCCTGATCCAGAATAGTCTAGGGGGACAGGCTGGATGACTCATGTTTCCAGCAACCTAGCAATTTCTATGGCTGCCATCTCCCGTTGACCAGGTGGAACATCTCAGAGGTTTCTCTTTGGAGAGGGAGAATGAAGGAATGGGAAGTAATAATCTCTGGATATGATTTGAAGCATCCAACGATTGTTCATGATGGACTCCCAGGCTGTTGGGTGGAGGAAGAGATGCCCCCCTGACAGCCTCAATAGAAGAGCAGTCGGGCAATCCTTCAGGACTGCTGAAAGGGTCCATCCGAGAATGAATGTCGAGACCCCTGGTTCCTCGGACTCCCTCTGCCACATGGGCGGTGTCTGTCATTTCCCCCTCTGCCCCTGGGGGAAGACTGACCCTCAGCATCCTGAGAAAAGCCCCAAGACTTCTGAAACCACAACTTCTTGAGCCCACACTAATTCCTAGAAAAGGATCGCTGTGGAGTAGAGAAGCAGATCCTGACACCAGATAAGGTCTTCCCGCCCTTCTCGGCCTGGATAAGAGTGCCACAAACAGTTTTGTCAAACAAAGTTGACCCGTGAAAAGAAGTGTTCGTGAATGACACCTTCAAGAGTTCCGAAAAAGCATAAAGCTGGAGCCAGGATTGCCGCATAATGGCAATGCCCATCCTGGCTGCCCTAGAGGCACCCTCAGTCACATTAGAAGGAAGACTCATTGACATGTTCAAAATTACAGTTAGGGAGGCCAAACGGGAAGAGAAAACCTTCTTCTCCTCTGCCAACATGGACCCTGAGGCAGACTGGGAGAGACTTTCTTAACCAGGCCCCTCTGCAGACTGGTGACATGGGCCAAATAGTTCAGCACATGCAGAGCAAAGGTAGCTGAACCATACACCCACTTCTCAAAGCAGTCCATCACCCTAGACGCCTTGTCTGGAGGATGGAACCAAGGAGCTAGCCTTAGCCAGCTCCTCCTTGGTGGCTGCAGCAACCACCACAGTGTCAACTAGAGAACCCTTGGTGCAATGGGGCCAGTCCGAAGGAGCACCAAGAACCTTGTCCGGGTGCTTGGGAATGGGTTCAACCATGTCTGGTTCCTTCCATGCCCTACTAGAGATGAGATCCATCAAAGCATCCACAGGGAGGACACCCAAGATGTAGAAGGCCCTGTACCAAACACCTCCAGGAATACAGACTTGTCAGGGTTGGGTTTGAGGGAAGACCACCCACCACTCTGACGCAGAATCTCCATGATGTCTCCAAAAGAGACATCATGTGGGGGGATGATCGTGGGGAACCCTCCCCCTCATTTAAATTTGAATCTTTCATGAGAGATTCCGGTGGGGAATCTAAATGCCTCCTCTTGCATGTATGCTTCCGAGGCACCTCCTCGGGGTAAGCTCCAGGGAGGACTTGAAAGCTTCGGGGAATTCCTGAAGAGGAACCTCCTGGTGTGGTCTGGCAGCAAGCTGTCCCTGAGGGAACAGGACGGAAAACTCCAGCCCAGAAACAGAAGGAGCCAGGGTGGAATCCAAGGAAGAAACTGTCAAGGCTCTCAAAGGAGCTAAAAGAACCCTCTCCACCAACTCGAAAGCCTAAGGCGAGCGGACCCCAGAAGGCAGCACAGCCGGACTCAAAACTGTCAGTGATTAAGCCTCCTGGACCACTGCAACTGGCTGCCAAAGCGGGAGTTGGAGCCAAGCTTCCCAGCGCCAAAGCTCTGAGGTGAAAGGACAGCTCTGAAAGCCTTGCAGCCGACGTCAGCCCCCCGAGCAGACACCAAAGCTACTGCTCCGAGAGTCAGTCCGGTCCAAAAACACCAGAGCCGAACCACTCAAGATAACTGTTGGCATCAAGGTACAAGGGACCATCAGTGCAGACACCTCAATACTAGAAAACCTCAGACCCAAGGATTCCAAAGCTGAAGGTCGGATCGGAGAAGGAAATACTGAGAGGAAAACAGACTGCGTGCTTGCAGCTGCGGAGGGGGACGGAGAAGGCAAGAACCCAAGCTGAATCTAGGCCCAAAGAAACTTCAACATCATCCTGTCAAGTGGACTGGACAGAGGAAGCTTCTGACCCTGGCCTGAAATGTTGCTGAGGGGAGGCACAGGCAGGAGACCTAGCTCAGGAACTCTTCAGCTCTGGAGAGAAATGGGGCAACCGAAGCCGAGGAGAACCCTGGGCCAGTTCGGCCCTAGACTTGGTGGGAGGTTTGGCAGACCTCTTCCTCTGCCAATCCCGTTCCTTATCTCTGACACGCTCTCCTTCCGCAGGCTTCTTGGTGGGAGTTTGAGTCCCAGAAGCAGGGGGAATAGAAGTAGTAGCCTCTGAGGTGGGAGCTTAAGGCCCTTTAAATAAGCTTGTTCCTCCTTTTGATAAGCACATGGGGTTGAAGCCCATGCAAACCGAGCTGGAGGAATAAAGGTGGGGACCCTCTCAAATCCACCAAGTGATTGAGGAATCTTGTGTCCACACTCCATACACTTCTTCAACCTTGACTTAGGAGTGTCAGCCATGGACACACATATACACACACACGAGCAACAGTAGACAGGGAGAGAGAAAGGACAGAAAGAAGTTTTTTTTTTTTTGTTTTTTTTTTTTACTGAAAATGGACCAATGTGGGGATAGAAGGGTAGGAAGACAGGAGGATAGATAGAGGAAAAAAAAACACAAGAAAAACATACTCAGCAACTATAAAAACCCTGGAGGAACACAGACAAATGTCAACCTGTGCTGTTCAAAACAAGTGACAAATGAGATCTTAGGGGAGGCGGGACAGCGGGGCATTATAGGCAGGGGAAGAGCTTGGATTTCTGCTCCGATGCTGGGGTATACGGCCGAGTCGGATCGATACTGAATCAGAGTTCCACAGGTTGAAGACCAAATGAAAAACATCACATTGTTTATATTTTCCAAGTATATTACAGTTTTTCACATTTCTCCCTCCTTCATAGACTCAGGCCAGCTTTGTTGTGAAACCTTAAACACAGCAAACTTGGGGTACAAACAAATTCTAAGTTACACTATCAGTCTCTTGCCTAGAATGGTCATTTGCATTTTAGTAACACGAAGGGGTCTTCTGCCATTTTTATAGAGTCTTGGGTAAATACTATGCAGTTTACAGACTACCACACACTTAGCCAATAATGACAGAGTGACCAAAGGTGAGAATGAACCCTGTACTTTGTGTTTGTGAGGTAAACATCTTAGCCAATATGCCAAGCCCCAACCTCCTTTTTTTAACCTGAGTGTTGTCACATGAAGCATACATAAAGCACTACTGACCATTACAAAGAGTACATAAGGGGATTAACAAAACACAGAACTGTAAGCAAGACACCTGTAATAGGTTATATCAATCAATCAGAACTTACCAGGGCACCAGACATTACGTGCGCACACACACACACACACACACACACACACGTTTGCACTTTTTACATGCTGTCAAGCATCACTAACTGACCTATTTGTTCTCCATCACTAAGGCAAGAATCTACCAGGAGGGGCCTTCATTCAGACAGCCTTTGGCTGTTTTTTTCCCCTTAATCCTATCTCTAACTGAATGTACACGGTTAAGCAGTCAAAGGGGGACATGAAATTGGCTGACCAGACTGGTCGTTCCTCACTTCCACAAGAGATGTTGCAGGCTAGCCCCCCCCCCCCCCGAAGCAAGAGAAATAATTGCCTCAGTTCCACCAGTAAAGCTGCACTTCCCAATGTATTCCTTTAGCACCTGGAGCTCGGGAGAGGCAAGTTGGCCCTTCACTATTCTCCCTCCCTCCCTGGCTCCTCCAGTCTTGGGGCTGCTAACTGAACCTTGGTTACCAGAGTCTCAGTAAAGGCTCCATCCCTCTCAGCCACAGAGCCAAGCACACCAGACATCCAAAACAACAAATGATGGCTGTAAGTTAAATGCAAACACATGCTGAACTCATAAAATGGGAGCAAATTTGAAAAGCAGCAAAAAAAAAACAAAACAAAACAAACTCTGTCCCTTGCCAGGGACTATGCATCTGTAGGATGTTCAGGGGGTCCTGCCACTTATGCCTTTAAATTTGGCCCTAAGAAACACTAATGATGGACTTGAAGTGTGTGTAAAGGCTGTATACACTAAAAAGTGGAAAAAAAAGAATAAATAAATAATTTTTAATTCACAAAAAAAGTAGCTTCCATAAACGTTTTACCCTGCATCAAGAACGAGTGTAAAGGGGAAGGAAGCTGGATAAAATGGTTAACTTTCTGGACTTTAAAATGTTAGGTGAAAAAAAAAAAAAAGAAATGAAACGTTTGTGTTCTAAGGAGGCACACACCCATGCCCAAACACTTCTACAGTACAGAAGATTGGTTTCTATTTCAATGGTTATGCTCCTTCTAACCAAAAGGTAACTGAAAGTTGTACTATGAAAACAATGTTTTATTATCATAGATCCGACTGTGATGTCTGCCTTTACTCAAAACAAATGTCATGTAATAACAACTACAATGAAATGAATAAGATTACATTTAACAAACTATTTCATGGTCATACCGCTCAGCCTCAAAATCTGGACAAAGGCCCCAAAATAGGAATAATGTTTAAATATTGCTCTCACAAAGTTCGAAAGTTGATAGCATAACAGGTTTTCATTAGCATGAATTTTCTGAAGGGTATGAAGTCTGAAAGTCAAATGCCTGTCATTTTCTGGCTTTAATCTTTAATGATTTGCCAATGATTTGTCAGAAAACCACAATTTTGTTAAAAACGGGCCAAACATATGAAGCAAATATCTGGACATTCTGAGTAAATCTGTACAGTTGAGAGGTTTATTCATGGTAAATGTGCTTGTAATCTAAGCACAGTGCTCTTTAGGTTCCAGTCATTTGGTCTATGCTGGGTCACAACACCTCTGCTAAACTAGTCCCAGTAAATAGATGTTGACTGTACATTACAGTAAAAAGTATACGTGGCCGGGTCTACTTCTAATGACCGAAACGCCGATTCGCCGACAGTGAAATCACCGACGCCAGAAACCCGACAACACACAAACCCGACAACGCGAAACACCGAACACCATAACACCGACACACTACACGTAAACAACACAGTACACTACAACACATATCCACTAGCCCTAACCCAAACCCTAACCCTAAGGTCCGACACTACCGCACACTCTCCCTACCTGCACCCTAACCCTAACTCACTTACACACCCCGAACCCCAAGCTCCGACACTACCGCACACTCACCTATCACACACCCTAACCCTACATCCCTGAGTATTGCACACTTACCTGTCCGCTCCCTACTCCTAAATCCCTCACTATCGCATACTTACCAGGTCGCGCTTACACATTCCCCTTGTCGGTCTTCCGTCTGTCGGGATTCGAGCGTGTCGGTCAACTGCGTTGTCGGTCGTTTCGTGTCGGTGATTTCACTGTCGGCGAATCGGCGTTTCGGTCATTAGGAGACCCACGTGGCCACAGTCATGTTAGCACTTGTTAAAAAATCTCCTTCAGATCCAAATGTATTGCATGTGACCATAAACTTTGCAAAACATTTTGCAGACTACATTAGCTGATTTTAAACAATCTAGTATGATGCAAGGGGAAACTGCATGGTTCAAGCTTTGACAAGCAGGAGAAGAAAGAAAACAGCAAAGCGCTTAAGAAAAATATAAACTGCTTGTTTTATAACATTCAGAATTTCACTCAGGCTGGAAATTAATGGGTACCCCCTTCGTATGCAGTTCTGACCTCCGCTCTGCTCCGAGTTAACTTAAGAAAAACATTTTACAGCTAGGCTCGTTTCTAAATGCATCACTAAATTAAAGATTGCAAACTTAACTGAATCAAGTCCTTTCACATTTTTTAACACACAGCGTTTATTAAAGACACCACTCACTGTGCGGTTCTCATGAGACTTCTACAACACAATGAAGTCACTGAATAACTTTTTCCTTCTGAACCTGCTGGTCATCACACCTCCCAAACCATCAGATGAGCCCACTGGTTCCCCTGCCCAAAGTACTCCCCCATGAGAAAGCGAGCTGGTCAGAAGCTATCATACAGACAGCACTGGCAGTGGTTTGTGCTCCTGCTGGAATCCCATCAGTGACAGCATACTTATTAGGACCCCTAATCCCTTACCTGGGTACAAGGCAACTGACCAGCATCACTATGGCAGCATGTATGCTCTGTCCACTTGTGCACACATTGCAGTGTACCTATAAGGGTGCACCACATTCATCCCATACCTGCCCCTGGGCTATTCTTTACATCACTGCCCTCTTCCATGGGACTGCAGCATTGGACAGAACCGTTTGTCTTCTCCCCTCTCCAAAGATATGCACGACAAGCCCCTCAGATACAACAAACATCCATATAACATTGCTGAATAATTTTCCAAGCAACATATTAATAGATAAACATTTTCACTAAGTAACTATTTCATATCACTTACCTTTCAGTCACTTTTTAAGACCATTTCCTGTACGCTTTTTTAATTCTGTTTACAGATGTGTACATATACAAATATACAAACATAACCCCATACAACAAAGCACACAAAAACATATTTTGTGTTTTTGCAAGGTCATGCCACATCTGAAGAAGTATAGCTGACAAAATATCATAACTGAATGAAAATTTCTAAGCAAGCTCACTGGACCTTAAAAGCTACTTTATTCAACTAACTTTTTAAAGCTGCTACAGAAACCAAGGCTGGAATAACAACACATGAATAACAGGCATCACATGTAATCATTTTACATACTCTGTGATTATAATGTACATTATGTAGCAATTATGTTATTTAGTGCATCTGGTGAGCAATTACTAAATCCTTAAAATGCAACTTACTGATCTTGCTTACATTATTTTTGGAAAGTTTGTTTAAAATAACATTTTGTCTTGATTATTCAGGGACCAGCTATTTCTTGAAATGTAGAGTCTGGAACACAGGAGCTCTGTTCTTTAAGATAAATCCCGACCCTGACATAACACATCACATGCCGACAGAAATGTGAAATCCAGTTTCTTGGTGTTAGGAGGCTGCCTCCCCAAACCCTGTACACAGAGGCTATGTTCTATTTCCTTCTAATTGATATGATTAGTTCTGATGTTTCACAAACAGTACCAGAGAAGAAAATCTCTCTCCTTCCACACAGCAATTCCCTTCAATACAGTTCAGATGACTGAAACAAATATTAATTTGCACCTTATTTAGCACTATTCCCCATCGAAAAAACACTACTTCACTACAAAAAACACACAACTTATTATTTTAACTTTGAAAGCACTCTTGTCCTTTACATTAAAAACATCTCTTCACTGTTGTGATAGTATGGTTACAATTGCAAAAACCGCAGTCAATGTACTTGGGAGAATGTATGTCACTACGTCTACTGGTATATAAATGCACACCATCTTCATTTTGTTATGAACGACTTACTTCAGTGGTACATTCAAGAGCTGACAGAATACTATCTCTACTTTTAAAACTCCTGCAAGGATGCTTGTAAACTGTGCCACTCTTCACATTATACTACTTCCAGGTTCTGGGTAATTCACAATTTTCCCATGGTGTGTGTAAAGGGTCATTCAGGCTGCACTATGACCAAAAAATGCCCCCTTCCCCGGATGATTAAAACATGAATTACCCACACCCTGCCATGTTGCATTGCTTAACTGCACTACAGTGGCCACAGCATTTTTTTGCCTCTAACACCACAACATGCTTAAGTGGTGTGTTCTTAAAGTGGGCCAGCATTGTTTAAGCCAATAATTTGCACTCTACAGAAAACAAAAATCATCTGAACAGTTACTCACAAATGTCACATACTTTTCCACAGAAGCATTCAAAAATGACAAAAACAAAAAATACAGTAAAGTAAATGCACTTATATAGCCAAACTGGAAGCAAAGCTTTCTTCACCAAAGACTGGACTAGACAGTCAAGAGGAGAAGGTAAACACTTGCACCACACCACACTCATCACATAGTCCCTCAAAACCTACACCACCAAAACACACAAATAGAAACACAAAACACACACCTACATTCGCAGAGGCTCTCAATAAAAATCTGCCAATGCAACAGGGACCTCCAGAGAAGAAACACAAGCAACCTCCACCCCCCAACACAACCCAAATGACATACAGCCCACAAACTCGGTGCGCCACTCAACCACAGCCCATAAGACATAACAACGTACCCAACACTGTAATCTTAGGTGACTACATAGTCAGACACACTGATGTTCCACTCACCAAGCTAAACAAGGAGAAAGTTACTGTCAGCTGTCTGTCGGGTGCCAGGATCTGTCACATAATGCACACACTCAGTTCACTCCACAACAAGTACAAATAGGACTCTGACATTGTCCATGTTGGTGTGAATGACCTGAGATGTACCTCCCTGGACTACATGAAAAGAGAAATGGAGGAGCTCTCCGATCTTGTAGCCCAGGCAGGTATGACCCTAGCCCTGAGAAGCATCCTGCCATCACCCAGAATAATACCACAGTACAAGGACAAAATGACCAGCTTCAACAATTGGCTAAGCTTCTAGTGTCATTCTAAGGAGATTCAGTACCTGTCTGCCTGGGATGACATGATCGGCAGACCACAATGCTTTGCCAGAGATGACCTACACCATTCCAGATACTGGCTAAGGCTCTTGCCATCCCTATAGTGCCTTTTTAGGCAAGGTTCAAATGACAAATTCACCACCATAACAGGTACAAGCAAGCAAAATCTGAGGGTAATGCTATTCAATGCTAGAAGTCTAAACTTAAAAATGCACTCACTCGAGGTACTCCTTAAAATGGAGAACATTGACATCTGTGTAGCGATAGAGACCTGGTTCAAAACTCCAGAGAGCACCCCTGCATAACCAGGCTATAATTCATACCACACCTTTCTGCCACCTACTGGTATATAAATGCACACTTCATCTGTGGACCGAAACACTAAAGGTGGACGCGTGTCTATATTCATTAAGGATATCCACACCTCCAGGCTAGTTGCTCAGCATAATGCATCTGAGATTATCCAAGTGCAACTAACACTGGGCAAGACCACAATCCAAATTGTAGCTTGCTACAGATCCCCACCATGCCCCAGGATTCCCACCCCTCATTTCTTGATCCACTGGAAAATATTAGGGTACAACCTAACACCCTAATAATGGGCGATTTCAAGTACCCCACCATTAACTGGGAAAACTACTTATGTACCAACTCTTTTGCTCAATGTTTTCTGGAATTCATAAATTCCAATGCCTTGGATCAACTTATCCACACCCCCACCAGGGCAGCAATATCCTAGACCTGGGTCATTACCAACATGGGCAACCGGTGTTCCACACCAGAGGTCAATTCCTCGTTGGTCAGACCCGACCACATGCTAATCACCCTATACATCCACATCCCACCCCCAATTAGGGAAACCATCGTAAAGAATTTCTCCAAACCCAACTTCATGCTTCTTAAGACAGAAGTGGCAAACTTCACAACACCCATGCAGATGGACAATACAGGTACGACTGCTGAATCCTACACAAATGCACTTTATAAGCACTTACATGAGTGCATGGATCGTGCAAACCCTAACAGAACCAAAATGCTATCCTCCAAAAAAAGGAAGCCAATCTGGTGGTCCCCTGCCATAAACAAACTCTACAACAGAAGAAAGAAACTGTTGCAAAAGAGAGTAAAATCCCATAATTGGAGGAACTCCCTGGTCAGCCTCATTAAGAAGCTGAGATCCCTCATAAAATCCTCCAAAGCTAGTCACGAAAACAAAATCTCCACTGATTCTAAAGACAGCCACAAAGCATTCTATACCTATGTCAAGAATCTCAATGGCAACACTCAGATCTGCTCTGAGTTACACCACAATGGCACTAAATATACAGAACCAACTGACATTGCCAACATCCTGGCAGATAGGTTCAGTGCTAACTTTAGCTCCCTCTCACCCCCTAAAGTGCCCATCTCTATACCGGTAGAATGCAAAGTTCCTGTAATCACAGCTGCACACGTAAAAAACACACCCTCCAAAGCAAAGAACACAGCATCCATGGGATCCGACAACATCTCAGGCTGCATTCTATACGAACTACAGAACGAACTGGCACCCCACCCAAGTACCATGTTCAATCATAGCCTCACCTCAGGCTTTGTGCCCACTGAATGGTGCACAGAGATGGTTATCCCACTCCACAAAGGGGGAGCCACCACACACCCCGGGAACTACCACCCCATTAGCCTGATAAGCCTGGTCTGCAAGGATATGGAATGTATCTTCATGGAACTTATAAACAATGACATTGGTAATCTCCAAACTCTGGACCCCACCCATTTCGGGTTTGTAAAAGAGAGATCATGTCTCCTAAACCAGATAGACTTATTTAAAGTGGTCACCAAAGCCGCAGATGAGGGTAAGGTGGTTCAAACAGCCTATCTATATCTCGCCAAGGCTTTCGACACCATCCCCCACTCTGGAATTATAGATAAACTCACTAAACTAGGTATAAATCCCTATGTCACAAGATGGGTTGCCAACTGGCTCACTGACAGAAAGTACAGTTGTGTACCCTTACCATAAATGTAGATGTTCGAGTATATTCACAGTTGCAGTCATTACATTTGGGTAATCTGCTGGCAGGTTGCTCCCAGTTGGCCTGATTAACAAAGTCTTGGGTCCTGCATCAGTTTCTGTCCCTTTCTTCCATGACATCAGGAAGTCAGGGGTATAAAACATGCAGCTGACACCATTACATCAGTTTTTCTTGCCCCAGATGTCAGGTGCCCCCCAAATGGGGAGCAAATAAAATTAAAAACACAAAATATACATCCAACCAAAAGCAAATACACCAAAAAGGCTTTTAAGCATAGGACAAGAAAGTAGAGGTATAGTCAGAGAAAAATAGGGGGCTGGAGCGAGGGTAACCAGGACTGCAACAGTGAATACACTCAAAAATCTACATTTATGGTAAGTGTACACAACTGTACTATGTTCTTCGTGTTTCACTGTTGCAGCCATTACATTTGGGTAGATTCCCAAAGATATTGTTGTGAGGAGGAATTTATACAGTATTAGGACCAGCTATAAGGCCCTGCAAGACAGCAGTGGCAAAGCCAGCTCTGGATTTAGAGAAAATTGGTAAATGATGATGCTTGGTGAAAGTATGTACAGAACTCCAGGTAGCAGCTTCTAGAATATCCCTGGTAGGAACACCTCTGAGAAAGGCTGCAGAAGTAGATGCAGCCCTGGTGGAATGAGATCTGATCCCTTGGGGGATAGGCTTTCCATGGTGCTTATAGCAGAAATTAATGCAATGACTTATCCATTTAGAAATGGTTTGTTTTGAAATAGCCTTCCCTCTGACCCAGCAGCAAATGCTACTAGCAATTGTTCAGATTTTCCTTGAAATTTAGTTCTGTCCAAATAGAATCTAAGTTGTCTGTGCACGTCCAAGGAATGCAGAATCCGTTCCACTTTGTTCTGTGGATTGGGAAAGAAGGTTGGCAAATGAATGGACTGAATAAGAGCCACACTGGAAACCACCTTGGGCATGAAGGATGGATTGGTCCTCAGAGATACCCTGTCCGCATGAAAAATGATGAAAGGCTCCACTGCCATAAGGGCCTGTAATTCAGATATCCTTCTAGCTGAAATGATTGCTAAAAGGAAGGCTGTTTTCCAAGAAAGACATTTTAAGTCTGCAGTTGCAGCTGGCTCGAAAGGAGGTAGAGTGAGCTTCTCCAAAACAAAGTTAAGGTCCCAGGCAGGGGTAGGAGCTCTCCTGGGTGGTCTCAAGTTCTTTGCCCCTCTGAGATACTGCTTGAGCAGGGGATGAGAAAAGAGGGGTGGTTCTGTGTTATAGTGAGCTGAAAAAGCTGAAGCGTGGATTTTAATACAGGAAAAAGACAGGCCCTTGTGAAGCATCTCAGTTAAGTATTGCAAAATCTGAGGTAAATTGGGCGCTGCTGTGCTTATCCCTAAAGACTGGTTCCAGGCACAGAATATTTTCCATTTGTCAGCATAAGGTTTTCTAGTACTAGGTCTTCTCGCGTCCAAGATGACATCCATCACAGGTTTGCTGAGGGATGCTAAGGGTGAATTTAAGTGATTAGCCAGGCTACAAGGTTCAATGTTGGAAGCTGAGGGTGCAGAATTTGGTTCTTCTGCTGAGACAGCAAGGAAGGTGTTTGAGGCAGGTGCCATGGAGATATTTGTGACACACTGCGCAGGAGTGGGTACCAGTGTTGACATGGCCAGTCTAGAGCAATCAAAATCATTCTTGGTTTGTCCTATTTGACTTTTAGCAGAACTTTGGACAGCAGAGGCAGAGGGGGAAAGGCACAGAGTGACAGTTTTTTCAGGCTGAAGGACAGAGCATCCACTTTCCAGGCTTTTTTGTGAGGAGTCCTTGTGCAAAACTTGTCCAACGGGTAGTTCTGAGGGGAGGCAAATAGATATATGTCTGGGCTCCCCTATTTGCTTGTCAACATGTTGAAAATCCGTGGTTCCAGTTTCCACTCGTGTGGGTCCATAAGTTTTCTGCTTAGTCCATCTGCCAGTGTATTAAATTTCCCTGGCAGGAATTGAGCTTGTAGATGCACTTAGTAGCTGAAGGCTGTGTTCCACAATGCCATGGCTAGTCTGCAGAGGGGGTAGGAATATGTACCCCCCGCTCCGCTTGTTTATGCACCACATAAATATGTTGTCCGTCTTTACCATTAGTTGTCCTGGAGGAATGTAGTCCTTGAAGGCTGTCAGAGCATTCTGTACAGCTAACATTTCTTTTTGATTGATATGTAGGTGCACTTGATTTGGGTTCCATTTGCCTTGAATGCACTTCCCTGCCAGGTGAGCCCCCATGCAAAGTTTGATGCATCTGTAATTAGGGTTTGGGCAGCAGGGGGTAGTGTGAATGGCAGTCCCTTGTTTTGGTGGCAGGCCTCTGTCCACCATAGGAACTCCAGGCGCAGGCAAGGTATGATAGGCATCATAGTTTCCAGGCTGTGACAATGTTGACTCCATAGACTTTAGAAGTACCACTGTAGTTTCCTCATATGCAGTCTTGCATATGGAATTAGAAGAATGCAGGAGGCCATGAACCCCAAGGCTTGCAGTATTTGTCTTCCAGATAGCAGGGTTTTTGTGGCCACTTGTTTGAAGTAAGTTCCCAAATGAATTTGCTTCTCTGGCATGAGGAAAGCCATCTAGGCAGTTGCATTCAAGCTTGCACCCAGGAATGTAACCTGTTGAGAGGGTACCAGTTGTGATTTCTTTTCATTTATGGTGTACCCCAGACAAGTTAGAACCTTTTATACAAATGCCAGATGATTTAGAAGTATGCCCTGGTTTTCTGCCTGAATTAGACAATCATCCAGGTATGGATAAATTTGAATATTTCTTTGCCTGCAAAATGCAATTACTGGAGCCAGGCACTTTGTGAATACCCTGGGCGCAGTAGACAAGCCACAGGGCAGTGCAGAGAACTGATAATGCAAGTAGCCTGCTTTGAAGCGTAGGTATCTTCTGCAAGATTCCCTGATTGGGATGTGCAGGCATGCTTCTTTTAAATCTAGAGTTGCCAACCAGGCATCTTTGCTAGCATAGGAAGTAACTGGTGAAGAGTTAGCATCTTGAATTTTGGAATGTCCACAAAGGTGTTTAGAGTAGACAGGTCCAAAATTAGATGCCATGGTTTGACTTCTGTGGGTACCAGGAAAAGTCTGGAATAGAAACCTCGTCCCTTTTCCTCTTCTGGTACCGGTTGAATAGCCCCCAAGTTTAAGAGGGAAAGTACTTATTTTTGAGCCTCTGCCCACCCGTTTGGTGTTGGCAACATGTGGAAATGAAATCTGTATCCCTGGGACACTATATCTAAAACCCATTTGTCCTGGGTTATGAGTTCCCAGTATTTTGCATGAAGAGCAATCTTTCCCCCCAAAGGGGTGGCTAAAAGATAAGTGCTTGGTAATTTTAAAGGAAAGTCATTGAGACTTGTTTACCATAGGGAGGTGTCTTGTTATTTCCAGATTTGGAAGTGGAGGCCCCCCATTGCTTAGCTCTTAGACTCCCCTGGGGCTGAAACCTGGTGTTTTTGGTGTGTCTGGGTTTGGCTTGAGAGGATCTTGAAGGAGCTGGAAAGGACCAATTCTTAGTAGGCCAGTGTCTACTAAATCTTGGAGGTTGCACTTGTAAGAAATCTTTTACAGTTTGCATAGATTTAGCTTTATCTTCCATCTTTTTTAGAACTTCTTCAGCCTTATTGCCAAACAGGTGGTCCTGATTTAAAGGAGCATCCAACAATTTTGCTTTAACATGATCAGGCAGAGATTGCTCCTTAAGCCAAGCATGGCTTCTAAGCACAGACCCAGTAACAGCAGGCCTGCAGTAGGCCTCTAAAGAATCGAAACCACATTGCAAAGTATGTTTTCCAACTTGTTCAGCAGAATGCAATAAATCCTGTAAATCTTTACTTTCCACACAGTCAGAAATCAACATAATTTTCTGTTTAAGCAGTCCAATAATATGCTGTTGATATTTTAACATATGAAATTGGCAGTTTAAAGCCCTGATTGCCACGGTTGCAGAAGTATAAACCTTTTTATCCACTCTATCCAGCACCCTGGAGTCTCAATCAGAAGGGGTAGGATTTTTAGCAGTAGAAGCCATAATGCCCTTGGGCCCCCGAGAAATGGTTTCTGGATCTGCAACAGGGTTTTTGAAAAGGAACTTGTGGGACTCAGGAACCCTGTAGTATCTGTCAAGTTTACTAGGAGCCAGAGGCAGAGAAATCAGGGGCCATACTGGATTCCAAAAACACATCAGCAACAATGTCTAGTACAGGAGGTATAGCCAAAGGCCTATGCTGAGGTAGAAGAAGGAAATCCCTAAGCCTCTTTTTTGAAACAGAAAATTCCTGACTTTCCCAGTGGAAATGCTCCCTTAAGGTATGTAAAGTTTCCCCAAAAGAAAAGTTCTTAGGGGGGAAAGCAGAGGGAATGGAATCCTCTGCATCAGAATCCTCATAAGTAGGTATTAGAAGAGTCAGAAGAAACAGAGTCCTGATCAGAATATTCATAGTCAAGCTCAGCCCTAGGCCTCTTAGAAGCGGGGGGGGGGGGGTTGACTACCCCTGATTAGAGTAATTAGATCTTCAGCCATTTTGATCATTTGTTTTTTAGCCATAGGGGCCTGAACATGTGGCCTGGGCATCGTTTTTTTAGACATAGATCGAGATTTAGGTCTTAGAATTGAAGGTGGAGTCGGTTTAATATGCAAGTCTGTAGGCCTGAATACTCCCTCAGAAGCCGGTGCCTGCACAGCGGCTCTGGACCCATCCAAGGTAGAGACATCCACGGGTTCTATTGTTGAAGTATCTCGCGGCATACCGCACTCCGAATGGGTCTCAGTAAAGGCCTGCAGAAGTAGCGGGTATCAGGGGCTGCGAAAGCACCTCACAGAGTACTAGCAAACTGGCGACTGGCTTAGGAGAAGCGCCGTCGGCAGTTTTGGACCTCGACTGCCTGTCTTTGTCTTTATCTTAGCATTTTTTCGAAATCCTGGTAGTCGGATGGCTAACCGACGACATTTCTGGATAATTAAACTGAGAACCACAATATTTACTGGCAAAAATGTACCGACGACGGATAGTGCGCTGATTAAATAAAGCATAAAACCAACAGCAAGGTACATCATGGTCAGGGCCTAGGCAAGGAATACAATACAAATGAAAATCTTTAGGAGGTATTTGCTTTCCACAAGTAATGCAATTATTAACTTTTACTGACATCGGTAAGGAGCAAGAAAAAGTTTCCCCAACGGGGTACTTAGCTTTAAGTTGAAGGCTTCGGTTCTGCTCGAAAATGAAAATTTCAGGAGTTGACCGACTGGCACTTGCGAACTGCTTCTGCTTCGGGCACCGCACGGCAAGAAAGACTGATGCAATGGCGTCGGCTGCATGTTTTATACCCCTGACAAATCGACGTCATGGAAGAAGGGACAGCAACCGACGCAGGACCCAAGACTTTGTTAATCAGGCCGACTGAGGGCAACCTGCCAGCAGATTACCCAAATGTAATGACTGCAACAGTGAAACACGAAGAACATCCCACACTGTAAAAGTTGCAGACTCCATATCTGACGTCAAACCAGTGACAAGTGGAGTACCACAGGGTTCAATACCACAGGACTGAACCCTGTGGTACTCCACTTCAAACTAGTGACAAGTGGAGTACCACAGGGTTCAGTCCTGGGACCTCTCCTGTTTGGCAGCTACTTCTCTGAAGTACAGGCTAACACAGAAGGTCTTTGGCTAACAAAGTTCACAGATGATTGCAAACTAGGAGTCATAATCGAAACTCCTAACAATGTGGACATACTGCAAAAGGGCCTCACTGAGACAGATGCCTGGTGTCAAAGCCATGGCCTCAAGCTGAATGCCAAAAAGTGCATGGCCATCCCCTTTTGGTAAAAACTCGGTACCCATGAACTACAACACAGGCGATAGTCTACTTAACACTGAAAGTGTGATAAGAGACCTTGGGACACAGGTGGACAGTAGTCTCTCCTTTGATAATCACATCACCACAGTAGTCAGGAAATCCTTCTACGTGGCACACCTAATCAAAAAAAGGTTTCTCATCCAGGAAAAAAAGAGGTCATTGTTCCCCTCTACTCGTCACTCATTAGACCCATTACAGAATGCAGTGCCCGTTTTGGTATATACCTCACACGACATCTACAACAACTGGAAAGGCCGCAGAAATACCTCACAAAGTGAATTACCGGCCTCAAACAGATGCCCTACGCAGACCGTCTCAAAAAACTCCAGCTTTACTCCAACGCATATTGCCTACTCACAGGCGATTTCTGCCTAACATACAAAGCTATGTCAAACCCAGAGCTGTTGGACATGCTCCAATTAAAGAAATCCCAGTCCCTCCGAGCTACACGCTCTAGGGACCTAAACCTTATCACCACAATAAACAGAACATGCTGGAGGAATAGATTCCTGTCCCAGAGACTTCCCATACTCTGGAACAAACTACCTATCTTTATCAAACAAAGCTCTTCATTAGCACTCTTCAAAATAAATCTTGATTGGATGGGAGATAGGAAATTCACCCCGGGAATCACTTCTGTGACTATGCTCGATAGGGGCACAAGAAATTAATTTTCTTGGGTGGCGAAAGCCAGGGTACCTTTTTGGCTGGGCTTATATAGGCCCTAGGGCAAATAGCCTAGTACCTACCTATGAACCTAAAAGGTTAAATCCCCATCTCTTCTTGTGCACAATTACATGTCAGTTAATTTAAATAAATACAATATAAACAGAATCATAAAGAGGGCTAACCACAGTCGAATCATGAAAAAAGCTGTCCTTCAAAAAGCCAAGATATACCAGAAATAAAAGAGGGTTAAAGTAACTAAATGTTCACAATTCATAAATACTTTGCTTTCCTCTGATGTAGCAGCAGGTCCCCTACCTACTGAAGAACACAGCCTGTACACTGTTCTCATAACAGTGTTCATCAACTTCTGTCATAAGAACAATCTTATTTAATACAGTTCAGTTTTAATACGAAGCATTTTTAAGCCATCGTGTCACAAGGTTACATGTCCAAAATAGCCACATTACAAACACCTGGTAAAGCAAGAATCACAGAAAATGATAAATGTTTAATGTTTGGGGGTTTTAAGTAACAATGTAACCAAGAGTAATGAGGCCAGCAGACCTTCCAATCTCTTATACAACTATAGCGTCACTAAGATTTGCAGGGTTCTCTGGTAAGTATATGGTTAACAGTGCAGCATTAGTAAGTAAAAAAAAAAAAAAAAGGCAAAACAACGTCTTGTAAACTACGAGTTCATGCCATATTACTGCATTCACACAATAATTGCTGTAATCATGGGCTACATTTCACTATAATCCAAAACAATATAATATCAAATATTATGTTTTATGCATTGTTCAGGTAACCTTCTGAATTATGGTAAAAAGCCACTGAAATCCTATACCTAGTATGTTGTATAATTCCATACTAAAGACACATCACATGCCACATAGTGACCCAGAGTACTTTCCAAGTGGTTCACGGTATTTAGGAAAATAGGAGGTTACTAGGCTACCGATCCAGAGGTCATTTCAATCCCGTTTCATCCCAATGTAATGCCATAGATACTCTAGTCAATACCCAGGATTGTATTTAGTAATGACTGCCCATGTCCAGGAAGGTAATGGGCACTATCCCCAGTAAGACTTTACGTTATCCCATCCACTCGTCCAGTTAGCTTTTGAACAGTGTCAGAGGTGCTCTGCTTCACATGAATTGACAACTTATTCCAAAGACATGGCAGTCGCTGGGAGACAAAGCTGTCCCTCCAGCACATCCTATTCATTTTGCAAGCCATGTTTATGTCCTTGGAACAGGTAGCTCTAATCCAGTTTGATTTATGGATGTGCAGCAAATTCATTAGTTTTGGGTTGGAGAATACTCTAAGCCAGGCTATACGATGCTGAGTATAGTGACAGGGACTTTGGTCTGTGTAAGGCATGTGCTGGAGTCCCTTGATCTTCATGCTATAAGCATACGGTTCAGTGATCCGATTCCTTCTAAGCACTCACTGTCAAAATTGTATATTTATATTACAAAGCACAGAAAATGTTTTGTAGTATAAACTCAGTGTATGGAAATGATACCAAATGGACTCTTTCCCATGTGACGAATGACCAAATTTAGGGACATATGACTGATAACCAGATAGGGACATGTGATCGATGACTAAATGATACAGTTCAAAATGCCCAGACACAATCAAATTAATGACTGCACGTCAGTCATATACTTGACAGACCTGCACTGCAGGATTGTTCTTTGTGTGAAATCACCGTGCACATTTTTGGACAGCTTCTCCTTTCCCCAAAGTTGTATGACAGAGTAGCAAGTACATATTAGGAGATGGACTGGGACTTGCAAAATGTTTACTCTGATCTGTGCAGGTTGGTTTTAGTTGTACTATGACAGGATGTGATCAAGCTTTTTTTTTCAAATGGTCATGTCTTAAACATTCACAGGAAGAACTATTAAGTGTAAAATTCAGCAGTCATTATGCATTCATGCATAGTTTAAATAAGTCATAAAACAATAAAAAAAAAATTCAGGAATAACAGGAAAGCTTCTTTATTAGGCAATATATTCAAAACTTCCAGAAATGGGTGATAATCTGCAGCATGTACACATGCATGTATTTCTGCATGTACATATGAATGCATAAATAAATTTACATTAATCTAAATAAATAACTGTATGACAGCTGCAGGAAAGCAGTCTGCTTCGGTACACAGTAGTACACTTTCCATTCACTGCTGCATGGCAAAAACTTCATGTCACTCAAAACTGCAGTGTTACTCTAATTTTAAGGTTCACTTCGCTTTGAACCTGCTTTACGAGCTTTCCACAGATTCTACACAAAAGTCTGTAGTAAACAAAAGTTATGTTTGTGCTGTAACGATCGCTCTGGAGATGTAGTTTCATCCTAGTCCCACAACGGACTAAGACTAACAGGATAGGAATAAAGCCCTTACTAGGGATTGGGCAACCCAGGTTTGATAAGCAACTCAGGTGTCTAAGGTGCAGCAGTAGACGGAGGGCTGTGCCTTTTCTATGGCAATGGCAAACACCTGTATGCGCCGTGCATCAGATCCACTGGCAGAGGCTAGGAGCATGCAAGGAGGAATTGTCCTAAGTTGAAATAGGCAGGGGTCACTGGTTGAGTTGTCACTGAGAATGGACATCATGCTGCATATGTCCACCGACTGACAAAGTTTCAGGTGTGTACTTAGGGTAACGGGCGTTACAGATTATACCCTCAGTATCCTCTGCAGGAATATGAGGCTGGGATGTCTCAATCTCCTCAAAGGCCCTAAGCATGGGTCAGAGCACATCTGGAGGTAAACAGAAGAGTCTAGTAAATCCTGTGGACAAAGAAGCACTTGAGGTAATAAAGGGTCAGCTGCAGGGGAGAAAAAGTCCTGAAAGAAAATGACTAACACCAGGAGAACTAAGTCAGCCCATCCGTGTGAACCCTCATATCCCAACCTCTCTTCCTTACTGACAATTCCCTAAGAAGGACCCTTTTCTCCAATAAGCCAATGCAATGTTGTTGCCCAACTACAGAAACAACTAATGAAAGGTACATATAAACAAAGAAGGAATCTGCTGGTAAGACACACGGGGCCCAGGGAATGGCAGGAATGAATGAGGAAGACAGAACTACTAAAGCAAATCTATTGTTCCACTGAGTATGTAACATTCGTATCTAGGACTGGAGTTCCCATCCATATCATCTGTACGACAGAGTCCCAAGCTAACTTCTCAGGCGTAGCCTCATGAAAGAATGGCCAAATAATGGTGGCACCAAAGGAAAATTTGGACCTACAGATTTATTCTGGATTACAGTGCCTTGTGAATGTATTCAGCGAAGACCATGACTCAGCTTTGACATCTTTAATCCCAAATTCATGACTGATTAATACACGGAGCACAGTCTCTTTTCTAGTTGTTTCATTCTGTCTACAAAAAATTATGCTATCCAGCCAGCACAGGTGGCACGGAGGGTTAAAGAATTACTGTGGCCCAAACGACCACAGCTTGAATAGTGCTAGTCCTTAACGGTGCAGGCAGAGGAGGATGGAAGTGTTTAACCACTGGGTGGGGGGTTAATAGTGCCATACCCGACTGGTGGGTTGGGGCATACCCATGACATAGGAAAGCCAGCAAAGGGAGGACATGGAAGTGCCCAAGCAAGACAGAGGTGGTAGCACCCTATCTGGCACATGTGAGGGAGTATGGATGCACAGATAATGGAGCACAGGGTGTCCCTGCAGAGATGCAAGTGTTCACATCACCACTATAGGTGTTAAGATTTCCATTACAAATGCCCTAAGTTGTTGGGAAGCCATCCTAGGTGAAGAAGTTTTTGCTGCATTCAAGGTTGATAGTTCATCTGAATAGCTCACCTTGGCAGATCTTAGGGATCTCTCAAGTTGGAGCTCTCTACACAGCAAGGGGAGTTAACTGGCTAAAGATCAGGAAGAAGCTCGATGGTTGGCATAGCGGGGGGGGGGGGTAAAAAGAATGAACAAACAACATTCGGTGTTGCCTATGGATATCCCTGCAGTGCAACAGATATTATCCCTGCGGCACAGTTTGGAAAGGATACGGTAAAATTAGTGGCCAGATTTAAATGAGCACCTTTTGCAGTCTCTGGAAAGTACACTCTGTCTTTATGGAACACCAGAAAAGACAGACAGACACAAAAGTCTACAGTTCACAGACTCTCCTAGCAGAGGCAATAGCCACTTGGAACAGAATCTTTTAAGACAAAAAATAAAAGGAAGGCCGGCAGCAGTTGGCTGTAACAGGGGGCTTGGTCAAAATTTCCAGCAGAAAGTATAGATTCCAAAGAAGGACAAGATCTTCAACTACAAAACAAAGAAAGGTTCCTCTTAGGAAAATGTGAAGTCCGTTAAAGATATTAGAGATAAAGAAATGGCATCTTGATGGAAATTTAAAATGATTGATGTACTTTAACTAAAGAACATCGGAGACCAGTGCTGGAAAAAAAAAATCGATGGAGCAGTGAAATGTCTAAATCCTGGGTCAGAAAAGCAAGTCCATTTACTTTTGCATATTTTCCCTGTATAGGATCTCTGAACAGAAGCATATGGCCATTCTTTCTGGGTATGACGGGTCAATGGCTATCACTGGAATTAGAGAAACCATGTGGCTAGGTGTAAGGAGTAAATGTCTTGGCGGGTTTGAATGGACAGTTGTGTTAATAGTCTCCTGGATACCCTAAGACCAATCCAGAAGGGGAGTCCATAGTGTGGGGGTGCAACACTTGCTAGGGTCTATCAGAATGGCCCTATACATCTTGACTTTTTCCAAAATCTTTAAAGAAGGGGAAGCAGAGGGAAGCGTAAAGGAAAGCTGGTGACCATTTCTAGACAAGTGCACCTCTTAAGACATCTTCTCAAGACAGGAATAAAGGAAAGAATCTGAACACATCAGACTACTTGAGCCTCAACCAGAACTCGACAGTGAGCACCATTAAACCTAAAGACTGGGACAGAGTCAGGTGGCCTACAGACTAGCCATCATGGGGTCAAAGTCAGGTAGTCTACAGACTACCCATCATGGGGGAGCACCAGGGCCAAGGTAGATAAGTATAGAAAGACTCTAGTTCCCTACAATATGAGATATTCTGCAACCACAATGTATTTGAAAAACGCCCTCGCAGCTCAAGTCAGACCAAAAGGAAGAGTTCAAAACTGAAAATCACAGACTCTTATACATATGTGAAGAATCCTCTTTGATTGCTTTGCCATCAGAATATGTTCTAGAGGTTCAAAGAGAACATTAAATCTCATTCCTTTAAGCATGGAAGAATGCACTGAACTGCAACCATGCCAAAAGGATCTTTTTGGAAAAAATTATTTAGGTCAGTTAAACTGAGAAAGGGCCTGAGGTGCTTCACTTTTCCAGGTACTAAAAGGAACGCTGCTCTGGTGGGACCTCTTGGATTACTCTCTTAAAATAGGCTTTACGTCCTCCTTTTTGCTGCAGCCTGTTACCAAAGTGGAAAATCTGAAAGTGTAAGCGAATTTTCCAGTGCTCTAGTCACATTTCCTCTAGTCAGTATGAATACCACATTGCTTCTCCAATAAAATAGTTCACATGCCTGGGGTACTAAAACGTTTAGCAAAATGTAAATAAATACATAAAGGGGGTAGGGGCTGCAGTTTGGGTACAGATAAGGAGATATAATCTGGATATAAATGTCCATACTCTCCTGGCCACATGTGATGGCCATCTACACTGACGTGGAAGGAAAGGTGACCCTTAGAATTCCTTCAATGTCAAAAAGTTAGGCAAGTCTTTAGGGAGTAGACAGCGAGTCCCTCACAAGGGACCACAGAACCCTAACTATTTTGCTGAGGATGCCCATCTCCTAGTTGCTGACTTTTATGAAAATTGCCATGTCTTCTGCAGCCACTAGGGTTACCACCTGTCCCTCTTTGGGCATTTGTGTTCTGCAAAAAAATTAAAAAATGGCAAATGTCCTGAGATTTTAGGACAAAAATATTTCCCAAGCGTTCTTTTAATAGTGTCATAAAACAGTTATCTTGGATCTGAAACATGTAAATGTTATATAAACTAGAATAAGCAACTCAAATGCTACAAGAATAATCTTTTATTTTGGCAAAAAAGTGAAGTTCTGTCCTTTGCACCGGCTGTGGGTATGATTTGTACTGCAATATTTCATGTTCCTATAAAAAATGTCCCACTTTGGGCATTTGAAAAGGTGGCAACCCTAGCAGCCACCTCCAGATCCCTTATTGTCCTGCTCATGCTGCTGCTGGCAAAGTTTAACTTTATGCAATTTTATGTTTAATGTTAAGGCAATTAGATTTAATTACCTAAGACTACATTTAATTGTTAGACTGTCCTTCCGTGTGTGTGAATCAGCAGCCTACTGCAGACCATTAACCCCCCCGTTTGGCTCGATTTCTAGTCTCTGAACACTATCTAGTACAACATATGAGAGACCTGGCCATTTTTCCTGCCTGATATTCTTCCTATTTCCACTAGGTGGCAGCACCTATCAGCCTAAAGCCTATATAATATTAAATCCTCTTTGCCCAATATTATATCTCCATGACTGCAAACTAAGACTTTCCCAAATCCCACTCCACACACTCCAAATCCTGATAATAACCACCCCTCCCTACATTAAACAATCTAAGGAACAAAACTCCCCTTAGCATTTCTTACAAACTGTAACTCTATTCTTCCCTATAGTCTTTCATTGAATAACCTACCTATCTCAACCTTGAACAACAGTGGCTGATACTTTTTCAGCTAGTCTCTCTCATCCTGCTTCTCTATCCCGCTCCATTTGCCCTGCGGGCTCACTCTGCTCCCCTACCCTACCCCCAAATTCCACTCACCCCCAGTGCTTCTACATTTATTCTCCTCTTGATATCCCTCCCTCTCACCACCAACCAATCCACAAACACTTTTCCCCTGCCCCGTCCTCCAGCCTACCTGACTCTCACTACCACACCCACCTCCCTCCTAAGTCCGCTTACCCTCCTCTCTATTACGTCTGACAGGCTCCACCTATCATGCTCTCTCACTCCAAAACCTTTATTTCCACATCTCTCCTCATCCTTCTCCTACTTCCTTTATACCATGCCACCTCCTATACCCACTTCCATCTACACCCTTCACCTCTTCCTCCCCACCTCCTCCACTCAACACACTTCCACAACATCTCTGCCTCTTTAGTTCTCTCCCACGATATCCTCCTCTTTAAAGTAAAACATTTCCCAAACTCTACTAAATGCTACAAACCTAAAACTATTCTCTACCAGACACTTCTACCCAAGTACAAACAAAAAAAACCCTCATTCCTTTTCTCTCTTATCTTTGCTTAGCCGGTGACATTCATCCTAAGCCAGGACCAAACTTCTCTCCAACAAACCACCCCAGCTCTTACAATAAATCCACCAATAAATACCTCACATTCCTCACCATCAATGCCCAAAGCCTAAAAATCAAATGAACCCTCTTTCATGTCTGGCTCAATCACAACTCACCTGACATTGTAGCCATCTCTGAAACCTGGCTAAAACCTCATATAAGTGACTCTGAATTCCTTCCCCCCTGGATTTCAAATCATTTCGATCAGACCACTTAAGTAGAAGAGGTGGTGGTGTAGCATTAATCTACTCCAACCTGCTGTCCTTTACTCCATATCCTAATCCCATCCCTTCTTTCAATAATGCTGAACTTGTAACTGGCCTACTAAAAATAAACAACCATAAAAGCATCTGCTTCATTTGGCTTTATTCCTCCAGGAAACACCAATACCCTGGAAGACATCATCTCCTGGCCCTACTCAAATATTAAGCTAGAAACCCACATATTGGAAGATGTAAATATAGACTGGAACAAAATCAATAACCCTAATCCCACCATGTCAATCAATCTATTAAACTACACTCAACTTACTAACTCCATTACTAGGCCTAACAAAACCAACCCCCCAGGCTCCATACTAGACTGGATCCTAGTATCCCATCCCAATAAAGTCATAAAATCTGGTGTCATTCCTGACCAATTAGACCACCTCCCTGCCTTCACCCATCGAGTTACCCACACTTCCCCACACTCCCACCAGTTCATTCACACTCATAACCTCTCTAACTTTAATCCTACTACCTTCTTTGATTCCCTTAAGCACACTAACTAGAACCCCTTAAAACTCTCCCATTAGACACAGCCATTGACTTTTTCAATACAACATTCTTAAATATCCTTAACTCCCTAGCTCCAATAAGAACAAAGAGTAAAAACTAAGACTGCCCCATGGCTTACCAAACACACCAAAAAGATTATGCTGCAAAGAGATAAATCCTGGAAAACATATCTCCAATATAAACAGCCAGAAATCTTACTTAAATATAAACAGCTGAGAATAGCCAAAAAACAAGTTATTAAAGATAAAAAGTCTTACTACATCAAAATCCAAGTAAATCATGCGAAAAACCACAAACAATTTTGGAATTCAATTAATTCCCTCCTTAGGCCAGGTACTAAAAACAACCCCTGCCCCGACACCATCAAATATGACCTTGAAATTGCCTCACTATTCAATACCTTCTTCACCACTTCTATTGCTGAGCTAACCAAGACCTTTACCAACAATAACCCTCTACCCCTCCCCACTCTATCTTCCACCCCCCCTACTTTCGAACTCAAACCAGTCTCCACCTACCTAATAAAGAAACTACTCTCTAAACTAAAGCCTTGCTCCAATGCCCCCGACAACATTACTTCCTCCTTCTTAAAAATATCCTCCGATGGTATTGCTCTTCCTATCAGCATCCTGATCAGTAGATCCCTACTTGAATCCTATGTTCCCAAACTATGGCGCGCTGCATATATTCTTCCACTTCACAAGGGTGGCAAAAACTGTAACATCTCTAATTTCCACCCCATAGCCATCCTCTCAACAATCTCCAAACTTCTTGAAAAATGCATCCACCTTCAGCGCTTGCCATAACTTACCAAACACCAGCTACTCTCTCCTACCCAACACGGCTTCCGCCCAGGACACAGTACCAACACCACCCTTCTCTCCTACTTACATACTGTCAATTCAGCCAGTGACTCTGGTAAAATAGTATCCTCAGCTCTGCTGGACCTATCTAAAGCTTTCGATACCATCTCACATACCCACCTACTAAATCATCTGTCTAATCTCAATCTCTCACACAAAACACTTTCCTGGTTCTCCAGCTATCTTTCAGACAGGTCCTAGGCTGTAAAATAGGGCCAGGGCACCTCCTCCTTACTTTCAACCCCCACTGGAGTACCACAAGGTTCGATACTTGGTCCAGTACTATTCAAT
This sequence comes from Protopterus annectens, assembly GCF_019279795.1. NCBI lineage: Eukaryota > Metazoa > Chordata > Ceratodontiformes > Protopteridae > Protopterus > Protopterus annectens. Next base: position 165,371,560 of record NC_056735.1, read on the forward strand.
ATCTTTATTAACAACTTTCACAAAGCCATACCTAACACCAGTATTGTGCAATATGCTGACGATTCTACTTTGATCTGCTGTGCCTCTAACCTAACAGATCTCCAATTACTGACACAAACAGCCTTCTCTACCACTGAAAACTGGATGCTCCAAAATCACCTCTCACTAAATGCCAACAAAACTAAAATCCTTCTATTCTCTCCTTCAAAATCCTCCCCTGTTGATAAAAATTCATTTCAAATAACCAGCTTTAACAACTCCATTACAGAGGTCATTCCCTCTATGAAACTTCTTGTCGTCACCTTTGATGACCACCTAAAATTTAACACTCACATCGAGCTAAACAAAGAAAACCCACATAAAACTTGGCCTACTTTATAGAAACAACTACTTCCTCTCTCCTGCTACCAGAGTAACTCTCGCCACAACCTATCTCCTCCCCTCTCTACTGTATGGCGCCCCTCTGCTTACTAATTTATCCTCCACACTCTCCTCCAAACTGGAAGTATGTTGCAATAAAATCTCCAGATTTGCTACCAAAGTCAACTCCTCCTCTCATCACTGTTCCTCCCTTCACTCATTAAATTGGATTGAACTCCCCAACCAACTGGACTTTCTCCAAATCACCACCGGCCACAGATTACTGTTCCAACCTACTAAGAGTACTGCACTACCCAATATCCTACAACCACATACCCCCTATAGAACCCTTAGATCTACCCACCAAAACCTAATCACCGTCCAAATACCCAAGCACCCAGCTGGTCAGCTTCTGCTATCCTTCTCCTTAGCTAAAAAATGGAATGCGCTTCCCTCCTCAATGAGGACCTGTGACAATCTTGAAAACTTTAAAACTCTTCTTCATTCCTACCTTTATTTAAACAGAAAAGGCAACTGTACTCTTCACCCCATACCTCTCAAGCTCTCCTCCACTTTTATGCCTGGCTAACCTTCTCACCTACCTAACCTCTCTCACATATGCACATTGTATAAATAACTGAACTGTAAAATCTAGCCACCAGGCTATATGCCTGTCTTTCTCACCAAAACAAAATTGTAATTGTTTTCTTTTTGAATGCTACCTGTTGTTTGTAATGCAAAGTTTCTTTGTAATTACTCATGTAACTAAACTATGTATTGTGGAGCTTTTCTCCCTGGGCCTCCACTGAAAATGGGCTCCCCGAGCCCAGTGGACCTCCCCAGTCATCAAACTGAAATAAATAAAGTTTTAAATAGAGCTGACAGTCTTCATCACATCCTAAAAAAGGTATGCTGTGGAGACTGATACACAACTCACAACAGCTGAAAGGGTCTTGCTTTTGTTTCTAAAACTTGCCCTTTACTGCCTGTCCAAAATGCAAGGTTGCATCATAAGGGACACTGATGAAATAAGCCTTGGTATCCTCAGCTTATTCAGTTAGGTGAAGCTAGGCATGGTGATGAATGCCAATCCCAGGGCCTGCTGCCATGCCTGAACCACTCACTGTGTTGTCAGCGAAGTGCATAGTTAGGCTGGCAACGCTTTACCCTACTCATATGTGTTACCCTAACCCTAATGCTGACTGTAACCTCAAGCCAACACATTATGTTATTAAAAACCCTATTCCTAAAAGTCCCACTAGACACAAACACACACTAAAATTTACACGTACAACACAAGATCTATGCTCTTAGTCATTACTCTAACCCAAACCCACAAACAGTCACACAGACATTTTCACCCCAATGCCAAAACTTTACATATATCTGAAAATTTCAGCCCTAACATCCACTCCCATTTACTGTGACTATGTGCACATCTCCTCAATCAGAACATTCTAACTTGCTCAGTTCTTTTAGTCTGTTCTCTAAAGCACTTGTGACAAATTCAAAAATCAAATGCATCTGTCAACAAGCTGAGCATTCAAGAGTGTACAGTAACTATATAAATATGTAAAACTTTTATATCTATCTATATATCTATATATGTGTGTGTGTTTGTGTGTTCTCGTATATATCAACATTTAGCAAACACTGGAGGTTCTGCTTTAGGGTTAAGTGCACTTTTACCAGTGTGAGAATGCAACCTGATAGTAAAATAAAATAATTCAACACATTCAGACTATAGATCACTACATACTGTCTCTCACACAAGCTCCACAGCCCTTGTTACTTGTTGGGTGTGTACTGCTTGCCAGTACAATCCACAGATAAATCCACAGTATCTCATGATAGTCAACCATTGCTTCTGGTTATAACTCTTCCGAGAATATGATCCCCACTTTCTGAAATCAAACAACCTATACCAGAGAGAGAAACAAATGTCTCTGGCTCTCTGTTTATAGCCATTCCTTTTAAAAGTAGTAATACACACACACACACACATATATATATATATATATACATATATATATATATATATATATATATATATATATATATATATATATACATATACACACACACATACAGAAATCTTTCCTGTCATTTTCCAAAGTACTGCTGTTACAGTTCCAAAGAAACTAGATGCTGGTTAGAGGATGACATCATCTTTGGTCACCTGACTCTGGTACAATACACACATACAGAGCTTTGCTAAGATCTGCGGCAGCATCTGAAAGCTAGAACACAATTGCAAACTTTCCACCCTTCCATGGTTCTCTGATAAACATACACATGTGATCAGCTATAACAATATAACCTAATATAAATGCAAACATTCTTTCTGTCCAGCAGGACTTTAAATTACCCCACTATTAACTGGGAATCCTATACAACACCAAACACACAGGCACCAGAGATTCCTGGATTTTGTAAACACAAACTCCCTGGACCAGATGGTCAATACACCAACCAGGGGTGCAACCATACCAGATCTGGTCCTCACTAATATGGGAGAGTGCTGCACACCCCCTACTGTAATGTCCTCCCTAGTAAGGTCAGACCACAAGATGATCTCCTTTGAAGTAAAAATAAAACCTGGACACCCAGGTAAACCTGGAATATTCAGGAACTACTCCAAGGCCAACATCCTGCTATTAAGTGATAACTTGTCAAAATGTTTGGCCCCCATAAACCCTGAGAACACTGCTGCCTATGCAGAACTGTTCACAGAAACCCTGTACAAGCATGTTAATAGCTGCACAGAGGCATGTGTACCCACCAGGAAAAAATACAGAACTAACTAAAAAAACAAGCCACCCTGGTGGAATCACAAAATCAATAGGCTGTATAACAGATGGAAGAAAATTGTGGCAAAAATTAGGAGGTACAACACCCAGCAGGATAAAAGCACTCTCAAACAAAACAAAGTACTTGGAGGACAAACAAAGTTTACCAAAGCCAAATGTGAGGTAAGTTTGGCCTCCCAGGCCAAGGACAACGACAAACCATTCTTTAGCTAGGTCCACAACCTCAAAGGCAATACATAATCATGTGCAGAGCTCATTGTAAATGGAGCCTCCTATACTGAACCAGAAGATGTAGCAAACCTCCTGGCTGACAGATTCAGCTCCAACTTTACCCCTCTCTCCCCCTCAACCTACCCTCAGGAAATATCAAATATAACTCCCCTCCTATCACTAGATCCTTAATGCTCTCTATAAGATCAAGAACACGGCATCAATGGGCCCAGACGTTATCAAAGGATGCCTTCTAAATAGCATTAAACATGACCTATCAGAGCCTCTAGAATTACTATTTAACTGTAGCCTCCAAACAGGCTTCGTGCCTCATGAATGGAGAACTGTCCTCCCTCTGCACAAAGGTGAGCTAGCTACAGACCTGGAAACTACAGACCCACAAGTTTCACTAGTCTTACATGTAAAGCCATGGAAAGAATTATCATGGAAATGATCAATAGAGATATAGCAAACCTCCAGATACTGGACCCAACCCATTTTGGTTTAGTCAAGGGCAGATCATACCTACTCAACCTGCTGGACTTTGTTGAGAAAGTAAGCAAAGCAATAGATGAGGGCAAACTCATTCACACTGCCTACCCTGACCTGGCCAAGGTATATGACACAATACTCCACTCAGGCATTGTTGACAAACTCAGGAGGTTAGGTGCAAACTCTTATGTCACCCAGTGGATAGCCAACTGGCTCACAGACAAGACCCACAAAGTTAGAATTGGGGAGTCCACCTCTACAAAGAGGCCAATCACAAGTGAAGTCCCTCAGGGATCAGTCCTTGGACCACTCCTTTTTGGCATTTACTTCTCTGAATCCCACACTGACAAAAAATGTTCTCCAGAAGGCGCTGACACAAACAACAGGGGTCAGAGCCATGGACAAAAACTAAATGCCAAGAAATGCATAATAGTATCCTTTGGGAAGTCATCCACCCCCGGGAACTATCATACTGACAATACATCCCTTATTGTTGACCCAGTAGTCAGGGACTTAGGAACACACATATATAGTAACTTAGACTTTGACCATGTGTCTACAGTAATGAGGAAATCATTCTATGGCCGAACAACTTTTAAACAAAGGTGTGGCATCTAAGTCTAAGGAAGTCATTGTTCCACTGTATTCGGCATTCATTAGACCTATCATTGAGTACAATGCCCCCTTTGGTATGTATATAACTAGCCATATCCAAGAGTTAAAACATCCACAGAGATTTCTCACTAAAATAGTACATGGCGTAAGTAAAATGCTCTACGCAGACTGCCTCAAGGCCCTATCCCTGTATTCCGTCTCCTATAGGCTTTTGAGGGGAGATCTATTTCTGGCATACAGGGCATTGTGAAACCCAATTCTGACATACCTCCTGCATATCCACAAAACAAACAGCACCAGAATTACTCATTCTACAGACTTAAACATTGCCTGTGATATAAATAAGACCTGCTGGACAGATAGGTATGTATCCCAGAGACTACCCCCATCTATAGAACAGGCTCCCCATCCATGTGAAGCAGCGTTCCTCCCTAACTCACTTCAAGTGCAATTTGTACAACTGGATGGGGAACAGGAAATTCACCCCTGGTATGGCACCTATGTCACTAATGGACACAGGCAACCTGTAAATGGTTCATCTCCCAGGCCCCTGCTTGTAAATGTTTCATCTCCCAAACCCCTGCTTACACTCATCAACAGTACCAGAACTTGTCAGAGATTTGGGATGCATGGCTAGGCTTAAAAAGGCCCTTGTGGTCATTAGGTTCATAGGTTTTTCTAGGCTATGAAGGACCTAATGTTGACACAGTTTTAACAAAAGTAATTTTACAAATATATTTTTAACTCTAACATCTGTACAAATCAGTGTGTTAGTCAAACAACGTACAATTCTTTACAAAACTTCAGCTAGCTATGTTGGCATATGTACACATGTACTGCTCTACTAACCTTGGCACAGATGGCACTACCTAATATCATCACAGCACCCATCATTATCACTTCTGCGCCTGCTGCTTTCATGGACTTCCTGCTGTTCTTACATCTTCTAGGATAGGCTCTTCTTTCATCATAGGCTGCATATAGGTTCATACTAGGCTATCTGCCCTAGAGCATTTATAAGCCTAGCCAGAGTGTGTTTGGCTTTCGCCACCCATTTTAAATTAATTTTGCTATGCCTTTTTTTGAGGTTAGTATACTGTGCCTCTGTCTAACAGTGACACAGAAGTGATAGCCGGGGTAAACCTATGATCTCCCATCCACTCATCAAGATTCCTCTTGAAGAGAGTCAGTGTGGGACTCTGCCTAACCTGGACTGGGATTTTATTCCAGAGTGAAGGGAGCCTCTGGGTTATGAATCTGTCCCTCCAGCATGTCCTATTTATTTCAGTGCTGAGGTTTAAGTCTCTCGAGCGCGTAGCTCGATGGGATTTGGATTTTCTGAGGTGCAGCATGTCCATTAATTCCGGGTTGGACATGGCTTTATACGTCAGGCACAGATTGCCTCTGAGCAGGCGGTATGCCACTGAGTAGAGCTGGAGTTTCTTTAACCGGGCAGCATATGGCATCTGTTTGAGCCCTTTGATCCTCTTGGTGAGGTACCTTTGGGGTCTTTCCAGTTGCTGCAGGTGTCTGGTAAGGTACATCCCAAAAGGGGCATTGTACTCAATTATGGGCCTGATGAGGGATGAGTAAAGAGGTACGATGACCTCCCCTGATCTAGATGTGAAACCCTTCATGATTAGGTGGGCTATATAAAATGTTTTTCTAACCACTTTGGCCACGTGGTTGTCAAATGAGAGATCGCTATCAACTTGGGTCCCCAGGTCCCTAATGACTTCTTCTGTACTTAATGGATTACCACCCATGTGGTAATTTTTGGGCACTTTGTTTTTGCCAAAGGGGATGACTATACACTTTTTGGTGTTTAGCTTCAGGCCATGGCTCTGGCACCAGTTGTCTGTTTCTATGAGGCCCTTTTGGAGGATGCTTGTGTCGGCTGGAGAGTTGATTATGGCGCCCAATTTGCAGTCATCTGCGAACTTGGTCAGCCACAGTCCTTCCGTGTTAGCCTGTACCGCCGAGAAATATATACCGAACAAGAGAGGTCCCAGGACTGAGCCTTGTGGGACGCCACTTGTAACTGGTTTGGAGTCTGACATGGCTCCAGCAATTTTAACCATGTGGGTTCTGTCCTTGAGCCAGTTTGCAACCCATCTAGTGACATAGGGGTTTATATTTAAGCTGGTGAGCTTATCTATAATGCCCGAGTGGGGTATTGTATCGAAGGCTTTTGCGAGGTCCAGGTAGGCTGTGTGGACCACCTTCCCCTCGTCAATGGCCTTGGTGACTGTTTCAAAGAAATCGACCAGGTTTAAGAGGCAGGATCTGCTCTTAAAGCCAAACTGGGTAGGATCCAGTGTCTGTAGGTCCCCAATATCTTTATTTATGAGGTCCATGATGATCCTTTCCATAGCTTTGCAGACCAAGCTAGTCAGGCTTATGGGGCGATAGTTTCCAGGATCCGTTGAGGCACCACCTTTGTGGAGAGGGACCACTGTTGCTGTACGCCACTCTTTGGGTACATATCCTGTAGTAAGGCTAAGACTGAACAGTAGTTTTATGTTTGGGTTTAGCTCTTCTTGGAGTTCATGTAGGGCAGCCGAGACACCATCTGGTCCGATTTATGCTGTGTTTTTTGCTTTGGAGAGGGCGGCTCTTACCTGAGCATCTGAGGTGTCAGGGGGGCAGCACTCTGTTGGGATAGATATTTGCTCTTTTGGTGGGGAGAGGGGGAAGAAGTTTGCACTGAACCTGTCAGCTAGGATGTTGGCAATGTCTGTGGGCTCAGTGTATTTTTTGTCATTTTGGACTAATTCTGAGCATATCTGGGAATTCCCACCCAGGTTCCTAACATAACTAAAGAAAGCCTTGTGATTATCCTTAGTGTCCTGTGCAATTTTTCTCTCGAAGCTGGCCTTAGACGATTTTATGAGTGCCCATAGTTTTTTGCTAATACTGATCAGAGATGCCTTCCCTTTTTGGGATTTTGCTCTATCATGTAGTAGCTTCCTCCTTCTATTGTATAGCTTGTTTATGGCTGGGGTCCACCAGACAGGACGTCTGCCTTTGGAGGATTGGGTCTTGATTTTATTTGGGATTGCATGATCCATGCATTCCTGAAGGTGTTCACAGAATGCGTTTATAAAGGATTCTGCGGTCTGGGCCATATTTTCCACAGGCCTGGGGGCTTTGAAGGATTTCGCCTCGGTTTTGAGGCGTGTGAAATTTGCTTTAGAGAAGTTTTTCACTGTGGTTTTCTGGGCAGGGGGTGGGGTCAGGATGTGAATATCCAGTGAGATTAGTTTATGGTCTGATCTTACCAGTGAGGGATACACTTCTGGTCTGGAGCATAGTGTCCCCATGTTGGTGATTATCAGGTCCAGTATGTTTCCCCCTCTTGTGGGAGTGGTAACAAGTTGTTCCATAGCATTTGAGTTTATAAATTCTAGGAACCTTTGGGCTAGGGTGTTGGAGCTAGAGTAATGCTCCCAGTCTATGTTTGGGTAGCTGAAGTCGCCCAATATAATGGTGTTTGGAGAGACATTCATATTTTCCAGTACTCTCAGGAAGGCCAAGTGGGGTTCCTGTGATTGGGAGGGTGGTCTGTAGCAGGCTATAAACTGGAAGGCAGTTTTACCCACAGTTAGCTGCACATGGATAGTCTCTGATGCTTCGTGCTGTGCTACCAACCTGGAGGTGTGGGTATCTTTGACGAATATTGATACTCCCACTCCTTTTGTGGTTCGGTCCAAGTTTTGGGGCCGAAAAGCATGGTATGAGGTATAACCTGGTAGTGCTGGGGTGCTCTCGGGAGCCTTGAACCAGGTTTCTGTTACTGCACAGATATCGATGTTCTCCAAGCTAAGGAGAGTTTTGAGTGCGTGCATCTTGAGGTTTAGACTTCTGGCGTTGAGTAGCATTACTCTTAGTTTCTTATCCCTTGTGATACCTATGGAGGTGGGTTTGTCTTTTGAGCCTTGCCTAAAAAAGGCACTATGGGGGTAGCAAGAGCCTTTGCCAATATCCGAAAGCCCAGGGGTGACAGATGCAAGCCGTCCCTAGCGAAGCATCGTGGCTTGTCGAGCATGTCATCCCAGGCTGACAGGCATTGGATCCCCTTTGAATGACACCAACACTTAAGCCAATTGTTGAAATTGATCATCTTGTTTTCATATTGTGGCATCATTCTTGGTGAGGGTAAGATGCTACTCAAGGTCAGGGTTATACCGGCCTGGGCTACATGCTCAGAGAGCTCCTCTATGTCTCTTTTCATGTAGTCCAGGGAGGTACGTCTCAGGTCATTCACACCAGCATGGACAATGACCGAGTCATATTTGTACTTGCCTTGGAGTGACCTGAGTGCTTGTGTTATGTGGCGGATCCCAGCGCCCGACAGGCAGCTCACTGTGACCTTCTCCTTGTTCAGCCTGGTGAGCGGGACGTCAGTGTGCCTGACGATAGAGTCACCTATTACAAGTGTATCAGGTGTGCTGTTTAGCCTTAAGGGCTGTGAATGTTCGGCACACTGGCTTTGTGAGCTATGTGTTGCACATGTTTTGTTTTGGGGTAGCGGTTGCTTGGGTGTCTGCTTTGGAGGTCTCTGCTGCTTAGGCAGATTTTTATTTAGAGCCTCGAGTATGTTTTGTGTGTTTATGTGTTTGGTTTGTTGTCGTGGTAGGTCTATGTGAGACTGGAATTGTAGTGAGTGTGGTTTCCTTCTCCTCCTGACTGGTTACGCCAGTACTGAGTTGAGACAGCTTAGCCTCCAGTTTGGCTATATGGTTGCATCTCTCACATGTGTTGGAATTTGTTGGGAGGAGGAGAGGGTTGTCTGTGTACATGAGGCAGTTGTAACATTGCCTCAAGATTCCCAGATTAACCAGCTGGACCGGAGAGGAGATTGACAACTGACCTTTGGACATGCTAGAATAGTATTGGGAATTCATTTATAATTGAAAAAAAGGGCCAATGGGGAACAAGGTACTCAAGGGGAGTTTGTGAGGGTGTAGTGCTTTTAATTTTTTAGAGCTGACTTATATAATTGCTTTAGTGAGCAAGTGCCAGGTAACTTAAATGCAAAAACGACAAACAGTAACTTTCTTTCAAGTGAAACAAGGAAATAAGTACAGTAAGCAATGCAGATATCACTAGGGATCCACAGAAGTGCTAAAAGGCCGCGTTTTAGGTGGAATTAGCGTTTCAGGGAAATAAACGAACAACAAGCATACAAATAAAGCTCGATTCAGCAGGCCTGGATCTAGTCTATGCTACAGCAAACAAGGTGTACCAATTTCAGTAAGAAACAGTTAGAATATGCAGGCACTATAAGCCTCTAACCAGAAATTCCCTGCTCAGAAGGGCAGAGTCCAGCCTCTCCTCCCACAAGAGTGCAGACCGCAATCCTTCTTAACGTAAAATAACTGGCCTGAAGCCCAAGTGCGTAAACCAGAACTAATACACTTTTAGAATAACAGACACTGAGCTCTCCATCAGCAGTTCCAAACTTAGAAGGATGTAAGCTACTGTTTTTTTTTTTTTCCTTTTTTTTTTTTTTTTTCAGAAGCTGCTACAAGTACTCCTATCTGCCTTCCATGTCCTGTGGACTAGTGAACAGGTTGCTGCTGGCATCCCTTATGAAAGGTGTCCAACTACATTCTTTATTAGGTAGCAAGACAAAGACTGTGCTCCTTTCTGCCATCAACTCAGTCACTTTCCAACAGATGGTAGAGTGCCCCTGATCCGTTGTTCTTTGCCACTACAACTCTTCTTCTAGCCTCTTTGTTAGCCAGCTAGTATTCCTTCCTAGCCTGGACCGTCTGTTCTACCTCACACTTTTTCCTGCACACCTTTCTTTGGTTGACTTCTTGAACTTCTGCTTTCCATCAGCTTTCGTTATGTACCTTGTTTCGACACTTGGCTCAGCAGCATATCCGTTCTGTAGTCCTCACACATACTGGTTTGAGGTGCTGCCATTCTTCTTCAATGTCACCTATTTCCTCTTCAAGTGCTAGAGATCGGAGTAATTCCTTGAACTGTTGTGCTTTTTCTCTAGTCAACTTTCAGGTCTTCAGCCTGGTCTCTGTTGACCTTGAAGCTTCCTCCGACCACTGTTGGAGTGGCTTGTGGCAACTAGTGGTTTATGCTGTGGGCTGTTTCACTGAGCATGACTTTGCAATTGCAGATTCTATCTCACTGCCCCTTTCCTTATTTGGGGGAAGTATACCAGAGTTCCATGATGGTCACTTTTGTATGTGATCTTGTGCCTGCCTCTCTTGCTGAACCATGTGTTGGTCACCATCAAGCTATTTGCCAGACAGAAGTCTAAAATAAGCTCTTCTTTATTTCTGTTGTCCCACCAATATTGACCCAGATAGTCCTCATATCCCGTTTAGTCTGTCCAGATATGTGCATTCAGGGCACCAACACCAATTCATGATGTCCTGCTTTATCTAGCAGGTTCTGCAATTGCTGTCTGAATGCAATTGTTTACTCAATATCACAACCCTGCTATGAGGCACAGGCTGAGATTATCAACACTAATAGAGACCAGACAACAAAGCATAGAAGGACTTCATAAGCCTCAAAGGTTTCACCAAAGGAAGGGGACCATCTGGGTATTTGGGCTGGAATATATGAAGTACTCACTGTCTTTATCAATCTCTAAGATTACAGCTCCTGGATCACGAATCTCCTTATATAGCATGAGTGGGAGGGAGTTTTCCTTCCCCCAAAAGCTCCAGAGACATGCTCATAGAAAGTGCTACTCAGGGACAACATGCTCCTCAACTGTCCAGATTTTTGACTCACATTTTTGGTCTTGTCCTCATAAAATCTGTGGTTTTCTAGCAAATTATTGACATTTGAAGTCACTAAATAATACTAAATCTAGTGAAGATTAATATACATAAGTAAAAGCCTTCACATACAGGCATTTAAAGTTTAAGCTGTTTTTCAAATACTTATTGTTAATATTACAAAGTTCCATCAATCTGATACAGTTGAAACCGGGCACATTATAAGCATTTTTTAGCTATACACCACAAGTTCCACATTCAAATACTGATTTTTTTTAAATCAGGTATTTGAAGTATAGAAAGAATCCATTGTAAGAACCCAAAAGGGACCCAAGCATATATTAAAAATAGTCAAAAAGTGTAGAAACATATTCTTTATTAAAATCAAACTCTAAAAACCCAACACTCCACAAATGCAGCTACTACCTTCCCGTCACCACAGATCACCAGGCAGTACAACATATGCACCGCCATATCTTGAGAAAGACAGGGAAGAGCACAGAAAAGAATAAAACATGAAATAAATACCCAGAAGCCCTTACAAGGACTCAAGTAAATACAAACTCCACAGCACTGTTTTCCAAATGTAACTCAAATATATTTAACTGCTCGTTGACCAACACTAGTTAAATGCATCTGCTTCCTTCCTTTAACGTGAAATACCTGTAAGTCACCACAGACCACCAGGCAAAAAAGAAAAATATATGTCCCTCAAGTCTTGAAAAAAGAGAGAAGACACATGAGTAGAAAGTAGAAATACCCAGAAGTCCTTACAAGGGCGCAAGTAAATGCAAACTCCACAACATGGTTTTCCAAATGTAACTCACATGAACCACTCATTAAGCAGTGCTGTTTGAAAGTACCTGCTTCTTCCTGATAAATAAAACTCCTTTCTGTTATACAGATTACCAGACAGAAAAAAGGATGCGTTCCCAAAAAGATGGAGAGAGCACACAAATGAACAGAGAACAAAATAAATACCCTGAAGTCTTGAGAAGGACTTAAGTAAATACAAACCCTACAACTCTATTTTCCACATGGAACTAAAGTGAGATGAACAATTACGTCAGTGCAAAGAAAAAGAGAAAGTAAAGAACTCTGTAAAAGAGGAATCAGAAAGCCAAATAGGACTACTAACACTGACTACCAAATAACACAATTACCTCACTGCAAGCAAAAGCTAAAAACAAAAGAACTTTTAACACAAAGTACAACAAAAGCGAGGAAGTCAAACAACGCTAGCACCTATTTCCAGATGAACAAATACCTCACTGCACAAACCAAAATCAACGTAGAAAACCAAAATAAACACAAAACAGGATGCGTTCCGAACCAGCGAAACACTCTATATTGCACAGCTGCTGAATTCAGTGTCCAAGATGCAAAGAATATAATCCAAAACACGACTCTTTATTTAAGCTCAATTCACAGGCTTTTCGTTGGTGACACGCCGACTTCTTCAGAATTAACGGAAAACAATTACAAGACCAACCACATGCTTTAAATACATCATTTAAAATGAAAATCACATGGTTCCCGAATTTAAACGGAACCACCTGTCGCCGTACTTACACGTCTCTGTGTTCTAAAAAACAATATTTAATCTTAGTTACACCTGGCGTTTAAGCTATATTAAAAATCTTATACATATATTTTTATTTTATTTTTAATAAAACTTTTAAAAACAACCTTAAAATACTTTAAAACAAAATCACTTATTATATGCATACATATATACAAATTGTTATATGACACATTAATTAAGAAACCTATCAAAAGAAGATATAAAAAATAATAAATAACATTAAAAAACAAGAAAATAACAGCTCAGTTTGTACCTGTTACAATAGAAAAGCTGATGTTAAACACTAAGTAAACTCTACTCGAATCGGCAGCTAACAAAACCTCATGACACCTGTATTTATTTATAAAAGATCACCAGGCTTTTGGTACGCAAAACGCTATTTCTATATAAAACTCGTGAGAAATATATCATCATATAGATTTCTAGAACAAGAACGACACAGAATGCGTGCATGAGAAAATTAGCCTGTTAGGAACTAATAACATTACAATGTATAGAATTAGTTCTTGAAAAAGCGTACTATAGACCACAAATATCAAGTTAAAGTCCAACCTCTAACCTAACGCAGAAGTGTTTAATTATAAAACACGCTAATGTATTGTACAAAAAATAAAAAATACTGATGTATGCCAAGTGAACACTAGAGTGGATCTACAAACCCATGAAACACGTCCAATTAGTCTTAATGGAACCTGGGCGAGATCATTGATCAAAAATACTGTTAACTGTTATAGAGATAAAAACAGTGTAACTACTAAACCAAAATTAGGGTGATCGACAGTTTTATAGTACACTAAAAGGGCCAATATAGGCACTAAATAGTTATCTATTTAACTTCTTTAATTTTAAAAGGCAAGATATAGACAACATGTCATTAATGCCAGGTGTGTGGCAGGCGTCCAGCCTTAATTGCCACAACAACTCTCTGTATTCCAAGAGGAGGGATGTAGGTCCTCCCCTACCATCAGATTTAATCTATTCTATAATGGAAAACAGGAAGCTGTGATTAGGATTCTCCACCGTGCGTTTTGCCAGGGCATTCTCCATCTTGCCCTTCCTTATAGCATATAGATGTTCATATATGCGTTCATGCAATTTTCTGTCAGTTTTCCCGACAGAACGCTGGACAACATGAACACTGGGCCAAATATACCACTTGTGTACTTAAACAGTTAAACCTACCCCCTATACGATATGTTAGATCCCTTATTACATATCTAGATCCTGTCTTGATATAACTACAGTACCGGCACATATTGCACTTAAAAATGCCATCCCTGGTACTGGGTGTTGTCAGTCTTTTCTCTAAAATGCTCTTGAGATTGAAGCCCCTTTTAAACACTATTCTTGGTGGTTCAACCAATAATCTACTGATGGATTCGTCCTGTAATACCACGTTCCAATATTTCAATATAATGGAAAATAATTCCTTGGCGTTCATACTGTACATAAGTATAAAACTGTTGGGCATTGGGGCTACTTTAGCACCATTCATTACAAAATTGTCCTGCACTGGGTGATCTTGATTCAGAATTGGTGAATAAACACCAGTGGCCCTCTTATACTGTACCTCCCTAACAAGATTGTTAATAAGGTCTATTGGATAACCGCTGTTTAAGAACAGGTTGGCCATGAAAGTGCATTCCTCCTGAAAATCACAGTCTCAAGTCACCATGTGGGCAGCCCTAACCAGTTGACCTTTGATAATTGACCTCTTGAGAGAATGGATGACAACTATTGAAATGAACATAGCTATTGGAAAAAGACTCCTTCCTATAAATCTTTGATATGAAACATCTTTTCTCTTTATCTTTCACGAGGTTAACATCCAGGTAGGCTACCCGGTCTGAGGTGAAAAGTACAGTTGTGTACCTACCATAAATGTAGATGTTCGAGTGTATTCACTGTTGCAGTCATTACAATTGGGGTTATCCTGCTGGCAGGCTACCCACAGTCAGCCTGAATTCCAAAGTCCTGGTCTGGCGTCGGTTGCTGTCGCCTCTTCCCTGACGTCAGTGCGCCAGGGGTATAAAAAGATGCAGCCAATGCCATTTTCTTCAGTTTTTCTTGCCCCAGATGTCAGGTGCCCCCAAAAAGGTAGGCTGTAAAAAATATGATCATAAAAGAGCATGCACATAACCGTCATCTACAAGCAAATACACCACATAGGTTGTATAGAATAGATAGGTACAGATAAGTCCCAGCAAAGAAAAAAGGAGGGATGATGGGAGGGTATCCTGGACTGCAACAGTGAATACACTCTAACATCTACATTTATGGTAGGTACACAACTGCACTATGTTCGTGTTTCACTGTTGCAGTCATTACAATTGGGTTGAATCCCAAAGCTGAGGTTGGGCGGCTGGGCCTAAATAGAGTTTGGAGTGGCTATGAGGTCCTGCAGAACTGCAGTGGCAAAGCCTGCTCTGGATTTAGAGTAGAGAGGTAAATGGTAGTGCTTTGTAAAAGTGTGCACTGAAGTCCATGTTGCAGCCTCCAAAATATCCTTGGTTGGTACTCCTCTGAGGTAGGCTGCTGAAGTGGCTGCTGCTCTGGTAGAATGTGGCCTAATGCCCTTGGGCACTGATTTGCCATGTTGTGAATAGCAGAAACGAATGCAGTGGCCTATCCATTTTGAAATAGTCTGCTTTGAAATGGCTTTTCCTTAGGAACCTGCAGCATATGCCACTAAGAGTTGCTCAGTCTTTCTGAAGGCTTTAGTCTTGTCCAAGTAAAAGCGTAGCTGTCTGTGTATGTCCAAAGTATGCAGAAGTCTCTCCCCCTTATTCTGTGGGTTTGGATAAAAGGTAGGTAAATGAATAGTTTGGTTAAGAGCCACGCTGGACACTACCTTAGGCATAAATGTTGAGTTTGTCCTTAGAGAAACCCTGTCCTGATGGAAAATAATAAAAGGTTCCACAGCCATTAGTGCCTGTAACTCTGAGACTCTTCTTGCTGAAGTTATTGCTAGGAGAAGAGCGGTTTTCCATGACAAGTATTTTATCTCTACTGTATTGGCTGGCTCAAAAGGAGGCAGTGTGAGTTTTTCCAAGACAAAATTGAGGTCCCATGTAGGTATTGGAGCTCTTCTTGGAGGTCTTATGTTTTTGACCCCTCTGAGAAACTGTCTTAGAAGTGGATGAGAAAAAATAGGTAGGTCCGTATTGTAATGAGCTGAAATGGCAGAGGCATGGATCTTAATTGATGAGAAGGATAGGCCTTTGTCCAGCATCTCAGTTAGGATTGCAAAATCTGAGAAATATTTGGTTCAAGCGAGTCAATTCCCTGCTTGGTTCCAAGCACAGAATCTCTTCCATTTTTCTGCATAAGATTTTCTGGTGCTGGGCCTCCTGGCCTCCAAAATAACATCCATAACTGCTTTAGAGAGAGGTGTGTTCTGAATGATTACATTATCCTCCATGCAGCCAGATTTAGGGTTCTGAGTTGGGTGTGCAGGATCTGATTGTTCTGTTGAGTCAGTAAATGAGGTATTAGAGGCAATGTCAAGGCTGGGCCTTGAGACAAGCTTTTTAGGATTGGGTACCAGTGCTGGCGTGGCCAGTCTGGGGCAATCAGTATCATTTTTGGCTTCTCTTGTCTGACCTTTAGGAGTATCTTGGAGAGGAGAGGCAGAGGAGGGAAGGCATATACTGTAAGGGCTTTCCAGCTGAATGAAAGGGCGTCCACTTTCCATGCTTGTTTGTGATAAGTCTGAGTGCAAAATCTCTGTAGCTGGCAGTTGTGAGGGGAGGCGAATAGATCTATGTCTGGGCATCCCCATTTCCATGTTATCATGTTGAAGATTTGTGGATCCAGTTTCCACTCGTGAGGATCCATGAGGTTTCTGCTTAATTCATCTGTCAAAGTATTTGTCTTTCCTGGCAGGAATTGTGCTTGCAGATGTACTTGATAAGTCAATGCTGTGTTCCACAAAGTCATGGCTTGCCTGCAGAGGGGGTAGGAATGTGTGCCCCCTTGCTCGTTTATGTACCACATGACTGTAGTATTGTCCGTCTTTATCAGTAGCTGTCCTGGATGAAATAGGTCCTTGAAGGCTGTCAGGGCATTTTGTACAGCTAGCATCTCTTTTTGATTGATATGAAGATGCATTTGGTTTGTGGGCCATGTGCCCTGAATACATTTTCCTGCCTTGTGCGCCCCCCAGGCATAATCTGATGCATCTGTTGTTAGTGTCTGCCTGGCAGTGGGTAAAGTGAATGGCTGTCCCTTGTTGTGGTGACAGGCCTGTGCCCACCATTGAAATTCCTGTTGCAGGCAGGGAATGAGAGTAATTACTGTTTCCAGGCTGTGGCAATGTTGAGTCCAAACATTTTTAGATACCATTGTAGTTTCCTCATATGCAGTCTTGCATATGGAATTAGTAGAATGCAGGATGCCATGTAGCCCAGAGCTTGCAGATAACTGGGTCTTTGTTGCCAAGTCTTTGAAGTAAGAAGTCAGATGCCTTTGTTTGTCTGGCGTGAGATAAGCCATCTGGGAAGTTGTATTTAAGCTTGCACCCAGGAATATTATCTCTTGAGAGGGTAATAGTTTTGATTTCTTTTTGTTTACTGTGTACCCTAGGCAAATTAGTAATCTCTTTACACACGCCAGATGCTGTAGTAGAATATATTTGTTCTTTGCTTGAATAAGGCAGTCGTCCAAGTAGGGTATATATGAATTCCTTTTTGTCTGTAAAATGCAATTACTGGTGCCAGGCATTTTGTGAAGACCCTGGGCGCAGTAGATAAGCCAAAGGGAAGGGCAGAGAATTGGTAGTGCATTGAGCCAGCTATGAATCTGAGGTATCTTCTGCAAGACTGTCTGATTGGGAAATGCAGGTATGCCTCTTTGAGGTCCAAAGTTACTAGCCAAGCCTTCTTGTCCAGCATGGGCAGAAGCGGCTGTAGAGTCAACATTTTGAATTTTGGGACGTCCAGAAAAGTATTTAGAATAGATAGGACCAGAATAGGTCTCCAGGCTTTGTCCTTTCTTGGTACTAAGAAAAGTCTTGAGTAAAATCCTTGACCCTGCTCTTGTTGTGGCACTGGCTGAATAGCCCTCATGTCCATGAGAGATGAAACTTGTTTTTGTGCCTCTTGCCATTGATTGCATGGCAGGTCAGGCATAGCTTTTGCCTTTGGAAGGTGTGAAAGTGGAACATGTAGCCCTGAGAGACTATATTTAAGACCCATTTGTCCTGGGTGATCTTGTGCCAGTTTTGTGGAAAAAGTGCTAGCTTTCCCCCTAAGGGTGCTGCCAAAAAATAAGTGCTTGGCATTGGCAGAGGGAAGTCATTGGGACTGTTTTCTATAAGGCTGTGATTTGTCTTCTCCGCTTTTGGGCCTGTTGCCTGCCTCTAGGGCATCTGAATCTGCCTCTATGTGGTCTGTCTGACACTGGAAAGGACCAATTCTTAGAGGGCCAGTTCCTGCTAAATCTGGGTGGCTGTACCTGTAAGAAATCCTTTACTGTCTCTGCACAGATTTTGCCTTATCCTCCATTTTCTTTAACACCTCCTCTGCCTTAACAATAAACAAAGCATCATGCTGTAATGGAGCATCCAATAATTTTGCTTAAACATGATCAGGCAGATTCTGTTCCTTTAACCAAGAATGCCTTCTAATAACAGAACCTGTAATAGCGGCCCTGCACGAGGCCTCCAGTGAATCATAGCCATATTGCAAAGTACGTTTTCCCACTTGTTCAGCTGCATGCAATAATTCCTGCAAATCTTTTTTTCTCAGAACATTCAAAATTTGTCAACATTTTTTGTTTTAACAAAGACATTAAGTATTGCTGACATTTGAGCATATGAAACCGACAATTTAAAGCCCTTACAGCCAAGCTAGCAGAAGTGTAAACATTCCCCCCCCCCCCTTCTGTCCAAAGACCTAGAATCTCTGTCTGAGGGGAAAGGGTTTTTGGCAGAAGCAGCCTTCACCCCTTTGGGACCCTGTGAGATAGTTTCTGGGTCAGCAGCAGGGGTTTTGTAGTTTTGTAAAGAAATTTATGGGAGTCTGGGACCCTTTAGTATCTGTCCGGCTTAACAGGGGCAGGAGGTAAAGAGTCTGGAGACAGGCCGGACTCTGAAAAAACATCATCTGCTATGTCTAGAACAGGGGGAATTGCAAGAGGTCTGTGCTGAGGAAGTAAAAGAAAGTCTCTAAGTCTTTTCTTAGAATCGGAATAATCCTGGCTCTCCCAATGGAAATGCTCCCTCATGGTATGCAGGGTTTGCCCAAACGAATAGACCTCAGGAGGAGAAGCTGAAGGAATAGAATCTTCAGCATCAGAATTCCTCATAGGGAGGAACAGAATAACCCTGATCAGAAGAGAAATCAGAGGAATCAAATTCAGTGTCTTGCCTAGGCCTCTTATCAGGAGGGGGATGGGAACCCCTGATCAAAGTAATTAGGTCATCCGCCATTTTGATCATCTGTTTCTTAGGCACAGAAGCCTGTCCTGGAGAATGTTGTACTGGTTTCCTTGTCTTTAAAACTGTTTTAGACTTTGTCTTGGATGCTGAAGTAGGCTTTATATAAAGTTGTGTAGGTCTGAAGACACCCTCAGAAGCCGATGCCTGCTCAGCGGCTCCGGACCCATCTGAGGGATTCATTTCCGAAAGGCCAATACCTTGAGTATCCAGAGGCCTAGCTGACTCCACGTCGGAGTCGGAGGCAGCCTGTGGCTCTGAGGTAGCGGGAGTCAGGGGCTGCGAAAGCACCTCACTGAGCACTGGCGAACCAGCGACTGGCCTAGAAGATGCTTTGTCATCGGTTTTGGACTTCGGATGCTTGTCCTTGTCTTTATCCTTACGTTTTTTATGAATTCCGGTCGTCGTTTGTTCCGACGGCATAATGTTGTTAAATCTTCTGCCAAAATAATGAAAAGCAAAATCGTACCGACACTTAATAGTGCGTTGTTTAAATCTAGCACAAAAGCGACAACGTGCAACGTTGTGGTCATGGCCTAGGCAAGGAATACAGTAAGAGTGGAAATCCTTATGAGGTATTTGCTTCCCACAAGAAATACAATTGTTAACTTTTTCTGACATTGGTCTGGAGCAAGAAAAAAAGTTTCCCCAATGGGGTACTTAGCTTTATTGAAGACTTCGGATCTCAAATTCGATTTCAAAAATCTCAGGAGTCGGCCGACCGGCACTTGCAAACTGCTTTTGCTTCGGGCACCGCGCGGCAAGAAAGACTGAAGAAAATGGCGTCGGCTGCATCTTTTATACCCCTGGCGCACTGACGTCAGGGAAGAGGCGACAGCAACAGACGCCAGACCAGGACTTTGGAATTCAGGCCAACTGAGGGTAGCCTGCCAGCAGGATAACCCCAATTGTAATGACTGCAACAGTGAAACACAATGAACATCTGTGGGTGAACCAGAGGAATTCTGTAGATGTATTAAACAAGTCCACTAGCATACTGGCTGTCTCGGCATTACCTTTCAGGATGATAAAAATATCATCCAGAACTCGGGTGTACAGGAAAAATCTGTCCACAAATAGGGGGTTGGGTAAAATGTATGGACTCTCCCAGTAGGCCATGATCAAATTGTCCACACTGGCTCCACAAGGGGAACCCATCAGCACCCCTATTAACTGATGGAAAAATCTGTTGTTAAAACACACAAAGTTGTGGGACAAAATAATGTCCAATAGTTCGCAATCTATTTGAATTTCTTTGGCTGGAGCCTTTTTCCTAATTAACATGGCTGGAATCCAATCTAGAGCTACTGAGTGAGGAATAGAAGAATAGAGATCCTTCACGTCGACAGTTAAAAAATGACTATCGTCACTATAAGTAGTTTGGTTAATCCTAGAAAGGAAAGACTAAGAATCTTTAGATATTTGCGGCTCACTAGTCACATATTTCTTCAGAATGGTATCTACCACTTTAGCGGTAGCATAAGTGATACTGCCCCTAGTACTAACCAGTGGATGCATGGGTGGATCTAATGGATTCTTGTGGATCTTGGCGGATCCAAAAATAATAGGTATTCTATAGGTTGGTAAGGATATGAAGTTTAATAAATCAAGGTCTACAGTTCCATTAATAAACATGTCACTGAAATAGGAAGACACCCTCGAATTACCTATGTTTAATTCATTTCGAGATATCTCAGTGTATGTTTCACTGTTATGTACCTCACTGCAAGCAGAAGAAGACAGAAAACTATACCATGAAGTAAAAAAAAAAAAAAGGCCGAAAGCCAGGAAACACTGCAACACGTTAAGCAGACAAATGTAGAACTCTTCCACCATGAAAAAAAATGGCAGAAAGCCAAATAACACTGTTATAGCACCTACTACTTCATTAGCAATTGCTTCATTGCAATAAGAGACAGAAAATTGATAAATTTTACCAGAAAGTAATTAATAAATAAACAAAAACAAAAAAAGTAGAAAACCTCTGTCAGCAGCAACTCCAGATAAACAATCACCTCAGTGCTAGCAGAAAAGTGAAAACCATCATCACAAATTTAAACAAAAGGTGGAAAGCCAAATCACTGAATGTGTTTACTATCTAGAGCTGCTCCATGCTGTCATCACTTCCTCTTCTAGTACATGAATCAACTCTTATTTGCACTGCAAACAGTCCAAGTAATTTTCAAAAAATCACATGAGAAACTTTTATATCCTCTGAAAACTGGCTCTATAATGCACAACTACTGTTAACCCCCTAAAAAAGTTACTCTGTTCTTTTCTGAATCCAACACACAAGAAAAAAACAACTTTAAAATTACCTTCTTTGATAACACAGTGAAAGAAGTGGTTTGATAAATTAAAATATTGGGGATGTTAATACATGATAAATGCACAAATGAAATTTAAGATTAACACAATTAAAAAAAAAAAAAAAAAAAAAAAAAAAAAATCAACAGACACTAGAAGTATTATTCCACGCTAAAAACATTCTTATTAACACCACAAAACAGCCATTTTACTACCTACCCTCTTGCAAGTACTCTTATATGGGGCACCAATCCTCTCTCATCTTCAGGCTACACTAAGAACTAAACAAGAATCAGGTTACAATAAATTTGCAAACATCACTGCTAATAAACCCTATTAAGCTCACACCAAAAAAAACAATTACATTGGTTTGAATTACTCCACCATCACTCATACACTCAGCTACTTGTCTCACGACACAACATAAACCTTCAAAATGCCTAGCACTAAGCAACATTCTCCACAAGTACTATCCCAACAGACCATTACCCTCACATATTAAAAGACTTTCCTCCACCTATAAACTTGAGACATCTGCAGGAAATGTCCTGCACTCAGCTGCTCTGCCAGATCCTGGAATGCAATCAAACTTGCCTGAGGTCCATGTCTAACCCCCATGCATTTAAATTTATACAAAAGAATTTCTTACTGAATCGTAGCTTTATTTATGCTCTACACCTGGCTAAACACTTCCGACACTCACTTCCAGCTTCATCAGCTAATGGCACAAAAAACACCCTCTAAGCTCTGCATTAACATGTTGCAGAAACATTTTTGTATTCTATTTTGTACAAGTTATAAATATTAACCCACTGGAGCACCATCTGCTCATAACATACATACATTATTCGTCTCCCTGTCCACTTAACATCATTTTCTGTATTTCCCAGGCCTAATTCACCATGCAATGTTATTTTCTGGTCCCCTCCCACAGCTTCAACTATCTCATTCAAAACATTATTTTATATGTCCTGCTATACTTATGTTATAATGTCTTCTATAGAAACTATGTTTTTCTGTCTGCATGCCTTCACCAGTAAATCATTGTATTTCATTTCCTATAGAAACCGTAGCCATTCAGTTGTATTACTTATTCATCTTCCATGTTATTTATATCTGTGATTGCCTTAATACTATGTTTACTGGAGCTTTTCTACCAGGGTTAGCTCAGTTGGACACTCCTGCTAAACAAATATCAATAAATAAATAACAGCTATACTAATAAGTCTGATATAATTCAGAGGTTTGCATTCTTGTGAGATTTTCTTTCTTTTATCCAATAAAAATCAAGTCTGGATATAATTCAGAGGGTTGTAAAGAAATAGCCTTTATGGATGCATAAGTATGACTGTCACTGTTGAAGTGACACACCAACCCATGTGCAAACATGGAAAAAAGAGGTCGTGGATGGATGGATGATTATGGTGTGAAAGCTACAAAATTACATAAGAATCTCGATCTTTGAATTAGTTCTAAAGTGACAAGCAGGGTGTTTGCAGTTATCCATCACAAGCAACTTTTCACGACTAAAATGGCAGAGTCTCTGTGATGTTGTACAGCTCCACTTCAAATCTACAGCAGTTTCCTGAATACGTCAGCCATCTAATAATTATGAATGAGGAGATATTGTGTTGACCTGTGATCGGCAAAGTACTCAAGGAAGGTAAGAGGAAGTAGATTTTCACAGTAAGGATGACAGATTTTGTTGTACCTTCTAGAGGGAGCATTAATGTCAAAATGAAGGCGCCATTTTACTTATGTATTTATTTACTTTAGTATGCAGGTAAGCGAGCTGCTCAGAGACAGCATACAGTGAAAAATAGAGACACTATAAAATGAAAATACAGCAACAAGCACACCATAACAGGTAACAAAATAGCAGCACTGAGTGATCCTAATCTGAACACAAAGTCATGCCATATGTATTATCACTACAGATCAGAACTCCTATAAATTAAAATAACATAATAAAATAATTATTAGGCAATTGGTAAATAAAACATATGCAGGGTTCTTGAACATAAAGGGAAGAAGCAAATGACTAGGGTTAAGGTTACTTTTGGCCCACTATGAAACCATAATAGAAATGTAACAAATTCAACTGGTTTGCTTGTTACTCTCCAATCTGATTGCTGGGGGGGGGGGGGGGGGGCTCACTGGAGTCTGAGTGGCCTCTCTGTGGGTTTTGCTGGGTACTCCAATTTCCACCCACATCCTCAGAACATTGCATACTTTAACTGATGATCCTATAAAATTGCCCAGCGGCATGGGATCCCTATAATGGAATGCCATACTATCCAAGACTAGTTTCTCTGCTGGAGTAGATTAAACTTTATTCTGACCTTGAAATGCATAAAGTGGTTATCAGAGAATGTAAGAATTAATGAACATGTGGGATGGTTTAGGGACATAATTAGTGTTAAGATTCATTGCAAATGTTATCCTAACAAGCTGAATTAGGTCAGTGTTTGTATTTTGCCATAATCCATGTTTTAACAATATCTCTAACAGTATTAAAGGATGGATGGCAAAAGGAAAAAAAATTTTGTTTTGCTTTACAAGATTTAATCTGTATCGATGAATGGGATACTGTTTTATGGGGACATAGTGGTTAGCTTTACTGTTCGCCACAGAACTGAAACTATTACGCTGTAAACATTTTGGCTAGAAGTTACACGGACTGATTATGTTTGAAAAAAAAAAACGTAGTGCTGTGCAAAAGAAAGAGAAGCAATTTTTACGAAAACAAATGGCAACTTTCTTTAGCTAATGTAGGAACTGAACCAGTATTCATCTGTTACTCATCATTTAAGTAATCAGAGTTTGCACAGAGTGATCGATCATCCCTCATCTTACGGAGAAGTGATGTATGCCTGAACTAGAAGGCAGTCTCTGACCCAGCTGCCATGAATATTCTGTATATTCAGAAAAGTAACTGCACAAGGATTACCATCTCCAAAGAGCTAAACCTGTTCTCTGACATGAACATACTATACTGGAGTGACAAGAAAGCAGCAAAATATATCCAAAATGACAAAGAAATGGCAAACCAGATCCACTTTTATTCCAAACTTTAGCGCCTCGACCAAGCAGTCATCGGGAAGTATAAAAAACATTTTCCAAACATTCCCCTTAAATACCCCCCAAGCAAAACTAATAATTCAATAAAAAGTCAATTAAATACAATTAAATAAAACATTTCCAATTAATTTCACAGTTCAGACTCTGAGGAACCATAGCATTGTATTTTAAAATAAATATTCTTTAAATAACAAATGATCTTTTAACCTGCCCTCATCACCCAATTTAACAAATATTTTTTTTCTAGTGAAATGCTATCCTTTTCCAACTGTTTCTATCATTAGCTTGTATTCTTACAGTTGGGGTGATCAGAGCTAAACCAAAGGTCAGACTACTGGTCTGGACAGTTTGTTGATGCACAGGATTTCCAAGGGTTTAGTGTTTGGAAGAATAAATACAAATCTTCTAATAAACATTATTTTTATGCGTGCTCTACTGAGCATTCAAAGTGTTTAAGAGAGTTACATTTCATTGATGGCTACTGTTAATTTATGCAATTAGTCTAAAACTACCATGCAGTAAAATATACATATAACCAGCTGCAATATACAAAGAGGGCAGCAGGCTTGAAAGAGTATTGTTGTACAAAGGAAAGAGAAGCCATTTTTAACATAAATATATATTCTTCTGAAAACTTCTAAATGCTTTAGCCCATGCATGGGTCCCCTCAAATTACCTATGGTATGATCCTGGTTATTGTTATTAGGGATAATATACAATTATCGACCACTGGATAGATAACGCCAATCTATAACCAAATAGGACAGATTATTTTGCCACAAAAAGAGAAAACTGGCTAGACTTAAAATGGCCTGCAAGGGCAGTCAGTCTAGTATTTAGCTAAAAACCTGCAATGACAAACATTTGTGTTTTAGACTTCACATCCTTTAGAAAATGCATACTAATTCAAAACCTGCTATTCTAGAAACTCTGAGTTTATAGGAGCAAGGTTTAAAATCTGTCCCTAGTTTTGGACCTTTGTCCCTCCATTATTTCTGGCTTTGTTGAGATTTCTTCTGCTGAGAGGTTGAGAGGTATTAGGGACAAACATGTGATGGAAATGGAATACATGATGGTGACAGGGATCCAACACCTGGGGATGTTTCTGTCAAGAGCAAATCAGAGGCCTAAGAGGCCCTCTCTATATCAGGCCATGTTCTCACAGCATGCATTCCTAATCCCATTTTCAAGCTCTCACAAGCCCACAAGTTCTTGTTTAACATCAGGCTCTGAACCAAGTTCTGGTATAGCAGCTGGCAGATCCCCAACAACCATAGAGAGGATTCCACAGTCAAGAGTAATCCCTAATCTAGACTGGGTTACCACATTAAACCAATTAAAAAAACTCTGACTAATCAGTCAGGAAATGGGTGGTTTCTACCACCTAGAATCTACCCTACACACAGGGAGCTGGGGTGTGTCTCCTTTAGTCTCCTTATTATCTGCTAAAGTAGACCACGAGGAGAGCTTGAAGTCCCACTAGTCAAGGGTGAGACCAGCAGCCCCTGTGAAGCTATAAGGGCCATTTCAAAGAAATCTGTTGTAATGTTATGTTTGTATTTAAGCCTAGTAACCATGTCTATTGTTCATAGCTATCCTATGTCCTAAATAAGTCCCATTATCTTGTATCAGGACAAATTTGCTAAATTTGCTAAATGTTTCTATCTGTTGGACATGTTTTGTTATCTGGCTATTATTTTTTTTATCCTTTGTTGATCATGTCTACTTGATGCACATGTTAATAAATTTATTAGGAATTATTTTCTTCTCATTATTGAAGCTTACCTCATTGGGCCTCCACTGTACATACAAACTAAAAGGATCTGTCTCAGAGTATCCCCAATTAATAAAGAAAAATAAATTTACTGATTCAGCTAAAAGAACTGCAGTATGACAGATTTCATCATAAGCATTTGATCAAGACCTCCAGGTTATCTTTGTCAAGTATTTACACAAGACACAAAGCTTCATGGTATAAATGAAACACCATCCACTGCATAACCACTTCTGGTCAGCGAACTGCCAAGCTTTCTTAAGTTCCTTGCAAAACTGTATTTTTTATATGAGTTGTCATTTAAAACGATGTTCTACTGTGACACATTCTGTGTTAAAGCACACAGCTGATGCACACAGATAGCATGACATAAAATCCAGGTTGTTGCTCAGACCTCGAAGTAGGACATACTGGTAGGAGCACTTGATCTATCCTGCATACTCTTTACATTTAATTGATGTCATCAATAATTCTGTATTAGTTCTTCCTTCTTTTTGTCTGCTGCCAACATCATATGATTCTTATTAATAAAGTAGTAGTTAATAGTACCATAAATCAGACATATCTCACTTGGATATACTCCAGCTAATGTATTACATTTATATTGTACTCAAAGCAAATTTGGCATCATGATCCAATGAAAACGGAAAAGCTAACATGACCTTGCTACAGTCAATGAATAATAAACTAACTCTTATTTGCCTAAAACAAGGAAAAAAAATCCATCTCTCTCCCAGTCACTACAGAAACAAAATTAACCTTACTCTGATTAATACAGTCTGCAGTAACTAACCCTGCCAAATCCAAACCTGTACTTGCAAACACTGTCACTTGCTAACTCTAGACCTGCAATAAGCCGAATACCATTACAGCTTGGAAAGCCTGCTTCCCACAGTATTCTAGTGAATATATCCCACACTTTATCTGACTTGAAATACAGTGTTACAATCTCAACGAATAAAGTACAGTTGTGTATACTTACCATAACTGTAGATGGTAGAGTGCATTCACTGTTGCAGTCATCACATTTGGGTTATCCCTGCCAGGGTAGCCCTCGGCCGGCCCAAATACCAGAGGCTTAATATTTCTGCATCGGTTGCTGTCGCTTCAGGACGGACGTCAGGTCATCAGTAGTATAAAGTAAGGCAGCCAACGCTATTACATCAGTTTTTCTTGCCCTAACTGTTAGGATCCTCTAAGTGGGAGCCAGGATATGATGGAAGAATCCCACCAGTAGAAAGTAAATACCAAAAAGTTCCTTGTAAGGAGAGAGAGAGAAGAAGAGGGGGATGGAGGGAGGGAAACCAGGACTGCAACAGTGAATACGCTCAAACATCTACATTTATGGTAAGTGTACGCAACTGTACTATGTTCTTCATGTTTCACTGCTGCAGTCATTACATTTGGATTGATTACCAAAGCTGAGGAAAAGGGTGGAGGCAGTCAAGGAAACTAAGGGCTGGCTAGGATGCCCTGCAAGACTGCAGTGGCAAAACCTGCCCTGGATTTGGAGACGATAGGCAGGTGGTAATGCTTGGTGAAGGTGTGAACAATTGTCCATGTGGCAGCCTCCAGGATGTCCCTGGTGGGGACTCCTCTGAGGAAAGCTGCAGAGGTGGAGGCTGCTCTGGTAGAGTGAGTCCTGACCCCCTTAGGGGGAGGTTTCCCATGTTGCTTGTAACAAAAATGGATGCAGTGTGCTATCCATTTGGAAATGGTTTGTTTGGAGATTGCTTTACCCTCTGCCCCTGCAGCAAAGCTGACCAATAATTGATCAGTCTTTCTGAATGATTTTGTCCTGTCT
The DNA here is from genome assembly GCF_019279795.1 of Protopterus annectens. Lineage (NCBI taxonomy): Eukaryota > Metazoa > Chordata > Ceratodontiformes > Protopteridae > Protopterus > Protopterus annectens. Next base: position 165,399,789 of record NC_056735.1, read on the forward strand.
TGATAGAATCTGAGCTGTCTGTGCACATCTAAAGAGAGTGCCGGATCCTTTCCCCCTTGTTTTGTGGGTTAGGGAAAAAGGTGGGCAAATTAATGGACTGGTTGAGAGTCACACTGGACACCACTTTGGGCATGAAGGATGGGTTAGTCCTGAAGGACACCCTGTCAGCATGGAAGATGATGAAGGGCTCTACAGCCATGAGTGCTTGTAGCTTGGAGACTCTTCTGGCTGAAGTGATGGGCCAGAAGAAAGGCCGTCTTCCAGGAGAGAAACTTTAACTCTCCTGAAGATGCTGGTTCAAAGGGGGTAGGGTGAGCTTTTCCAACACAAAGTTTAGGTCCCAAGCTGTGGTATGTGCTTTTCTGAGTGGCCTCAAGTTGCTAGCCCCTCTTAGGAAATGTTTGATCAGAGGGTGTGAGAAAGGTGGGTGCTCAGTGTTTAAATGAGCAGAGATAACAGAGGCATGAATTTTAATAGAGGAGAAGGACAGACCACTGTGTAGCATCAGCTAGCTAATCCAGGATGAGAGGTAGGGAGGGCTGTGCCGTACCTGCTCCCTTAGCCTGAATCCAGGCACAGAACCTTTTCCATTTGTTAGCATAAGACTTTCTAGTGCTAGGGCGTCTAGCCTCACATATAAAATCTAGCACCTGTTTACTGAAACTGGCATATTGATCAGTGGTCAGGGAATACGCCAGGCTGCCAAATTGAGGGTCTGCAATTGGGGATGCTTGAATTCACTTTCCCACTAGGTCAGGAGGGTTGAGGTCTGAGGGAAATGCCATGGTGGCAGTGGGGACAGGCTGTGCAGCAGTGGGTACCAGTGCTGGCGAGGCCAGTCTGGAGCAATCAGAATTGTCCTTGGTTTTTCCTCCCTTATTTTGAGCAGTACCCTGGTGATGAAAGGTAGTGGGGGAAATGCATGGACCGAGAGGTTGACCCAGGGGAAGGATAGGGCATCCACTTTCCAGGCCATGCAGTGAGATTCCCTGGTTCAGAATTTGCTGAGCTGATGGTTGTTGTGGGAAGCACAGAGGTCGACCATCGGGGTGCCCCATTTCTGAGTTATTAGGGTGAAGGTTCTTTGGTCTAGCTGCCACTCATGTGGGTCCAGAAGATTTCTGCTTAAGTGGTCTGCCAGAGAGTTTAGAGAGCCTGGCAGGAATTGTGCTAACAGGTGGAGTTGCATGGCAGAGGCTGTGTGCCAAAGGGTCATGGCCAGCCTGCATAGAGAGTAAGAGTGAGTCCCTCCCTGCGTGTTGATATACCACATCACAGTGGTGTTGTCTGTTTTGATCAGGAGAGCATCTGGGGAGAGAAGGGACCTGAATGCTGTCAATGCGTGCTGGACAGCTAACATCTCTTTTTGGTTGATGTGCAGATGGATTTGCTGTGGGCTTCATTGGCTCTGTATGCACCTGCCGTCTAGCTGTGCACCCCAGGCAGTCTGATGCATCTGTGGTGAGGGTCTGGGCGGCGGGGGTGGTGAGAAAGGTAGTCCCTTGTTGTGGGAGCATGCTGCTGCCCACCAAAGAAAATCTTTTCTTAGGCAAGGTTTCATTGGTATAAGAGTTTCCAGGTCTTGAGAGTGTTGACACCAAAGGCTTTTTAGGTACCATAGAAGTTTCCTCATATGCAGTCTGGCATATGGAATGAGTAGGATGCAAGATGCCATGAACCCCAGAGCTTGCAGGATTTTCCTTGCCGATAACTTGGGTCTGGTGGCTAGCTGAGAGTACTAGACTGTCAGGTAAGATTGCTTTTCTGGAGTAAGGAATGTCATCTGGGATGCTGTGCTCAAGCTTGCTCCCAGGAATATAATACTTTGGGTGGGTACTAGTTTGGATTTCGTTTCGTTGATAGTGTACCCTAGGGAGGTTAGTAGGGACTTTACAAAGGCCATGTGTTTGAGCAGCTTTTCATGACTGTCTGCCTGAATCAGGCAGTCTAAGTATGGGTAAATTTGGATATTCCTTTGTCTGCAAAAGGCAATGGCGGGCGCCAGACATTTTGTGAAAACTCTGAGAACAGTAGATAAGCCAAAGGGAAGTGCAGAGATCCTGCCCTGAAACGTAGATATTTCCTGCACAACTCCCCGATAGGAATGTGGAGGTAGGCCTCTTTTAAGTCTAGGGTGGCTAGCCAAGCATTCTTGGACAGCATAGGTAGCAGTTGCTGGAGGGTGAGCATTTTGAATTTTGGTATCTCCAGAAAGGTGTTTAAAATGGATATATCGAGGATGGGGCGCCATGTGCCCTCTTTTCTGGGAACCAGGAAAAGTCTAGAGTAGAAACCTTGGCATCTCTGTTCTGCAGGAACATGCTCTACTGTCCTCACAGAGAGCAGGGAAAGGACCTGCTTTTTTGCCTCTGCCCCCTGGTTTGGAAGAAGATCTGGGAACCCTTTTGGGGTTGGAAGAGTGTGGAAGGAAAATTTGTATCCCTGGGACACTATGTTGAGGACCCAGCGGTTGTTGGTAACAGTGGCCCAGGTGCTTGCGTGGAAGGAGAGCTTTCCTCCTAGGGGCAAGTGCAGGTGGGCAGAGGGAGGGGGTGGGGGAGGAGAGTCATTGTGAGTTCTTACCGTGAGGGGGTGGCTTTGAACTCCCTGGTTTTGCAGTGGAGGAACTCCATTGCTTTGATCTCTGCATTCCCCGTGGCTGCTGTCTGGGGGGTCTGCTTCCCCAGGGTCTGGGCTGAACTGACCTGGTGGGGGCAGGAAAGGACCAGTGCTTGGAGGGGCAATGCCTGCTGAACCTGGGTGGCTGGACCTGTAGGAAATCCTTAACTGTCTGCATAGATTTAGATTTTTCTTTCATCTTTTTTAAGGCCGCCTCTGTCTTGGTGCCAAATAAGTTGCCTTTGTGCAAGGGTGCATCCAATAATTTAGATTTGACATGGTCTGGCAAGGGCAGTTCCTTAAGCCAAGCATACCTTCTAAGGACAGAACTGGTGACTGCTGCCCTGCAAGAAGCTTCTAGGGCGTCAAAACCACAGTGTAAGGTGTGCTTAGTTACTTGACTTGCAGAATGCATTAACTCTTGTAACTCTATTTTCAGCCCAAGCAGGAAAGGAAGACACTTTGTTTGAGTAGTTCCATGGTATGTTGCTGAAAGTTTAGCATATGGAACTGACATTTAGTGCTCGGACAACAAGAGTAGCAGAGGTGTGTACTTTTTTACCCCATCTGTCTAGTGCTTAGGAACCCCTATCTGAGGGGGAGGGATTCTTAGCAGAAGTTGCTTTAATTCCTTAAGGACCTTGAGAAATTACCTTAGGTTCAGCAGTAGGATTTCTGAAAAGAAATTTGAGAGTCTCTGTAGTACCAGTTAGGTTTTCAGGGAGCAGGAGGGAGGGTGTCAGGAGACAAACTAGATTCCATGAAAACATCGTCCACAACATCCACGACTGGGGGAATGGCCAGGGGTCTGTGCTGTGGAAGATCTAAGAATTCTCTTAGTCTCTTTTTTAGACTGAGGGTAGTCCTGACATTCCTATTGGAAATGCTCCCTTAAGGTATGAAGGGTTTCCCCAAAGGAAAAATCCTTGGGTGGAGAGGCTGAAGGAATTGAATCCTCTGCATCAGAATCCTCATAAGCAGAGAGGGGTTGCATGTCTTCATATTCAGATGCATCAGAGTCTTCAGACTCCTGTTCAGATAAAACTACTGGGGACACATCTCTTTTTCTTTTGGAAGGGGTGGTTGGCTTCCCCTCATCAGCATAAGGTCTTCTACCATTTTAAGCATTTGAGACTGAGGCCAGGAAGCAGGTGCCTGAGATTGGGTCGTCGGTTTCATGGATGGGGTTCGTACCCCAGGCCTTAGAAACTCGGTAGTTTTAGAAAGAAAGGTAGATGCGAAAGAAGTCGCCGATTTGTGTTGAGATTCGGTAGTGCAAAGTACTTCCTCATAAGCTGGTGCCTGCTGAGTGGCTCCGGACCCATCCAATGTAGAGACAACTGCAGGATCCTTAGCTGAAGAAGAGTTTTGCGGCATACCAGACTCCGAAAGGGTCTCGGTAGCAGCCTGCGAATCCATAGGAGTGGACATCAGGGGCTGCGAAAGCGCCTGAGGACCAGAGAACTGGACTACTAGCTTAATGGAAGCGTCGTCAGTAAGTTTGGACCTGTGTGGTCCTGTCTCTGTCTTTATCCCTATGTTTTTTTTGGAAGATCTGCTGTCAGATGGCTTACCGAAACCAAATCGGAATTAGAGGACTGTAAGCAAAGATATCTAGCTACAATAAGGGCCCGACGACGTACACTTTTGCCGTTCCCTCATGGGTTAAAATGTGGCACCATCATGTGTCCAGTAATAACATAAATCCCAAAGTCCTCCCCTTTATAGTTCCAGCAAACGGTTGAAATATTAAGTTAAACAATATTATAAAACACAAAGTTAAAATACTCCAAGAGCTATTAAAATCTCTAAATCTTGACAGGGCAGCATATCTCCTTCAACCCATCCACTTAAATCCAAACATAAAGATGAACAAAAAAATGCTAAATCTTACTGACTATCCTCAAATAAAAGACTGCACTGTTTGGGACATTTATAAACATAAGGACAAAACAATTCAAGAACTATGTGCGATACTAAATGTAAACAATAAATATATCATTATATTACGACAGGTAAGAGAAATTATAGCAACTATACTTAGACATATTTCTATCAACGAAAATGATATAAATAGTGATAGAAATATTTAAGACTTCAGCTAATAAGAAGAAAAAGCTAGCCTCTACCTGCAAACTGACTTCTCTCATGATCTACGAAAAGATACTTCTATTCTCAGGTTTTTGGGACCAACAAGGTACGATGCGCACAGAAAACCAGAAACCCAGAGCAATCAAGTATACTAGTATAATGGCCCCATTCAAAAAGCTTTCATATATGCATTTAATGATTAACAATAATACCTATTATACTCAATCTACTTTAAACAAGTTTAATCCCAAAGTCTCCCCAGCATGCCCATGTTGCTCCTTTCCTCATGCTGATTAATTGCATATTTTGTGGTTCTGTAAGTACTCCCATAAGCTTTGGTGCTCTCTCAAGGTACGCCTGGAGAAAATGGGCTACCAAAAGTCAACTTATCTTGGGAAATGGCTGTTCTCCATATTACTGATCTCAGGCTCCCAAACTTGAAATATCACGTTCTAATTACTATCTGTTCATTAATTAAACTATATACAACTAAAAATTGGATAGACCGCACCAAGCTTTCTTGGGATAATTTCAGAAGCATGGCAACCGAGTACGTATCCTCTCAAAAACTTATTATAAGAAGTGTTAATAAAAGAGCATATTATCAGAAATTTGTGAAAACTCTCTTCAATCACATCATAGGAGATTAGACAAAGCTGGATAACGTATATTAAACCATCTGAGGAATGATACCACTATGGCCCAAGGAATTTAAATACTACTATTCTCTTGCTATCTCTCCTTTCTGTACTCTTTTCCCCTCAAGCACTTTCTTATATTTCCACAGATACGAATATTTCTGGATGGATACTAAGCTCTCGTGGTTTTTGTTTTTGTTTTTTTTTTTTAGCAGCACTCTGTAAATAATGTATACAGCTAGTAGCTAGAGTTTTGTAGATAATTGTTTTTTCTCTGTTTTGAATCTACAAGTGTAATCACTACTGTTCTGTCCAAATAGTGGATCTTTACTGGATTTGTATGTGTTGCATAAAGCAATAAAAAGCTTTATTGGGGGGAAAAAAAAAAGGTTAAGAATCTAAGTAGGTTGGCCTTCTCAAATGTTCTCTCTGTATTAGGTAGAATGAACACTAGACTGGGAGGACTGTCCCAGATCAAATTTGCAGTAGGGGCGGGCAACTGCAAAGCCACCAGCTATAACACCGCAGGAATAGGGTAGGTGGGAGGGAGACAACCAATTTCAGAACAGATCAGAAAACAGAGAATGCCAGCAAATATATATAATTCATTCAAGCAAAAATTAAGACAGTGCAGAACTCTGAAAATTTAAAGTGCCAAAAATATACTACTTAGTTTGAAAAGCACTCTTCAGTCAGAACACAAGGAGAGTCTAAATGGTATGCAGGAATTTACAAACGGGGACTATTTTTAAATCAGCAAGCCTTGAAAATCAGATAACACAAAAGCTATTAGACCAAGTTTAGATTGAAGGCTAACTACTGCACCACCCACACATATTCAGAATGTTTACACTGAAAGCTAACTACTGCACCACCCACACATATTCAGAATGTTTATATTTCACAGTGTGTTTCACTCATTTACCCAATCATGTTGTTATTAAATCCATACATACTTAGAATGTTAAATTTCACACTGTTTCACTTATTTATCCAATTGTGGTATTATTAAAGCATGATAAATCATTTACTTCCTACCCCAATCCCACACCTCCACTGGACCAGCCAATTCGGGGGTAATGGTCAGGCATCCCTGGGCTAGGTGACAGCATTACGACACATTCATTCTTGCCCTGAGAGGACAATCAACCTACTGATTACCGCTCTGGCAAGAGTGTGGTGGTAGGGAGCAGGCCAGCTTCAGGTTCACTAAACTGGCCCACCCTCCTTGTGGAACTACAAATCCCCATGTCAGCTCACGTGAGCACCATTATGATGCCGACCTCTGAGAAGTGTGTTCCACACACATGCTATTCCTCGGACTGCTTCTGCACAAGGCACCACTTGGCAACAAGTGCTCAGTGGCGGGCTCACACTCCTCTAGTGTAACACATGGTGTTCCCCTATCTGTCACCCAAGTGTCAGTCCAGAGCTGCCTCCACCCCCCAACCCCACAGAATGGCAAACTCGCAGCGGCTGCTCATTACCACCCCCCAGCACCTGTTTTGTGAATAGAACTCTGGTTATCGGAGTCGCAATCAGGACCTCATCCCCCTGCATTCACTAGGGATGGGTATATGAAAACTACTTAAAAAGAAAAATAGATTTAGATGGATATTTTGATGGCACAGAATGTACTCTCAAATAATAAACTATACATGGGACACCTTAACTACAGCATCCTTGCAATACGCACTGACTACCGGAATACCAGAGTCAATCAAGATGTCTTTGTTATTCATAAAAATTAAATATATGTATTTTCTTTTTACTGCCATCAAAAATGTAATTGTAAAAAAAATTGAGGTACCACATCAAGAAAAGTCTGAATATATAGGGTATGCAGACTTAAAGGCATCACACATCTACCTATGAAATGCAGTACCAGGTAATGCCCTGAGGACTAAGAATTACTTCGTAGCAATCAGCATCTCTGCAGTGATGTAAAATGAGTAAGCTTTATGAACAAAAGACAGAAAATAATACAAGTCGCAAAGGCTTTCACTTAAGGATAATTTAAAGCTTTCACACAGTTTTGACAAGATGAACATCTTCTATAAGATGGAAGAAAAGAACGGCTGACATTTCAATTACTTGTCAAAAAATGCTGACTGTTCACAGCATTTAAGGAAGGCACATCAACACAACATACAACAGTTTCTTTTAATTTTCTTTTTCTGCTTAATATTTACAGACTACTTTCACTGCAGTTATTGTGACAAAATGATGCACCCTGCAGAACCAGTCTTAAATACTACCCGTAATCTATATACAGCTTACCGGAACAGTTTTTGCAAACCCACTAAAGTATAAGGAATTTAAACTAGACAAGCACAGCTGCACATTAGTTTAGCTGAAAATGAAGTTTATTTAACTGAATCTGTGGCACACAAAAATAAAGCTTGGACTATAAATAGAGAGCACAATTTCAAATAACATCTTGGGTGCTGGAACAGCCAGGCAATGAACAAAAAAAGTGAGTAACACCTGCCAGCTTGCCCACCTGGGGGGGATTAGATGGTGCTCTCAGTCACGCCAACCTACTCTCACACAAGTGGTGGTTTGCACATTACCAGTGGCAGCGTAAAGTAAACTTACCATGGCAGTAGATGCTCTAACAGATCACTGTTGCAACAGCCTAAGCTGTACAGGTCATATTCTGTTAAGGATATGACCACTGGCTAGTTTCCAAAGCTTCAGGGGATCTTCTATTCACCCTAACTGCTGTGGAACTCAAGGACTCGCAGGGCTAGGGTCCCAAAAGCTTTAGAGTTTTCTTGCGTCAAGTAAAGTATTGACAGGTAAATGCTAAGAAAGGGAAAATTGCATACAAACATGTAAATTTATACAAAGGAGTGGGATCCGGACACATGCTCGACTAGCATATGCCCGAATCACAAAACATTGAACACACATACACGAAAGCGCTTAACATCGACAAGCGCTTCTGTATATGTATGCTTGTTTCGTAGATCGGACTACAGTGCAGTTAAGGGAAAATTCCCTTTTCCCTACTGTAGTGCGATCTAGGAGTGAAAATAATAAAGTAGGGGGGGTGTAGGGGGTGCAGGGGGGCAAAGCCCCCCTGCAGAAACGTAGATTTTTTTTGAACTACACATACACGGAAGCACTTTTCGATGTTAAGCGCTTTCGTGTATGTGTGTTCAATGTTTTGCGATTCGGACATATGCTAATCGAGCATGTGTCCTAGACCCAGAGGAGTATATACATCCACACCCTGGCAATACACCAAAGACAGAACAAGGGGGGTGGAGGGAGGGGACAGCTGCTGTAACTGATCTATTACGACATGTACTGTTGGGTTTACTTGCTAACTCTGCTATGTTCAACATTAGATCACTGTTGCAGTAGCCTAAGCTGTATAGGTAGATCACCAAACTTTAGGAGTATGTAGGGACTGGGAAGAATTTAATAATCCACGTGTAATTGGAGAATGGTCTTAGAAACACCTATTTTGGACATGGAAATGGGAATCCAGTTTGTAATTCTTTGTGAAAATACGTTCAAAGGACCAAGTTGCTTTTTCTTGAATACTTCTACAGTCCACCCCTTAACAAAACGCCACAGAAGAAGCCACTGCCATGGTAAAGTGAGTCATGACCTTGCCTGGAAGTGATTTGTTATGGTGAGAACAGCAGAAAGAAACAGCATGAGACCACTCTTTCGAAAATGTCTGCTTTGACACTGGTTATCCTTTTCTTTAATTACTTTCATAGGAAACAAATAGTTGATTGGTCTTCCTGATGGATTTTGTTCTATCAATGCAGTGTCCGAGCTATCTGTGCACATCCAGAGTATGCAAGACACTTTATGCATTGTTTTTAGGTTCTGGGAAGAATACTAACAGATTAATAAGAGTGACTCCAGGCAAACTCTGAAATAACTTTAGGCATAAAAGGAGGATTTGTTCTCAAAGAAATCCTGTCCTTGTGGAAAATTATATAGGGTTGACTCACCATAAGGACTTGCAGCTCAGATGCTCTCTGTTCTAAGTTTTGCAAGAAGAGTAACACAGTTTGCCAAGTTAAGGACCTCAAGTCAATCTGATTAGGTGGTTCAAATGGAAAAGGTGTTAGTTTTTCAAGCACAAAGGTAAGATCCCAAGGAGAAGCCACTGTTTTATGTAAATGCCCTTTCAAAAAACAACTTGAGAACCTACGGAAGAGGAGAATCTAAAGGCAGACGAGCAGAAATGGCATCAGCCAGAATCTTGACAGAATAAAAAAGGCCAGCGTATACAATATGAAGTCTAGTAGGCTGTGGCACAGGAAGTGGCGTGGGGTTCTGGCATACGAGGAGGGGTCAGTGATGAGAGGGGTATGGCTTGGGGGCCCCCCCCCACAATACCCCAAATTGGGCCCAGCAGTTGCTAAGGCTTGCCCTGGTTAGTACCTATCCAGTTAAAAGGCTTATAATGAATTACCTGCGTTACAAACACCATTATATATTGCACACTTAATTCAGCACTAAGGCTATATATCAAAGAAAAAAATGCTGTTATGTTGAGAGGATGTGTAAAACACAAACTCAACGCATAAATCACGGAATTTGATTTACTACACTTGGGGGGCAGTTGTGAAGTTGATGTACAACTCAAAAAAATTTTGGCTATACCACTGATGTGTATTTTGGTAGGATGAGGGATGAGTTTTCCCACGAGAGCTACAAGTGAAATAAAGTTTGAACACCCTCCTTCTACACAAGAGATCTGCATATGCCATTTGTGAATCAGTTTTATCTTTATTTTTATTCTCTGAATGGACTGCACTTTCTTTTTTCTTTTAGCAAAAATAAAGAAGGGTAATTCAAATGGTTACTTTTTTAATGAGATGTGGTGGGATGGTTTTCTTTTTTCAGTAATTTTTTTTTTTTTACTGACTGCTTAAGGTCAAATTTAGGTGACCTGGAGTGCAGCTTTGGCCAGCTAGCATGTTGCTTTAGTTTTTTGGGGGGAGTTTCAGTCAACTGAATGTACAGATAATCAAGTACAGGAAGGAAGGATGTTGAGAGAGATTTTTTTTCTTAATATTCTTACGGTTGCTGGTCTTCGTTTATTTTTAAAATTTATCTTAGAGAGGTAAAGTTAGGGTTTGCTGGTGTTATGGAAGTTGCAGTCACTTGTGTGTGAAACCCTACAGTTTGACAACGTGGCTACTTAATATGGCAAGGGCTTACATCACGCAGGGATTCAAAGGACAGTTCAACATGATTTTCTGAAGCAAGACAAGTCAATGGTACAACACATAGCACTCTCGCTTTTAGTGCAGAAGGCTGTGGGCTCTATTCCCACACAAGGTAGATGGATTGCTGACACTGCTATGCACCATTAGTACGGCACTGTACTTGAAGTGTGCTATGCTTCAGATGAGATGTTAAATTGATGTCCCATTTGCTTGACTTTGTGGTAGCTCAGGTGAATGCAAAAGATCCCACAGCACCTATCGAAAAGAGTAGAAGTTCCCCTGATGTCCTGGTCAAATTACCTATACTAGTACATATACCACCTTGGTTCCACCCTGAAAAGAGGCCATTAGCCTAGGAGGTCTAACCTGCACAACAAAGTATAAATAAAATAAAAATTATGTTGAGATTTTCATTATTATTTAATAAATGTCCCCTGCCTTTACACTGCTCTACTATTTATTTTATTTATTTATTTATTTATTTACATTTGTTGGCTGGGAGTGTCCGACTGGACGCAGGTCCATTTTCAGCGGAGGCCCGGGGAGAAAAGCGCCACAGTTAAAATAAACAGACAGTAGTTACATTGGATTACATAGTGATTAACAATTTAACATATCAATTACTTACAACATATTTACAGATGAAGAACATAGTACATCAGTAGACAACTAGAATCTTTATCTGAAGTACATAACAGGCATTAACAAATGTTACAATGAGAAGTTCCTGCTGTATAATAAGTACTAGGCTTATGAGCATCTGAGCTGCTATAATCAAGGTAGTTAGTGGAGTGGAAAGAAAGGTAGTGGTTGGATGGGGTGGGTGATATTAGAGTGGGAGTTGCAAGGGGATAGCCAGCATGTTTTCAGGTGCGCTCTTAGTAAAGTTTTGAAGTGGGTGCATGATGGTATGGAGGTAATTGTGGGTGGAAGGGAGTTCCATAATTTGGCTATGATGCAAGAGAATAGTGCTTCACCAGCAGAGTTATTGGCTTTAGTGATCTGCAAGTGATTTTTGTTGCTGGATCTTAGTGGTCTGGTGGTTTGATAGGGTTGGAGTAGATTCTGGAGGGATGGGACATTTAGTGGATGGTTTACTAGTTTGTGGGTGAGTGAGAGTTGATACCACTGAAGGATGTGAGGGAGTTCAAGCCAGCCCAGTTCAGCAAGTGAGAGAAAGTGGTGACTACGGTAGGATGCCCCTGTGGCGATTTTGTTGTAGCAGGTCTCTAGCTTGTTTAGATTGCATTGCCTTAGGCTGATGCATATTGGAGAGGCATAAAGTAGGGTGGAGATAAGGTGGGAATTTGCTATTGAAATCTTTGCTGCTTTGGTGAGAAATTGCTTATTTCTGTACAATGCTCCTAGTTTTTTGTGGACTTTTTTATGGTCATGGATATGTGAATGTCAAATTTTAGTTTATTGTCTATTTCCATTCCTAGCAATTTGGTGTGTTCAGTTGGGTATATAGTGGTGTTGTCTTTTGCTGTGATGTTAAAGTGAGAGTTGTTTTGAGTATGTTTGATGGGTTGGAAGATGAGTAGTTTAGTTTTGTTTGGGTTGAGTATTAATTGGGCATCGGATAACCAAGTTTCAACACAGGAAAAGGCTTCCTTTTTGCAGTTTTGGTAGGGACTGGGCTGAGCAGATTATGGTTGAGTCATCTGCGTATTGTATGAGTGTGCCATGTTTGGTGGCTGAGGCTAGATTATTGGTGTAAACAGAGAAGAGTAGGGGTCCAAGGATGGATCCTTGGGGAACCCCTATGGAGACCGGTAGCTGGGGAGATATGTCATTCTGCCATACAATGGATTGTTGGCAGTCAGACAGGTAACTCCGAAACCAGTTGGTGACTTGTGTGTGAGAAGGATAGTTATTAGGTTATTGAGGACATAGATAAGTTGTTTGTGTAGGACCATGTCAAATGCTTTAGACAGGTCTAGGAAAGTAGCAGAGGAGAGATAGCCATTGTTTTTATGCTGAAGGATAGTGTTAGTAAAGGAGAGTAAGGCAGTGGTGGTGCTATGGTTTGGTCAGAAACCATGCTGACTACTGGAAAGGAGGTTGTTAGTAAGGGGGTAGTCTGAGACCTGAGAGTGTATGCATCTCTCTAGTATTTTGGAGAGCGGAGAGAGAATAGCTATGGGGCGGTAATTGGTTAGTTCTGTGGAGGGTCCACCTTTGTGGAGGGGAATTATATGTGATACTTTCCACAGTGTGGGAATGTAACTTTCTGACAGAGATTGGTTAATCAAGATGGATACTGGGTAGGCCAGAGCATCAGCTGCGATTTGTAGGTATTCACTTGGGAGGTTGTCTGCTGCTAATTTGGTGGGTTTAAGTTTAGCTAGGAGTTTTTTTATGTTGGAGGTAGGTACAGGAGAAAAAGAGAAGGCAGTGGGGAGATTACTAGTTGAAGGTGTGGGTTGGAGGGGATACTACATATGGAGGGCAGGGGATAGTAATTAAAGTTTTTAAGTTATTCATGTTTTCTGTATGTTTTAGTATTTTATTTTATTGTAGGATATCACACGGATTCCAACTCTGCTTTTGTTGGGTTGGGAGAGCATTTTTTTTCCTAAAGATCTATGTTCTTTGCTATACTTTGCTTTGAATGGGCACATCGTTCCTATGCCTTGGGTAAATATGTGTTCTGTGTTTCTAGGGTAGGATTACTTGCATTTTAAAATATGCACTCTTTTTATTTCTTGTAACATCTTTCACTGGCCCGGAAGCACTTTTAAATGTTTTATTAGGTGTGTTTTGTGAGGTTTGTTACAATTTTGGGCACAAGAGGGTTGCTTCTGCAGCTTCAGTGTTTTGATGCACATTATTAACATTTACAGCCACTGGATGTTTCCTTAGTTGCATGCTGTGTGTGTGTGTGTGTGTGTGTGGTTTACTATGGAATATTTAACTGTGTGCTACGGTGTGCTTAGGTTTTAATGCACTGCAGCTTGCACTGTAAGACCACTTCTTCAGTGCCAGCCAGGATTTGCACAGACATTCTATCACACCAATATCAGAATATCAAAACACGTATTCACTACCCTTGCCCAGACAAAGAGAATGAACTAAGACAAACTGGAAGCCACACTACCTGCTCAGACCTCTCCCTGTTTTGTGAGGAACAACTTGATGTACCTACTTCTGGAGCTATGTCCCATTTTCTGGTTTCATTTCCCTCTTCACTAATTTTCTGAATTCCCTCATCATGTGATTTTTAAAGCTGTCTAGTACATAGAAAGCCACACTACATGACTAACATACTAGGTGACGCCAACAATTTAAAGAAAGACTACAAACATCTTACACCTCTGTTTTTCAGAAGTAAAAATAAATTACTTTGTGTGGCAGAATTTTACAATACAGTTCATTAAAGTATACAGATTTTACAATATCTTTGATAATGTGTTTATATTTTCCATAATTTTTGTCACTGTTTTCCCAAAAACATTTTTATTTTGTTTTCATTATAAACATACACAAATGTACATATAACAAATACAATAAAACAATAACAAAACTATTTACAATATTTACATTCATCCATGATAAACAATAATTTTATCCATAAGAAGTTATCAGTATTTGTTCAAACGGTTTTCCATTTTTTGCCAAGGTATTTTTTTATGAGTAATGTTATGAATTCTACAACAAATGGTTTGCAGTTCTTTTTTTACAAACAACTTTTGCTAAATTAGTAAATTCTTTAAACATCAAATCTTGTTTACTTTTCCAGTTCAAAGTAATAACTTTTTTGGCAATTGCAAGAAGCGACCAGAGTAACTGAATCTGAGATTTAGGTATTACATTCGGTATGCGAACATTGAACCGGATTAGTGAGTTAGAAATATGACCGTTATCAGACCATAAAGTCTTTACAAAATATTCACGTCTTTCCGGTATTGAACAACATTTCTACATTCAATGAACATGTGAACCTAGTTGGCCTCTAGTAATTCATCACATTTCCAGCATTTTTTTTCACTGTTTTTGAGTACAAGATTTATTTTATGTGGAGTATAGAAACTCCTATTCATAAATTTCCATGTATACAATCTCCAATACAATGAAGAAGAGGTACCATAACAGTTTTTTGGATTTATCAGATATTTGTTCTCCATTAATCTTTACACAATAATTCCAAAAATCTGAGTTAAACTTTAGAGTGTCTTCTCTTAGTATCTTATAGATAGGTGAGATACTTAATTTTTGATTATCTGTCTTTTCAAGACACCTAATAAAAAGCTGAATCAAACTAGGTATAGATTCAGTCTCTAGGTTGATTGATACTCTCATTTTGTTTTCTATAAACTGCCATAATGAGTGTATAAACAACCAACTGTCTTGACTATTATCAAAACTACATAGAGAGTTTAGTGGTCTAATATTCATATTTTCAATAAACTGATGCCAGAATATCAAGTTATTTTCCTTTAATATTTGCATCGCATTGATGATGAAAGAATCTAGGCAATCAGGGGAGTTACGCTATACGGAATACAAGAAATAGGAATTGTTTAATGTTGCAATTACAATCAATTATATTTTTAGAGTTATTAAATATCTGATTAATGCCATAAGAAAAATGATCAAACTTCTTATTAAATAAACAAAACTCACATAAAGGCCAATGAACTCTACTTATTCCGCACTGTTCCTTAAATTGATTTTCTATAGTTCTGACATCAGTTATATGAATCTCGTGCATTTATAGGTAGGTGAGATCCAATGTAATATTACATTAATTATAACTCATTTGGAATAAAGATCTAAGCTAGGAAATGCTATCCCATTACTCTTCTAAGCTCTAATGTGCCATTTATATGCAATCCTGGGTTTTAAGGGGAACTATAAAAAATTAAGTAGCATGGAATCTCATTTTTTAAATAAGTTTTTGGGAGGGTATAGTATCAATGACTGTATATAAAACAAAATTTTAGGTAAAATTATCATTTTAAAGATAGCCTATCCTCCATTGTGAAGAACGTTTTATTCCATCTTTTGATTAGTTCACTAATGGTGGTTATTATATTATTGTAGTTTAACAGACTCTTTCCATGTACTCTTTATACTGACACCCAAACATTCTAATACGTCATTCTCCCAATTAAACAGGCTATTCTCACTTAGGTTTTTGTTGATCTTTTTGTTAATTAGTAATGTTTTGGAATTATTATGATTAAATTTAAGCCCTGAAATTCTTTCAAACTTGCTCAAGGTACTTATAACATCATGCAAAAAAAACATCAATATCACCCAACATTAACAACATATAAATCAGCAAATAATTGTATCTTAGGACAATATTCCTTATTAACTTGAAAGCCCTTCATATTTTGCTTGTTTATGATATATGTAGCAAAAGGTTCCATTGAAAGAGTAAACAACTATGGTGAGAAAGGACAACCTTGTCTAGTTCCCATGAGGATTTCTAGTGATGAGGAAAGACATGATCCGATTTTCACATAAGCTTGTGCCCCACTATAAATTTTCATTAATAAGTTGACAAAATCTGAGGAGAATACAAAACCAATCAAATTTCTTTGTAGATAAGACCAACTAATAGAATCAAAAGCCTTTTCTATGTCTAGGCTGATAATAGTTTGTTGTTTTTTGTATTTGCATGCTATGTCTATTAATGATAGTAATTTAATAATGTTATCTTGCACTTTTCTATGAAGAATGAACCCTGTCTGATCATTATGTATTAGATTAGGTCATATTTTCTTTATCCTACTGGCTAATATTGTCATGAAAAATTTATAATCAGTGTTTAGTAACGAAATTGGCCTATATGAATTACAAGATTTGGGGTCCTTACCTTGTTTTAAAAGGGGGGAGATAATTGAATATTTCCACGATGGGGGTGTTGTAAATTTTTGCTTAACCATAGTAAAGTCACTCATCATTTTCTTTACTATATAGTTCAGGAATTATACCATTCAGTCCTGGAGATTTATTATCTTTTAAATTTTGTATTTGCTCTTTCACCTCTGTTAGTGTTATTTGTTTAATATGTTATTTTGTTGCACTGACACCTTAGTAGCTCTATTTTCTTAAATAAAAGTATTTATTACATTATCTGTCTCCAAAAGTGATGTGTTATTATTTATATATTTATAGTAGTTTTGAACACTTCTAATATGCCCACTAAGTTAGATGTACTCTTAACTGAACCATCACTTTTATATTTAATCTCATTAATAAGATTTTGATCGTTTTTTTTTTCTTTTTTGGAAATTACCGCTATTTTATATAGATATTTAGGATTTACAGCATAAGACTGTAATTTCATTTTTTCCAGGTTTATGGCTACCTCATGATTCAGAACTTCTAAGTATTTTTGATTTAACTTAGTAATTTCAATATGTGCTACTTTATTTGGTTTGCGTCCATTTTTATCTTGTCTATGTTTTTTGTAAGTCTAATCTTTGTACCACTCTCGCCTTTTTTAAGGTACCAAGATTTGATTCTACCATATATATAAACTTTAATGGTGTCCCTTAGTATAGTATCAGTCACGTCACCATTATTTGTTTCCATAAACATGTCTATTTCTTTCATTATCCATTCCCTAAGGTCTTTTAACTTAGTAATGTAAGCAGGAATTCTCTGTAGAAAATGGATAAGTCATTATAGATAAGTCACTTATTTTTGAGTATATATTGTTTGATACAAAGACATTATCGATATAGTGAGTACAGAATAAGGAATAATGTTCTCTTAGACCATGTATATCTTTAAGGTTCATCTGGTTTGTAAAGTCATTTAACTTCTTGGCTTGAGATGTTAATTTTATTTTACCATTTTTGGAAGTATCATTGCCTGATAATAGGCAGTTAAAATCACCTGTTGCTATAATTTCCACTTTTGCATTTAAAGTAATCAGGTCCAGCTATTTGTCAACATATTTAGTACTTAGTCCTGGTATCCAGTATGTATTAATCAAAGTACAATATTTCCTACTGAGTTCCAAAATAACCATGCTTAGCATCCCATCTTTATCTGAAATTGTACCTATAATTATTGGCATAGTATAAGTATTTTTTCCATAGAATAAGAGTACCCCTTCTCTTAGACTTGAAACATGAATCGGCCAGAATGGTATAGCCATTAAATGAGTATTTTTGTAGGTCTTTTTTAATAGGTTTCCTGTAAAAAGATTATCTGGGCTTTATGCATTTTTATATATTTAAGCAAACCAGCTCTTTTGACATTGTTCAAACCATTAACATTTAATGATAAACATTTATAAGCCATTGACTATAATGTGTATGTTGTTACTTACTGAAATAACTTTCTTCCGTGTTGACTTGAAATCTACTGAAAACGTACTTACCAAGGATGTATAACATGTATTAAGCACTACTTTCAAAAACCCAAAACTATTTACAAACACATACATGAAACAAAGTTTCTGGTTTAGTTAAAAACTTCACAAAACCATCCATCTACCACCTCTCCAACACCAAAAGACACAAATTATCCATCTCTGCTTAAAATATAGTACAAAACAAAAAAAAAAAAAACAAAAGGAAAAGCATTATGAAAGCAACTAAAGAAATCCGAGTCCGTGAAATATACATTAAAATGAGTGTGTCCAATATAACAGAAGCTATATGAATGTCACATAACAGCACCTCTAATAAGTAGATATGTCAGAAATACACATCAGATCAATGAATGCATAAACATTAGAAGCTGAAGGTTAAGAAGGTTGTCAATATTTTAAAAGACTTTTCATAAAACATCAGATGTTTTAACCATTTTGTCAGTCATCTAACTTTTTTTTTTTTTGCCAAAAACATTTTTATTTTGTTTTCATTATAAACATGCGTAAATGTATCTAACATTTTTCAGGTAAGGATCTGTTGGGGGGGATGATATATATATGTATGTATATATGTGTGTATATATATATATATATGTATATATATATATATATGTATATATATATATATATATATATATATATATATATATATACATACATACATACATATATATAACACTTATTGTAAAAAAAAGCCTCACAACCCTCTGTTTAGTTACTAAAAAAGAAGTTATGTCTTACCATAACGTTCCATCTGTATTGTTGATCCTAGCTTAGTCATTACGCATGGGTATCGGTTCTGTCCTCGGAACCGAGCTGGCCATTTTCCAAGTTCGCGTCAGCTTCAAACTCTCGAGCTAAACTCTTACCCACAATCTCCCTCTCCCTGTTATCTCAGATTGAGTTTGCAAGTCAAAGAAGGTAGAGGCTACCTCTGGTCAAATAACCTAAGAACCGGATGGTGAGATCCACTAGAAACCACAGGAGGGGGAAGGAGGGTCGGTCGTAATGACTGAACGAGGATCAACAATACAGATGGAACGTTATGGTAAGACATAACTTCTTTATCTGATATTGTTAATCCTCGTTCATTACTTACGCATGGGACAGAATCCCCAGCTACCTCTATTCCTGGGAGGCTCTCATGGAAGGACATTTCTGAGCACCATAGAACCGAAAGATGCTCTTCCCCTGGAGGCCAAATCCAATTTGTAATGATTGATGAAGGTATGAGGCGTAGCCCAAGTTGCGGCTGCACAGATGTCATGTAAAGAAGCTCTGGCATGGAAGGCAGCAGAAGTTGCCACCGACCTTGTTGAATGAGCATTCATGGTAGTAGGCAACGAGATATTATGTTGTGTATAAATAAAGGACACACAATCCTTCAACCATCTAGCTAATGTGACCTTAGCAACAGCAGATCCTAATCTAGGTCCAGTAAAGGCCAAAAATAACTGGTCAGATATACGAAAAGGTTTAGTCCTGTTTAAGTAAAACCGGATTTGCCTGTGTATATCTAGGGTATGTAGGCAATACTCTCTTCTGTTTGAATGACTGGGAAAGAAAACTGGCAATTCAATGGCTTGATTAATGGACATTTCAGAGATCACTTTAGGCAGAAATGACGGATTAGTTCCCAGAGACACTCTCTCTCTCTATGAAAAATCAAGTATGGACTCTTGATACATAAGGCTTGAAGCTCAGAAATATGCCTGGCAGAAGTAATGGCGACCAAAAACAAGGTTTTCCATGACAGATACTTGAGGTCGCAAGAAGAGGCTGGTTCAAAAGGTGACATTGTCAGAGCTTGTAGAACTAATGATAAATCCCATGGCTGAATAGGTTCTCTAAAAGGTGGCTTCAGATGATTCACACCTTTTATGAAGGTCTTGCACAATTTATGGGACATAAGAGAGGAATCTTGGACACCCTCATGAAAATTAGAAATTGCAGCCAAATGAACTCTAATGGTAGAGGCCGATAGACCCGATTGAAAAAGGTCAGCCAGATAGTCTAGTATTATCGACACTGGTGCTGAAAAGGGGTCTACTTGTTTATCTTTCAGCCAACAGGTAAATCTTTTTCACTTGCTCAGATAAGTAATTCTAGTGGAAGACTTATGAGAAGCAATGAGAATATCACGTACTGGTAAAGAAAGATCATTCTGCCTGGCAATCAAGGGAATTGAAGTAGACAAGCCGTGAGCTTCAGGCAGTTTAAGTTGGGATGAATCAGGTTCTGTGCATGTGAGATCAACTTCGGGGTTGGATGGAGAATCCATGGTCAATCTAGTAGGTGAGGCCAAAGAAAGGGGAACCAAATCTGTCGAGGCCGATATGGTGCTATGAGGATCACCTTGCTCTTCAACCGATGGGCTTTCTTCAGAAACTGGGGAATGAGGGGAAAGGGTGGAAGTGTGCAAAGAAGACCCGAGGGCCAGTCGTGGACTAGAGCTTCCCTGGGTGACTGTCCCGGAGGGGGGACTCGGGGCGAAGTAGTTTCTGCATTTGTAGTTGGTCAGGGATGCAAAGAGGTTGCAGCGAGGACGGCCCCAGTGGTGGAAGATCTCCGCCGCTATCAAGGGATTCAGGGACCACTCGTGAGGTTGAAGAATGCACCTGCTGAGTCTGTCTGCTATCACGTTGGAACTCCCGGGAATGTGCGTTACTAGAAGAAAACGGTTGGTAGCCATCGCCCATTGCCATATCCTCATGGCCTTTCGACAAAGGGGGTAAGATTTGGTTCCACCTTGCTTGTTGATGTACAAGACTACCACCATGTTGTCTGATTGAATCGCAATTGTCCCAGACGGCAGCAGGGGATGGCATGCTTGCAATGCCAGAAGCACCGCCCTCAGCTCTAGAACATTTATATGCAGATGGGCCTCCAGTTCAGACCAATGCCTTGGACTGTCTGTCCCTGACATAGCCCCCCCACCCCATCAGGGAGGCGTCCGTGGTCACTGTGGCCTTGAGTTGCTGGGGGGAGAAGGGGCGAGACCATTGTGAGAGATTGTGCGTCATCCACCAATTTAAATCCTGTTTTCACCTGTGGGTCACTCGAATCATGGCTCAAAGAGGATGCTGAAAAGGATACCATTGGGTGAGCAGTAGCCATTGTAGAAGCCTCATGTGAAACCTGGCCAGGGGAACAATGGTGATGGAGGCTGCCATAGAACCCAACAGCTGTAGAACCGTGTGAGCTGTGGATTTTTCCCTTGACAGGATTGGAATTAGCTGTTGCTTTATCCTTAGAATTCTGTGCTCTGGAATAGCAGCTCTGCAGTTTTTTGTGTCCAAGATAACCCCTATGAATTCTGTCAACTGAAATGGGGTGAGATTGGATTTTTGCCAGTTTATGGTTATGCCTAGCCTTTGAGCAGCGAGGAGAGAGTATGCCAGGGCTTTTTCCAGTAGATGTCTGGTGGGGCGGAAATGAGACAGTCGTCTAGGTATGGTAACACCTGGAATTCTTGAAGTCGCAAGTGAGCTGTGACAACTGCCATGCACTTTGTGAACACTCTGGGGGCTGTAGAGAGCCCGAAGGGCAGTACTCTGAATTGCTAGTGACTGGCTCCTGCACGGAAGCGCAGAAATCTTCTTGATGGCCTGTCCAACTTTATGTGGGAGTATGCATCTTGAAGATCTATAGAGCACATCCAATCATCTTTTTCCAAAAGCGGGAGGACAGACTGTATTGTGACCATCCAGAATTTTTGTACTCTCAAACTTGTTTAATACACTGAGATCCAAAATTGGTCTCCAGTCCCCGGTTTTCTTTGGCACCAAAAAAAGTCTTGAATAGAATGCGGATCCTATCTGGTCTGGAGGGACTATTTGGATGACTCTTTCTTAGCAGCTTTTCTATCTCTAGTGCTGCTTCTTCCCTTTGACTGAGTGGAACTTCGGGAAGATTTTTTGAAGGGACGGGACAAAGATTGAAAGGGATAGGATAACCTCTGGTTATAATCCTTTGTACCCAAGAATCGGTGGTGATGGTTAGCCAGGCAGAAGGGTACAAGGAGAAACGTCCCCCAACCACCTCCAGAGGAAAGGAGTTGGGCTGCTCTTCAGGAGCGCTGGTAGGATTCAACAGGGAAAGAATCCCTGGAACCCTGGTTACGTGGCCCCCCTCTGCTCCAAAAGGAGCATCTTCCCTGTGAGTTTTCCCCTCTGCCTCTGGGGGAGAACACAGCCTGTGCGTCACGGAAAGGACCCTGACATTTCTTGAACCATATCTTCCCACTCTTTTGGTTTCGGGAGAAAGCACGTCGAGGGGAAGAATAACGGACACCTATGGCAGAAAGGGTCTTACTGTCCTGTTCACATCTGGCCAGTGCACTTTTAACTTTGGGCCCAAACAACGAGGAGGCCTCAACGGGGGCATTAAGAAAAGAAGATTTAAAGGGTTCCGCAAAGTTGCACAAGCGCATCCAGGTGTCTCAAGACCGCAGCTGAACCTGCTGCTCTAAGCTGCTCCTTCTGATGTCTGAGATATCAGTCGCATAGAGGAGGTAGATATAGATTCAATGGTGGCCAGCTGAGAGGCCTCTTTGTCACGGACCTCATCAGAAACGGCACCAGCCAAGGTTTCAGACAGCTCAGAAACCAGATCCCTTTGAAGCCTGGTAAAATGTGCCATATAATTCAGGGACAGAACAGCAAAGGTCACTGAAGCAAAGGTGTGCTTCCCTATCCTGTCCAGGGCCCGGGACTCTTTGTTAGGCGTATGGACAGTCTGGCTTTCTTCTTCTGCCAGATCCTTTTTTGTTGCGGCCGCCACCACCAAAGCATCCACAGGAAGACGTTTTGACCACTGGGGATCCGAAGCAGGAGAGGACAAGATCTTATCTGGCCTCCGGGGAATAGCTTTGACCATATCAGGAGCATTCCAAGCATGCTGCACGATGAGCGGGATGAGTTCATTGGCAGGTGGAGTAACCCAGGAGGTAGGGGGCCAGGCGCGAAAGGCCTGCAGGAACGCAGATTCCTCAGAGGATGGATTAGAGGAATGCCAGTCACCTCTCTGTTTCAGGATTTCGAGGATCTCACTAAAGGATACCTCAGAGGGTGATCGAGGGGATCCTACCCCTCATCAAAATCTGTGTCTTTGGTGAGGGGCTCCTCTGTGGAGTCCATGTGCTTCCTCTTACACAAACTTTTCTGGTGGACCTCCTCAGCAGGAGAAGCTGGAGAAGACAGCAGAAAAGGGGATTCCTGAGGGAATATATCCTGCGGCCCTTGCACCCGGTGTCCGCTAGGTGTGACTTGTGATACCAGTTTACCAGAGGAGGGCGGAGGTATAGACAGTCTGGTATCGCCAGCAGCAGTGAAAGCCTTCTCCATCAGTTGGAAGGCTGGTCCACCCGAAGAGGAGTGCATGTCTAGGACAGGGGTCACCCCTCCCCTAAGTGGCTCAGCCTGCCGACCAGGAGTCCCCAGATGGCTGTGGAGCAGCAAACTATGTATGTCACAACTGACATCCTGGGTGGTAGCAAAACTTTCCTGCCACGAAGGCAACTGCGGTTCCTTAGTGAGATCCATAAAGGGGACTGCAGAACGGGAAGACTGTGCTATATCCATGGACTTCAAAGGCAATGAAGGAGAATAAGAAGGGGTCTTTGGAGACGGGTGATCACCTCCCAAGGAAGGATAGTTCCTGAGGGGTGGGATACCTCTGGCCAAGAGTACCTTGTCCACAAGACGCAAAAGGCGTCTAGTGGACCTCATGGAGACTGAGGGAGAAACAGGCCTGTCCACAGAAGAGGCAGACTTGGTGCCCATCTCATCTGTCCGCACCAAGGACAACGGTGCTGAGAGAGACTGGACTACTGTTGCCTGCATTGAAGAAGTCATCGGTGCAGAGGTCATGGTCTGCACCGACACAGGGATCATCGGTGCCAAAGTGGTTGTCGGTGCCGAAGCTGGAACCGACAAAACTGGAGTCAACAATAAAGGCATCAATTCCGAGGAAGATCTCTGAGCCGACGTGGTCAAGGTCTGTGCCGACTGAACGGTCGGTGACGATACAGTGGTAATATTCTGAACCAAGGAGTCCCTCTGTGCCAATATATAGAAGGCTGCAGGAGAAGGAGCCAAAATCACAAATGGAGCCTAAGCTCTGGAGCCGAAACTTTGCCTTCGTCCCCAGCTGGGGACTCCCACCAACCAAAACCTAAAAAGGCTAAAGATTTAGCCTTAGTAGAAACATCCAAGGTTTTCTTATGGGCTCTAGGAGGGGTTGAAGCCTCCGACCCAGAAATAGCCTCTGAAAAGGGAGATTTTAGAAGTCCTTCAGTAACACCTTGTTTTTCCTTTCCAACAAGGTTCTATTAGAAATGTTCTCACAAATAGTACAGGGTGGGTCAACAGACAAATGGGAAGCTCCCAAACAATAAACCACAGAGTGTGCATCAGAAGTAGGCAGTTTGTGTCCACAATCAAAACACCGCTTAAACCCCGGACTACCTTTCTTATCTGCAATGACAGCAAATTTATTAATAGAAAAGGTACCAGCAATGGTACAAGAGAGTACCCGAAGGTATGAGAGAAAAAGGAAAAGGATTACCAATGATGGTAATGAGAGAATACCTCGCGGTAAAAGTGGTAAAGAAAGAAGCAGAAAAACCTGAAGAAATTATGTATGATAGATGCGATAGGGTAAGCGACAATAAAATATGAACTTTTCTGACAGAAATGTAATCTGTAAAACTATTAAACAACAAATGACTGTACTTAGCTCAAGAGAAGTAGCTTGACACGACCGAATGGCAACGCGGCAAATGAAATCTGGGGTAACGGAGAGGGGATTGTGGGCAAGAGTTTAGCTCGAGAGTTTGAAGCGGACGCGAGCTTGGAAAATGGCCGGCTCGGTTCCGAGGTCGGAACCGATAGCCATGCGCAAGGAATGAATGAGGATTAACAATATCAGATGGGTTAGTTATGTAACATAAGTCCAATGTTAATATGCATAATGAGTTTTCTAATGCAGCTCCTAGTTCATATGATGTGTCATTGAATCTGCAGAATGTATGCATATATAAAAGAACATAGGTATTTTCAAAGGAGTTAAACACTTTTATCAGAACTAATTATTTACCATTTAAAGTATCCAAGTGAAGGATAACAGAATTTCAAGAGAAAATAATTCTAAATACAGCCATTTAACAAGTTCAAAAGCTCAAGTGATGTCATCACTGTTTCCTCAACCTGCAGCTTCATAAACTTGTTAAAAAGTATCTAAATAGGCTCCTGCACAGCAGAGGTTGCCTCTAGTGAGGAAAAAAGCATTTTTTGGCAGGAAATCAAATCTTGAAGCTTTTAGAGTTTACAGAAAGCAAAAAAAAAAAAACAAACACTCAAGTTGCCTTGTTAGTGCATGTCATGAATCTCCACAATCAGAACAGTCACACAGACCACCAGTTTCCTCACAAAACATCAACATCATGAAAAAAATTAACCCTTTCATATAAAAACAGCTATTTAGAAGTAACCGTTGCCTCAAATCAGAAATCATTTTATAACATTTCAATCATTTACCCACCAATTAACCAGAGCAGAGGAAAAAAAAGAACATTTATATATATATATATATATATATATATATATATATATGAAATTATATTTAGCCATCTATAAAACATCATTAATGTACTGTATTACTGTTTATACGTGTCTAAACAGAGTCTAAAACATCTAGTTAGAAACACTAATCAGAAACATATTGCTAGCCCACCACTGACCCACTAGAAAAAATGCACTTTGGTATTAAGTCAAATTATACTATTACTGAAGAATTAGAAGACATATATCATTTGTAGTTATTTAAAAGGGAAAAGTATGTAAAGTACTTAGTGGGGAAAAGAGAGAAAAGGAACATAAGTAACAAAAAGGAATAGGAAGAAAGAAGAGAGAGAATGTTAAATACTTAGTACTGTATGTAATTAGTAGTAGATCTAGAAAGAAAAAGAGAATGTTAATAATAAAGATGACTCACATTACCTTACAGTATAGAGATTTTCCAGAATCAAATATATTATGATTCATAAAACAAAGCATTTAAAATTAGAAGGAATTCATTCACTTGTCCTTTAGTTTCTTAGTTTTGTTTGCTCCTTCCTTCACAGACCATCCATTTTTTATTGCCCGTCTCTTCAAACTCTGGGATGACCATTCCATTTCTTCTATGTCCGACAATCTTCTTCTTTTGGATAAATTCTACTGCTTCTTGTAGGGAATCAAAGATCTTCACTCCTTCTGGCAAGGTGATTTTTATTCTTGCAGGAAAAAGAATTTCAGCTTTAATATTGGCTTTTTTCAAGGACTTAGAGGAACACACTCCTTTCTTCTGGATATGACTCTAGAGGTGTAGTCATTGTCAAACGAATAACTTTTTCACCCATCTTGATAGGGGAATTAGTCCAAGCTGATTTTAGCACTAAGTCCTTGTCTTGTGAGGAAAGAAATCTAACTATTATAGACCTGGGGTTAGATGAACTCAGACTAAGCTGGAGTTGCCAGGGACCGATGAGCCTGCTCAATTCCAAAAGCCAGGGATTCAGGCATGTTTAGTGCAGATGAAAACCACTTACTGAGGAAAGTACAGTTGTGTACACTCACCATAAATGTAGATGTTCAAGTGTATTCACTGCTGCAGTCATCACATTTGGGTTATCTGCTTGCAGTAGCCCTCAGTTGGCCTGATTAACAAAGTCTCGGGTCCTGCGTCGGTTGCTGTCCCTTCTTCCATGACGTCAGGTCATCAGGGGTATAAAACATGTAGCCGATGCCATTACATCAATTTTTCTTGCCCCAGATGTCAGGTGCCCCCCTAATGGGAAGCAATTAAATCTATAAATATACAAGGTTATACTTCCAACAAAAAAGCAAATACACCAAAACGCTTTTGAGCATAGTAAGGGAGAGTAGAGGTATAACCAATGGAAGAAAGGGAGCTGGAGGGAGGGTAACCAGGACTGCAAAAGTGCATACACTCGAACATCTACATTTATGGTAAGTGTACACAACTGTACTATGTTCTTCGTGTTTCACTGTTGCAGTCATCACATTTGGGTAGATTCCCAAAGCCAAGGATGGGAGGAGGAATTTAGATAGCATTAGGACCAGCTATAAGGCCCTGCAAGACTGCAGTGGCAAAGCCTGCTCTGGATTTAGAGAAAATTGTCAGATGGTAATGCTTGGTGAAAGTATGTAAAGAACTCCAGTTAGCAGCTTCTAGGATGTCCCTGGTAGGGACACCTCTGAGAAAGGCTGTAGAGGTAGATGCAGCCCTGGTTGAGTGGGGTCTGATCCCCTGTAGGATAGGTTTTCCATGGTGTTTGTAGCAGAAATTAATGCAATTGCCTATCCATTTGGAAATGGTTTGCTTTGAAATAGCCTTCCCCTCTGCCCCTGCAGCAAATGCCACCAGCAGTTGATCAGATTTCCTTCGAGATTTAGTCCTGTCCAAGTAGAATCTAAGTTGTCTGTGCATGTCTAAGGAGTGCAGTATCCGTTCCCCCTTTGTTCTGTGGATTAGGAAAGAAGGTTGGTAAATGAATGGACTGATTAAGGGCCACACTGGATACCACCTTGGGCATGAAGGAGGGATTGGTCCTGAGGGAAACCCTGTCTGCATGAAAGACGATGAAAGGCTCCACTGCCATGAGGGCCTGTAATTCAGATACCCTTCTTGCTGAAGTGATTGCTAAAAGGAAAGCTGTTTTCCAAGAGAGGAATTTTAAATCCGCAGTGGCAGCTGGCTCGAAAGGAGGAAGGGAGAGCTTTTCAAATACAAAGTTAAGGTCCCAGGCTGGAGTTGAGGCTCTCCTGGGTGGTCGTAGATTTTTGGCCCCTCTGAAGAACTGCTTAAGCAGTGGATGAGAGAAGAGGGGAGGTTCTGTGTTATAATGAGCTGAAATGGCTGAGGCGTGAATTTTGATGGAGAAGACAGGCCCTTGTGTAGCATCTCAGTTAAGTATTGTAAAATCTGAGGTAAATTGGGCACTGCTGTGCTCATCCCTTGAGCTTGGTTCCAGGCACAGAATCTTTTCCATTTTTCAGCATAAGATTTTCTAGTACTAGGCCTCCTTGCCTCTAAAATGATATCCATCACTGGTTTACTGAGGGATGGTAAAGGAGAGATTAGGTAATTAGCCAGGCTGCTAGATTCAGTGTATGAAGCCGAGGGTGCAGAATCTGGTTCTCCTGCTGAGACAATAAGGTAGGAGTCTGAGGCAGGTGCCATGGGGCCAACAGTGACACATTGGAGAAGAGGGGGGTACCAGTGTTGGCATGTCCAGTCTGCTGCAATCAGAATTGTCCTTGGTTTGTCTTGTTTGATCTTTAGTAGTACTTTGGAGAGCAGAGGCAGAGGAGAAAAGGCATAAACTGATAGGTTTTTCCAGCTGAAGGACACAGCATCCACTTTCCAAGCTTGTTGTGGGGAGTCCTTGTGCAAAATTTGTCCAATTGATGGTTCTGGGGGGAGGCAAACAGGTATATATCTTAGCTCCCCCATTTGGTTGTCAACATGTTGAAAATCCTTGGTTCCAGTTTCAACTCATGTGGGTCCATGGGGCTTCTGCTTAGTTCATCTGCCAGTGTATTTAGTTTTCCTAACAGGAATTGAGCTTGTAGATGCACTTGTTAGCTCAGGGCTATGTTCCACAATGCCATTTCTAGTCTGCAGAGGGGGTAAGAATGTGTACCCCCTGCTTGTTTATGTACCACATAACAGTGGTGTTGTCCATCTTTACCATTAATTGTCCTGGAAGAATGTGGTCCTTGAAGGCTGTCAGAGCATTCTGCACAGCTAACATTTATTTTTGATTGATATGCAAGTGCATTTGACTTGGGTTCCATTTGCTCTGAATGCACTTCCCTGCCAGGTGAGCCACCCATGTATAATCTGATGCATCTGTAAGGGTTTGGGCGATGGAGGGTTGTGTGAATGGTAATCCCTTGTTTTGGTGACAGGCCTCTGCCCACCAAAGAAACTCTAGGCATAGTCAAGAAATGATAGGTATCATTGCTTCTAGATCCTGAGAATGTTGACACCATAGGCTTTTTAGATACCACTGTAGTTTCCTCATATGCAGTCTTGCATATGGAATTAGAAGAATGCAGGGGGGTCATGAACCTCAAGGCTTGTAGTATTTGCCTTGCAGATAGTAGGGTTTTTGTGGCCACTTGTTTGAAGTAGGTTGTCAAATAAATTTGTTTCTCTGGCGTGAGGAAAGCCATCTGGGAAGTTATATCCAAGCTTGCTCCCAGGAATATGATTTGTTGACAGGGTACCAAGTGTGATTTATTTTCGTTTATGGTGTTCCCCAGACAAGTTAGCACCCTTTGTACAAAGGCCAGATGATTCAAAAGTATGTCCTGGCTTTCTGCCTGAATTAAACAATCGTCCAGGTATGGGTATATGTGGATATTTCTTTGCCTGCAAAATGCAATGACTGGGGCTAGGCACTTTGTGAATACCCTGGGTGCAGTAGATAAGCCAAAGGGCAGTGCAGAGAACTGGTAGTGGTTGTAGCCTGCTTTGAAGCGTAGGTATCTTCTGCAAAATTCCCTGATTGGGATGTGCAGGTATACTTCCTTTAAAATAGAGTATTACCACCCAGGCATCTTTTCCTAACATAGGAAGCAACTGGTGAAGAGTCAGCATCTTGAATTTTGGAATCACCAAAAAGGTGTTTAGAGTAGACAGGTCCAGAATAGGACGCCATGAATTGTCTTTTCTGAGTACCAGAAAAAGTCTTGAGTAGAAAAATTGTCCTTTTTCCCCTTCTGGTACAGTTTGAATAGCCTTTATGTTTAAAAGAGAGAGTATTTACTTTTGAGCCTCTGCCCACTGATTTGGGGGTAGATCTGTGTGGAAGTGAAATATGTATCCTTGGGACACTATATTTAAAACCCATTTGTCCTGGGTAATAAGTTCCCAGTATTTGGCCTGCAGACCAATCTTTCCCCCTAAAGGAGCATTCGGTTGAGAAGTGCTTGGAAGTTTTAAAATCAAGTCACTGAGACAGTTTTCCATAGGGGGGAGTCTTACTACTCCCAGATTTGGAAGCGGAAGCCCCCCACTGCTTAGTCTTGTGCATACCCTGGGACTGAAACCTGGGTTTTCTGCGGTGTCTGGGTTTGGATTGAGAAGGCCTGGAAGGAGCCGGAAAGGACCAATTCTTAGAGGGCCAATGCCTACTAAATCTTAGAGGCTAAACTTGTAAAAAGTCTTTAACAGTTTGCATAGATTTAGCTTTATCTTCCATCTTTTTAAGAACTTCCTCAGCTTTGTTGCCAAACAGGCAGTCCTGATTTAAGGGAGCATCCAACAGTTTAGCTTTAACATGATGAGGCAAAGATTACTCCTTAAGCAAAGCATGCCTTCTGAGTACAGACCCAGTGACAGCAGCCCTGCAAGAGGCCTCTAAAGAATAAAACCCACATTGCAAAGTATGTTTTCCAACCTGTTCAGCAGAATGCATTAAATCCTGTAATTCCTTATTTTCAGCACAGTCAGGAATCATCATTTTCTGTTTAAGCAATCCAATAATATGTTGTTGATACTTTAACATATGAAACTAACAGTTTAAGGCCCTAATGGCCAAGGTTGCAGAAGTGTAAATCTTCTTACCCCATCTATCCAGCGCCCTGGAGTCTCTATCAGAAGGGGTAGTTTTTGGCAGTAGAAGCCTTAATGCCCTTGGGTCCCTGTGAAATAGTCTCTGGATCTAAAATAGGATTCTTAAACAGGAACTTGTGAGAATCAGGAACCCTGTAATATCAGTCAGGTTTTCTGGGAGCAGGAGGCAAAGAATCAGGGGTCAAACTAGATTCCAAAAAGGCATCCTCAACAAAGTCTAGTACAGGAAGTATAACTAAAGGCCTATGCTGAGGCAAGAGTAAGAAATCCCTAAGCCTCTTTTTCGAATCAGAAAAATCCTGGCTTTCCCAGTGGAAATGCTCCCTTAGAGTGTGTAAGGTTTCACCAAAAGAAAAACCTTGGGAGGGGAAGCAGAGAGAATATAGTCCTCTACTTCAGAATCCTCATAAGTAGATAAGGGTAAATCCAATCATCAGAAGAATCAGAAAATCAGAATCCCGGTCAGAAGATTCATAAACAACTTCAGTCCTAGGTCTCTTAGGAGAGGGAGGGTGGCTTCCCCTGATTAAAGTTATAAGATCTTCATCCATTCTTATCATTTGTTTTTTAGGCATTGAGGCCTTTGCATGCAGCCTGGGCGTCGGTTTTCTAGGCATGGTTCTAGGTTTAGGCCTTAAAGAAGAAGAAGAAGGAGGCGTCAGTTTAATATGCAAGTCCGTAGGCCTGAATACACCCTCAGAAGCCAGTGCCTGCACAGCGGCTTCAGACCCATCCAAGGTAGAGACATCTGCAGGTTCCACAGTTGAAGCATCTCACTGCATACTCAGTAGAGGCCTGCGAATCAGAAGTAGCGGGTATCAGGGGCTGCGAAAGCACCTCACCGAGTACCGGCGAACTGGCAACTGGCTTAGGAGAAGTGTCGGCAGCAGCTTTGGACCTAGGCGGCCTGTCTCTGTCTTTATCTTTGCATTTTTTTTGGAATTCCGGTAGTCGGACGGCTTACCGACGACATTTCTGGATAACTGGAACTGAGAACCGAAATATTTAGAAGCGAAAATATACTGACGATGGATAGTGTGTTGATTAAATAAGGCACAAAACTGACAGCAAGGTACGTTGTGGTCAGAGCCTAGGCAAGGCATACAGCACAAATGAAAATCTTTGTGACGTACTTGCTTTCCACAAGAAATGCAATTATTAACTTTTACTGACATCGGTAAGGAGCAAGAAAAGAAAAAGTTTCCCCAATGGGGTACTTGGCTTTAGTTGAAGACTTTGGTTCTGAAACTCGAAAATGACAATTTCAGGAGTCGGACTTGTGAACTGCTTCTGCTTCTGCTTCGGGCACCACATGGCAAGAAAGACTGATGGTATGTCGTCGGCTGCATGTTTTATACCCCTGATGACCTGACGTCATGGAAGAAGGGACAGCAACTGACGCAGGACCCAAAACTTTGTTAATCAGGCCGACTGAGGGCTACTGCAAGAAGATAACCCAAATGTGATGACTGCAACAATGAAACATGAAGAACATCTGAATCGTGTTAGCACCCTCTTCTTTCTCAGGAATTCCATATATTCTTATGTTATTCCTCCTTGAACTACTTTCAAGGTCTTCCAGTTTCTCAATTAGCCTGGTGTTTTGTTTCACAAGAAATTCATTGTGATGTTCATGTTCTGTCACTCTAGTATCCAGGTCAGTTACTTCCAGTTGTTTACTGCATTCCTGTTTGATAATATCCATTTTTTCAAATCTGTCTATTTTTAGTGACAGTTCTTGGATGTTTGTTATTATAAAATGTAGTTCTTTCTTCACTGCACTGTCCTGGTGTGGGTTCTTCGAGTTGCTCATGTTGAGATCTCCAGTAGAAACCTTCTTGACAGGAGTAATTAAAAAAAATCTCTTGACTATGTACTAATTTTTAGAAAATAAAGAGTCTATGTTAATATGTCTTTTAGTTAGATTTTTCTAAAAAATTAAAGTACATTTCCTGTCAGGATATTAAAATTTAAGCAGAGCTATGGATTTCTGCTGCTATCAGACAGGCATCTTGGCCGTGACCCCCCCCCCCCCATATCCCACAGTCCTACTGAAAGAAGGAAGTTCTTTTGTGCTATTTGACATTCACATTTTATACTAATTAGATGCCTATGTTGGGCAGGATGTACTTACTTTTCAAAGACCTTTTTACCTACTTTCAATATTTGTAAATTGAGAGACTTATATCTGCTTATAAAACTTAAAATGAATCCAGCGGATTACACTAAATGTTTATACTGCCTTGTGTTAACATTCTCCAAATTCCAAAATAAGCCACGCTTACAAGCCTATCCCACCAAAGAATCTGGGGGATCCTTCTTGGAAAGCTGACCTTAAATTTCTTGCACAGAACTGCTGTGTTAATCTTGCATTTAGATGGGTAGAGCTGAAAAATCACATGAAGTGTGTTAACCTATATGGTTGGCAAACAACTTGGAGACGCACTTCATAAAGTCCATCGGAGACGCAAATTAAAAACAAACATATTGAAACTCCTTGTTATAAAGGCTATATAATATATGTCAAAAGATATTCCGTGGCTCCAGGCACCTGCTCTCTTAGTGACAAATACTGAAATGCCATTCTATGAAAAAAGCACACCTTGCCTGTTCTACACCCAATAAGCGCCTTCATTTCTTTTGACACTGTATCTTTGGTGGACTCAAAATTTTAAGTCTATTTAGTGCAAACCATGCTTCATATCTTCCCAGCAGGCAATGTAAAATTTGACAAGCAACTATACAGCCTTGTTTAAATATTCCCTTTTTATGAAGCTGAAATGCTCATAAAATCCTTTCAAACTTCATGACTCACTGTGTTTTTTTGACAAGTGTGCTCGTATCTAATGCAACTCACATAATTAAAATGTTTCACTAAGGTTAAGAATCACACTTGTTAGCATTAAACTGTAAACAAAACAAAATATAAACCTAAAAGAGCATCATCCTTAATGTACACTCCTGTAAACAAAGCAAGTTACAGTCAAACTGCATTCTGTAGTCTTCTCAATGCCACACAAAGTGGGTGAAGTGCCTTTCATTGCAAGTGTGCTTGAAAGTAGATTTCTGTCAGTCATGTAAGATCAGCAAAACTGGGCATCATAATTCACAGTGAGAAAGAAGCAAGTCCATCTAGTTATGAGACTAGATATCTGATACATTTCTTTCACATCTAATTGAAAATGCTCATCAATTTACTCTTATCAATTAATCTATGGAAACCACACTCAAGACATATCAGATTGGACTATCTGTGGTGACAGACACAGCTTTGAAATTTTTTTTAGAGCAATAACTCTCCAGACTGATTCATATCCTTGCATAAAATGCAAAATGTCAATTTCACAGCATTTGCACTTCAAACATCAGATCATGATAAAAAAGGCCTACTTCACAATCACCATTTCATTCTGAGGCACATTTCCATTTCAAACATCGGTTCTTAGAAAATCAGAGCTACAACTTTCAATGCCTACACATCCATCATTAGAAAACACTTGGAATAATGGAGGCTAGACTTTATTCATCTCTCTCCAATGTTCACAGAAACATTACTCTGTCATTAATACATAAATGAGATGTGTGTGTGTGTGTGTGTGTGTGTGTGTGTGTGTGTGTGTGTATATGTGTGTGTGTGTGTGTGTGTGTATATATATATATATATATATACACACACACACGCACACATATATATATATATATATATATATATATATATATATATATATATACACACACACACACACATATATATATATATATACACACACACATACATATACATATATATATATATATATATATATATATATATATATATATATATATACACATTCATACATACATACACATGCGTCTG
This sequence comes from Protopterus annectens, assembly GCF_019279795.1. Lineage (NCBI taxonomy): Eukaryota > Metazoa > Chordata > Ceratodontiformes > Protopteridae > Protopterus > Protopterus annectens. The sequence goes on from NC_056735.1 coordinate 165,434,187, forward strand.
TGAGTGTGGAGACACACACACACACACACACACACACACACACACAATGCAACCAGATTAGTACTGTCACATTATGGTAACTACACTAGATATACATTAAAGCACAAAGCAACCTTTTCATAGCACAAACTTCCTGACAGCATCAATGTAAAATCTGATGTGACTTGAGAAAGAAGACAAAACTTATGGGTGCTTACCAACCCTGAGAACAGTTCCAGTTACAAGCAGGATGGATGTCTTTGGTAGCTGCCTCACTTGGGATGTACAACTTCCCAAGGTTGTTAACTCTACCACTATCCCAAAGCGCACTGCCCCCCGCCTCTCCAGTTCTACACCAAACAAGTTGTACACAAACCATAGCGTATTACACATACAAATGAAACACTGTTTACTGAAGCTGGAGACCTACTCATAGATACAGTATCATTTAAGTACCATTAACTTGCACTGGCTAGAGCAACTACTAAAAGAAAGCTCTAGAAGTGAGTAGTCTGTCTGGGCCATAGTCAGGGCTTTATCCCTCTAAGCCACTGGCATGGAATACGCAAGTTCAAATAGTGACTTGGACATTTACCAGTGCAGACAGACAATACATGTACCCATCCCAAGACAGGGGGCATATTCAGAGGCACACATGTGCGGGATGATTTCCCTTGTGGAGACTGAGGAAACAACCTTGTAGTGCTTTCAGTGTGTGGGGACAGTTCTGCTAGTGTCATCCTTTTGCAGAAGCAATGGACAGTTCATTTCGGTTACCCACTGCACACACCAGCCTTGTAGTATCACTAGGTAGGCGCACAGGGGGAGTGGATAATAAAAAGTGCTGAACCACTAATGATGGTCGATCCAAGCTGACCCTCAACCCCATTGATATGGGAATAAATGGATCAACTGGCTGAGCTGATGAGCGGCAGGTAGCAGGGGAAAGCAAAAAAAAAAAAAAGTAAAAGGAATCAATGGAATTGCTTTTAAGGACAATCAAGCAGTGGCAGCATAGATGTCATCCAAAGCAGACAAATCTTGTAGAACATGCTTTAAGTATTGAATACAAGCATTTTTCATGATTAACTGTAAAAAAAAAAAATGCAACTGGAAAGACTCTAACAGTCTTTAAAGATACTTTTCGGTCACTTTCTTACCCTTTCAGTCCTTTGAAAGGGGCACAAAAAACATTGATCACCTCTGCAGACTGACTAATTTTCTCTTGCATAATAACTGCGATACCTATACGCTTCCATGTTGATGTATAAATGGAATTCCTGGTATGACTATATCCCCTAAACTACCTACCCCTCAGTGCCCCACTGTGGTGATCACCCCACACAACTGGACTGTTCCAGTGAACAGTCTTCCCTGTCAGCAAGAGGTTCAGAACAGCGACCATCTCAGATGCACTTTGTAGACCCCTTGCAAGGGTCAACATGCAATGGATGCTGCCATCAGACTCAGAGTGTTGTAACACATGCTAACTGTAGGATATTGCTCTGTTAACAAGTGAACCACCCACAGAACATTGTAGACTTTCTGTATGAAGTTGGGATATTTCAAAGTTCATATTTACTACCAAGGAGTGAAATGTGTGAAGCACAGACTCCCTTTGCAGGACATGGCTGTCTCTGGAAGTCACAGCCACATGCTAATCAGTTCTATAACAAAACACTTTGGTTCACTCAAGTCTGATAGCAGCTACTGCCACTGACGCAGTTCATGAGCGTCCGGAGGCTGAAGCGAGTCCTACAGGAACAGTCCAAAACTAGAAATTTATGACTCCTGCTTGGAAGTTAAATACTCTTCTTAACTGCTTGGAAATCTTTATGAAGACAGAAGGGAGGAGGCAGGACAGGAGAATACCAGATGAAGTCCATTTGGTGAGGATTTCAGTTTCAGCAACAGATCTAGGAAGAATTATTTGGACAACAGAAGTAGATGAATAGGCACGGGGCTTGACGTCGGTCCTTCCTTCATATCCTGCAAAAGAAAAAAAAAAGGAAGCTGCACTGGCAAGGCATAATTCAGTAAACCACCCATATTAAATAACGTCAGTATAAGTAACATCAGGAGGACTGATGCTCTATGTAGGGTGAACTGGGACTGGTGTAGGAAACATGAAATTTGGAAGCATCAACTTGTGTATTAGCATCCGTAGAACTAGTGCTTAAACTTTAGGAGTTGGAGCAAATAATGCTTGTAAAAAATCAATGGCCTTGAAAAAAGATGTCTGCTATCCCAGTTGGGCTCCATTATGTTTTTTCTTTTGAGTCCTGGATGGAGTTTTTGTCTCCAATCACTTTAAGACTGCCACCAATGGGTCACAGTCTACAATGGGTAGAGCTGGACACCTTCTAATCCCAGACGACTGCGTCAAGAGGCAGATAATAACCCTCACGTACTGAACAGGGTGAGCTACCAAGCTGTCAGAGGTGGACTTTTGATTCTGGAACCCAAAGAATGGCCCACAGCTTCACTGATGTTTAACTTGATGACAAGGCTACAAGGAATCAATAGGGACATTCTAATCAGTGATTGATTTTAAAAGATCATGAGACTTGTATTTGTGTTTCAAGCTTCTCAGATCGCCAGGGAAGAGGAAGGGTTAAAATGTGCAGACAGTCCCTTCACTTAAATCTCACTCCTGTGACAGATGACAACGCAGAATGAATAAGGGTAATAGCTTTGGAGATAAGGACTAGTTCTCCAATGTCTCACCATGGCATAACTTCTCCTCATAGCATTACTAAATATGTCACAAACGTGTCTCTCTCAATTCCCAAACTCCTGCAGGCACACTTCACAGCAGTACTCTAATAATACTGTATTACACTATGGCCTAGGCCTTAAACTGCCCGACAGAAAACAGTATATATAGACATTTAATACAGAAGTAAAATGTCTAATCAGCTTATATTGCTAATCAGGAAAAAGCAAGACATTTTCAAAAACTGATTAAATATACCTCCAGTTAAAACATTATTCAGTGCATACTGGGGACACTTACAACCTATCCATTAGATTTTGTGTATCAGGAAAGAAGTAGACAGGCATGAGAAAGCACTGCATTGTGGGAATGGGGGAGCAGGGGTAAATGTCTTGGTATAGTTTTATGCACTTGGTGATCCTGACACCATGGGTATCAGTTTTTACAATTTTTAAAGCAAGAGTTCTATGAAATTGGATCAACCGTTATTATTATTGGCTATTCTTAATAAGAGAACCCTAGTGAGAAATATAGCTAGCCTCTCACACATCCTGAGTAAATCTAGGGACTCTCTCTCACCCTGTCAACATACAACTAATAAAAATAAACTCCTAGGACAACTCTCTGTAGATGAAGATTCACAGGGATTGAACCCCCCCCCCCCCAAGAACTCTACTGACTTAAAAGAACCCTAAATTCAAACCTGCACTTAATCTGAAAATACATAAACAGACAGACAAATTGAATGATTGATTGAAATATGATCACAGTTCCCAATTCACCATGATAAAAATTAAGTTTGCACACTGCATACAGAAAATCAACACATATAACCCAGCCAAAAAAAATATCAAACTCATTATTTAAGTTAAAAGAAACCAAACAACCCCCCCCCCACTAATTGTAATTAGTGAAGTGGAAAATTAGATTATTGATGGAAGAGGTCTGATTCTAGCTACGTAAACAAACTAAACAAAACAACTGAACGATAACCCTTCCTAAATTAGTGAAATAAGGCATTCAACCCATATAAACCTATGCAAAGTGCCTAAAGCTGTATTTCTAAACAGAGGAAACTATGCAATTGATGTAGCTGGCTGATTTCAACAAGAAACCCTACTTTAATACAAAACAAAACAAAAGGCATGTACAGGAAAGTGAATAAATGGAATACATGGGGGTCTGTTTTATGAGATGCATGGAAACATCTATTACTGTATGAGTAGGGAACTTGGTTGATTTGTGGCTTCACCATTCATCACAAAACTCATTCCTTAAAACAACGTAGTGCAGTCCACATGCATATGCATATACGTACACTGGAAGAAAGAAGGTGTTCGCACGATAAATGTACAACATTCCGAAGTGTGAAGGGTAATGCCTAAGCATGTTTTAACACATACTAATTCTGAGAGGGCGGTATATTAAAGAATCACCCTTACTCCGAGGTACAACACAGTTAGTAGTAGAGATGTGGAGCAAAATTTTTGCTGTTCCACTGTGATCTTATACAGTTAACTAGTCACATGTATACATAAGCATATAAAACTGAAAAGTGAAAAGAAAATTGCAGGAGGAATAAAGGCACGATGGTGCACCAAGAACTCAAAACAGGACTTCTTTAGACAATACTAATTAATTAAAATTCAATTACCTAACAGTCAATCATAATCATTTGAAAAAATCAACCGATCATAAACAAATCTAAAATACCATACCATGTGGGTGTGCGTGTTTACTGCAATAAACCAGCATCCTATATGTTAGAAAAATATATAACAGTAATGTGCATATGCTTAGTACATTCGAAGTTTGAAAGGGTTAATACATTTATTCTGTTCACACTGCATGAATCTGCACAGCTATTAGAAAATAATAATAAGCATTTGATTTCTGAAAATGTCATGAGACCTAACAAAGAGACGTTTGATTTCTGCTTATGCCATGAAAAAATATGCAGCTGCTAGAAACTTTGATGAGAACAATAGAGGCTTGAAAGTATAAACCGCAGTCAGCATTACTTGTACCAAAGCTAGAAATGTACCTTGAATCTAGACAAAATGTAACACTTGTATTAGAACTGTACAATTGAAGAATTGAAATGTAAAAATAAGCCCAAGGCCAGGTTGTTTTTCAAAATGTTTTCGCAAAAAGACAAATAAGCTGACTATATCCGCAATATACCTGGTAACATTTTCTGTGAAACATACAGAAAGCTGTGTCCAACTACGTCAGCAATAGAAAGTAACAGTTTCTGTGTGACAGAGAGAACTGTATAAGAATAACATACTGATCACCAGTAATTCAGACAAATCCTGTACCTACATGCTTTGTCTCCTTGCTGCAAGTAATAAAGGATGCCTTGCTTGAACCTAACGTGCATTGGTCTTTGGTCCTTTGAGTCGGAGCCCTCTCTTCTCCTCGGATCAGACGGCCAGGTGGTTGAAACCGTACGGGGAAGAAATCAAATCTGTTCTTCTTATATGGAAAGTCCTCCGACTGAATTGTCATTCAAAAGAGGCCAGCCACTTTCTGATCTGTGACTGAAGGACGGGTCTCCACGAATCGGTGATCAATCACGTAGGCTCAGGTAAGGTGAATCTACTTTTTTCTGTTTTCTGTTTTAGATCAGGGACTAGATGTGCATTGTTTTTGCCAAGACTGTATTTTTTCTTGCAAGCCAGGGACAAAAAAGATTACTGTCTTGTTATAGATCAGGAGAAACAGAATAAGTAGGCAGTCATTCTGAAGAGACTATAACAAAATCTGTGGTACCACGTTAAAAATAAGAGAAGTTACGTAACGATCAAATGGTGAAACAAAATGGGTAATAATTGCACAAAAAGACCCCAAAACCCGCCGTTAACGGAAGATGCAAAATATATGCAGTCACAGCTTGCCGACAATGTTAGATATTATTCAAAATGGGTTAATAAATACGAATTCAACGGGAAATTAGAGAAATCCTCACTTATCAAACAGCTCAAAAACGATTCCAAGGGTTGAGTTAAAAAGCAACGTTGATTAGGAATTCCTCAGGCACACAGGTGGCTGGAGGGAAGTAAACCGTAGGGAACAAAAAAGCAAAGATTTAAAAACAATGTTTTTAGATAATGAGGATAATAACATCAGCACCTCCTCCTCCCTTACCAGAATATGAAGCAAGTGAACAAGTTAGTCCACCTCCACTATATCCTGTGGATAGAGATGTTATGAAACTAAAACTGACTAAAATTAGAGATCCTGTCGAGACCAGGTCCCGAACAAAGGCAGGTAACCCAGAAGAAGGTACTGAGTTATGGAAAATAAAGAATTCACAATCTATAAGTGAAGAAGAAGAAGAAATATGCCCACTTATAGAAGCACCTAATCCTCAGGCAGGTCAAGAGAATCAGGACCCAACTATCTTAGTGTATAGACCTTGGGCTCCCGAAGATATCCGGAAAGCCACTGAGGGAATTCCCCATCCAAAAGTTAATTTCAGAAAATTCTCAGAAGATTTACAAGGAATGAGGCTGAATTATCATCTAAACGGAGAAGAAATAGAAAAAGTAATTAGACAAATTGTAGGGCCAGATTGGTATATGATTAGTGGGAACTAGAATCCCCGTGACGCTGCGCAAAAAACCCTCCCACATAGCAGTGCAGAATTAGACTCCAGAGTAAAAGGTCTTACAGACCGCATCTCTGAAAAATGGAAACAGAGGGCAGACTGGACTTGCATTAATCAATGCATCCAACAAGAAGGTGAAACTATTGACTGGTATTATGCCAGATTACTAGAATGTTTTAATAATCACTGTGGAATGCAGGTTCCTGAAGATCAAACACAAGATTCCCCATATGAACAGCAGTTAAAGAATGCATTTTTAAAAGGCAGTAGCACGCCTATAAGCAGTTTTGTTACAAAACACATGGTAGATCATCGTACTAGCAGGTTACAATCATTACTTGAATATGCTAGGCATGCCGAATGGCATTTTAATAGCAAAAAGAAAAAGAAAACACAAGTATTTTCTGTAGAAGATGGAGCAGAAGTTTTTGTAGTACAGTCTGGGAAAAAAGGCAAGAAAAATGCGCAGGGAAACAAACAATCTGATCAGTGAGAGGACTTTGAAGGGCGAAAGAAAAGGGGAGAATGTTTCAAATGCAGTAAAAAAGAAGGACATTTGGCAAGGGATTGCAAGAAAAACAAGAAGGCAACAACGGAAGACAAGGAGGATGAGGACTGACTATATGGTAGTCAGGAATCACTAGAAGGGGCTAGTGAAGAAAGGACAAATGATAATGTGATAGAGGGAGTAGAGGAAGTTAGTGACAATGATGAGATATTAGACCTGGCTTTATTGAGCTTGGAGCTCTATTTGGCAGACACGAAACCAGAAGTTACACTCTTGGTAGAGGGGAGGGAAGTCAAATTTTTGTGCGACTCAGGGGCATCACGAACCCTGATACACCTCTCCAAACTACCAGATAACACAGAGTCACCTGATTATATACTGGTCAAAGCAGCAAATGGACAGCTGTATCGGCAGCCTCTCTCCCGTGACATTGTAATAACTGATCCAGTTTCAGGATTGACACAAAGAAGCAAAATTGCAGTTTCTGCAAAATGCCCAGTAAACCTCTTGGGCAGAGACCTCATGCAGCTATTTGGTATAGCAGTAGTCCCAACAATGCAGGGTATGGAAGCACAGCGACAAAACGACACCTTTGTAGTGCAATCGGAGGGCGAAAAGTTTTATTGGTACAGCCAGGACTTGGTTATGACTGATCCAGGGACTGTGACCAAAGAGTTAATGAACCTAGCCGTCAGCAAGTTTCCCTCCCTTGACACAGATAAGCAACACCTGTTGCACTGTACCCTGTATTATTGCAACACACCAGGACCTGATAAGGAATATGAGCAAGAATTACTTAAGAATCATGCAAACAGATTGATATTGCGTAACCTATACTGGGACACAGAAGGGAACAGTGTAGCCAGTTGTTCATTACCCTAGGAGTTCTTTGCACTTCATAAATCTAATCGATTACCACATGTTATCTTAACCAAAAACAGAAACATAGAATGGGCAGACCTAGGAGAAAATGTCATGAGATGAGAGAAACAGACATAAATGGAACTGTCAGAACAAGGAATACAAGCACAAAAGCTGAATTGGATAACTCAGACCAACCCAGCTGTATACTTGCAGTCTGGCAAAGATAGCTGATTGACACTCCTATTAAGGGAGGAAGAGAATGCCTTACGAGACATACCAGAGACTCTCTGGTCAACAGGGAAATCAGATGTAGGACTCATTCGTACAGTGGGACCAGTTACTATCACGACAAAGTCAGCATTCAGACCACAAAAAAAGACAGTATCCCTTGAGAAAAGATGCAGAGACAGGGATAAAGCCTATTATAGCAGCCTTACTTAAAGGAGGGATACTAGTAGAATCTCCCGATTCACCATGTAACACACCCTTATATCCAGTCAAAAAGGCCAACGGAGAATGGTGTATGGTCCAGGACCTACAAGCTGTAAATGATGCAGTAATATCGAGGGCACCCATGGTGCCAGACCCACATACCCTGTTGAACGACTTGAAACCTCAACAGAAGTTTTTTTCTGTGGTAGACATTAGCAACACGTTCTTTTCGATACCGATACACCCTGACAGCCAGTATTGGTTTGCATTCACATTTCAGGGAAAAAGGTATACATATACGCCGCTTACGCGGCTACCGCAGGGATATTGTGAAAGTCCAACGATATTCTTACAAGAAATGGCACGCAACTTGGCGGGATTCACGCCACCAAGAGGCAGTCAGATTTTGCTTTATGTTGATGATATCTTGCTGGCAGCCCCCACCCAGCAAGATTGTAAAGAAGATACCATAGCACTTCTACGATTTTTAGCCGCTGAGGGACATAAGGTAAATAAGAGTAAACTGCAGCTTTGGAAAAAAACAGGTAAAATACCTAGGATATGTAATATCCAAGGAAGGTAGAACATTAGATGAGGACAGAAAAATAGCAATTTTACAAGCACCAAAACCCACTACCAAGAAGGAAATTATGTCCTTCCTGGGTACAACTAATTTTTGCCGGAAATGGACTCCAAACTATGCCTTGGAATCTGCACCTCTGACTGACCTTATATTTAAGAAGCCTATGGCAGCACATGATTTGCTGCAATGGACACCAGAGGCAGACTCTGCCTTCTGTAAATTGAAGCAGTTAATAGCGTCCTCACTGGTTCTGGGATTACCAAATTACCATAAACGTTTTTTCCAAACTGTAGATTGTAAGCAGGGTTATATGACATCAGTATTAACACAACAGCATGGGGATAAGCAATGCCCCATTGCTTACTACTCATCACAACTAAACACAGTGGCACAGTCCTTACCCCACTGTCTACAAGCAGTAGTTGCAGCAATGGAAGTACAGGCTTCAGCCTCAGTAGTCTTATTCCACCCTCTCACTTTGAGAGTACCTCATGCAGTCGCAATTATTTTATTACAAGAAAAGGTGGCATATCTTTCCCCTGCTAGGCATCTATCCTGTATGACTATATTGTTGAGCCAACCTCATATGACAATTGAATGATGCACGACTTTAAACCCTTCTACTCTGCTCCCGACCCCTGCAGACGGCACACCGCACAACTGCTTGCAGGTAACTGAGCAAAAGACACTACCTAGAAAAGATCTCACGGATGTCCCCTTGGATGATGCCGAGGTGACATATTATGTAGATGGTTCGTGCAAGAGGGGTCCCACAGGACAGAACCTAGTAGGATATGCAGTAGTCTCTGATACTGAGATTATAGAAGCAAAACCTTTACCGCACAACTTATCTGCACAGGCAGCAGAATTGATTGCCCTAACTCGGGCATGTACCTTAGCAAAGCGTAAAGTGTAAACATTTTACTGATAGCCAGTGCTTTTTCTAATGTACATGTTTTGCAACAGTGGAAAAACCGGGAATGATAACATCTACTGGCAAACCTATAAATCATGCACAGTTTATTTTAGATCTTTAGAATCCATTCAGTTACCTCCAGTAGCCATATGTAAATGCACAGCTCACACTACAACAAGATAAAATTTCAAAAGGTAATGCGAGAGCTGATATAGATGCAAAACAAGCAGCCACAGAAGTATTTCTTTTAAATGAGGAATTACAACCCTCTGAAACTTTAGATCTATATATGTTGAAAACACTCACTACGCAAGCTGAAAAACAGTGATGGATAAAACGAGGAGCAATCCTCGAGAAGGGGCTGTAAATCTCCAGAGAGGGAAAACCGATACTACCCTCTAATTTGTTTTGCTATGCAGCATTGTTGAGCCATGGGCAGTGCCATGTCTCAACAGGGGGGATGGTACAGCTGGTGAACCAGGTGTTCACAGCATATGGATTTACAAACTACTCTAAAAAAAAATGTTTAATGTGTCAGATTTGTAACACATCATGCACAAGGGGAAATAAAGCCCAAGCAAGGGAGTTACCCCATACCACCATATCCGTTTCACACTATTTGTATGGATTTCATAGAATTGAACAAATGTTAAAAGAAGAAGTATTGTCTTGCCATTGTAGATATGTTTTCCAGATGGGTGAAAGCTTTTCCAACCAAAAATCCAGATGCAGCCACAGTGGCAAAAGTACTTGTCAAAGAAATTATTCCTAGATTTGGTATTCCGAA